>NW_024429184.1:23983716-24624009 GCF_017639785.1 Mesocricetus auratus
GTAGTACTATGCAAATATTTGCTAAACTAAGTAGGCTTATTAGGGCTATGACATCTATGTGAGGAAAAAAACTCAGCTAATTCATTGGTACAAAAAAAAGCGATGCCAAGAGATTTTATGGGTCAGCCATGGTACAGGCCTGCAATCCCAGAATGCAGCAGGATGAGGTAGGACTGAGGACCCAAGAACAGCTTAGGCTGTAGAATAAGACCTCATCTCCAACAAAACCACATTAAGCTTACCAAAATACCCCAAAGCAACAAATGAGAAATTTAAGGGTAGGGCAGAAAATTGAGCTGCAAGCTTCCTAGGATTGGCTGTCCAGGGAGTTCTAAATCTCAGTCTGAGCCATCAATGTGCTAAAGGCTTTAAATGCATCATGTAAATAGTCCTGATCCCTGTCCTGCACCCTTTACTTTCCAGAGTCACTAACACTAAAGTTTCAGAAACACTGATGCCCCTGGAGGTGTTTTGGGGGGAATACAGTGTATCAGTGTATCAGAAGTATCAGTGTATCAGAAGACAGATTTTAAGTTCAAAGCCCAGTTCTTCAATAAGTCTTTTTTATTCCCCTGGTCTCTTTCTCTCTTTAGGTTTTCTATACTTTTTCCAGGTTATTTTATATATAAAAAGACCCTCTCTCTCTCTCTCTCTCTCTCTCTCTCTCTCTCTCTCTCTCTCTCTCTCTCTCTGTGTGTGTGTGTGTGTGTGTGTGTGTGTGTGTGTGGTTGCACTAGACCTGTTTGTGAGCATTTGAGATTTGAGTCTCTCATGGAGCCTGGACCTTGCTGTTTGGGCTAGGCTAGCTGGCTAGTGAGCTTCCAGAATCCTTTTGTCTCTGCTTCCCTACAGAACTGGGGTTACACATCACACCCAGCTTTCACATGGGTGCTAAAGATCTGAATTCAGACCCTCATGCTAGCAGACACTACCCACTGAGTCATCTCTCCAGCCCTGGAGTTACAGACCACACCCACCTTTCACATGGGTGCTAATGTTCTGAATTCAGTTCCTCCCTGCTAGAAGATACGTTACCCACTGTGCCATCTCCCCAGCCTTTCTAGGTTACCTGTTCTAAAATTACTTATGGCATTCCAACACCTTATTTTAAAACTTTCATTGCTTCCAGTGGTTTGCCAAGTCAAGGTCACTCTTGGTTTATAAGGGTATACAGAGGCCCTCAGCCTCTGATTTCACCTGTCCCCCTATATTCCCCCAGCATTTGTGTTGTCTTCTACTGTGGTCCTCAACCCTTTGCTTTTAGTCTGTCATATTGAACTGTTTCTCCACACTGACCCATAACTCTAGACATGCTGAACATTTTGTCTGTTCGGGAAGGAGACTCATGCTTGTTCCTCCTCAGCCTTGTGGTCCTGACTTGGACAATGTCCTCTACTGGCTTCCACATTACTCTGGGGAGATGACTGATCTCATTCTTGGTCTTTGACAGTCCTCCTGCAACAGTGTTCATTTCTGGTAAGGATGGAGGGACTTGTTCTCCAATAAATATTTAATACTAATGGAGGCAGAATCTCAGTACGTACTTCCTGTCTCCTGCAGGCAGAGAGAGGATGGCTGTGAATTAAAGAATTTCAGATCTGCAAAAGGCTTCATTCCTCTAGAGCACCACACTGATTTTACATTAGCTCCCATTGGTGCTTAGCATGGCAGGCCAAAGCAGATTGCTGAATGAACTGAGGTTGCAACTCATAGTAAATATGATGTTGAAAAATGCATTTTGATTTATTATTCAGTTTGGGTTTAACTCTACAGTTTAATTGAAGTTTTTTTTTTTCATGGCATGTTGCTATACTATGACAGACATAGTGTCTATTCAGAAAAATAAGACCTTTAAAATATGTCTTATTTTGAGGCAGGGCCTGACTTTGTGCCCCAGGCAGATCTGGGACTCTTAAATAGTCCAGCTGGGCCTTAAATCCATGACAATCCTGCTGCCTCAATCCCCTGAGTGCTGAGATTCTAGATTTAATGCATGAGCCATTCCTCCTAGATAGATAGAGATTATTTTTGAGGTGCTAATAAAATCTAGTTTTATAGGAGTTTTGTTGGTACAGGAGATTTCAATTCTTTTTTCCCTGTTATATATGCAAAGTATTTTATTTATTTTTCCATATATTTTTTATTTAACTTTTTATGCATGTCACCTTCAGTTCCCTCTCCCTCCCCTCTTCCCCCACCCCCAATCCTCCCAACCCATCACCCCCACTCTACCCCCCTCTCCTCCCCAGGGAGGGCAAGGGCCTCCATGAGGGATTTTCAGGGTCTGTCACATCATCCCGGGAAGAGCCCCAGGTTCTTCCTCATGTGTCCAGGCTGAGAGAGCGTCCCTCCACGTGGTATGGGTTCCCAGAGTCCCCCTGTATGCCAGGAACAAATACTGCTGTACTCTCCCAGGTCCCAAAGATTGCCAAGGCCTCCTCTCTGTCACCCAGGTTCGGTAGGAGGGTGTCTGGATCAGTCCCATACTGGCCCCTCAGTCATCAGTCTGGGGTCCATGTGTTCCCCCTTGTTTAGGTCAGCCGCCTCTGTGGGTTTGCCAGCCTGATCTTGATTCCTTTGGTCATCACTCTTCTTTGTAACTGGGCTCCAGTAGTTCAATTCGGTCCACAGCTGTGGGTGTCTGCCTCTGCCTCCATCAGCCATTGGAAGAGAGTACTAGGATGGCATATAAGGTAGCCATCATTCTCATTATCATGGGAGGGCATTTAAGGTAGCTTTAATGCCAGTTGGTGTCATTCTTGTAGATCTGTGAAGATCTCACTAGTACCAGATCTCTCCTCCAACTTATAATGGCTCCCTCTTTTCTGGTATCTCTTATCATTTTCTCCTCTATTCTTATCCTGGCTCAACCTTCTTGCTCTTCCATGTCCTCCTCTCCCCTCTTCTTTTCTCCCTCTCTTTCTCCCATCTCCTTCTAACCTCTCCTTCTAACCCCCCCAATCAAATTAGGAGATTGCATCCCCTAACCCTTCTCCAGGTTACCATGCATATCTCTCTTAGGGGCCTCTCTGCACCACAGACTCTCTGGCAGTGGGGTTGTGGGCTGGCAATGCCCTGCTCCATGTCTAAAATCGATATATGAGTGAGTACATACCATGCTTGTCTTTTGGTGACTGGGTTACCTCACGCAGGATGGTTTCTTCCAGTGCCATCCATTTGCCTGCGAATTTCAAGATTCCATTTTTTTTTTCTACTGAGTAATACTCCATTGTGTAAATGTAACACATTTTCTCTATCCACTGTTCAGTTGAGGGACATCTAGGTTCTTTCCAGGTTCTGGCAATTACAAATAATGCTGCTATGAGCATAGTTGAGCAGATGTCCTTATTTTATGAGGGTACATCTTTTGGGTATATGCCTAAGAGTGGAATTGCTGGATCTTGTGGTAGACTGATTTCCATTTTTCTGAGGAATCTCCATACTGATCTCCAAAGTGGCTGCACTAGTTGGCATTCCCACCAGCAGTGGAGGAGTGTACACCTTTCTCCACATCCTCTCCAGCATAAACTGTCATTAATGTTTTTGATTTTAGCCACTGTGATGGGAGTGAGATGTTATCTTAGAGTTGTTTTGATTTGCATTTCCCTAATGGCTAAAGATGTTGAGCACTTTCTCAAGTGTCTCTTGGCCATTTTGGACTCCTGTATTGAGAATTCTCTATTTAGTTCTGTACCCCATTTTTTAATTGTATCCTTTGGTGTTCTGGAGTCTTGCTTCTTGAGTTCTTTGCAAATTTTGGAGATCAGCCCTCTGTCAGATGATTATCTTTTCCCATTCTGTGGACTGTTGTTTTGTCTTGTTTACTGTGTCCTTTGCCCTGAAGAAACTCCTCAGTTTCAGGAGGTCCCATTTATTAATTGTTGATCTCAGTGTCTGTGCTACTGGTGTTATGTTCAGGAAGCCGTCTCCTGTACCAATTTGTTCAAGGGTACTTCCCACTTTCTCCTCTAGGAGACTCAGTGTGGCTGGATTGATGTTGAGGTCTTTGATCCATTTGGACTTAAGTTTTGTGCATGGTGATAGATATGGATCTATCTGCTGTCTTTTACATTCCAGCATCCATTTACTCCAGCACCATTTGTTGAAGATGCTTTCTTTTTTGCATTGTATAGTTTTAGTTTGTCAAAGATCAGGTGTTCAAAGGTGTGTGGGTTGATATCAGGGTCTTTGATTCGATTTCATTGGTCTACCTGTCTGCTTTTGTGCCAGTACCAAGCTGTTTTCAGGACTATAGCTCTATAATAGAGCTTGAAGTCAGGGATGGTGATGCCTCTGGAGGTTCCTTTATTGTACAGGGTTATTTTGGTTATCCTGGGTCTTTTGTTTTTCCATATAAAGTTAAGGATTGACCTTTCAAGGTTGGTGAAAGATTGTGCTGGTATTTTGACAGGGATTGCATTGAATCTGTAGATTTCTTTTGGTAAGATTGTCATTTTTACTACGTTGATCCTACCTATCCAAGAGGATGGGAGATCTTTCCATTTTCTGGTATCTTCTTTAATTTCTTTTTTTAAGGACTCAAAGTTCTTGTTATACAGGTCTTTCACTTGCTTGGTTAGAGTTACCCCCAAGATATTTTATGGTGTTTGTGGCTATTGTAAAGGGTGATGTTTCTCTGATTTCTTTCTTATCCCCTTTATTGTCTATATACAGTAGGACTAATGATTTTTTTGAGTTAATTTTGTATACTGCCACTTTGCTGAAGGTGTTTATCAGCTGTAGGTGTTTACTGGTAGAATTCCTTGGGTCGCTTACATAGACTATCATATCATCTGCAAATAGTGAAAGTTTGACCTCTTCCTTTCCAATTTGTATCCCCTTGATCTCATTTCGTTGTCTTATTTCTCTAGCTAGAACTTCAAGTCCGATATTGAAGAGATATGGAGAGAGTGGACATCCTTGTCTTGTTCCTGCTTTTAGAGGAATCACCTTTAGTTTATCTCCATTTAGCTTGATGCTGGCTGTTAGTTTGCTGTATATAGCTTTTATTATGTTTAGGTATGATCCTGTTATCCGTGATCTCTCCAAGACCTTTATCATGAAGGGGTGTTGGATTTTTGTCAACGGCTTTTTCAGCATTTAGAGAGATGATCATGTGGTTTTTGTTTTTCAGTTTGTTTATATGGTGGATTACATTGATGGATTTTCATATGTTGAACCATCCCTGAATCCCTGGGATGAAGCCTACTTGATCATGGTGCATGATTTTTCTGATGTGTTCTTGAATTTGATTTGCCAGTATTTTATTGAGTATTTTTGTATCAGTGTTCATGAGCAATATTGGTCTGTATTTCTCTTTCTTACTTGTGTCTTTGTGTGGGTTGAGTACCAAGGTATTTGTAGCCTCATAAAAAAAGGTTGACAATGAACCTTCTGCCTCTATTGGGTGGAATAGTTTAAGGAGGATTGGTATAGCTGTTTTTTGAAATTCTTGTAGCAGTTTGAACTGAAGCTATCTGTCCCTGGGCTCTTTTTGGTTGGGAGACTTTTGATGACTGCTTCTATTTCCTTAGGTGTTACAGGTCTATTTAAATTGCTTATTTGCTCTTGATTTAATTTTGGTAAGTGATGTCTATTCAGAAGAATCATACATTTCCTTTAGATTTTCCAATTTAGTGGAGTACAGATTTTCAAAATATGACCTGATGATTCTTTGGATTTCCCCAGTGTCTGTTATGTCCCCTTTTTTATTTCTGATTTTGTTAATTAGCATGTTCTCTCTCTGTCTTTTGGTTAGGTTTGATAAAGGTTTGTCTATCTTGTTGATTTTCTCAAAGAACCAACTCTTTGTTTCATTGATTCTTTGTATTGTTTTCTTTGTTTCTACTTTATTGATTTCAGCTCTCAATTTGATTATTGCCTGGCATCTACTCCTCCTGGGTGAGTTTGCTTCTTTTTGTTCTAGAGCTTTCAGGTATTCTGTTAATTCTCTAGAGTGGCAGTTCTCCAGTTTCTTCATGTGGGCACTTAGTGCTATGAATTTTCCTCTTAGAACTGCTTTCAAAGTATCCCAGAGGTTTGGGTATGTTGTGCCTTTGTTTTCATTGAATTCTAGACGTCTTTTCTTTCTTTCTTTCTTTCTTTCTTTCTTTCTTTCTTTCTTTCTTTCTTTCTTTCTTTCTTTCCCCAGGGGTGATGTAATTGAGCATTGTTCAATTTTCATAGTTTTGTAAGGTTTCTGCAATTTGGGTTGATGTTGAATTCTGATTTTAAGCTGTGGTTGTCTGACAGCATACAGGGGGTTATTCCAATTTTTTGTATCTGTTGAGGTTTGCTTTACTGCCAATTATGTGGTTGATTTTAGAGAAGGTTCCGTGTGGTGCTGAGAAGAAGTATATTCTTTTTTGTTTGGGTAGAATGTTCTATAGATGTCTGTTAAACCCAATTGGGTGATAACTTCTGTTAGTTCCATTGTTTCTTTGTTAAGTTTCTGTCTGGTGGACCTGTCCAGTGGTTTGAGTGGGGTGTTGAAGAGATTTCTATTCTTAAAGAGAACATATGATGCCTATTGAAAATGGAGAAGCTAAAATGATCCAGCATTTAGGTGGCCTGGCTCACCAAGACTGAGAACCAGAAAAGTGCTTCTCACAGATGCCCTTGCTTTGAGGCCACACAGTGGAGAATATTTAAATGAGGCAATGAAGGAGGGTTGCCATGCCTGTAGCACAGCACATCCTTCTGCCTCTGGCACCCATCAGCAATACCAAATTCTTAATACTTTTAAAAGGATATCTTTCCCACATTACCTTGGCTCTGACGGCTTTTGGGATCTCTCATGTACATTTATGGGTCATGTATTGTCAGCTATCATGCTGTCTTCTATCTGTCCCTAATGGTTAATGATAGTTGCTCATACCTGCTACAGCTAGGGAGACTTGCCTATGTGGACACAGGGCTACCAGTCTCCCAGCTGTGGTTGGAGATGTCTGTCTGGGGGGCCATAACTGCTGCTACTGAGAGCCCTGGCCCTCTTAACTGTGTGAGATTTTATGCTACAGAATGATGTAGAATTTCTATTCTAGTCCTTGTTAGGGTCATTCAGTTACTAGATAAACTTTACTGTCACTCACATACCTAAAAATCAGAAAAGTTGTCTTCTTTTTATTTCCATTTATTGTTTTAGAACAAGCCTTTTATTTGAGTTAGGTGCCTAGCATTATGAAAATATTTCATATCTATGCTCTGCTGGCTAATGTTTTTCCAATTGGTCTTTTTGTCTTCATTTTTTTTCTTTAAGATAAATCTTTCTCAGGAAGCACTAAGGTTTACTTTTTAGAAAAAGATTACCTTTTAAAAGACTGCATGGTTCCAATGGCCTGCGAGCAACCAGCTGGGGCCTGGGGACTTCACATGGCCGTTCCCATCCCTGCAGGAGCCAACCCACCCAAAGACTCCCAGCATCCTAGACCCTTTCTCTATGCCCACGGGACTAGGGAAGTCTGGGCCTGTTTCTGGCCCGCCATCCAGTGCCCTGCACAGAACCGCCTGAGACCTGGGGACTGCACACTGCGGATCCCATCCTGACAGGGTCCAGCCCACCGTGAGACTGCCAAGGCACTGGTACTAGGACTGCCTCCATCCTTGGGAAGAGGAGACCCACCAGAGTATCGGACCTGCTTGTACCCACTGGAAGCGAACCCTGGTCCTGTACCCACCAGGAGAGGAAGAAACTCCTTCTGAAACCAATGGAAGAAGGGACTGGAAGGAGGCAATATAAAAAAAAAAACACTCAGCAACAGAAAAACAAATATGACACCGCCAGAGTCTAGAGACTCTACACCAGGATGACCTGAACATTCCAATGCAGATGAAGCCGAAGAGATGGACCTTAAAAACAACTTCGTGAAAATGATAGAGGTCTGATGAGAGAGTCCTGTGTATATGCCAATAAAGCACTGTTAGCCAATAGGGAAGCAAGATAGGTGGGACTAGGAGTCTCAGAGGATTCTGGGAAATGTAGTGAAGAATCTGGTCACCATGTGACTCCCGGGAGGAGATGCACCCTAGCAAAGATAAGTTCTTGTAAAACATATATGAGTACTTATGGATTAATAATCAAGTCAGACCAACAGCTTCATAATCAATATAGTGTCTTGTGTGCTTTTTGGAGGTTCAGACATCTAGGCAGGGCCCAGGCAGCTGGTGGGGAAGACAAAACGTTACACAAGGTGTCAGAAGTGAGATTATGACTTTCCACTTAGAATGACGAAAGCTTGAAAGGGACTTTAGAAACAAAAGAGCAGGGAGAAGCACAACTACTTGTTAGCAGTATTTCTCTTGTGTAAGCTCTGTTTTGCTAGAGACAAGCAGAGACTTGCAGGCCAGCACTGGGGGTAAACTTATGCCTGCCATCTTGGAAAAACCACAGTTAAAACAGCCACAGTTTTGATTAGCAATGTTGTTTAGCAGATAACAGACACATGGGCAGAAAACCATAAAGATTTACAGTATAGTCAGATTCAGATGAAGAAAAACCTCTAAAGGTTTACAGTGTGTTTAAAAATATACGTAGGCTTGAGAGAGAAAAAGAAACAGGATAGTGGTAAAAGAAACAGAGAAGCCAGTTGTGGTGGCACATGCCAGTAGGATTTGCTCCAGAGGCAGAGTCAGGTGGATTTCCAGAGAAACTCCATCTCAAAGAAAAAATAAATAAATAAAAGTAAAAGAAATAGAGTAATAATAGTAGATACATTTTAAAAAAGGCTATGTAAAGATGGAAAACACACAGAGATTCTGAATACTGTATGTGATTGTGGTTTTCAGTTGTTCAGTTGCTAAAGAAGGAACAATTGCTAAAGTACATTTGATTATAAATGCTGCTGAATTAATCCAACTTACATCTTTTGAAAATGCTTTGGTTTCTAAATTTAAATATAAGGACAGGTTACTTGGAAAAAAAGTTTTGTTAATGTTTCCACAGAAAAAGGAAAGCTGTGGATTCCTTCCAGGCTTCTGTGGTTTGATAGGCAAGACCTCCTGAAGCAATGTCCCAGGTAGTCCAACATCTAAAACAGCTGAGATGATACAGTCTTAAGGGCTACAAAAAACAAGAACTTGGACAGATTTATGAGTTTTGTTATGATCCCCATGCTATTGACAGCGTCCCCACCGAACAGGAAGCAGGTTTGAATGAGCAGCGTCCAAATTACCAAATATTGTATAAATGTTTATTTTTATATATAAAGGGTTGGTTATAAATGGTAATGATCACTGTCAATCTCTTTCTAAAGGGAATATGATATACTTTGTCTTGGAATGGATTTTCATTTATTGATACAAATTTAAGGTCAATTTTGTGATATGTAGATTTCTTTTTTAGCATATTCATTTTTTACTACTTTAATTTTAAATAGCTTGCTTCATGTGTCAATCCCAGTTCCCTCTCCCTCCCCTCCTCCTGTACCTTCCACCATCCCCCCACTTCCTTACACATAGGGGATATCTAGAGTCTGTCATTTCACTCAGGGCAGGGTACAGGCACTCCCCTAAGACACATGAAGTCCATTTGTATGCCAGGGATAAACAATGATCTACTGCCCAGGGCCCCATAGGCTGCCCAGGCCTCCTCACTGACTCTTACACTCTGGGGTCTGGGTCAGTCCCATGCTGGCCTCACAGCTGTTGGTCTGGGGTCCAAGAGCTCCCGTTGTTCAGACTAGCTGTCTCTGCTAGTTTTACCAGCCCATTCTTTGCCAATTTGGTCATCGCTCCTCTCTCTTTGTCACTGGGTTCCATGGGTTCAGTTCAGTGTTTGCCTCTGCTTCCACCAGTCAATGGATGAGGGTTCTAGGATGGCTATAGACATCAAGTTCATTATCAGGAATGGACATTTAAGGTGGTCTCTCCACTATTGCTTATCTTGCCAGGTGGTGTCACCTCTTTAGATCACTAGAGTTCTCACTGGCACAGATCTGTCTTCTAACCTTTGACTCCCTCTAGAGCAATAAGACAACAAAAGGAGATCAAGGGGATACAAATAGGAAAAGAAGTTGAGCTTTCCCTATTTGCAGATGATATGATAATTTACATAAGTGACCCAAAAAACTCCGCAAGGGAACTCCTAGAGCTGGAAAACACCTCCAGCAAAATGGGAGGATACAAGGTTAACTCAAAAAAATCAGTGGTCCTATTATATACAGATGATAAAGTGGCTGAGAAAGAAATCAGAGAAACATCACCCTTTACAATAGTCATAAACAACGTCAAATATCTGGGGATAATGTTAACCAAAGAAGCGAAAGACCTGTATATCAAGAACTTTGAGTCTTTAAAGAAAGAAATCAAAGAGGATACCAGAAAATGGAAAGATCTCCCATGATCTTGGATTGGTAGGATCAACATAATAAAAATGGCAATCTTGCCAAAAGCAACTACAGATTCACTGCAATCCCTATCAAAATTCCGGCACAATTCTTCACAGACCTTGAAAGAACAGTAATCAACTTTATATGGAAAAACAAAAGGCCCAGGCTAGCCAAACAATCCTGTACAATAAAGGAACCTCAGGAGGCATCACTGTACTTGACTTCAAGATCTATTATAGAGCTATAGTCCTGAAAACAGCTTGGCATTGGCACAAAAACAGACAGGTAGACCAATGGAACCAAATTGAAAACCTTGATTTTAACCCACACACCTATGAACAATTGATTTTTCAAAAAGAAGCTAAAACTATACAATGGAAAAAAGAAAGCATCTTCAACAAATGGTGCTGGCATAACTGGAGGCTGGAATGAAGAAGACTGCGGATAGATCCATGTCTATCACCTTGCACAAAACTTAAGTCCAAATGGATCAAAGACCTCAACATATATCCAATCACACTGAAACTCTTAGAAGAGAAAGTGGGAGATACTCTTTAACAAATTGGTACAGAAAACCACTTCCTGAACATAACATCAGTAGCACAGACACTGAGATCGAAAATTAACGAATGGACCTCCTGAAACTAAGAAGCTTCTGTAAGGCAAAGGACATAGTCAACAAGACAAAAAGGCACTCCACAGAATGGGAAAAGATATTCACTAACCCCACATCTTACAGAGGGCTGATCTCCAAAATTTACAAAGAACTCAAGAAGCAAGTCTCCAAAACGCCAAAGGATCCAATTAAAAGGTGGGGTACAGAACTAAATAGAGAATTCTCAATATAAGAGGCTAAAATGGCCAAGAGACACTTAAGAAAGTGCTCAACATCCTTAGCCATCAGGGAAATGCAAATCAAAACAACTTTGAGATACTATCTTACTCCTATCAGAATGGCTAAAATCAAAAACACCAAAGACAATTTATGCTGGAGAGGATGTGGAGAGAGGGGAACACTCCTACACTGCTGGTGGGAGTGCCAACTCGTACACCCACTTTGGAAATCAGTATGGAGATTCCTCAGGAAAATGGGAATCAATCTACCATAAGACCCAGAAATTCTATTCTTAGGCATATATCCAAAAGAGGCAAATTCATACAACAAGGACATCTGCTCCACTATGTTCATAGCAGTATTATTTGTAATAGCCAGAACCTGGAAGCAACCTAGATGCCCCTCAACTGAAGAGTGGATAGAGAAAATGTGGTATATTTACACAATGCAGTACTACTCAGCAGAAAAAAACAATGGAATCTTGACATTCACAGGTAAATGGATGGCACTAGAAAAAAATCATCCTGAGTGAGGTAACCCAGTCACAAAATACAAACATGGTATGTACTCACTCACATATGGATTTTAGACATGGATCAGGATAGTGTCAGTCTGCACTTCCACTGACAGAGAGTCTGGAAAATAGGAAAGAACCTAAGAGAGATATTCATGGTACCCCAGAGAAGAGGAATGAGGCAAGATCTTCTGAACAGATTGGGAACATGGCAAAGGGGCGGTGTGGGAGCTGGGAAGAAGAGGGGGGAGAAGAGGAAGAGACAGTAGGTCATGGGGGAACAAGAAGTGGATGGTACTAGAAGAAGCCATCCTGAGTGAGGTAACCCAGTCACAAAATTACAAACATAGTATGTTCTCACTCATTTTTGGATTTTAGACATGGATCAGGGGAGTGCCAGCCTTCAATCCTACTGCCAGAGAGTCTGGGAAACAGGGAGGACTCTAAGAGAGATATGCATGGTACCCAAGAGAAGGGGAATGGGACAGGATCTCCTGAGTGGATTGGGAGCATGGGGAGACAGGGGAGAGGGAGCTCGGCAAAAAAGGGAGAGAAGAGGAGTGGAGAGGAGGACATGGCAAAGTAGGAAGCTTGAGTTGGAGGAAAGAGCAGAGGAGAACAGGATGAGAGATACCATAACTGATGGAGTCATTGTAGATTTGAGGAGAGATCTGGCACTAGGGAGATTTCCAGAGATCTACAAGGATTACACCAACTGGCAATCTAAGCAATAGTGGAGAGGCTACCTTAAATGCCCTTCTCTGATAATGAGATTGATGACTACCTTATATGCCATCCTAGAGCCTTCATCCAGTGGCTGATGGAAGCAGAGGCAGACACCCACAGCTAAATAGTGAACTGAACTCCTGGAACCCAGTGACAGAGAGGGAGGAGTGATGAGCAAAGGGGTGAAAACTGGGCTGGTGAAACCCATAGAGACAGCTGACCCAAACAAGGGGGAGCTCATGGACCCCAGACTGAAGGCTGAGAGGCCAACATGGGACTGATACAGACCCTCTAAATTTGGGTGTCAGTGAGGAGGCCTTGGCAATCTATTGGGCCTTGGATAGTAGATCAGTGTTATCCCTGGCATACAAAAATGGACTTTGGGAGCCCATTCCACATCGAGGGATGCTCTCGCAGCCTGGACACATGGGGGATGGCCTTAGTCTTGCCCTGGATGATATGACAGACTTTGGAGATCCCCCATGGAGGGCCTCACCCTCCCTGTGGAGTGGAATGGGATTGAGTGGGGGGTTCCAGGGTTGGTGGGGAGCAGGAGAGGAGGGGAGGGTGAGGTAGATGGGATTGACATGTGAAACAAGCTTGTTTGTAACTTAAATTTAAAAATATGAAAAAATGTCACAGAACCAAAAACATGCTGACACACAGTCTTTGGGATAACCTGAGTCCATGTTCTCAGACTTTCAGTCATATTTGTCTCCAGAGTAAACTATCTTTTATTCTCTTTGAGAAAAAGTAAAATAAAAATAAAAGACTGGATGGATGTGTGGACGTAGTTTTTTACTATTTTTATTTAGTTATTTATTTTTACTCTTAGGGGACCCACAACCCAGCTCCCAAATAAATACACAGAGATTTATTCTTATTTATGAATGTTCAGTCTTAGCTTGGCTTGTTTTAGCCAGCTTTTATTAGTTAAATTATACCCTTTCTCTTAAACTATGTTTTGCCTCTGGGCTTTTTTACTTTTCTTTCTTCTATATATCCTTCTGTCCTTACTCCGAGGTTGGCTGTATGGCCCGCCCCTAGTATCCTCCTCTCCTTCTTTTCTAGCTCCTCTGCCTCTTCTTTTTATTCTCTCTGCATGCCTGCCTATCCTTTCTCCTGCCTAGATATTGGCCATTCAGCTCTTTATTAGACCAGTCAGGAGCTTAGGCAGACAAAATGATACAGCTTTACAAAATTAAACAAATGCAACATAAAAGAATACATTTCTTTGCATAATTAAACAAATATTCCACAGCATAGACAAATGTAACACGTTTTAAACTAATATTCAACAACATGTTGGGATATGTGTACTGTACATGTGTGCTGGTGCTGGCAGAGCACAGAGTCCAGAGACTTTGGGTTACTACTGGAGCTGGAGTAGTTGTGATCTGCCTTATGTGGGTATTAGAAACTATACCCTAGTTATCTGCAGGAGCAGGGTGTGTTCTTTTGCTTGTTTATTTGCTCAGAGTTTCTCTGTGTCCTGGACTCACTGTATAGACCAGGTTGGCCTCTAACTTATCTCTAACTCCCAAACCATCTCTCCAGAAATGAGGGCTTTGGTGTGAGCAGACCTTTGCTGCATGCAGAAGGTAGCAATCTATTGTTGTGGCCTGGCCATAGTGTAAACTAAACACATCAGCCACAGGCCTATGAGATTTAGTCCTACATTGTTTAATAGGAACAGAAAAGCACTTATGCTTACCAACACATATTGATGCCATCATGTAGTCATGAGGGCTGAGAAAGTTCAAGAAACTGTGTGGCAACTTCAGGGTGCAGCAGCTACTTTTTCTCCCAGGCTGTATGATCTCTCCCTTTCCTTATGCCCCTACTTGCAAATGGCCCATACTAGCCAGCAGTCAAGGTCAATATGCTGTCCAAGATTACTTTCTGGTTAAATAACAATCCCTGCCAACTCTTATTCTTGTGGGAAACATTAGATGAAATACTAATTGACTATCACAAGGGTTGGTTTGGATTAGGATTAAGTCCACCATGTTTGAATCCATAGTCCTTGTGTTTACTATGTTAGTTTATGTCTTCTAATAGGAACTTTGAGAAGGTGGATGTGGGGTAGCCCTAAATATGGTCGCTGTGCTCTATAAGGGCAGAGACCACGTTGAAAATTTAATCAGATCTCCTTTAGTGTCTTGACCATGAAGGAAGAAGCTGAGTGGCCGCAAACTCCAGAAGTGAGGTGGAACTTGTCTTCTGGAAACGAAGTTTGCTGTCTTCGAGAGTAACAATGCACCACAAAGCTAGAGCACGAGGACTCTTCTAATGACAGTAACAGAAAAGTGGCTGGTGTCAGATCCTCATGCCAGTGCTGATGGTTTGTATTTGTTTGTTTTGTTTTGTCAACTTGACACAAGATATTCATCTGGGAAGAGAGAATCTCAACCGAGAAGGTGCCTCCATCAGACTGGTGTGTAGGAAAGTCTATGGGGACACTTTTTTGATTGCTGCCACCCTGTCTGGGTGTAAAAAAGGTATCTGAATGTGGTCCTGGAGAACAAGCTAGTAAGCAGTGCTACTCCATGGTTTCCTCAGTTCCCGCCTCCAGACTCCTGCCTCCAGATCCCTGCCTGGATTTCCTTCATGATGGACTGAAAGTTGTCAGCCGAAACACACCCTGTCCTTCCAGTTTTCTTTTGGTCATCCTGTTTTGTCATAGCACCTGAAAGTAACTAGGACATTGGGTTAGTAGAGTTTTGAAGAACTCATCTAATCGGCCCATGTCGTTTCTTTTTCAAAGGGGGCTAAGCCCTGTAAGGATAAACAAGACTTGGGGAAAATCTGGTTCCCTTCGATATGTCCTGAAACTCCTCTGCCTTTTAAATCCTCAGGGATGTAGAGTTAAGGCTTCATGTGTGGGCTGTGTAGCTGCATTCTTACAGGTGCTTGCTCCTGCTGGGGTTTGGTAGCACCAGACAGCAGTCCCAGATGGTTGTGAAGATCCTAGCACTGAGAGGGCAGCCCTGGTGGCCCCGGTCAGGGAGAGTAACATCCATGTTAATCGGTCATAGAATACTCCAGAACATGGATCCAGAGAGGGGGGTGGTGATGGGTACTGGGGTAGGGGTTATGAGATGAACCAGAAAAGTGTTTTTAACTGCTCCCTGATGGGTTGTTAATAATTAGTTTCTTTAATTTCGCAAAAATAGTTCTTGGACAGTAGGACTGAAACTATTTTACAGAAGTATGTGCTATGTGTCAAATATTGCCCTAAATCCTTTACAGATACTAACTCTTTTTAATTCTCATAACTGATTAGTAAAGCAGGTAAAATCATGCTTATTTTATATGCCAAACCAACGAGGCTGAGCAATTAGTACTGAGTTACTAACATCTAACTCAGCCTGAGCTTACCATGTGACTTGCCAGTGTCTTCCAGGATGCAGGAGAGTGAGTGGGCTAGTGGAAGCTTCATAGCAATGAGTATCTACTGAAGAAAAGATTGGAGAAGAAGGATGGTAACAGAAAATTAGATCCTGTAGCATTCAGGTGGAAGGTGACTTGCCTTTGCCTCCCTGTGGATGCCCTCTCAGATTTGGCCTTTGCCTCATTAATTTGGTGATAGCCATTGCCTAAGACCTTGAAGAACTGATAGAGAAAGGAATGGAAGAAAATTGCCGGAGTCGAGGCATTTGAAACAGCTAAACATAAAGTAATAATTTTATTGTGTTGTTTTGGTTTTCCCCTACTTTGACACAAGCTAGGGTCATCTGGGAAGAGGGAAACTCAATTGAGAGTATCTCCATCATGTTGGGTGGTAATGGTGCATGCCTTTAATCCAATCACTTGGGAGCAGAGGCAGGCAGATCTCTGTGAGTTTGAGGCCAGCTTGGTCTGCACAGAGAGTGTACCTCCATCAAATTGGCATGTGGGCAAGTCTATGGAGGGGAATTTTCTTGATTAATTATTGAGGTGGGAGAGCCCAACCTACTATGGATGATACCATGCCCTGGGCAGTTAGCCCTATGTTCTATATAAAGGAAAAAGGCAAGCCAGAGGGACAAAGACAGTAAGCATCATTCCCCCATGGCTTTGCTTCAGGCAAGGGTTCCACCTCTGGGGTCCTGCCTCCAGGTTGATGGCTTGAGTTCCTGTGTGAATGTCCATTCTTAAAATGGACTAGAAAGTGTAAACTGAAACAAACCTTTATCTCCCCAGGCTTCTTTTTGTCATGGTGGTTGTCACAGCAACAGAAAGCAAAGAGGTTGTAATAGATCTGTGCTTATGTATATGCCTAAGAAGTCACCAGCACAGATAAGACAATAAACACTCCCCAAAGTTGCTCTAGGCCTTTTGTGATCCTTCCTGCAGCCCCTCAGCATGCTTTGCTTTCCTAGGTGGCTCTTAAACTACTTTCTCTTGCTAGAGATACCTTACATAATTATAGATTTTATGTAAATAAGATCAAGTTCTACTACATCTTTTGCTTTTCTTTTTCACTCAGCATGATTATTTTGAGATCCATCCAGGTTGCTATATCAGTAGGTTCATATCTTTTAGCTGATGAGTAGTATTTCACAGTCTGACAATAGTAGTATACAGTATCTGTTGTGGTTTGAACTTAAAATGTCCCTCCTGGGCTCATCTGCTTGACTACTTCTTTCCAACTGGCTATGCAATTTGGAAAGGCTGTAGAACCTTTATGCAGAATTTGCTTGAGGAAGTGAGTCACAGGGAATGGGCCTTGAGGTAGCATAGTCCATAGTCAGTCACTACTTCCTGTTTTTGGCCTGCATCCTGAGTGTGGATGTAGTGTGACCAGGAACCCCCCCCACCTCTGACACCACATCTTCCCCACCATGGTGGACTGTATTCCTCTGGGACAACTCCCTTAATTTGCTTTGTCGAGGCATTTTATCCCACAGATATAGATATTTAAAGGCAAAGCTTTAATTTCTACTGTGAAAACACAAAAAAAAACTGGAGTAAGTGCACAGTTTCTTTTAAAAAATAAATGCCAAACTGTTTTCTAAGCAGACCATACTATTTCATAATCCACTAAGAGTATATCATGGGCTGGGGAGATGTTTCAGTTGGTAAAGTGCTTACTACAAATGCATGAGAACCTGAACTGGGATCACTATCCCTATCACCTCTATAGGAAGCCACGAGTGGTGACATGTACCTATAATCCTACAGGTGGGAAGGCAGGGGCATGCCATTTCTGGAATTCTCTGGACAGCTAGCCTTGACAAATTGGTGAACTTCAGGTTCAGTGAGAGACCCTATCTCAAAAAACGAACAAACAAACAAACAAAAAAACCAGCAGAGAGTGACAGAAGAAGAAAGAAGAAACCTGGCATTAATCTCTGATGTACACACACACACACACACACACACACACACACACACACACACACACACACACACACACACTCACACACAAAGAAAATAACAACAACAAACCTTTCCAATGAGCATAACTGGCTGGGAACTAGAGATCAAACAAATGAGCCTATGAGGGATATTTTAAGTTCAATCTATATAATACATTCAATCTGAGGTTGGATTTTAAAGAAGAGTTTATGAGAACTTGAGCGGCTCCACAACCTTGCTGTGCTTAGTATGATCAAGTCTGAATTACAGACCAGATAGCTTGGAATGGCATCTCTTTATGCCTTTGATTTGCATTTCCCAAGTGGCCAGTAGTGATGAGTGGCCTTTTGCATAGTTCTTTGCCATTTGTACATCTTTTGGTGGCAAAATGTCTGGTTAAGTATTTTTCCCCAACAATTTCCCTTAATTGGCTATTGAGTGTTCATTATAACTCTCATGTGATTAGCAGTGTTTTCCCAATCTGTGTTTTCATTCCTTGAAAATCATCTTTTGAAGAGCAGAAGTTATTAATTTTAATGACCCCTATGTATCAGTTCTTCCTTTTGATGTATAATGCCTTGATGCTGATTTTAAAGGAAATCATTTAGTCTTTTATTATTACATAAGATGCTAATTAACCCTTCATCAGGCTAAAGCTAGACTGAAGAATTGGTGTTGCTGTTCAGGAATTAGTGTTAGGTTTTTTTTCTCTTGTGTTTTCTACATTTTAAGAGATAGTTGTATTGATTTTCTCGTTGTAAATTTTATTTTCATTTGCATTTAATTGTTTTTGTCCTTGAAGTAAGCATCCATAAGACTGCACTGCGCTATTGCACCTATATTACTGACAGTTATGTCTCTGCTGAATTTCCTGAGGCCTTTTAATCAGTGGGGGATTAGCTTTGGTGAATAAATTCCATGAATTTAAAACAGTTAGCCTTTAACATGGGTGCTTGCTTTCACCAATGGAATAAGGATACATGTAATTTAGTATCAATTGGATATATTATCTATTTTATATATTAACATATATTAAATAAAATTATTTGAATTAATAATTAATAGTTCAAACATTTAAAAAAGTGTCAGTCAGAACCAGCCAGTCAAAGTCAGTCAAGATTTATCACAAAAATTAAATAGATTGGAGTTAATGAAAAGTAGCATTGCCTGTGTTTAGAAAGAACCCAGGAAGAGCACAGATTCAAACAATGGGCATTACTTAACAAATGTCTATGCCAAAAATTAGGGTTAGTAGGATGTTTGGCTAAAAAATAATATCTAGGGATGGTGAGAAGATTCAGTGGTTGAAAGCACTTGTTGCTCTTTCCAAGGTCCTGGTTTCAGTTCCCAGCACTCACATGGCAGCTCATAGCTTCTGTTACTCCAGTTCCAGGGGCCTGAGCTTCTCTTTGGCCACTGTAGGTACTGGGAATATATGTAGTGTGTATACATACATGCAGGGGAAAAATCATACACATAAATAAAAATAAATCTTTAAATGATCATTAAAAATGACACAGTATCTAATCACATGTTGCTACATTCCTTTAAACATCTAAAGCCTCTTGCTGTTATTAGATAAATCCCAACTAAAATTATTTTATTTTTGAAATTTAAACATAAAATTATATATATTTTATGAGGTATCATATGCAATGTTTAATGTTTTAATCAGGATAAAGATGTCCCTTTTCAAAATATTTATCACCTCTTTGTAGGAGAAACATTAGAACACCCTTGTTCTTCTCTCAAGACATATACATTGACACTAGCCACAGTCTTTTGCTTTGCAGAAAACTTATTTCTCTAACTGTAATTTAGGATCCTATGACTCACATTTCCCATCCCCCACTCCCTCTTCTTCTCTAGTCTCAGGTGACCACCACTCTCAACTTCTATAAGGGTAACTCTTAGGTTCTACCATGAGTGAGATTGTATAGTAAGAATAACTCTCAGGTTCTACCATGAGTGAGACTGCATAGTAAGGGTAACTCTTAAGTTCTACCATGAGTGAGATTGTATAGTACTTGTCTCTTGTACTTGCCTTATCTCACTAAGCAGAGTGCTCTCTGGTTCCATCTACAGTTTGGAAGATGGTAGAATTTCATCCTTTTTCATTTTTTAGATTTTTATCATTGTGTTAGAGAGGCTTACCAAGCCGTGGCATGACTAGCCCAACAATGACTATCTCTTGAGAGAAAGAACAATGATCAGTGTTGTTCAGTCCACAAGCCAAATGTCTCAGCAGTTCCAATCTGGTTCTGGAGTCTCAGACAATTTCTAGAGAGCTTCTGGTCTTCAGCCTGTTTTGGGATCCTGAAGAAGTAGATTCTAGGATCAGTGAAGGAATGCCTCCACAACAGGGTAGATGAATTTGCCAGTGAGACTAAGGGCAAGCAGGCAAGAAGTGTGAGTTTCCCACTTCCCACTTCCAAGTCCTTTCACTGGGGGGGTCAGATTAATGAGGATTATCCAAATGATCCAATAAAGAAAATTCCTCCCTAGAGGACCAACCTGCTTGGGTTTTAGCTGATTTCATCTGGATGTAGTCAAGTTGACCACCAAGATTAGCCATTATGAATATAGTGAGTTATATTGGTGTATGTGTGTGTTGCTGAGGATCAGATTTATGGCCTTGCACAAGATAGGGTAAATGTCCTATAGGTGAACCATATCCTCAGTGTTTGATCTGTTTTTAATGATAAACCAACCTTGCATTTCTGAGATACACAATGGTGGGCCATGACATTATTCTCTTTATATATTGTTGAGTTGATTTGCTAAACTTTAAAGGTTGCTTTTCTTTTCTTCCATGCATGATTATGAGGGAAACTGGTCAGTGGTTTTCTTATAATGTCTACCTGGTTGCTTTAGAACAATGCTGATCTCACAAAATTATTTGGGATATATCTTTCTGTTTTTATTTTCTTGGAATGGTTTTCAGATATTTGTGATTCTTCCTTAAAAGTTTGGCAAATTTATCAGTAATTTCATCTTACCCTGAAGTTTTTCTTTGGAGACTTTTTAAAAAATTATTAACTATAAACTCATTCTTTAATAGAGAGAAAGCTACTTAGATATGTATTTTTCCTTGGATATGCTTTGAGAGGTTGTTGATACACTGGTAAGCTATTGATTTATTATGACTATATATATTCATAATATTTTCTTAGTATTAAAAGTATTTATAGAATTCATAGTAATATCACCTTCCTCAAATGGCATAAGTAATTTGTGATTTATAGTGTTTTCCTGATGACTTTGGTGAGAGTTTTCTAAATATTACTAATATTCTTGGTGAATAAACTTTATATTTACTTTTCTATTTTTAAAAAATGTTCCTTCTGCACTATTTATTACAGATTCTCCTTGACTGATGATGGGGTTGTGATCCATGCACTGAAGTGTCTTCATTGTTTATGCTTGTCATCCCATGACTGATGACAGCTGCAGCTGGTAGGCTGCTGTCTGGCATCTCTGGACCCTAATGGTGTTGCTTAACAACAGCCTGGAAAAGGTTAGTATTCACAATTTGATGTACAGTTTCTTTTGTATTAAACACTTCTTTATTTTTATTTTTATTACTATAATAGATTTTGTACGTTCATAGAGGTCAGAAGACAATTTTCAGGAATTGGTTCTGTCTTCCCACAGGGGATTGCAGTAGTTGAATCTGAGGCTTGTGTAGCAAGGCTCTTACCTACTGACCCAGATCACTCAACCTCACGTACAGTTTCTACGTCTGACAATCGCTTTTGTACTATTGTAGCGGAAAATTCTAGGTCAAAACCTCAGACAATTTGTTCATGATTTAACATCTTTATAATCACCTTTGTAATGTATCCTGAAATAAAAGCTGGGTTTGTTTGGACTGTGTAGAGTCTTGACAGGGTATGAAACCTCTGGTGATCTGGCTATGACAGGCGATACTAATCAAGAAGCTGCTGTCCTCTCCACATATAGACCCTACAATGTCTGTTGGAACAAAATGACACACTAGGGCACAAGGTTCATGAGAACTGAGGATGGGAAGGCTCTAATGAGGAAACCCTGCTTGAGACTGACCTTTGAGATAGAAGGGGAGTTTTATAATTTTTTTTCTTCTTCTTCATGCCTGAATTTGTGGAGTAAGTTTCTGTTCTGATTCACCCTACCTGCTTACTCTCTAGTAAGTCACACAGAAGGAAAATTATGGAACTTGTTTGGGTTTGACTTCAGTAATGGTTTAGAGAATATTATAGTATATGTCAGAAGTACTTCACAGTGTGCATTCTTTTGTTGTTACATTTTCCCACTTTTATTGAAAATAGATTATTTTCTCATATAATATATCCTGGTTATAGTTTCCCTTACCTCCTAGTTCCTCCCTACCTCCCCTCCCTTACAGATCCACTCCCTTTCTGTGTGTCATTAGAAAAGAACAGCCTTCTAAGAGATAAAAATCAAACATGACAAAATAAAATATAACAAGATAAAGTAAAAACCATCATAATGAAGTTGGACATGGCAACTCAAGAGAAGGAAACAAGTCCTAAGAGTAGGCACAAGAGTCAGAGATCTACTTGTTCTCACACTCAGGAGTCTGATGGTAATACTAAGTTAATAGCTATAATACATATGCAGAGGACCTGGTCAGGTATGTATTTTCTAAGCCAGACAAAATTACAACTGAAAAATGACTCCTTCATTCAAACATAGTAGATGTTTTGTGAAAATAAGCTCCTGGATGTAAAAATGGGCCATGCTCCTCATAGGTTTATGTGTAAAAGACTTGGTCCCCATGTTTATTCCCCTGGAGGACGGGGTGGAGAGTAAGGAGGTATCGCCGTATGAGAGGTCCTGAAGTAGTTTGTGGTGTCACAGCCTATCCTCTCTTACAATCATTACTTCCTGTTCATAAGGTGAGTGGTTTACCCCATCACAAGCTCCTGCCTTAATTACCACCTTCACCAGAGGTCTAAAGCAATGAGGTCACTTGATCTTGGACTAAAATTAAAGAGCTATGTGACAAACAAATCTATTTCTTTATAAATTGACTGCCTCAAGGATTTTGCTATGGTAATGAGGATCTGAATAATTGACAGCGTAATAATGATGGATTGAGACGGCTCATTTTCCGTATGCTGGTGTCATTGTTTTTAGTTCAAATTCAAGTCCATTACTGAGAATTTCTTCCCAATGATAAGATTATGAACTCTAAACAATGAGGATCTTCCTCATGTTACTATTGTTTTATTCTTTCAAAATATTAAAGAACTGTATTTTCATTTCAGAAAGAAATTTCATTTCACCACTTGTTGAATTCCTCTGCTAGCGTTTTCCTGAGAGACTGTATTCTGCTGTTGATTCTCACAATGACACCTGGCCCTTGCCTGCTAGCAAAGAGCTGAATTCTTTTTTAATAGCGGTGAAAGTCAATTGAAAAATCTAATGAAATATAATGAAGCTTCTTCCTGTTGAAAACAGAAATTAGGAGGGGAGGTAGATTTATAATGTCCCCTTTTGTTTCAAACACAAATTTCAAGCAGGGGTTCCTCATTAAAGGTCCCACCCATGCCCAGTTCATGCCTGTCCCCTATTGTGTCATTTTATTCCAATAGATATTGTAGGGACTAGATGTGATAACACCAAATGAGAAGACCCACCCAAAGCTAAATGTCACTAGGAAGAAGTTAGACAGATTTTTCTTGGTAATGATGGGATAGCAAACACTTTAAAAAGAAATTTCTTTGTGTACATGTGATATATGTCTGTGTGCATAGTCATGTATATGTTTCTTTGTGTGCACACATGTAGATATAAGTATGAGTGCATGTATGGAAGTGGGTATTTGGGCATGTATGTGTGTGTACATGTGTGGATATGGGTGTGCATGCATGTATGTGGTTGTGTCCACGTGTGTGTATGCATGAATATATGCATGTATGTGTGGATGGGGGTTGGTGTATGCATATGTGGATGTTGAATGTATATGTGTATGTATGTGTGTGCCCATGCAAGTCGAAACATATTGATGTCAGGGATTTTCTTTATATTAGTTTCCATCTTGTTTCCTGGGGTTACATCTCTCACTGTACTTACAGTTTACCAATTAGGCAAGTCTAACTGGCCAGAAACCCCCAGGGACCTGCCTGTCTCCACCTCCCCAATGCTGGGATTACTGATGGATGTCCTTGCCCACGCTTTTTCCCTAGGTGCCGTGGATCTGGATTCAGGTCCTTATGCGTATGCAGCAAACATACTATTTGACAGGTGATCATAATCAAGACACCATTGTCCTATTAGCGCATCTAGACACTACAGTGTTCATGGGAACAAAATGACACACTTGTGGACAGGCATGAACTAAGGATGTGTGGAGCCTCTAATGAGGAGCCACTGTTTGAATTTGTCTATGAAACAGAAGGGAAACATTATAAAAGCCTCTTCCCTCCTAATTTCTGTTTTCAATATGAAGACACTCTTTCATTTTCTTCTTTCTTTCTTTCTTTCTTTCTTTCTTTCTTCCTTCCTTCCTTTCTTTCTCCCTTCCTTTCTTCCTTCCTTCCTTCCTTCCTTCCTTTTTTTGAGACAGGATTTCTCTGTGTAGCCCTGACTGTCTTGAAACTCACTCTGTAGATCAGGCTGTTCTGGAACACACAGAGATCCACCTACCTCTGCCTCTTGAGTGCTGGGATAAAAAGAAATGTACCAGAATGGG
Organism: Mesocricetus auratus; assembly: GCF_017639785.1. Classification (NCBI taxonomy): domain Eukaryota; kingdom Metazoa; phylum Chordata; class Mammalia; order Rodentia; family Cricetidae; genus Mesocricetus; species Mesocricetus auratus. The sequence continues at coordinate 24,008,160 of NW_024429184.1, forward strand.
AAAGATCTTTAAAAACTCCACATCCATAAGAAAGAAAGAAAGAAAGAAAGAAAGAAAGAAGGAAAACTAGATACCAAAGTACCAAATATTCCAGTTAAAAATGGTATACACATCTCAACAAAGAATTCACAAAACAAGAATCTCAAATGATTGGAAGACATTTAAAAAATTGCTCAACATCTTCAGTCATCAGGGAAATGCAACTCAAAAATGACTCTGAGATACAATCTTACACCTATCATAATGGCTAAGATTAAAAAAAAAACTGATGACAGTTTATGTGGAAGAGGATGTGGACTAAGGGGAACACTTCTCCACTGCTGATAGGAGTAAAAACTTGCACAACCACTTCAGAAATCAGTATAGTGATTCCTCAGAAAATTGGGAATCAATCTACCTCAAGACCCAGCAATACCACTCCTGGGCATATACCCATAAGATGCACACTCATACCACAAGGACATTTGCTCAACTATGTTCACAGCAGCATTATTTGTAATAGCCAGAAACTGGAAGCAACTTGGTCCTGCCTCAACTTGATATGCCAGGCTTAGCTGATTCCTATGGGAGGCCTTGTCCTCTCTTAGGAGCAGATGGGGGTTGGGGGAGTTGTGTGTGTGTGGGGGAGCAGAAGGAGGGGAGGGAGGGGGAAGGAACTGTGGTTAGTATGTAAAATGAATAAAAACATTAAAATAAAAATAAAGGCATGTACCATGCCCAGTTGAAACTCTTTCTTGAACCAACAAATCTTAAATAGAATTTTAAGCAGATTAAACAAAAAAAAACAAAGCTACTACAGGTAAGGGGGGTGGAGTCTGCACTCTTTTCTTCTACCTTCCCTCAGTGGAGATGCTCCAAGCTCACAGATGAACAGTGTAGAGATCTCTGCATGAAAAACAGTAAGTTAGAGACTCAATTTATAAAGCAGGTCTGAAAAGGCATACCACCCACAGCCATTTCAAACAGTCAGTGGCTATTATCAAAGACTTCTGAATCAAAAGAAGGGGGATAAAAGCTGTGGTTTTGAAGTAATAGATGAGTTCTTCTCTATAATCAGACTAGACAAGAAGGCTTTCATGAGAGCCATGGGAAAGCTAAACCCAACACAGGCTTCATGCTCTCCTGCCCCTTCCCTCCATAACCAGGTCCCTGTCACTTACCCTCAGGCCCAGTGTTAGACTCTGAGGACAGTCTATGTCCTCTTCCCAAAATCTTTGGTTAAGGAGCTCTGATTCAGTTCTACATCTATTCTTATACACTGTAGGGCAACCTGTTCCTGCAAAGAATAAGTCAAGGCTGCCACCTGCTTAATGCTGAAGTGACTGTCACCACATGGACCACTACCCTATCTGCAGATCTCGAAGACAGTCTGGAACTGTAGTGGAATCATCTTCCCCAAAGCCCATCCAATGCCTACCAATGGGCAGCATTTGTTTCTCAGCAACAAACCCATTTGGTAAATTAAAATATTAAGCAAAAGTAAACTATATAAAGCTGGTTTTTAAAAATGGAGTAAAAAAAAACAAAAAACCAGGGGACCCAGTGAAGACTCCCATGTACACAGCCTCTTTTCTTGTATAGTGCTGGCACTTACCAAGTGCTTGGTAAACAGTAAAGGCAGAAATAATGACAACCACTAAAAGCCCAAATCAAATGCGACCTCTTTAAGGAAATCTTCAGGTTTCACCTTCCTTTTTAAACTCTCAGCCTTTTATTTTGTGGGACTTTTGACAGAAGTTGCTATGCTATGCCTCATGTTGAAATCATTTTATCTTTGCTACTAAATTTTAAGTTCCCAAGGGAAATCTTTCCAGCGTGTTATCTTCGTTTTGCCCAGTGACAGATCGTAAGACAACGCCTCTGACCCCATCTTCTGGTGTTCATGCTTTCTAGTCTCGTTCCCTTCGCTGTCACAATTTGCTCCCACTAACAGAAGATGGTGGAAGTAACAGGATGTTTTCTCATGATCTCATTTCAGTAGAAATCTCTCTCTAAAAGCTCCTAAAACAGGCTGACTTGAGATTCTTTCTTTTTGTTGTCATGAACCCTGTAGCTTCCAGGAGGTGACTTTTCCCAACACCTGCTTGAGCAAGGGCCTTTACCCCGTCCTCTCCACAGGTCACACACCAGGCCAACCTGGTATCTTACTCTCAGTCCTGATGAGAACCTTCTCAGAGGACCCGGCTGTGCCACGTTCAGGCTCCAGAGAAAATTTGAGACAAGCAGGTGTTGTTTTAAATGGCTAAATATGTGGCAATCTGATGTGCAGCCAAGAACATTTCAATCAGATCTGATAGAAAATTTTACTCTTTTTGTCTAAGATGCATATCAGGTCTACGATATTTAAGCTTATTTTAATCAGAATTTTAAAAGCATTTAGGATAGTTAAACATTACTTTATGGCCAGAACCAGCAGAAACTGACTTATAGATATTTTAAAACTGTCTATAAATTTGGTCTTCCTAATGTGTAAAGAGTAATACATCAGTAAGAGAAAGACCTCATATCCATTAAACACTAGGGAAGGGTGGAAATGGACAGAGAAGGAATTTCAATCAGAAGAGGATCATTAAAACAAGAAAAATCAAAATAAAAAGACAAGACTTGCTCCCATTCATCACACCAGCAGATACGTTTTGATGGCTCAGGGAGGGCAATAGGCATGTTGTTCATGTATTTGCTTCTATGTTTCCAGCTGCAGTATTTATTAAAATTTAAATGAGCATAAACATCCTTTGACCCATCAGTTATATTTCCAAATATTTATTCTAAAAATGTATTCTTTGAGAATTTCATGCTGCATATTTTTATCATGTTCTTTCCCATCCCCCAACTCTTCTCAAACCCTCTCCTCCCCACACACAAATTTTATGTTCATTTTCACTCTAAAAGAAAATAAATGAAATGAAAAGAGCTACTAATATACATGGAACATGGTCTGTGTTGGTCGATTACTGAGCATGAACTGCCCCAGAGTGGGGTTGATATACACAGTGTCAATCCGTCCATGAAAACTTCCTACCAGCAATTCACTCATCTACAGATATGCTCATCTTCCAGTAAATAACTTATCTATTACAGTACTGTCCAGATTACCACAGGATTGGAAATGTCTAAATTATCCAAATATAATTAATTGAACTACGACGGTGTGCTCTGCAGTAATTAAAACTGACATGCAGACTGTAGAGGTGCTCAGTGATTAAGAGAGAACTTATTGCAGAGACATGAGGGCCTGTAACAGAATCTCCAGCAACCACATCAAAAGAGAGAGCTGTTCACAGCCACAGGTGTCTGTGAATAGCACTGGAAGTAGAGACAGTGAATCCCAGGAGCTCCCTGACCACCAAGCCTATCCAATGGTGAACTTCAGACCCAATGAGATACCCTGACTCAAGTGAAAAGATGATGGAACAGGACGCAGGACCCTGATGTCCTCCTCTGGCTTCTGTGTGTGCACATGCTGCCCCATATACGCAAACCACACATCTATCCCACTACACCACACACACACATACCACACACTCAAGCACAACACACACACACACACACACACACACACACACTACATCACAACACCTTGCAGCATGGCCTCCACCCCACCCCAAACAAAAACAAGCAAGAAAGCAAGCAAAATCCCAGCATACTAATTTGTAATGTTCTCTACGCTATGCGGCTGAATATTAAAATGCTGGGTTTGGAGCACCTTCTATACCATTGTGTAAAAACATTCACATTTACATATGCAACTATTTTTTAGGTGCTTGGGGGAATATCTAGAGGCATAAACAGTGGCAGCGGCTGCCTTGGGGAATGAGGCTTGTAGAGGAGAGGTGTGAAGGCGCTTCATCTCTACCTCAGGTTGTATGTTTTAACTATGTACCATTAATATAGTCACCTTTGAAAAACTAACCTAAAGTTTGCATTAAGGTTAAAAAAAAGCTTCTGAACACGTACTTGAAACAAAAGAGGTTTGAAAAAGATAGAAAGTTTAATAAAATAGATAACAATTGTAAGAAAGATGCTTCAAATCTGAGGTTTCGGGGTAGCTTGTGCTGGGATAGGAGTGAAAGAGATAAGTATCACACAGCTACGATAGATGAAAATTTCACAGTTGAATCTTTCATCCAACCCAAATCCCCCAGGGCAATCAGTTGAATACCTTATACAGTAATTTTAGTTTTTCATTTCCTTGTGTAAAAGCACCCTAGGAACTTTTCTATAAAAAGTAGTTCCCTGGGATTTAGAGCCAGCATGATTTAGAAAAGTCCTCAATTCAGAGTTCGGTTCCCTGTGTACCTGTCCATGGGTGGCATCTTTCAAAATGAAGTAATTAGAATTCGGTGGAAGTAGTAGCAGCTACACCTGGGATTTGATGTTGGAATAAGCAGGAAATGTTGTCTGACATCCATAACACAAAGCTATTATGGAAAACATGTCAACCTATTATGTCCTTGGTTAAGATGCAATGACTTTAACATAAAATGGTATGGAAATACCTAGAGAAAAGTATTAAGAATGATGTCACAGCATCCACTGGGGCATGAGACCCCCATCCTACAGTGCCAAGTAGATGAGTGTGATGACTACTAACCTCTCCTCTACAGTAACCCTGGGGGCATAATGTGTGTGTGTGGGGTGGGGTGGGGTTCCTTACACCAGGTCTATTCTTGTCATTTTCTCCCTTGTACTGCAATTGTTGGAACTATGCCAACCTTGTCTACCTGGTGGAATTAACAGCTACAAATCAAAAATACCACGTTTGGTGCATTGTTCTAGCTTTGTCTTTTGTGTTCTGATAAATTTTCTAATTTTACACTATCCTATTTCCAGTAGAGATCACACCTTCAACTATAACTATCCTGAGAAAGTATCCTGGGGTATACGTGTCAACATCAAGCCAATGGCAGGAATGTAAGAAGGACTGTGTTGGGGACCCCAGTCACCTCACTGCACACTGAGATGGACCTGGTTACATATTGGAAAACCAGGTAGCCTGACACCCTCTGGTCCTCAGCACATTCTCCTTATCTCAGTAAATGACAAAGGGTTGATTCTGGGTAGTAACAGATCTGTTCATCCTTGCATTGGAGTTTCCCCATAGGATTGGGCAAGGCCTTTCAGGTACACAGCAATTCTTGCCTTTCTGCTTGCTAGTATGAAAATGCACTATGCAAAGTTATCAGCCCCTGGCACTGCTGCTGGGGATGGAAATGCACTACAAGAAGTTGTCAACCCCATGCCACTGCTCATGGTGGAACTCATATGTAGGCGAACTTTCCGTTCTTCACACCAGTGCTTGTAAACAATGCTGTGATAGTTGGCTTAACAGTGGTAGTTCCTCTAAGGGCATGGTGGAGACACCGAGTCAGTTTGGAGGCAGACATGATAAATTGCTTGCCAATCAAAGACCCTTTTGTCCTTGGCTGGGTCACTAGGTTGTTTAATGCCATGAAGGAACTCTGACCTCTTCCAATGTCAGGGCCAACTTACATCTTTGTTACTAGGTCTCATCCAATGGCTTGAAACTAACATGATCTGGTGTCTACTTGAGTCATCCAGGAATGTTGACACCACCTTCAAAGTTACAAAGGGTACTTCCCTTTGGCCACCATAGCATTGATGTCTACTATGTAGACTATTGCAGACTCCTCCACTCCTGGTTGCTCTTTCCTTTTTCTGGTCTGTGTAGACTTTTGTTTTCTTGAAATACACAGTGAATACTTTCACTTCAAACAAATTTCCATCTCATCTAGCTCCCTGATCCTTAGTTGAGTGAGGCATTCCTTACCTTTAATCTATGGCTTGGCCTTCAGTTCGCTACATTTGTATCCAAGTGCTCCCTGTGACCCAGGACTCCCTCCTCCAAACTCCTTTATAGTCATCTCCAGTCTGAACAGTAGTTTTCTTCACTGTCACTTTTTATAAACCAGAACAGCTTTGCAATTGTCAGGTTGGCTTTCCCTAAAGCCCCATTTCTAGATACACTTTACAAAGGTTCAAGAACTCATCTGTCATTACAAAGTGACCATCCTAGTGTGCTGCCTAGAAAGCCACATTCAAGATGCATTGCCCATTTAGACCATTTTACCACCACAGAGCATGCTTTGGCAATCATCACAGCGAGTCTAGAATGGAGGAGGAGAAGTGCAGAGCTCTCCAGTATAGCTGAAAGCCAGCTTTGTCTTCATACAGACAAAAGAGTGAAACCAAAGTGCATTCGTAAACATGTAAGTCCCACTAGAATTCTTGCTCCATTCGTTATGCAACAACTTCAAGAAATGCACATTTCAAGTTTGAGAAAGAAGCCAAGTTTTGCTGTCTCTATTTTCTGCATGAGGTTCATTTCAATCAACCTGTTATAAATATTCTCGATAACACAGCCAGACTCAGCCCTCCTCTAAGAATACAATGATGAGGACAATGTGAAGAGGGGTAAGGAAGAAAGGGAAGACTTCCTCTAGCCCTTCACACTCCCAAATACAGGAAGCCATAGACAACTGCTGTAGTTCGAGTACAAAATACCTTCCATGGGACCACACATTTCAATACTTGCCTGCCAGGTGGGGCAGTTTAGCAGAGATGTGGGACATTCAGGAGGTGAAGACTTGGTCGCAGAAGGGAGGCTTTGTGGCGTCATAGCACAACCTCACTTCCTGTTTATAATCTATTTCCTGAATGTGAATTCAATACGGCCGGTCAGGCTTCTGTTCCCATCTCCACGCCACCCTGTCCTATTGCTATGTCTTCCTTGCCATGATGGACTCTATCCACCTGGAGCTGTCAACCCAAAGAAACCCTTCTGTCTTAAGATGATTTTGTCAGAGTATTTATAACAGCAGCTGAGAAATAACTAGGACAATGTTATTTACTGGTGTATATGTATGTTTCTGAGAATGCTCACACACACACACACACACACACTCAGGTATACACAGGCGCACACACTCAAGCATACATAGACACACACACACACAGGCACACACAGACACACACAGACACACACCCACACTCAGGCACACTCAGGCACACACAGAGGCACACACACACTCAGGCACACATAGACACACACAGTCAGGCACACGCAGACACACATATACTGAGGCACACACACTCAGGCATACACACACACTCAGGCACACACACACTCAGCCACACACACCACACACACACACAGGCACACACACACTCAGGCACACACACCACACACACACTCAGGCACATACACACTCTCAGACACACACACACACACCCAGGCACACACACTCAGGCACACAACACTCAGGCACACACACACACACTCAGGCACACACACACTCAGGCACATACACTGTCATTCATGACTCCATGGTACTGCAGCAGACATGCAGTCATGCTGTTTGGAAACCTTCTTCATCACACTACTGCTACAGCCTGTACAGATGTAAACTCCTGTGCCTGAGATGTGTGCTTATCCACAGAAGCTCATAAAACAAGAGCCAGAGTGTTGACCTTGGAGATGAATGAGCCTTGAGATTTGCATTCTGTCTGTTTACAGCAAGATTCTGAATTTAGGGGCCTGTTGTTTTCATGGTTGCTGCTTCACAGCCTGTTTGGAAATGTTATAGGCCCCAGAGGCTGGCTCCCTCATGAATAAGCGATTGGATGCCCCCTCCCTCTAGGCTGAGAGGGATGCTGCTCCCCTCCTGGAATTTTTTCTACTTAAAAAAAGCGTGCTTAACTTGTAAATGTAGCTTCCAGTGCTGGCAAGAACATTCTTGTTTTGAATAACAATCATGTTCTTTTCTATAGCTAGAGGTACTCTTCCACAGTGGAGAAAGGAGTCCTTCCCAAGCAGTAGGCAGTTGTGGGTTGAGTGAACCCTGCTTCCCAATTCTTTATAAGCAATGCTGCAGACCCATCTCCAGTGCACAGCACACAGTTATTCTCACATTGAAAGGGAGCAAAACAGAGAAGCAGCTATACTCCTCAATTATCACACCTGTGGCGCCGGTTGCTGAGGACCCTGCATTTCTCCAGCATCTGGGGGCACCTTGTACATACAGCTTCATCCACGTGTGACTCAGTTTCCCCTCTTGGTGTTAACCCTCATATGACTATCAGGATCATCAGGTGAACTGAAGACAATAATCTATAACATTGCTTAGAGTACCATCTACTCTACTGCTTATAAGATCAATATGTTTCCAGCCATCATTGCTAACATAGATGCTGGTGTTCTGGAAATGCGCCCCTGTGATTGCTGGCTTTAATGTCAATTTGTCATAAATTAAATCACCTGAGTAGGGAATCCTGCCTGAAGAATTGTTCTGATTGCTTTATTCACATGGGGAGACCTATTCCACAACCCCAGGAGTGAGCAGCACCTTCTGGAAACAGCTCAGATTAACACAGGCAAGAAGAGTGCAGGAAAATGGTTCCGCTCTGCTCATTTGGCTTTCTCTCCTGTGACTGCTGCTGCTTCCTTTGAGGGTGTCAGAGCGAGTGTCTCCAGACTTCCATCATTGACTAAGCTGGTTCTCCAGGAACCTTCCAGATTTTCAGTGCCAGTTTGGGACTTCAGAGTCACCTAGCCTCACAGCCCAAAAGATTGTCAGGTTGTCATCCTCCCCAGCGTGAGAGAGCCACTGTGTGACCTCTCCAGCTGCAAAGGGACTGAGATATGTACAGCATTGGAGTTCAATTTTTCTTTGTAACTATTCTCTGGTTCTTCTCTTTTGAAATAAGAAAGTATACACCTTTTTTTCTATTTCATAGGAGCACACAGTTAAAAGGGCTTTAAAGGTGGAAAAAGTTTAAGACCATGGAACTCTTAAACGCTGAGCTATGTTTTATATTGTGATGTTAACATGAGATCTGGAGTAAAAGAAATGAAAAGGGCACGGTGTGAGAGTGATGTATTTGTTTGTCAAGTTGTCTGGCTAGCTTTGCCAACTTTACACGAAATGGAGTCAGTAGGTAAAAGGGGATCCCAAGTAAACAATTAGCTCAATAAACTGGCCTGTAGGTGGCCTGTGGGTGGCTTTGGGAAATTTTCTCTATTGCTTGCTGATCACTGCAACCAGGACTACTCTACTGTGGACAGTTCCAGCCCTGAGCAAATGGGTTTGTACCCTATAAGAAAGAAAGAAAAGACAGGAAAGAAAATAAAGGAAGATAGGTAGGTGATAAGTATGTGTGTTGGGGGACTGAAGTTAAAAAACAAAAAACGGGTAGTAAGGACACCAGAGGAAGAAATCCAGTAAGCCCTTTCCTCTGTGGCCTCTGCTTCAGTCCTGCCTTCAGATCTCTGTCTTGAGCCTTCAGCTTCCCTTGATGAGGGCCTACAAGCCAAAATAAACCGTTTCCTCTTCAAGTTGCTTTGGAGCAATGTTTTATTACAGTAACAAGAAAAGTGAGGACAGTTCTCTACCCAAAAATTTTAATACAAGTCTAAGTACTCTTCAGAAAGCTTAGTACTTTTCTTGAGATCTCATCTTGACCTCTTTTTCCTAACTACTACTACTACTACTACTACTACTACACACACACACACACACACACACACACCCCTGAGTTGAACTCATGACAAGACAACATAGGAAAGCCAGCCCATTAGCCTTGCTTAAAGACTTTCCCCAGTTTTTTATCGTCTATCGGAAGACAATCCAAACTGCTCAGTAAGACAGAAATGACTGTTTGCAATGCATCTCTTGATTACTCCCTCCTTATCCTTTAGTCAACCTCCAGATACATTTTATGCTATAGCAACGATGAACCTGACAAGCTCCAGTTATGCCACTCTATTATTTTCTGACTCAAGCCTTTGAAAATGCAAAGAAGAGCAGCCCATACCCTACCCCCACCACTACCCTCTTTGCTTCTTGGAAGACTCTAGCTTCTGTGGTAAAATTTCTGTCATACATTTACGTTTCCCAGATTTAGGTTATGCCTCTATTCTCTGCCTTGTACAAATTTTAATTCCATACTTACTGCCAGATATTACAATGCATTTGCTTATAGGTTTATTTCCTTGATTTACCCATGAGTTCTTTATGGGCATAAATTAAGCCTTATTTCATTTCTGTATTCTAGTGAAAAGACAACACAGATCTACTGATTTTAAAAGTTGACTTCATGGTTAGAAATGGAAAATATAGAATAAAATATTACTATAGCAAACATTTGATGTTTTGTTGATTTTACTTTCTTTTCATCAGTGAGACCAGATATTATATTTAAGATATATATAGAACATATTATAGTTATGGAAACATAGAACATATATTCAATTTAAATGAAAAATAGCTGTCTCAAGAGCAAGCATAGTTTTTTAAAGATTAATTACATTTGACCATCAGGTATTACTGTAAGTGCCGAGGGGGAATTATCAAGAGGAAGAAGATCTATTCTAGCTCAAGCTTCCTTCAATCTGGAAGAGAGTAAGACAAATAGTAAACAGAGAAGTAGAGAAACTCATAACAGCGCAACTTAACAAGAAGATTTCAAAAGAAAAATCAACCAACTACAACTGTGGTCTAGGAAGAAGTGTTGTTCAGAAGTGGCTGTATTTGATATCAACCTTGGTGCACTAGACAGGGATGGATAAAAGACCACTCCAGGCAAAACAGGGAAGTGTGCATAAATATTGGATGTGACTAACAGGATCTCTACTTGGAGACCAGCGACCATCTACTTGGCTCCATCTTAGGGTCGGTGTGAGGATGCAGTAGGATATTGTAAAAAAAATCCAAAGTCAACTCACAAAATGAGGAAGTGACTTAAATCAGTAGACAATAGAAACAAGAGTTTTGATCAGATAAGTGGTGCTGATAGAAGAGTATTTGTGAACATCCAAATTGTCAGTGTGTGGGTTACATGGAAGCAGAGATAGGATACGGAAGACTATTGGTAGAGCATAAATGGGAGGTCCTAGAAGCAAACATAGTAATATCTGAGGAAACTTGAAGAATCAAAACAAAGAACATAGTAGTCTTATTGATGTGGAAATTAATAGTAATACATGACACCAAGTGACAAAGGCTTACAGCCTACTAAGAAGGGAAATTATGCAACCATTGATATAGTTTGAGAAATCAAGCAATATCAATGGGAATATTGTGAGTATGAGGTATGCATTGAGTTTGAGTCCCTCCGAGTAAAACTGATAATAAGCAGGAAGGTCAGCCTTAGAACCTACTTGTAACCATTATCCTCAAAGAATTATGTACAGGGCGGGGCGGAGGAAGTTAGAAGAAAGCCAAGTTCAGGATGAGATAACACCCACATATAAAGTATTAAAGGGAAAGATTAACCAGTGAACAATGATACTGCCATTTGAACTGAATGAGTATGGAGAGTGCAATTTCAAGAAATTCAAGGAGTTTTTTGTTTGTTTGTTTGTTTTTTTAATAAAAGAAGGGAATTTTCTGGAGAAACTCAAGTCCACTCACTACCTACACGTTATTCAAAAGTTCATTTGAGTTTTATTCAGCTCTTTAACATTCATGTTCCATGGTAGCTGTTTGTTTCTGTGTTTGTATCTACGTCTAAACTAGAAGCTCATATAAGACAGAATTGTGTCTTGTTAGTATTTCTTACTTGACAGAGTACCTGGAATATAGCTTGGGCCCAATGATAGCTTGTTGAGTGATCAACTAAGCAATGAAGGCAAGATGACAAAATAAGAAAGAATCAGTGTAATTAAGAATTATAGCTTTTGACACCAAATCATGAGTAAATAATTTTCTACTCTGAGGAAGGAAGAAACAGTTTATGAAAAGGAGACACAAAAGGGAACATGTGAAAAAATTCTGAGTTCTCCACCATGATATAAAATTTAACTGAATTCTCATAAATTTAAGCTTTGTGATCTGTGAGTTATTACAGTAAAATTGTCTAAGAAATAAAGAATTCTGCACATCCCAGAGGCTTGAATTCATCTGGTCAAATGATTAATGATACCACTGGGCACATCCAGGGTTGTTCATTTCCAAAGCACTTTATAAACATTGAGTAATCTCACAATACCCTTGTGAGATATTATCATGTTCATTTTCCATATGGTTAACTGAGCCAAGGAGGTTAAATGACTTGCTCAGAAGCCACACTGGAGTTAATGACATAAAACATTTAGAAGGAAGGGGCTCACAGGTCCCAGACCTTGCTGTAGATTGCTGAGCTATATCTTACATTTCTAAGATGCCTGACTGACAGCCAGGGACGTAATAGATCATACTTTACAGCTGAGATAAGACACAGCATGCAGTTTCAGGAAGGTCATGGCTAGCCCCTGGATAAGGAGAAAGCCATGCTTTCCAGGACCTCATGATGTAAGAGGTGCCTGGTAAAGGAAGAACCAGACATGGATGAAATTCTTCTACTTTTCTGTTGCTGTGATAGACCATCATGGCAAGAGGTAGTTTTATGGAAGAAGCTTATGGTTCCAGATGGCAACTAGATTTTGTTTGTTTGTTTGCCAAAAATTCACAGGAATGGCCTCTGGCCTCTATCCAAGTTGTTGTTAGAGTCCTCACTTCTCTCAGAAACCTCCTGTTCTGGATTCTACAGTCCAACCTTGATCTAATAAGCACTACTGTCTTCCAAGGACCTTTTCAAATGGCCTGTTAAGTCTCAAGCTTCCACATTCATCTACATTCCTCCAAAAATAAACCAAATAAAACATCCCAAAACAACAGCAACGCACCCAAAGTGCTCAGTTTCTTCACAGGAGCAAGACACTTTCCCATACCGACTTCTGTATTAATTAATTCCTTTCTGTGGTTGGGATAAAACACCATGAATTAAAGGCCATTTATTTAGACTTACGGTTTCAGAGGGATAAGAGTCCATTGTGGGCAGTGAGACATAGCAGCAAGTGACAGGCGTGGCAGCAGGAACAGGAAGCTGAGAGCTTACAGTGTTTTACCACAAACAGGAAGCAGAGTAAATTCAAAGTAGAGCAAAGGCCTTCTTGCTGACATACTTCCTCCAACATGGCCATGCCTCTTAAGTCCCCCCCCAGATTAGCAACTTCAGTGTTCAGATGCTCGAGTTTCTGGGAGAATTTCTCATTAAGCTATTGCAGACCATTACCAAGATAAGGAGAAAGGCAAGCACAGGACACGTTGGTCAGTTGGGCGTTTTACTGAATATTGATGCCCTTTTACCATCTTTGCAAATGTGTGTTGTTCTTTACCTCTGTTCTAACTCTGTCTTCTTATACTTTTCCTATCTCCTTATTTCTTAACAAAACATTGCTACATGCTCAACTTTTTAATTTTCTTATACACACTATATTTTGAAAATATTCTGTTCCCTCCCCTAACTCCTCCCAGATCTTTCCCATCTTCTTATCCACCCAATTTTGTTTCAGAATGAACTCCATGCTTTTTTGGGGTACCTTTTATTTTATTTTTTGCTACTTTTTTGTCTAATGGGGTCCTTTGTGTTTTTGTTTTCTCTTTTCTTTGCATTTTCTTTTTTTAAGAGAGAAAGAATATACTCAACTTTGGTGCATGTGCATAGAAGTGTGCACACTGTCTTTGGGATTCAAGAAGAGGTTATACAAATGTCTGATAAGTTGTTAAGATGAAATTAAGTACGTATAAATGAGTGGTTCTTTTAGTTGAATTAGGAACATTTTATTTGAAATTGTGTATGTACAGCCAAGTCTTTCAAATGAAGTTAAGATGGTGGAGTGAATGGTTTTGGTGGGTGTCTTACACTTGTCCTTCTGGGATTCCACTTGGGAGTACAAAGAGCCAGTGGCATCTGCTGATTTCCATGCCATGTTGCCTGATGACTTTTTCTGATTACTGGTCATAATAATTATGCTGCTGCATGGGAGGTTAAATCATAGGGAACTACTGCTCTGGTAGTAGACACAGCAAGAGACTGTGGGGATTAATTGAACTTTCCCATCCCTCCAATGCATTCTCTGCAGCACCCCCAGAGTCTCTCAGCATGACTGTACTCCGCTGCTTACAGCACACATCCTTTCTGAATTAACTTTCCTTTCTTTCTGAATCCTGCTTTGCTAATGTTTCTAGTAGAGCTTCCCAGGATCTCCATCCAAATAAGTCACTGGTACCCATATTTCTTTCAGAATCTGTTTCCACGCCAGTCTAAACATATGGACTTAGTGCTATGTATAAAACACTTTATTGTGAGTAGTTTCTTTTCTCTCTTTCTTCCTCTCTCTCTCTCTCTGTTTGATTTTTCAAGAAAGAGCTTCTCTGTGTAGCTTTGGAGCCCATCCTGGAACTCACTTTATAGACCAGGCTGACCTTGAACTCACAGAGATTTGCCTGTCTCTCCCTCCCATGTGCTGGGATTAAAGGTGTGTGCCACCGCTGCCTGGCTTATGAGTTTCTTACAATCCGTGGTAAATTATAACGTTTACTGCTATCTTCCATTTAACGGGGAAGACATCAGGATCTCAATAGGGTTAAATGCACCGTCAAGAGCCAAATTAAGGAAATGGTGCCCCTGACCCATAATTCAGACTTCTGTCTTCAAAAATCCAACTTTTTCTACATTTATCCTGTGTTCATATTTATATGCTGATAACTTCTAAGAACTCTGTGAAATGTGAATTCTGTGCTACATTTTAATTGAAGTATGTCAGCTACACATTCATTTTAGAACTGCAATTAGCTGTCATTGTGTTTTTAAGTAAACTAAACATTTAGACCAAAAATATACCTTCCCTTTGAAGAAATCAAAATCAGTGTCCTTCAGACATTTTTGTGAATTGTTTTTCCATACTTCATTTCTATTTTTCTAGATAACAGATCTCTGGAGTTGGAAGTGACCTTCAAATTGAGAGATGCTAAAAATCACATGTATAGCATATGTGCTGACAGGCCCATAGTCATTGCTGCCATGTCTAACATATGTGTCGACATGCACGTAGCCGCTGCTCCATGTGTTATAATGTTATAATGCTATTATGGGAAAGAACTCATAAACTCTGGTTGTTTAAAATGTCTTCGTTTCATTGGGACAGATGGATTTCCTATAATCTCCTGCTCATTAGCGTGGTGAAGACCTCCAGAAATAACTCAAGTTTAACTATGTGTTTCAGCATGGGCCTCTTTCCTCCTTAAGTAATTCTGTAATGAGGGTGGAAAAGATGGCTTGTGGGTTAACAGTGCAAGGACTAGAGTTAGTTCCTAGTACCTACAGGGCAGCTCACAACTACTGCAGCTCCAGCTTCAGGTGACCTTACATACATATTGCAACCCATCTCTGTCTCTGTCTCTATCTCTATCTCTATCTCTATATCTATCTCTATCTACATCTGTATCTATCTATATCTTAAATAATTCTGTAAGTACGTCAACTTTGTTGTGTTAGCAACAAGCTGTGTAATCCTGCCCCAAGTAGGAGTGGCTCTGCTAGGACTACCATGCCTAACCACTTCTTAATTCTGCTGAAGAGAGTTTCTCACAAATGGCATTTGTATTCCTCTGCAGTGGCCCCAGCATTCATAGAACCATTTAAGCACAGTGGCTCATATCTTTAGAATTGTTGCTTCTCCTTGGGTCTCCTTATGAACTATGGGTATGCGAATTTAGCTTGACTGTGAGATACATTTTATTATTGAACACCTTATCTTGGTTCTTGCTAACCTGCTCTTATCCTTGGTTTTAAAATATGTGCATCTTTTGAATCCATATTTAATGTGCAATTTGCTGTTGCCTTCAGGTTTTGCTTCTTCTTCTTGAGATCACAGTTTTGAAGTATTAATTTTCTAGGAGAAACTTTAGGCCACTTTTCACTCTTAAGTTTACAGTCTTTTCTCCCTATCGCTGTCAGAATGTGAAGAATATGGATTTTAGATTCTCCTGCACATGGGTTTTTAACTTGGCCTACAGTTTATTAATTTTCTTGAATGGTTGTATAAAATCAGGTTGAATGCTATCCATCTTTATACAACCTGCTTTATAAAAACCGGGTGGCTTAAGAATAACATAAATTGGTTTCTTGTAGTTTAAGAGGACAGAAGCTGCCAGGTAGTGGTGGTGCACGCCTTCAATCCCAGCATTTGGGAGGCAGAGGCAGGCAGATCTCTGAGTTGGAGACCAGCCTGGTCTACAGAGTGAGTTCCGGGACGGCTAGGGCTACACAGAGAAACCCTGTCTCAAAAAAGCAAAACAAAAAAACCAAAACAAAACAAAACAAAAGAGAGGTCAGAAGCTTGGAATTCATGCATGAGCAGGCTGCACCCCGAAGAGGCTTTGGGGCAGAGCTAGCCCCTGCCTGGGGCCTCTGGAAGGTGACTCTTATCTCCCACTGCCGTCTTCACATCGCCTCTTGGTGTGTATTTCCAAGGTCTCTGCCCTGCCTTGGCATGGACAGCTGTGGTGGTATGTGGCGGTCACAATGCACCAGGATTATAGAATCACCTTACAGTATTGTTTTTAGGTTTGAATGAGACAGTAGTTGGAACTCTAAGTGCTTAATATATTTAGTTACCTAGCCTTCTAGACAGTTTCCAAGCACGATTTATAGACATAAGCTCTTAACTTTCCCTATTTTTAATATTCAGACTCTTTGCTTCTTTAATTACAATTACATTTATTTATTGTTTGTGTATGGACATGTGTGTGCCACAGTGTGTGAGTGTAGGTCAGAGAACAATTTAGAAGAATAGTTTTCCTTTTTCTGTCATGTGGGTTCTGGGGATCGAATTCAGGTCACCAGCCTTGACTACTAGCACCTTTACCCATGGGGCCAGCTCACCAGCCCATACTCTTATTATTCATGCTCAGAAATGGAACCATTTATCTTAGCTTACATGTGAAGATAAAGGAGATAATCTAGGTGTGAGCTCTTTGCCAGCAATAATCTGCCACAGAGCTATAAACTGCATGTTCAAACATAGCCAAGTGTCAGTCCCAGATACTCTCCCGATAATCTGCATTCTAGTTAGTTCTCTCTTAGTCTGTATTTGCGTAATTGACTTATAAACATCAGACATAGTGTTCTTGTTTCATATTTGTTGCTGTGATAAAGTACCCTGACAAAAAGCAACTTAGAGAAGAAAGGTTTTATTTTAGCTAACAATTCCAGGTTCAGTCCATCATAGCAAGGAAGTCAATGCAGCAGTAGCTTAGAACAGCTGGTAATATCACGGCCATACTCAAGAGCAGAGAGAAATGAATACATGTGTGCCTACCATAAGCTAACTTTATTCCTTTATAATGTTCTCCACCACCCAAACCCAGGGAATGGTTCTGTCCACAATAATAAAGAGGTTGTTGTTTTTCAACCAACACAATCAAAACCCCCCATAGGTCAACCTGATCCAAATAGTCTGTCACTCTTCCCGGGTGTTTCTACATTGTGTCAAGCTGAGAATTAAAAATACCTAACCATCCTACATAGGATTTTATATCCTGCTAAGTTAAGATTTGGTGGGCTTGGTTCAGCATTCATTGTGTCAAATTCCTTTGGGTTTGTATTTGAATTACTTGTATCATTGCTTAATGTTCTAGGGTGATTGTTGTTGACCACATGCTGGAGTATGGTACCAAGAGAGTTGAAAATTATCAGTTTCAAGTTCTCCAACATCACTACATCCACCTTTCATATCCCGACTTTCCTCAATCACATAAAACTATTGAGACTCCGTAATTAAATTTCATTTGTAATTGAATATACACATTAGCCCACTAACAATGTTCACAGAACTTTCTAATAGTTGATGACTAGGGTTAATAAAGTCCTCAGTATGTACATTATTTGAGAAAGGATAATCAGAAAGGTGTCTTTTTTCTTTCTAATGGAACACTAGAAAGGTATTTGTTAGTCTTAGATGTCTGAATTTTTAAGTGATTCCCCATATACGCATCACCACATACTTAGCATATGACAAGGTAGGAATATTTTAGCATTCCTACGGAACATTTGATTAAACAGTACTTCAGTACACCATTCTCTTTCAGTGTTATCCAAATGATCACATATATCCCACATTTGCAGACACAATACCAGAATCTGTTTAGCAAGGATGAGTTTACGGCTCAGGAATGAAATTGAAACTCCCATCACAGTTCACCGCATTCATATGACAATAGAAACTGAAGTGCTTCAGTCTGACCCGAGGGTCTGCAAACATTACAGCTTATTAGGCAGCGCTTTTATGATATCCTCATTTGCAGAGATGTTTCCATCACCGTAATACCAAATGTCCTCTAAATCAAGAAAATAGGATTAACCGTGAGCCTGTCAATCTCTGTTCTTTCAAATGTAACGTTTCACAATTTTGTTATCTGTTGCTGAACCTTCATAAGACTCTAGTCTGATGAGTATCTTTCAGCTCCTATTAAGATCAAAGCCAGCACTCTGCGCCTTGTCAGCTGTTACATTCATGGAGAGTGACAGATCACCTCTGAAACCTCTGAGAGTGTGTAAGTAACATGGTGTCCAGATAAAGGTTATTCTGCAGCGGTTGAAATTTTAATGGCATCTGCTGGCAATTTAAAACAGTGTGGCATTATAATATGCTCATTTTTTCTTTTTTCTCCGGGAGATATAGACTAAAGCTGAGAACACGGTTGCAAAGCTCTAATTACCACATTTGAAATCCGCACACATGCAACTGAAAGGAAAGTCATCGTCCCCCTGGAAGTGATCCATCAGTTCACTTCATTATCAAACGGAAGCAACAAGGACACTGCTTCCTCAAGCTCAGGACACAGCCGCCCCTTGTAACAGCACACTATTCAAAGCAAATGTTAAAGTGCTAAAGTTAATTCCAGACAGCAACACAGAAAATATTACTTCAACCAAAACATTTTTGAAAGGTGATCGATTTAAAAATTAATTTAGAAATAAAAAGTTAGATAATGAACACAAACCAGGAAAAAAACATGTCTCTAAAAGTTAAAATTTCTTAGACATTAACAATTAATATGGCTTTTATATTTAACTCCACCTTGGATTAACTCCTTTTTATTCTCCAAGAAAGAATAATTGCTTCTGTAGAGAATCATAAGGGAGAGTAAATGTGACTTTTAGGTGATAGAGAGGAAAATAGTCAAAAATACATCACCCCTTTCCCTAAGAGAGTATAAAAACTAAGAGTATTGGCCAGAGATTCTCAAGAGACACTTGATGGTGATAAATATCACCCTAAGGAAGTCTAATTTGGTGCCTGGAGTGGGGTTCAGCAATAGTTTGTCTTTAAAATAATCTTTGGTTTTGGAACAGTTTTATGTTCACAATAACTGAGAAGGTAGAGAGATTTCCTATATATACCTACAGCCTCTAGATATGGACAACATCTCCTAGTATCATTATCCCCTACTTGTACATATTACAATGACCTCAATCTCATATTTTACTCATGGTCTTGTACAGACTAAGAGTTTGGCAAGTGTGTAATTCATATATCCAGCAGAATAGTATATAGCAATAGAGTTACAATAGTCTGAAACAAATGCCCTCTTTCGACAGATTCTAGCCTTGATCCTTGTGGAAAGTCACAGTCTCAGACACATTATAAAAAGGAAAGGTAAGAACTGGAAAAATAAACGAGAAATAGTGAAGAATACCCTAGAGGAGACATCACAGAGAAACTGGGTGGGTATGGGAGGTTGGATTCATAGTGAAAAGGAAAAAACATTGAGGGTCCTGGGAAACACTGATCAATTATTCCACCAGTTCTGCTTATAAAGCATACACAGATCCCCTGCAGACACAACACTCAAGGCCATAGATTATTTGTTAGAAAGCTGCATTTGCCTCCATTAGTTCTGACCCATAGCAGGTCAATGAATCCACCCATAAAAATGAAAAACAAGACCGGTAAATCAGAGTCTTGAGTTAGGTGAACAATTCACCCTGTTCTTACACACACACACACACACACACACACACACACACACACACACACACACGCATGAACACACAGTGTATAGAGTCCCTGTTGTTTATTCATTGTAGTTCACTATAGTTGACTCCAGGTTACTAATTGCTCAATATTGATGTGCAGGGGAGCATTTTCCTTTTCCATGGCTGAGTTGCTTACAGTGGGGGTGGGGAGAAAAGGGCATTTCAGAGTTCATGACACTAACTCAGAAAGGGAATTTTACCTTTACTTAAAATTCTGTAACTTTTTAAAAAGAAAAATCCCATTCAATTAGCAAGAAATGGGAAAACAGCTTATTTGATTATTCAGGGTAATGTGCTTTAGAAATAAATGAATTTATTTGAAGAGAGACACGTTCAATATACAGCTTTATCATCATAGATGAGAAAGTGAGAGTCAGTGGAAATGTTTTCAAATAGCAGTTCCTTGCAAAGGGTACAGGGAAAATAGTTCCCCATACACTGCTGGTATAGAGGACCCTTTTTCCTGAAGGACAAATGAGTAATGTGTTCAAAGCACTGAAATCATAGATAAGCTTAATTCCAGAAATTTGATTGTCGAGGGAGGTCAGTGCAATATGGAAGTTAATATATTTATTTACCAGAGAAAGAACTTGCACACAAGCTGGAAGATCAGAAGCATGGCCGGCTACCAAGAGAGAGTGCTTTTGCTTTTCCTTTCCTTTTATCCTCACCTGTGCCCGCACTCCTGTCCACACCCCAAAAGGGGCATGGACAGTATTGTGGGCTGATCCCTACAATTCCCCTTTTAGTCTAATAAAAGATTTAAACTCAAGACTCAAACATACGCAACATATATGCATAGAAGGTGATAAGTGAGTTATAATCTACTTATATCCTAAACTAAACATATCTATCTCATCTAAATCCTAAACTTACCTGAAAGGGATGCCCAAGTCTGAACACTTCCTTCCAATCCATATCCTAAAATAATTTAAAACTAACATTAACAGGTGTAAACTATCCTGTAATATCAACAGTAGGGAAAGGGGCACTCAGGAGTGCATCCTCAAAAAGATAAGTTCTTATAAAATATATGTTAGTAATTATGAGTTAATAATCAAATTGGAGCTAGCCGATAATAAACCAAACAAACAGCCAACAGCTTGATAATTATTATAGTGTCCTGTGTGTTACTCGGGAGCTCAGATAGCTTGGCAGGGCCCAAGCGGCTGGCGGGAAGACTACACGTTATGTTTGATTTTTATGAATTATTTCAAAGAAGTAATTGTAGAAGTGCACAAAATTTATGTACTACCTTGATTACTGAAGCCTTATTTAATATCTGAAGAAATCCGTAGTTAGGAAGATTGCTCAGTGATCGAGAGCACTTTACTGGCTTTCAGAGGACCTGTTTCAGTTCCCAGCACCCATACATGACAGTTCTAGGGAATCTTGCACCCTCTTCCTGCCTCCATGGGAACCAGGCTTTCATTCAATTGACCAATATATATGTAGGCAAATCACTCATACACAAAAAAATAAAAATAAATAAAAACTTTGTAAAAGGAATTACACCAAATAAATACCCGTTATGCTTTGTTTGATTCTTGGTTTGTCCTCTCGATCAGTGATAGACAAACTTTCTTCAGGAATGTGCTTTATGGTAAATATTTTACAATTTGCTAACTTTATCATGACGGTTGCCACTATTCAGAGCTCCCACTGTATTGAAAAGGAAGCCACAGACGATCTAGACATAAATGAGCATCCATGGATCACAAAACTATTTATCCCAACAGGCAGAGGGTAAGATTTGCTACGTGAACCACAATTTTCTGGCTTCTGAAGCAGACAAGGTGAAACTCCTTGTATGTTAGTTACTGTCCAAAATACTAGAACATAGAATCTAGTGAACAAGAGAACTTCCGAACAGACATGATAAGAAAATATGAAACATACAGACAGACAAATGTTCAAGAGCTGAGACAATCAGAAAGGGCTAGAACCCAGTCTTTAAGGCCAGGAAGCACTGTCAATAAACAATTGGAACATGGTGGCAGACAGTAGCAGACAGGACAGAAAAAGGAAAGACAGAAGTGTCTGAAGGCCTAGGAGAAGGGGGTTCCTCTTGTAGCTTTCACATAACTTGGGGCTTGAAAGCTTGACTAGGGCTGGTAAAAGAATTATAGACATATGGACACAGACAAACTGGCATGGGCTGGTCTGGGATCTCTGATAGAGAATCCGCACCATCTTGGAAGCTCACTGTGTTTATTATATACCGTTGAATAGGGAGGTAGGGTTATTGCATACAGATAACTAAGGAGGTAGGGATTTTGGTATACAGCTGGATCAAGGAGACAGATTAGTTAGTCTCCATAGGGGCAGTCTTTGTAGGGGAACGGTCTTCAGGCCATAAATATGGGTGGAGGGAGAAAGCTACAGTGGGTATTTTCAGCACACACTATCAACATTCACACACAGTCCAGAATGGAAGGCCTTGCCATTTGCCAGAGCCCAGCCTGGGAAAGGCTCTGCCATTTTTCCTTGGGTGTAAGGCTTTGATCCTTGACATGGGCAGCTCTTGTCAATATATCCTCTCAGTACTTCACAAACTCAAGGCTTCCTTCCATTCCCACACACATTAGAAACTGAGTAGGTCCTCACAGTGGCATAGTGCTCAGATAGCATAGTAAGAGTCTCCAGAGACTCAGAAACAGAATATCCTCTAAGATGCTTGTGTCTCAGCCACCAAGCGCTATGCTGAT
The DNA here is from genome assembly GCF_017639785.1 of Mesocricetus auratus. Taxonomy (NCBI): domain Eukaryota; kingdom Metazoa; phylum Chordata; class Mammalia; order Rodentia; family Cricetidae; genus Mesocricetus; species Mesocricetus auratus. Next base: position 24,030,752 of record NW_024429184.1, read on the forward strand.
GCCTTCACAAGGACCAAAGGAAAATACCCATCCACAAATCTGTAGCAGCCAGACCTGTGTATCTTGAGTGGCCATGAGATGCCATTAAGAGACCTAACTTTTGTAAAATGAGACTTTACAGAGGATAAGGTGGAGAAAAAATTTCAGAAAGGCCTGTCAAGGAAATAACTGGCTGAAATTTTCCAATCTTGGGAAATAGCACATCCAGAAATAGGACACTTAGCAGTCTCCTGTAAAATTCAAAATAAAGAAGAGTTCATCAAGAAGACATATCATAACAACACTACTCCAAATCAAAGACCAAGAAAGAATTCTTAAGACAGGAGGAGATAAGCTTAACATCCTATGTTCAACGGGATCCTAGCATAGCTGTCAGCAGGTTCTCAGCAGAAACCCTTCAAGTCAGGAGGGGAGGGGCCACACTTTCACATGGGTCACATGGATTATTCACCAGAGAAGGCTACTCGGATGTGGGTTTAAGCCAATAGAAAGTCCTTATTAGGCAGCCAGTGACTACACTGGGTATTTGGGATCCCAGTGTAGTGCCCCGCCTTTCTCAGGATGAGCTTGTAAGCACAAAAAACATGTTCTAGGTTGACAGACATTAGTTAACAAGAACAGTTAGCCAGAAGCAGAGCTATTAAAACAAAAAGCAAGACACTCTCCCAGAACTAGATGGACTTTGATGAATCAGGCCTTTGTTTTAGTTTTGGCAGGTTGTTCTGTCTATGTGCTGAGTGTTATGGCCTAGATGGCATTTCTATAAAAAGTCAGTTATGTTAAGGTCTCAGGTCTGTGGCCCTGTTATAGGATGATGGTGATCCCAGGAGATTATTTTGTCAATGGCTTGTAACCAATAGTTGTTTAAGAGTATTCTATGATGTTTATGCAATAATAAAGTCAACTAAAGACACATTTCTAAGATTTCATCCCTGCTATTAACCAAGAAGTCTATATTAAAAGTGCTGATCAAAAGAAAAAACTAATAATCCTGACAAATAATAATGCTTCACCCACCAATGCTCTCTTTCAGAAATGACAGAGAAATAAAAACTTGCCTAGACAAACAAAGCTAAGGGAGATCAATACCACGGGGTTTTCTTACAGAGACTATTAAATGGAGTTTCTTAATCTGAATTTAAAAAATTTGCTGATTAGTAACATAAGTCATAAGAAGGTTAAAATATCAATATTGTAAGTAGTAGATGATTGCATTCAGAATACTATAATATTGTAAAAATAGAAAACAAAGAATGTTGTCTCTGTCACATACATTAAAAGCAACAGCAGCTACAATAAATTCTTACTAGGCATAAAAATCATTAAAATATATTAATTTTGGCATTGGCAATAGCATGAGGAGTGACAGTGTAATGTTCTCATATAGAATGAAAGATGTTGTGAATTTAAAACTGTCATAAGTATGAGATGTTTTATGAAAGTCCCATAGTTACTACAAAGCAAAACTTTCTAGTTGTAGCAAAATCAAAAGGAAAGACCACAAAGCATGCCACCAAATAAAACTATCACAGAGGACGCTCGTGACAGAGAAAGAACAAAGCATCTACAGAAACAATGAGAAAGCAAGCTAGAGAGTCGCACAAGCCAATCTTTTTGATTAAATTTTCTACTCAAAAGACAGGCATCGCCAGCTAAGATTGCAGTCTGGAAGTAGTCACTGTCTGACCTCGTGAGGGAGAAAGTCAGAATAAAAAAGTGAACTCAAGAGAAACCCACAAGGACAGGGGAAGGTCACCTGGGAAGCATAAACAGATGGGTGGCACATCTTGTGACAGTTAATCTGCGTGTCAATTTGATTGGGTTTTGCATTACCTAGGAGACAGACCTCTGGGAATATCCCAGTGGCTGTCTCCAGAAAGGATAAACCTGCGGAGTGAAAATCCACTCTGAATGTGGTTGGCAGCGTCTCAAGGGCTGGAGTCCCGGACAGAATAAACAGAAGGAAAAGAACCAGGACTCGATTTTCTCTGTGTCTTGTCTGTGGATCCAGTGTGAGCATCCACCTCATGTTCCTACCATTGTGTCTTCTCACCACAAGGACCACACACACATACACACACACACACACACACACACACACACACACACACACACACACACACACACCTCAAATCCCTTCCTTTATCTGATTTTGTCACAGCAAAGAAAAAAATTAAAAACCCATAAAAACTGCGCTGGACACAACTCCATCCATACAGTTCCCTACACAGTGGGAAGAAGTAGAAACCTCTTCCAAAAAGTAAGTGAGATGAGAGAGAAATAGTTTTAACCACAGGAAAAACCCGCAGCCCTCACAAGATTCAGGGTTAGCTGTGAGTTGTGATGAAAAAGTGATTCTCAGGGTTGGACATGTCAGTGGTGGAGAGAAATCCCACTGATACTGGCAAGCCAAAGATGCAAGCATGGGAAATGTAGCTTAGTGGCACAGGAAAGGATGGCCCTGCCATCAGTGGCCAAGAGTGTATCTCAGCAACTAATAACCCTAGAGTCTGAGAGCCTGAGACTGCAAGTGGATAAACCTCTGAGGCCATCCAGCTGCCACTTACCACTATCGAGCCTAAGAACGAAACCTTAAAGGGACGGTTAATAATCATGGCTGTGTCCTTCTGACCCAGAGGGTCTCAAAGTCAGAGACTGTGAGTGCTGTGGTTGCTTCACAAACTCTCAGCATGCTTGGGGGATGCCACATAGCTAGACTGTCAGCCAGGTGTATGACCTGAGGAGTCCCAGAAAGGTAAGAGAATCCCCAAGCTCATGATCTGCACAGCCGAGTGTGGCCAGGATGCCCTAATTAATCAAGCAGAGAAGGTAATAGGTGAAGATGACTCTGACAGACACTCAGGGCAGCATAAACATAAACCTTAGTTCAGCTGACACTCTCCTCCCTCAGGCTCTGAGTTTAAGGACCTATGAAGAAGCCACTGTAATACTTCATTCCTTTTGACGCCTTAGACTATGCTCCCTTGTCACACACTTCCATATTTATACTTCATTGTATTAAAATATAGACATATATATTTGTTTGTTTGGTTGATTTCAGTCATCTAATTTTCTTTTCATTATAGGAAAATTTGTCTTCTTTGTTTTGGTCATTTTTCTTCTTCCCTTCATTTATACCCTCCATCTTTTCTCTTTTTACTACAATTTAGTGGAATTTTGACTTCACCTTATTGATTTTCTTTTTAAATATTTACTTGTGCTCTTAATTTTTATTCCCCATCTTGTATTTACCTAATTTTGGTTTTGAACTTTTTTATTTTTGATTTTTATCCTCTTTTTATTTCATTTAAAAATTTTCTAACCTTCTTCATCCCTCTTCATCTCTCTTCCTCCCTTCCTTACAATTGATCTCCCTTTCTTTTCTTTCACTTAATCTTGTTTCACCTCTACTCTCTCTCTCTCTTTCTTCACCTCCTTCATATATTACTTCTATAGGTAGCTTTGTCTTGATTTTGCCATTTTCTGTTTTATGGTCATTAGCTATTAGTGGGTTTTAATTGATTTCAACCTTGCAATTATATTTTTATGTTTTTTTGTTGTCTCTGTGACAGCACTTTGTTTTCTTCTGGGGATACAGGTACTGGGGATACAGACAGCCGGCACTGAGAGCTGGAGAACTGGTTCTGCCTCTCGCTAGCTGCAGACCTCGCCTGGGCAGTATGGTAGCCGAGGCCCTGGAAGAGGACATGGAAGAGTGGGTTTTAAGGGCTGGAGAGCAGGAGAGCTGGCCCTGCCCCTTGCCACCTTTGGAACTCAGGTTAGCTGGCTCTGCCCCTCTCCAAGGTAATGCTGGAAAGCAGGCCATGGGTGTATGGGTAAAGGAGCGCTGGTCCCATGCTGTGAGCCTTGAGAGCCTGAAGGGAGAACTGGTTGGTTCTACAGCTTGCTAGCTGCCACAGGCAGGAGATCTGGCTTGGGTTCTCATCTTGGAAAAGCAGAAGAGCTGGTCCTGGTGGTGGGGGCGTAAGGGAGTGGGCAGGTTGACCAACTCAGCTACCATCCAGGTCCAGATTGAGAACTTTGAGTTGGCTCACCCCAACATCTACCCCATCTAAGAATGGCTGGAGTGTGTGAAGGGGCTGGTCCTGAAAAACCAAAGCTGCAGGATCTCCATGACATAGGGCAAAAACAGGATATCCAAGAAGAATCCTACTGAAAATCCAGTGTTAATACTGTAGCAGAAGCCAGAAACCTCAAAAAAATGCAAATGACTCATTGCAATGCATTGGGCAAAAGGGTATACCGTGTGACACACCATAGTTAACGTTGATTTTATATGTATGTATGTATGTATATACACACATATATATTCTTATTTATTTTTTTTTGTTTTCTTTTGCTGGGAAAGCTGCAAGGGCAGAGGGCATGGAGCAGTGGGGAAATGAATGGGATTGAGGTACATGATATGAAATTCACAAAGAGTCAATAAGAAGTTTAAAAACGAAGAAAAAACTGGGATACATATTACAAGGATAGAGAATCTAGTCAATGAAATTGTAGCAGAAATTATTCTCCAGATCTAGAGAAATAGATGCTTGAATACATGAGTCATTTAGAAACTTAACAGAATATGGCCAGGGAAGAACTTGTCAGTAACATCTTATAGTCAAGATTAAAAAATACAAAGCAAAAAATCAAGGAGTTCTCAAATAAATAAAAAGAAAATGCATCTCAAACCCTCAGGAAAAAATGAGGAAAGAAACCAACAACAACCACAGCAAAAACTAAGCCAAACCTCAAGGCAGTAGATACCAGAACATGACGAGGATAGGGTAGAAAAGTGTGGAGACCCGCACATAGAATTGAGCATGAGTCATTGACAGTTAAACAGATGGCCTATAAACCTCTAGCCTAATTTACAAAAAGAGGGAGGGAGGGGGGAGAAGGAAGGAGGGAGGAAGAGAAGGAGAATCAGAACTAACAAAATCAGATGAAAAAGAAAGATAATTCAGATGTCAATGAAATTCAAATGATCGTTAGGAAATATTCTAAAAACTTATGTTTTCAAATAATTGGAAAAAAATAGATAAACTTCTAAACACATGTATACTCCAAAATTAAATCAAGCAGATACAAACAAACATATCTATATCAATTAATGTGACTGAAGCAGTAACAAAAACATTTCTCAATATAAAAAAACCAAGAATAAAATGGGTTCATTGCTGAATTCTAGCAAATCTTTAAAAAGCAGCTAACCTGACACTCCTCACATTGTTTCACCAAATAGAAAGGTAAGGAACACTATCAATAAAATACTATAATGCTAACCCTTGGCTCTGAAACTGAATGACACAAGAAAAAAAGAAAACCTGATGAACATAGATGCAAAAAGCCTAAATAAAATTTTGCTGACTGAATTCAACAACACATTACAAAGATCATACACCATAGCCAAGTTGGTTTCATTTGGGAGATTCAAGAGTGGTCTAACCTACATAAATTTAAAAAAATGTAATACAGAAAAAAATAGACACAAGGACAGAAATCACATGATTGTCTAAATAGATGATAAATAGACGTTTGATAAAGTTCAACAAACCTTAGCCAACATTATACTGCGTGTAGAAAAATTGAAGCATTTCCTGTAAAATGAGTAATGAGACAAGGGTGTCCATTATCTCTCTTCTTGCACAATTTAGTACTCTAAATTTTAGATAAAGCAACAAAATGGGAGAAACAACAAGGGCCTCAAGTAGGGAAAGAAATCAAATCATCCTTATTTTCAAGTGGCATGATGTTGTGTTTAAAAGCTGTAGCAGAAAACCCTTCGAACTGATGAACACTTTCAGCCAAGCAGTAGTACGCAGAATCAATGTGCAAAGCTTTTCTTTGTACAAATAAAATGTGTATTAAAATCAAACAAAAACTTTTCTGTATACATATAATGGACATGCAGAGAAAGAATCAAAAGGGGAGAGACTCATATAGAGTAACTTCAAAAAGGTAAAAGAAATAAAACTCCTAAGAATAAACCTAAGCAGGTGAAATTCTTCTATGATAAAACCTTAAGAAAATGAAGAAATTTAAGATACCATAAAATGAAAAGGTATCTCATAATCATGGAATAGCAGAGCTAATATCATGGAAATGATTATAGCACTGAAAATAATTTACAGATTCAGTCCAATACCTTCAAAATCCCAATGACCTCCCCAGAACTTGAACAAAACATCCCCGATTTATTATGAAAGAACAAAACCACTAAATAGCCAAAGCAGGTCTGAGAAGAGTAAAATAATCCCCAATCTCAAATTAAATGAAAGAACCACAATAGAGCAGAGGACACAGAAACCAACCCACAGCATAGTTAACTAATCATAAAAAATTTCACAATGTCAAAAATATATATTGGGGAAAAAATGAAAACATACCCATAACTTTCATACTTCAAAACCATCAACTAAAAATGAACCAAAGAACTGGTTGTCCTGAAACTTTGTAACTGGTAGAAGAGACACTTCAAGACACCGGCATATACAAAGACTTTCCAAAAACTGACTCACAACAAATAACTCCTAAAATTGGCAAGTGGGATCATGTGAAATTAAGAAGCTTCTGCACATCAATTAGCAGAATGAAGAGAGAGGCTACAGAATGTGAGAAACATCTTGTCAACCACACAGGCAGACAGGGGCATAACATCTAGAATGCACAAGGAACTATAAAAATAAGCACACCCAAAAAAAAACCTCATTGTTAAGAGAAGCTTTTTCCTTTAGAAGGAGCCGTTCCGCCAGCCTGGTTCCAGAGCCGCTTTCCCGCCAGCCTGGTTCTAGAGCCGTATCAGTCCCAAATAAACACACAGGAGGCTATATGAATTATGAAGCTGTTGGCCTTGCTTGTTTCTTACTAGCTAGCTCTGACTTAAGTAATTACCCCATAATTGTTAATCTAAGTATGTTTCTTACTGGAGAATAGTTCCAGGCTTCCTACCCCCATGGCGTTACATGTTGACTCTCTTGTGTTTCTCCTTCCCAGAATTCTCCTGGACTCCTAGCCCCACCTATCTAGATTCCTATAGGCTCAACAGTACTTTATTGACAAATAACAGGCAAATAACAGGACTTCCCCAACACCTCATCCCATTAATAACAAATGGGCTAATGAAACTAATAGGTAATTTTCAAAAGGAGAAACATAAACACTGCCTCTGTACCTGCCATGACCACCACAATCATCAACTCACAGCAGCTGTTGTTAACATGCAAGAACTACACAAGAACAAGTTGGTCAACATTCAACATGGGAGGAGGAGGGGCTTCCAAGCTCTGACTCCTAGCTGAGGAGTTGATAGTTACTAGAAAATGGGGAATCATTCTGTACAAGGATTGAGTACCCGGAAGGTTTCCCAGGCTACAGTGGATGGCCCTACACCTATGAACATATGGACAGCACTAACTGAAGTAATAAAAAAAAGACATGAAGTTGGGAGAGTTCCTCATGAGGGAATATGAGGAAAATTGGAAAGGGAAGTCAAGGCTCAATATGGTCATATTTTATTATACATATGTATGAACTTTTCAAAGTAAAAAAATTTCTTAGAAAGAAACATAAATGGCCAAGAAATACTTGGGACAAATTTAATTCCTTAGCCACCAGACAAATGCAAATTAAAATTCCTCTGAGTTCTGTCTTAATCTATGAGGAATGCTTGTCATCAAGAATACAAACTACAACAAATGCCATTGAAAGTAAACAGGTGCAGACACTACAGAAACCACTTTGGACCTTTCTTCTTAAGAATATGAAATCAGAAGAGCCACATGCTCCACTTTTAGATATATACTGGACAGACTCTGAGTCAACATACCACATCTGTTTTATTACTGCAGTAGTCATAGTAGATTGGGAATGAAATCAGCCTAGGTGTCCCATCCACATGGGACACACGATCAAAAAATGGAAATGTGCATACAATAAAGAAAATGTACACACTACAGAATTGCATTTAGTCATAAAAATAACATCATGACATTTACAGGAAAATGGATGGAAATGGACATCATCGTCTTAAGGGTGGAAACAGACTCAGAAAGGCAAATACCACCTGCTTTAATATTATATGTGTGTATGCATTTGTGTATATATGTGTGATCATGAAAGAGGTCATAAGAATAGACGTGATGGCTAATATTTATTGACAACTTGGCAGACTACAGAATCACAATGAAGATAAGCTTCTAGGGAGGCCTGTGAAGGGTTTTCTGGATTATTGAGGTGGAAAGTCCCATTCTAAATTTGGGTGTCCTTATTCCATGGGCTGGCATCATAAGGAGGAGAAAGGAGCTGAGCACTAGAGTTCTTCACTCTGTTTTCTGACTGTGGATGCCATGTGACCACCTCCTGCTCCTGCTGCCATTCATTCCCTGATACATGATGAACTATATCCCCTGGAGCTGGAAGCTCAAACAAACCGTTGCTTCCTTACATTGCTTTTGTGAAGTATTTTGTCATGGCAACAAGACAAGTAATACAAGAAAGGAAGAAACTTTAATAGATGAGAAAAAGAGAAGGTAATAGTATATGTGTGACATGAAAATAGAAGGTGACTAGGGAAATGTCCGGAGATCCACAGGGATGACCCCAGCTGGGAGTCTGAGCAATAGTGGAGATGCTGCTTTAAATGCCATTCCCCTATAATGAGATTGATGACTACCTTAACGTCATCCTAGAGCCTTCATCCAATAGCTGATGGAACCAGAAGCACAGACCCACAGCTAAGCACTGAGCTGAACTCCTGGAATACAGTTGCAGAGAGGGAGGAGTGATGAGCAAAGGCTGGAGAAACCCACAGAAACAGCTGACCTGACCAAGTGGGAGCTCACAGACCCCAGTCATAAAGCTGGGGAACCAGCCTTGGACTGAATGTAGCCTTATGAACGTGGGTGTCAGTTAGGAGGCCTGGGCAGTCTATGAGGCCTCTGGCAGTGAAACAGTATTTATCCCTATTGCAGAAATGGATTTTGGGAGCCCATTCTCAATATAGGGATATTTTCTCAGTCTAGATACACAGGGCAGGGCCTAGGCCCTGCCCCAAATGATGTGACAGACTTCCATGATCCCCCATGGAAGGTCTCACCCTCCCTGGGGAGTAGATGGAGGGTAGGAAGGAGAGGGTCTGTGGGGAGCATGGGAAGATGGGATGGAGAGGGAACTAGGATTGATATGTAAAATAAGATTGATTCTAATCTAAATAAAAATTTATTAAAAAAAGAAAATAGAAGGTGAATTCTCTAGGAAGGTATGGAAGCAGTGGTAGGGCTCATACAGGGCAATGAGGGATGGGAACACATCAGAACAAAGTCTATTATGGAACTGCACTTGAATTTGATGCATGAATGTTTATTATAATATCCCCTTGATGAATTTTTTCTTTAATGACTATGTTGTGTCCTTCTTTATCTTCTGATTGGTTTGGTTTTAATCGGTTTTTATCAAATATTAGAATAGCTACTTCAGCTTGTTTCTTAGTTCCATTTTCTTAGAATATCTTTTACATCCTTTTACTCTAAGAGAGAATCTGTGATGGTGAAGTATGTTTCTTGGAGGCAGCAAAAGGATGGGTCTTGTTTTCTAATTCAATCTGTTTGCCTATGCCATTTTATTGAGGAATTGAGTCTGTTAATAATTGAGTTATTGTGGAGCAGTGTTTATTAATACCTGTTATTTTGCTGGGGAATTTTGTTGTTGTTTTAGATCTTTTAGCTATTCTGGAATTATGTCTTATTTTCTCTTGGGTGTAATTTACTGCTTCAGGAAAAGTTTTTCTTCTAGTGTCTTCTGTAGAGCTCGGTTTGTGGGCAAATATTGCCTAAATTAATTTTTTATCATGAAATGATTTTCTTTCTCTTTTGACAGCAATTGACATTTGTGGCTCCTCAGGGATTGTAGAGCATGTGTCCAGGCCCCTCCAGCTTTCAGAGTCTCTATTGAGAAGTAAGATGTTAATCTAATAGCCCTGCCTTTATGTGTGAGTTGGTGTTTTTTCCTCAAAGCTTTAATTATCATACATTTATTCTGAATTTCAGTGTTTTGATTATTATATGACCCAGAGAGTTTTTTTTGCAGGTCCTGTCTATTTGGTGTTCTATATGCCTCTTTCTCCTTGACAGGCATCTATTTCTTTAGACTGTGGAAAATTTCTTCTGCAATTTTGTGAAAACCAGTTAATGCATCTTTTACTTAAGTGCCTTCTCCCTCGCTACCTAACATTCGTAGCTTTTGTGCTTTCATAGTGCCCCAGATTTACAGAATGTTTTTGCCTGCTTCATTTTATAGTTACCATTTTCTTTGACTGAGCTGTCCATCTCTCCTACCTTGTCTTCAAGGCCTGAAAGTCTCTTTTCTACTTTATCCAGTCTGTTGGGGAGGCTTTTGGGTTGACTTTTTGAGTTTTTCATCTTAAATCTTATTTCAGTTCATTTTTTCTTTAGCATTTCTATTTCTTTGTTAAATTCTATTTTTGTATACTGAATTGTTTTCATTATTTCATTCAATTGTCTATTTTCTTGGTCTTCACTGAGACATTTATTCATATCCTCCTTAAGGTTGTAAGCACTTGTACTTCAGTAAACTTGATATCCTTGGGGAATATTATTGTAAGAGTGTTGGCTTCTGGAAGCGTTTTGAGTTTGTCTTGTTTTGGTTGTTCATGTTTGTGTTTTTGTGATGGAATTGAGACATCTTCTGTTATGAAATTTTGGGTGTAGATATCTGATCACACATTTGATTGTTGTTTGGGTCTTTGTTTATTTTTGCTCTAACCTGTCAGGTTGGGGATCAGCTTGGTAATGCTTGGTTCTCAGCCTGAGGACCACTCTGGGTGAATTGGGTCCTGGGACCCAGTGGTTAATAGGCTGTCTTAAATTCTGGTTGAACTTTAGGTTCAGATTCCAAGTGTGTGTGTGTGTGTGTGTGTGTGTGTGTGTGTGTGTGTGTGTGTGTGTGTGTGTGAATGATTAGGGAACAGGAAGGGCCATAACAAAGTCTATTGACCCATATAAATAAAAATGCATAACAAAATACCTTATGTTGTATGGTAACCTAAAAATTAATTTTAAAAATCTGCCCACCTCCCCTGCAAACCCTTATGACTGTATGTTCAGGGACAATTTCAATATTCATTGCTAGAGAGCTTCTCTCTGACTGTGTAGAGTAATGGAAAACTTGAAGAAGTTCAGAATTCTCTCCTGAACGTGCTTCAACTTCTGTTCTCTATTGATGAACATTCTTCTCTCCCTTGGAAGGAAACACAATCTGAATGGCTTTCTGCTTGAAAAAACAAGGAAAAGACAGTCAAAAGAAATGCTTCTATGAACTGACTTTACAAGTGAGCACACACACAGACTAAAATTAAAGGATGTGATACCCTACACAATGGAAATTAGCAGCTAAGAGTAGTATTCATAGCACGAAAATCATCTTCCAGTTAAAAATGGAAAGAAATCATTATGTAAAGATAAAGGGACCAATTATATAACAGTTGTAAATATACATGAATCAAATATCAAATGCATACTTAAATATATAAAACAGTCATGAAGTGATCTGAGAGAACACTGGAAACTTGATGCCCTATGTTAGTTGATCAACTAAGAGGGATATCTTGGTAAACTAAAATTTCTATATGATGAACTGAGCTGATAAATCAAAAAAATTGCAGAATTCAAAAAATAAATGAAGATGATCCAAGTTAGTAAAAGAGAGATCCAGATAAATTCAAATTAAAAGAGATAAAGGGGTAGATATTATAACAGGTACCAATGGAATTGAGAGAATGATAAGGACATGTTCTAAAAATTTATATTCCACCAAACTGAAAAATCTCAAGGAAACTGATGAATTTCTAGATATATATAGCCTACAAAAATTTAATCAATATGACTGATAATTTATCTTTTTGTTTTTTGTTTTTTCGAGACAGGGTTTCTCTGTGGCTTTGGAGGCTGCCCTGGAACTAGTTCTTGTAGACCAGGCTGGCCTCGAACTCACAGAGATCCACCTGCCTCTGCCTCCCAAGTGCTGGGATTAAAGGCGTGTGCCACCAACGCCTGGCTTGACTGATAATTTAAATAGAGCAGAATTTTCCAGTTATATAGGAGTAATTTTTAAAAATCTCCCAACTAATAAAAGCCCAGAGCCAAAATGATTCAATACGGAATCCTTTCAGAGTGTTAAAGGAGAACTAAGACTAATAAGCTCAAACTAGAAAAAGAATGAACGTTTCCAAATTCATTTTATAAAGTCAGTACTACCCTGATATGAAATCAAAGACCCAACAAAAAGGAACTTATAAACCAATATTTTGATGAACATAGACAAACAATTCTTAATAAGTATTTATAAACTGAATTCAAGAATATACCAAAAAGATTATCCACTGTGACCAAATTAACTTCATTCCCGAGATGAAGGATGGTTTAATACATGTAAATCAACAAACACAATCCACCATATAAATAGACTAAAGGTCAGAAACTTCATGATCATTTCATTATATGCAGAAAAAAGTCTTTGACAAAAATCCAACATCTACTCATGATACAGCTTCTGGAGAATATAGGAATACAAGGGACAAATCTCTACATTATAAAGGTAATATAAAGAAAACTCATGGCCAACATAATCTTAAATGGAAAAAGTTCAAAATATCTCCACTAAATTCATAAAGTAAAAAGAGTTGTTCAAAGTAGTGCTTAAAGTCTTAACTAGAGTAATAGATTAAGAGAAGACCATTAGGGGGATACAAAAATCAAAGAAGGAAGTAAAAATATTTTCATTAGCTGGTGATGTAATTATATACATTGAAGACACTTCCAGAAATATTGTTTAGTTGACAAAATGCATTTGGCAAGATAGAATGATACAACATTAACACAGAAAAAAATAGTAGCCTTGCTATATACAAATGACAGCCATACCAATAAAGAAATCAATGAAACAGCACTTTTCACAGTAGCCTCAAATATATATGGAATAAACTTAACTATGAAAGTGGAGAACGTGTATAATAAAACCTTCAAGACACTGAAAAAAAGTTGAAGAAGATGCTAAAAGATGAGAAGACCTCCCATGCTCATGGATTGTTAGGACTAATTTGATTTAACAATCATATCAAAAGCAATGAACAGATACAGTGTAATCCCCACCAAAATTCTAATACAATTTGATGCAGAAATTGAAAAAAAACCTTAACCTTTATATACAAGCACAAAATACCTCAGGATAGCCAAGACAATCCTGAACAACAGCAACAACAAATTTCAGTATAAAAAGCATGATGCTGACATAAAAGCAGAATTGTTAACCAATGGTCTAGAACTAATGATCCACTTATAATCTTACACTTTTACAGCCAATAATATACATCACAGGAAAAGAACATCTTCAACAAATAATACTAGTCAAACTGTTTAGCTGAATGTAGAAGAATGAAATTCCATACTTATCTCACCATGCACAAATTCAACTCCAATAGATCAAGAACCTTAACATAAGATCTGATAGCCTGCTAGGATAGAGGAGAAAGAAAATATTCTTGAATTCATGGGCACAGGAAAGGGCTTTCTGACAGGACCCTTGATAGTTCACATATTAAGACCAACAATTAACAAATGGGAACTTAGGAATCTAAAATGCTTCCGAACAGCAAAGACATCATCAAGTGGAAAATATCATTCAAGGGAAGAGGCAGCCTAGAAAATGGAAAAAAAAAACATTTGCCAGTAATACATCTGTCAAAGGGTTAGTATCTAGAACACATAAATAATTATTAAAAAGTAAATGCCTATATTAAGGGAGTCTAGCAAATTCCCTATTTGTCAGACCGGATTCAGTGATCACTCATTAGCTCAAGTCAGCAAATTCTGTGAGTTTCCCCATCATGGTCTTGGCTCCTGTGTTCTTATTTTTGCTCCTCCCTCACTTTGATTGTACTCCAAGAGCTCGTCCCAATGGTTAGTTTTGGATTTCGGAATCTGCTTCCATCTGTTTCTGGAAGAAGGTTCAAGCTTCTCTGGAGTTATGGATTGTAGGCTGAGTATCTTTTGCTTTATGTCTGGTGTCCACTTATGAGTGAGTACATACTATATTTGTCTTTCTGGTTTTGGATTACCTCACTTAGGTTGTTTTTTTTTTTCTAGTTCTGCCCATTTGCCTGCGAATTTTAGGATATCATTGTTTCTTACCACTGAGTAGTACTCAATTGTGTAAATAGATCACATTTTCTCTATCCATTCTTCAGTTGAGGGGCATGTAGGCTTGTTTCCAAGATCTGGTTATTAGAAATAATGTTGCTATGAACATATCTGGGCAAATGTCCATATGGTGTGAATGTGCCTCCTTCTGGTATATGCCCAACAGTGGTATTACAGGGTCTTGAGGTAGGCTGATCCCTAATTTTCTGAAAAATTGCCATACTGATTGCCACAGTGACTATACAAGTTTGTACTCACACCAGCAATGGAGGAGTGCTCCCCTTTTTCGACATCCTCTCCAGCATAAGCTGCCAGTGGTGATTTTGTTATTGGTATGACTGGGACAATATATGAGGCCACTGGCAGTGAGTTTGGGTCCAATACCTAACACTAATGCACAAACTGACTTAGTGGAGTCCATTCTATATGGAGATATACAATGCCCAGCCTAGACACAGGGATGTGGGGCTACAAAGGTGCCTTGGTCCTGCCTCAGCTAGATGATGGGACAGACTTAGTAGACTTCCTATGGAGGCCTTACCCTCTCTGTGGAGCAGATGGGAAGGGGGAGTGGAGGGAGTGGGAGGAAAGGAGGGAGGGGGAACTGGGATTGAAATGTAAAAAATAAATTAATAAAAAATTTAAAAAAGAGAAAAATGTAAATGCCAAGTAAACAAACAAAAGCCAACTTAAGAACTTAAACAGAGTTCTCAAAATGTTAAATACAAGCAGCTGAAAGAATTTCAAAAACATCTTCAATATCTTTAACCATCAAGGGGATTCAAATTAAAACTACTTTGAGATTTCATCTTACCCCAGTATGAATAGCTAAGAGGAAAAAAAAAGATGATAAATGCTGACGTGGATATGGGGGAAAGGGAGTGCTTATCCACTACTGGTGGGAGTAAAACCTGGCACAGCCACTGTGAACATCACTGTGGATGTTTTTCAAAACTCTGAAAGTATATCTATGACATGATCAAGTTATTTCACACTTAAGCATATTTCCAAAGAACTCTACATCCTCCTACGAGATACTTGCTCATTCATGTTCATCGCTGCTCTATACATAATAGCCAGGAAATGGAACCAACTTAGAAGCCCATCAACTGATGAATGGGTAAGGAAAATATGGTATATTTACACAATGGGATATTACTCAACTGTTAAAATGAAAGTGTGGAATTCTCAGAAAAATGCACCGAAATAACCTGGGCCCAAATGGCATATATCATGTGTTTAATCTTATTTGTAGCTGTTAGCTTTGACTCTTTAAATGTGTATCTTTCAATTGGAATGCCCCAAAGGGTCACGAATTACTAAGGAGCTATGGGGAGCTTTGAAGGGAGATGGAATAGAATGCACTGGTAAAGGGTTAAAAAGGAATTACGGAACAGGAAATGATAGATTGTAGTGGGAGAGGAAGATAGTGTAGAAGAGGGAACCTGGAAGGCATAAATGATACTAAAGACTTTTTAGATGGTCATATGGACACCTAATACTGTAGAATTTTCTGAAAATATATCTATATACATAGAGTTAAGATGGCCTATCTCATTTAGGATAATTATGCTCTACTAGATCACAGAGGCTAACAAATAAAATGTGTAGTTCTAAGAATTGGCCAGTGAGGTCTCAAAGACCTCCAAACATTACAAACTATTGAAACACACACACACACACACACATACACACACACACACACACACACACATACACACACAAAGACACAGAGACTGATATTAGGGTTCAAACTTCAAGCTGAAGATCAGAGAAGCAAAGCAGCCAAGCCAGTAGATTTTACCTCTATCCAGCTGAAATGGCATTCTTGTCTCCACAAACCCTCAGAAGCAAAAGGCTCGAAGTTCCTGTTTCCCCTTCCTTTTACTCCTTTGTCTGCTCAGCCATATCAGTTCTGTCTCCACCTCTCTAGCGCTGGCATTAAAGGAGTGTGGCTTCCAGTTTCACAATTTTATAGGATTCCTGAGTATGTCTCTGGTTCTCATGCCTTCTCCTGGACTCTTTTCCTTTGGTTTTATCCTATTTTGATGCATTAGTTTTTTATCGTAACATTGTATTATATTAATAACATACCATATTTCCTTGGGATCTTGTTTGTTTTCTAATGACAGACAGAAATGTATATATCTGGTAGGAACTGGGAGGTATAGGAGGAGGGGAAAACCATAATCAGGATATATTATATGAAAGAAAACTATTTTCAATAAAAAGAAAAGTAAGGTGTGTCTCCATCCTTATCAAAGAAGCTTTTGTTTTAGAGATCAACAGAGACCCATAAATGGTCAAGATGCACAGAACAAGAGACCACAGAACATTAATTCTAAACAGAACACATACACTGCCACCACCCCCTCCAAAGGCTTAGGGATCGTTTCACCAGAGTGGGTAGAAAGCCTGAAACAGCCAGGGACTCCTTGGATGACTAACAAGCAAATGTTGTCATCTGGACAGAGCAAGGCAGCTGCACAGGTGTACTCACAGCTCAGTGACAGCATGCACAAGACCTGTGCAAGCCCAAGCCAAACTGAATCCTAGAATGAAGAGAGGAGTTAGACATGAATCTCCAACCCTCTCTGAGGAGCTATTGGAGACTGTTAGCTTCTGGGGGAGGGCAAGTCAACTTTTTCTGAGTGTATCCTTCAATGCATTAACCACGCTCCAGTGGGAGGTCACACATACAGAATTATTCACTGAGGACAAAGTGGCCTTGATGGGGGAAAAATAGGACACAAAGTTGCGTGGGATGGGAAGGGGGGTGGATACAGGAAGGGTTAGGGGAAGGAAGTTGAATGCAATTTATATGTTACATAAAGTTTACATGTTATATAAAACTCTCAAAGAATTAGTTAAAAATACATATAGTGAAATTAAATCAGCCTGTGTCCATCCGTGGATCAATAGTTACATGTGGATAGCACATTTTTTCTTTGTTTGAATATGTTTTGTTGTTACACACACATACACAATACACTCACACTTAAGTAAGCATACAACAAAAGCTTACACTTTTTATGACTTAGATGAACCTGGAGAATGTTATCCTAAGTGAATGCTAGCCACAAGGACAAACACTGTGTGATTTCACTTTTATTTGCAATTTAATAAAATTGAACTGGGAAGTAGACAGTGATTGATCAAACTGAGGTGCACTGGGCTAGAAGACAAAGGGTCTGCTAATCAACTGGCAGAGTTCCCATTAGGAGGAATTTCTTTTTGAGATATAATGCAATAACATCAATAACAATGCTGTTTAAAGTAAGTTTAAGTAAATCAAAAACTTTTACAAAAATAAGTGAGGTAATGTTATAGTGATTAATTTGTTGGAATTTTAACTCACAAATATATGTGATTAAAACAGTTGTAAAATTTCTTCAGGAATTGTTCCAGGGTCCTGTAAGATTAATAGCATGACAATCTTGATGAACAGCATACAGGAACTCTGCACTGATTTTCCAACTTCTCCAGCCTAAAGTTATTTCAAATGAAGCCTAAAGCTACTCTTTTTTTTAACAGCATTGTAGAAGAGAAGGCAGTAATCTAGAAGTTGGCATTCTAGTCATTCAGGCTAAAAAGGGACAGAGATGAGTCAGTGTGTCTGAAGACAAGGGGGAGGGTGAGAAGAGAAGGTGGGGGTTGGTAGGGGAGGAGACAGAATGACCACAGGGATAAAGATATTGTGAGGTGACCATGGTCCTTCTTTATAGAGAAAGAGTATTTTTCTTAACCACCCATGAAATAAGACCAAATGTTTGACTGTATTGCATGAATTCCTTCCAGGGGAATAAGATTTGTAAAAGATGCAAAGCTTCTTCCATCTATGGAAAGGAATGCACAAATGTTCCAAGACCAGGCCTGGTGATGTGAGCACATGGATCTTCTTATGAAAGACCATAAGCCGGATTTCTGGGTCCCGTGGGAATCACTGTTAGGTATCATGTGACATTTCAGGTTTTCTATGAAAATGGTTGAATTTATAAACTTATTGCCTTAAGAGAAAGTCTTACGTCAGCGTTATGTAAACCTGCTTCCAACATTAGTTCTTAGTGATGCCAGTCTCAGGCCAGACTCTATTAATGTTTTTCACTGTTATCTTTTGATCAACTGTAGTTGTTCCTAAGGAAGGCATCCCATATATGCCTTACTGGTGAGTATGACGGCTAATCTTGATTGTCAGTTTAATTGGATCTGGATCAACTAGCTAACAGATATGCCCCTGAGCTAAACTTTAGTGGTATTTCCTAGAAGAATTAACTGAAGTGGAAAAACCCTCTTTCAGGGTTGGCAGCACCTTCCATCAGCAGCTCATATAAGGAGGTTTCAGGGTAAAGAGGGCAGCATTTGCCTCCTGTCTCTGTTACCTGCTGATGAGTCCATCTATCCTGCTGCTTTTA
Organism: Mesocricetus auratus; assembly: GCF_017639785.1. Lineage (NCBI taxonomy): Eukaryota > Metazoa > Chordata > Mammalia > Rodentia > Cricetidae > Mesocricetus > Mesocricetus auratus. Next base: position 24,049,383 of record NW_024429184.1, read on the forward strand.
CTGCATTGCTTCTATCCCTTAACGACACTGGAACCCAGTCTTCTAGACTGACTGAATGCCTGTGGCTCTCCAGGGATACTCTAGTACCCGACTTGGAATGCTGGGGCATCAGCCTCATGGATAGGATACCTACTGGGTTTTCATCCTTTCCAGTGTGTGGAAAGCTGTTATTGAACTATCCAGCATGTATCATGTATCCCTAATTGCAGTATGAATCACTCTATTGGTTTTTTTGTCTCTAGAGAACCCTGAGTAGTCTAGAAATAGCCGCTTCTCTGGGGATGATTTTTCTTCTCCTTTGTTTCATGGGGAGTCGTGGAGTGGCACTTAGGTGTGTTATACTGTTTGATATTTCTAGCTGGCCTTTTCACAGGCTTAATTTACTGAATGAATCAATTATGTCTCTGTCATCCAATTATTTTGCTGTCTTCCACCCTAAGGCATGAGCAGTTCTCATCACACTGATGTCTTTGAAGACTTGATGTGGTTCTTTTTCTGTGTATGGAGTGGGTGGGTTCATGTACAATCTGTGTGCTGTGTGGAGGCCATAGGTTGGTGCCAGGTGTCTTCTTCAGCCACTTTTCACCTTAGTTTTAAATAACGATCTCATTGAACCTGGGCCTCATAGACTGGCCAGACTGGCCAGCAAACACTGGAGACTTTCTGGGTTTAGAGCCATCAGTCACTCGGCACAGCTGTTCGGTGGGTGCTGGGGATCTTAACTCAGTTCCTCATGCATCATGAATGGCAAGCATTTACTAACTGAACATTCTCCTCTCCCTGTAGCACATCTTTTAAAGGGTGTTTCTGAGCAGTCAAGAGTCATCTTGAGTGAGATAACCCAGACCAGAAAGACAAACATGGTATGTACTCACTCATGCTACAATCCACAAACCCATAGAGACTAGGTAACAAGGAAGGCCTGAGGGGGTCACATGGTTCTCCCTGAGAGGGGAAGTAGAGGAGATCTCCTTGTTGGATTGGAGATGGGTGGACATGGGAACTTGAGGGATTGGGTTGAGGGGTGGGCGGAAGGAGGGACTGCTAAGAGAGCTGACTAGAAAGGGGGCTGATGGAGTCATGTAGAAGCCTGATACAAGGGAAACTCTCCCATGAGTGTACAAGGATGGCCCCAACTAAAACTCCTGGCAGCAGTGATTGCATAGTTGGCCATCCCCTGTGATCAGATTGGTGACTACTTCAGTAGTCATTGAAGAGTTTTCATCCTATGACTGATGGAGGTAGATTCAGAGACCCACAGACAAACATTGTGTTGAACCCAGAAAATCCTGCTGAAGAAAGGGAGAAGGGACTGTTGGAGCCAGGGGAGTGTTTGGGGACATCATAGGAAAACCAACAGAAATGGCTAGCTTGGATCATAAGAACTCACAGCGTATGAGCCAACAACCAGGGAGGCTGCATAGGACCAACCTAGGCCCTCTGCATATATGTGACAGTTGTGTACTTGGTCTATCTGTGGTGCTCCTGGCAATGGGAGCAGAGACTGTCCCTGGTGCTTTGGCTGGCTCTTGGGAACCCACTCTTCATGCTGGAATGCCTTGACCCACCTTAATATAGGGATTGGTGCTTGGTCTTGTGGCAGTTCGATATAGCATGCTTTGTAGACGCCTATGGTAGGCTTGACCCTTTCTGAGTGAATATGGAAGGGGGTGGGTTGAGGGGGCTTGTGGGGAAGTAGGGGAAGTAAGGAGAAGAGGGAGGGAAGGATGCAGTTAGCATGTAAAATAAAAAAATAAATAAGGAAGGAAGAAAAATTGTATGTAAATGCACAGGAAAAAAAGATTCTCACATTCTGCCTCACAGCTATGATATAGTTTGGTGTTTAAAAGAAAAAAGAAGAAAAGCTTTATATGGTATTATTAGATGAATGTTTGGAGTTATTTAAACAATTAAAGCAAAACTTCTTTGGAAGCCAATAATCTTGCTTCTCAAAAATTCAGTTTATTAATGACAGAAGAAGAAAGCTGCTAAAAAATGACAGTAAGTTCACTGGGCTTGATCTTCAGCAGTGCAGGAAAAATATTTTTATATGATATGCTGTACTTCTTAATACACTTGCTTGGCATAAAACAGCTGTGTAAGATCTCATGATCCCAGTTTTTCTATCTTCTTTTTTAAAATGAGTTTATTTATTTATTTAATATCTCAGTCACAGTTTCTCCTCCTTCCTTCCCTCCCAGTCCCTTCCCTCACCCCCACTCTATCCCCGCTCCCAAATCCCACCCCAAATCTTTCTCTGTTTCTGTTTAGGAAAGGGCAGGATACCTATGAATATCAATAAAGCATAGCACAAGTTGCAGTAAGACTAAGTGCCTCCCCATGTTTTAAGGCTGGGCAAGATGACCCAGTATGAGGAATAGAGTCCTCGAAGCCTACAAAGGAGAGGGGAACAGCCACTGTTAGGATTCTCACAAGAAGACCAAGCTACACAACTATAACATGTATGCAGAGTACCTAGGTCAGTCCTGTATGTCTGTGGTTATCAGCTCAGTCTTTATGAGCCCTAAGAAGTCCAGGTTAGTTGATTCTGTGAGTTTCCTCTAGTTCTTGCAATCCTGTCTCTTCTTTTTCTGCAGGATTCCCAGGATTCCACCTAATGTTTGGCTGTGGGTTTGCATCTATTTCCATCAGTTGCCAAATGGTGCTGCTCTGATGACAATTGGGCTAGGCACCAATATGGTCACAGGAGATGGCCAGTTTAGGCTACATATCTGCTATGGCTAGGAGTCTTAGCTGGGGTCATCCTTGTTGATGGGAGATTCCCTTGTGCCAGGTTTTTATCAGACCCTGTAATGAGTGAGATAACCCAGTCTGAGAAAGACAAACATGGTGTGTTCTCACTTATGAGTGGACATTAACTGTAAAATAAAGGGTAACTATGCTACAGTCTACAGGCCCAGAGAGACTAGGTAATAAGATGCATGACCCCAGTAATGACTGATTCACCGTTCAGCCAGTAGAAAAAGGAGCAATGGAAATCTATTTGTGAGTGACATTATTGCCTGAATTAATAGTCAGCAGTGTCTGACTCTTGACTCCCGAATCATGGGTTGTAGGAAGACACTCCTAGGCAGTCAAATTGGTAGCAGCAGCATTGAAACCTGGGCTGCCCTTTGACCAAACTTTGCAATTAGGCTTCTCTGAAAAACTCTAACATAATCTGGTCCCAAACTGGCTGGGAAGATTGTTTTCAGGCCTTTTCTTTTTAGTCTTTAGCCCATGAAATGAGCTCCAGTTTACTTCTGGATAGAAAAAAAGAAGAAAGATGTTTTCTGAGAAGGCATTACAAACCATTCCTTTGGGCTAAACAGTAGGCTTTATTTGAAGAGATTAATGGTAGCCTTTGTTGTATACATTTGACTACTGCATTCCAGAGGACCCACAATGAGTTAGCAAAGATTCTGGAGAGATTGTGTATATTTAAAAAAGAAAATCACAGACAAGAGAAAAGTGTAGATATTGTACCCAATAAGAGCTAAATTTGAAAAGTGTGCTCAGCAGTGAACACATGCCTAGCTTGTGGATGCTGCTGATGGAAGACTTCCTGCCTCCACTCAGGACACAGGAGTGGCAGATGGACCACACCCTCACTGCTTAGGTTCCAGTCACTTGTCTATGCATCCACTGTGGTTGACACACATTGGAACTCCTGCTCTCATTCTGGTAAACATCCACAGAGCTCAGACAAACTGGCACTCATTCGTTCCTGAGGTCATTTGAGATATTGTCAAATAAAGTTCCGATGACTTTTCATTTCAACGCTCTCCCTGGTGGCTTTTGTCAATGCTTGTCATCTGATCCCAAAAGCATAACAAGGCTGGACATCCACATTTGGAAGGATGACTAAGTTTTCTAGAATGAATAAAAGTTCTGAAACCCACTAAAGGCTTAACTTTCCTTGTTTGTCCTTTAAGAGACATGAAGAGGAGGAGGAAGAGGAGAATGAGGAGGAGAGAGGGGAAGGAAGGAAAAGGGACCCTATATTAACTTACTGTGTTGAAGTTCTTCGATATTCACTTAACATCATGATAAGTGGTCTCAGACACTCAACATATTTATAAGATATGTATGTATTTTACAATCAAATATTTAAACCACCTCTATCAAGATTCAGTTGTGCAATCAGTATATTAAAGTTTTCTGTTGACAGATTCAATAACTAGTCTTTTATGATTTTAGGAGCAGTGTTAGTCAGACTACCAACTGGTAATATGCCATCTCAACAAATCAATTACATGGTCATCTTGCATCTACACTGGATGGGCAGAACAGATGTTGGAAAGGAGCCTGCTTTGAAAATCCTTTTGACAAATAATTTGATAACTTTGGCAGAATTGAATCTGTTAATTTGATTCTTAGATTTCTAGGTGATGGAATGGTACCAGATGCCTTGCAAACTGTTAGTACACACATTTAATGGCTCCTTACCACATCCTGTGCACTCCTCTTTGGGAGGTTCATATTGAATTAGATGTAGCTGCTGAGTAAAAGATTTCTTTCATGTTTCTGTTTAGTACAAAAATGATAACAGAAATAAATATTTAATTTTCTAACTTTGGGGAATCGCTCATTTGGTTGGGCTTGTTTTTAGGCTAGAAGAGAGGTAGCAAATAAAAGGCATCCCCTGAAGACCTGTTCACTTTCCTGTCCTCCCACCAAACTGATTTACTCCTTTCAGAGATTGTAGGTAAGTATGCTGTGTTCTCTAATGTCTAATTCTGACAAGTTCAAATCACATATTAGTTCAGTTCATCTGATGCATTCTAGAAGACTGGACCCTGATCCTATGTGATTTAATTTGCTTCTCATTTCTCAAGGAATTGAATTTTCATTTGCTGGTTATGAAGTTCAGAACAGGAAGAGCTGGGGAAACGGAAGTTTCATCTTTGGTCTGTGTTGCAAACTATTGCAGCCAACAAGCAATGTTGGAGTGACAGCTGTCCAAAGCAATCACTGGCTCACATTCATGAAGGGGCGAAGATTTCCACAGAGAGCTGGGTGAACACACTTGGCTCTTGCAGAATTGTCTCCCTTCTTCTTTTTCTTCTTTTCTTCTCCCCCCACCCATCTCCCTCCCTTGTCCTCTCTTTTCCTTCAGTGTGTGTGTGTATGTGTGTGTGTGTGTGTGTGTGTGTGTGTGTGTGTGATAGCCCTGGAAATTGAAAACATTTTGTTTTTCTGGCACCTGCAGTAGAAGAATGGAGACTATGGCATGTTCTCTTTCAGTGTCCTCAAGCTTATATTCATGATGCCCAGACTTCAGATAACATGTTTTGGAGTTTGTGTTCCCAAGTACCTGTCCACATAGTGCTCAAAAAATATCAGAAGTGGGTATTCAAAAATCTTTGTAGCCATTAATACATTATTGACTTCTCTGTGGAATAAGAAATATCTAGACTGCTGTTTTAGCAAAAGATTTCCTTTCTGTTTGAATGGGTGTCAGGAGCTGATGTTTCTGAGAGACAAGGCAGAGTGACATACTAGAAATGTCTAAAACATTGGGTCCAGCAATGGAATATGGAAAAATCAAGGAAAACTTCTGCTGGCCCCAAGAGGTTAGACTGTTGCTACGTTTCCAAGATGTGTTAGCTTAGACAAGGAAGGGGTGATAAAAAAAAACAAGCATCTTATTCATTTATTCAGGCCATTTGATATGTTAGACTGAAGTACTTTCTTCAACAAAGATATCCTAAGTATTGCAAAGACAATTCTGGCTGTGGGGAAGAAAAAAGAAAGAAAAAGAGAAAAAAGAAGCAAGTAAAGCAGATAGATCAGATATCAGGATGACCACCCACTAGAATTCTCAGATGAGATCCAGCACAATGTAACTGTTCTGTCTTTCTCAGCTCTGCATGGATACCGCCGACAATCGCCCTTTATCAACCTTTGTGAGTGTCTTGTACAGGACCAGAGAAACGAGATCTTAAAGTGCCCATTTTAAATGACACAGCAAACATTTATTTAGAATAATAACAGTAATGCTTTTTTCACCTGAAAAGTTATTTCTTCAAATTCTCTATGAGGCATGTTTTACAAGTTGGTCTCCCTGACATATTTAAAACTCCCATGAGCTCCTCCCCCTTCACGTTAGCTCCCCCACAGCGCCTCACGATGGAAGAATGTGTATCTTTTAGAGTAGTCCAGCTGTACCACGCACTGAACCCTGAAGACACACAGGGCTCTGTTCTAGTTTTGTGAATTGGATTTTAAATTTCCAGAAGTCATCTTGCTCACAGTCCAATTTCTGTTAAGCACTAATTTAATTTCTTCCAGGTCTCTGGCCTGTGGCTCCATGTTAATTTGTCAGACTGCTGGTGTCATATTGATTAAGTAGTTATATTCTTAAGGACTTTCAACTAACAGCAGCTTTATTAGTTGGACAGGGTAGAAATACTCAGCATGTTTACCATTTCATCCTGCAAACTCTTTTACAGCCCCACTTTTGTAAATTATTTCTTTCAATAGTCTTGTGAGATAGACCAAGGATGTTGTCCAGAAACTCTAGGTTTTAGAAAGGGTACATGATGTGTTCTGAGAGAGCAGCAGGGCCCAAACCTGAATTCTGAGATCTCAGAGCTCAGGCAGCCATGTCTTATCCCCACCTGAGGTGTCTGCTTGGCTTAATCATATTGAGTTTGAGTGACACTGCCCAAGAACAGCACATCTGAAGTGGGGATGGGGGGCTGCAGCCATCTTAGAAGGGGGTCTCATGTTCTCTTCCCTGCAGAGGAGGTCTGAGCAGCTGCTGTAGTCAAACTTTTTGAACCAGGAGATTATTTAGCTCAATTCTTTGTTTTGAAGATAAAGAAAGCCAGGCCTGGAGTCATTGAGAGACTTTCCTAGTCCCTCAGTGCAACACTGGGTCTCTTTGAGAGGCATCCAAACCTTGAATCACTGCCTTCTGCTGTAGGGAGACATCTTAGATACCTGTGCCGCTGACCACGCCCACTTTAGGCTTGGCTGAGGAGCATATGGACGTGGGAATAAAAGGTTGTGCAGAGGACCCATTCGCTCTTTTGGGCTTCCGGTCCAGTCTTGGAAAGCTGCTGATTCACCTGGGTTGCCAGTTTCTCTTCTAAGTACCTTCCACAGTAAATAGTTACCTATACCCTCATCAAGCATGTGATTTATTTTACAGCCACACACAGCTATTTTCCATGGAATTGCAAAAGGGATGAAGAATTAATCAGTGCCGACACAGCATGAGTTTGAGGTGTTTTCCAGCTTAAATGAAGCCTGGAGCTTGAAATAGTTTATCCACAGAAGAGGAGATTAACATGACAGGGGAGTAACTTCTTCTATTTCTCCGAGTACCTATTACTTGTCGTACAACTAGTACAATGTTTACAGAAACTCAGAGTAACACAGACCTTTAGAGTGTTACTGCAGGTAGGGGAGCAGAGAGTAACCATTAATCTCCAGGAGAATGTATAACAATGTTGGGTGAAAAGGCCAAAGTTGGAAGAAATAAGGCAATGCCATGTTTGCTTCTGAAGATTCATTTTGGTGACAGAGTTTCTCATGTTTCAGTCTTTGACTTACAGTTACCAACATCTTTAGAATATCTGCATGGTTCCATTAAATTCGTTTAATTTACTTTTAGCATCAATAAATAAGGGGAGAAACCCTAGAAAATTAAAAAAACCAAAACTATTATCAATTCTATAAGCTATATTCAAAATTATAATCTTTAGTTTTAAAATTCATCTGATCGTATCAGTTTCTGATACAAACCTCTCTGATGACAATTGAACTAGACACCAATCTATGAGTGTAGCAAAATATCTTTAGGTATCATTACGCTGACATTTTTCCCTCCATGTTGGTTCTATCCCAGGTCTCTGGGCTCTCCAGCTTATAGGTCCTGGAACTCCAGGCAGTGTCAGGCATGGGTTCACTCATAGCATGGGCCTCAAGCTGAACCAGTTACTGGCTGGTTACTCCCTCAATCTCTATGCCACCCCTTCCCCAGCACATTCTATAGGCAGAGCAGACTGTAGGTCAAAGGTTATGTGGCTAGGTTGGAGTCCCAATCTGTCCACTGGAAGACCTGCCAGGTCACAGGAGATGGCCAGTGCAGGATACATATCTATAATTGCTAGGAGTCTTAGCTGGGGTCACCATTGTAGATTGCTGGGAGGTTCCCGTGTACCTGGTTTCTACCCGGTCCTGAAGTCATCCTCCACTTTCCAGCCATCTCTTTCTGTACTCTGTTCCTCCAGCCTCTCTCCAACCTGATCTCTCATGTGCCAATCCCCAGTCCATCCACGAAATTTCTCTTCTTCATCCCCACAGGGAGATCTGAGTGTCCCTCCTTAAGCACTCCTTGTTACATAACCAAACTCTCTGAGTCTGTGGATTCTAGCATGATTATCCTTTACTTATGAGTGAGTACATACTGTGCTTGTCTTTACCAGTCTGGGTTACCTCACTCAGGATGAAATTTTCTAGTTCAGTCTATTTGCCTTCAGATTTCATGATGTCAGTGTTTTTAACAGCTGAGTGACACCCTATTGTGCAAATGTATCACAATTTCTTTATCCATTCTAAAGTTGATGGACATCTAGGTTGTTTCCAGGTTCTTGCTTTTACAAATAAAGCTGCTTGCTGTGAACAAAGCTGATCAAGTGTCATTGTGGTATTATTGAACATCCTTGGTTATATGCTCAGAGTGGTATAGCTGAGTCTTGAGGTAGATCAATTCCCAATTTTCTGATAAATTCTCCTGTAGTGATTTCCAAAGTAGCTGTACTTGCTCCACATCCTCTTCAGCCAGAGTTGTCACTTATGTTTTTGATCATTGTCATTCTGACAGGTGTAAGATGGAATCTCAGAGTCGTTTTTATTTGCATTTTAATGATGGCTAAAGATGTTAAACATTTAAGTGTTTCTCAGCCATTTGAGATTCATCTGTTGAGAAGTCACTGTTTAGATCTGTACTCCATTTTAAAATTGGATTATTTAGGTGTTTTTGATACATTGAACTAGTTTCTTTATATATTTTGAAGATTAGCCCTCTGTCAGATGTGGGGCTGGTGAAGATCTTTTCCCATTCTTTGGGCTGCTTTTTTGCCCTACTGATGGTGTTCTTTGCCTTATAGAAGTTTTTCAGTTTCACGAACTCTCATTTATTGATTGTGGATCTTAGTTTCTATTATGGATCTATTGGTGTTCTATTCAGGAAGTTGCCCCCAATGCCACTGTGTTAAGGCTACTCTCCACTTTCTCTTCTATCAGGTTCAGTGTATCTAGATTTATGTTGAAGTCTTTGACCTACCTGGACTTGAGTTTTGCACAGGGTGATAGACATGAATCTATTTGATTCTTCTACATGCCAACATCCAGTTAAACCAGCACCTTTTGTTGAAAATGCTTTCTTTTTTTCCATTGTGTATTTCTGGCATCTTTATAAAAAAATCAGCTGTCCATAGGTGTGTGGATTGACATCTGGGTCTTTGAGTCAATTGCGTTGATCTACCTGTTTGTGTTTATAAAATACCATTTGGTTTTTATTACTATAGCTCTGTAGTTCAGCTTGAAATCAGGGATGATGACAACTCTGGAATTTCTTTTATTGTGAAGGATTGTTTTTTAGCTATACTGGATTTTTTGTTTTTCAGTGTGAAGTTGAGTATTGTTCTTTCAAGGTCTGTAAAGAATTGTAATGGGATACTAATGGGGATTGTATTGAATCTGTAGATTGCTTTTTGTAAGATGGGCATTTTTACTATGCTAATCCTACTGATCTATGAGCATGGGAGATCGTTCATGTATTTCTTCAATTTCTTTCTTCAAAGACTTGAAGTACTTGTCATAAGGTCTTTCACTTGCTTTGTTAGATTAACACCAAGATATTTTATACAATTTGTAGCTCTTGTGAAGGGTGTTGTTTCCCTGTTTTCTTTCTCAGCCCATTTATCATTTGTACATAGGAGGGCAACTGAGTTTTTGTTTTGTTTTAGTTTTTTGTTGTTGTTATTGTTCATCTCGTATCCAGGCACTTCACTAAAGGTGTTTATCAGTTGTAGGAGTTATCTGGTAGACTTTTTTTGGGATACACTTATGAATACTATCATATCATCTGTGAATAATGGTACTTTGACTTGTTTTTTTCCAACTTGTATCCCCCAGTCACCCATAGTTGTCTCATTGCTCTAGTTACAACTTTAAGCAGTATATTGATTAGATATAGAGAGAGTGGATGGCCTTGTCTTGTTTCTGGTTTTTGTGGAATCACTTTGATATTTAATCTTTAACATTTAATTTGATGTTGGCAATCCTCTTGCCATAAACTTCCTTTATTATGTTTTGAATTTTAGGTTTGCTCATAAGTTTTCAATCCTTTACCCAAAGATACTCTTGTAATTGATTTTGAAAATTAATTTATAGTTAATTCTACCATTTAATGTACCAATCCCACCACTGAACCCCAGGAGTATTAGGATAAACAGGACAAGGTATGATCTCAAAGAAATGTATTGTGCCTATTAAATTATTTAAGCTTAGAATACCACCATGTCATTAGCTTGCTTGTTTTAGTTATAGTATGGGATATTTTGATTAATGTACTTGTCCATTTCTGTGAAGGGTTGCCTTTTCTTTGCTTCCTCAATACTGTTTTCATGCCTGCTTTAGTGCTTGACATGCTAGCAGGCATTCATAAAAAAGTAACATATATTAAGCAAATGCTAGCACAAGGTACTAAGTCTCAGTGATTTTGAGAAGACCATGTCTCTTTGTCTGTAAAAGCTTAGTATATTAATTGAATCAAAGGACAGTCACTGCTTCACTCTGTTTACTTGTACTTTGTGGGAAGAGATTTTTAGAACATCTGTTAAAACCCATCCAAATCTGCCATGTTCTAATGATTTCCACAAACTCTCAGTGGGACAAAATGCTTTCTCAAGACTCCTGCTGGATCACTCATGTGGATGAGCCTTACCATCTTTTCATAAACCAGTGTTTGAAAACATGTGTGACTCTTTACCTTGAAGGATACAATGGAAGAGTTTAAACAGCATGTCAAGTGGCCCTCAACAAAATTCTCTGTTATGAGTGTCTATACCATTTGGAGAAGCTCTGGCATCAGAGTTGGATTTTGCCTCCTATGTGACTTCTGAACACACACACAAAATAATTTCTCCCTGTTGAATTTCTTGTGGATGGACGGGTGTTTTGTGATTCTGACATGAGTGTAGGTAGCCACTGGTATGGTGTCATGCACCCATGTGCTCTTAGCTTTTGACTGACAGTCTTGATTCTGTACATGGAAGATGTGCACGCATACCCACACACAGTTGGGGACAGAGAGCAGTGGTATTTGGCCCTTGTACACATCTTTCTGCATTGGACAGTTCTAATGTTTGGCTGACCTAGATGATAAGAATACTATTAGGCAAACTATCTTGCCTTGGCTGCTGAGAATAACATAGCAAGCTCCACTAACCATGCTGTGTAGTTAAAGGCACTCAAGATGTATATTTTTTAGGTCGCTCTATATGAGACTTCCATAACCAGTTGCCTAGGTCTTGGTGTTGACAGATCACACCTTCTTGCAGCATCCTCACAAGACTATTTTGATTATGAACTATACATTTCTAAATAATGATGAATGGCCTGGTGAGAAGAGATTCTTTAGTAATTAAATAATTTCATTAAGTGATCTGGTCATCAATGTAATGCAGGTAGATAGAGTCTAGGTGTGGGCTGAATTTAAGTCCTACATTATTAAAAGAAGAAAGAGCATAGTCTGGGTCATTCATGTTTGTCTATTTTGTTTTCTTCAAGGCAAAGTCAAGTCTTTCAAAATCCAAGAAACAGAAACAATAGTGCTAGATTCCCCCTTGTATCTCAGTTGTCATTTTCCAAGTCTGCTCAAATCCAAGCAATGACTTACCGTATTTACTTGCAAGGTAGGCTTAAGTATTATCTATTTTACATTTTACTATTTAACTTCCTTTTTTCTTAGTAGGTTCTTGTTCTTGAAAACTTCATATTATTTTTAAGGTATGTATGTGTATATGTAAGTGTGCATACATGTCTGTGTGTGTGTGTGTGTGTGTGTGTGTTCATGCTCATGCCAATGCAGGTGTCTGGAGAGGCCTGGGTCACTATATTCTTTGGAGCTGAAGATCAGGTGGCTATTAGTCCACTTGGTATGGATAATCAGAATGAACCAGGGTCTTCTGCTAGAGTGAGATGTGTTTTAACCACAGAGGCACCTTTCCATCCCTCATAGTAAGCTCTTATCTGAACAGAGAATGAACTATATGTAGTGAATAGAAGCAAGGATGATTGCAACACAGAGCTTTATTATAGCTGAAAAGAACACATTATCCATTATCTGAGAGGTCAGGATCAATAGCCATCCAGTATTCAAAGAAACAACCAGCCCAAGACCAAAGCACGAAAGTTCCTGGAAACATAGTTGGAACCAGCACAAGCTTGTCTTCACGTATTTGCTTGTTTGCTCGTCTGTGAAATACAAAGTCCTATAGAATAAAATTGATTTACTTTACTTTTATTAAGAAAGAACTTTAAAGGAATAAAATGTCAAACTTATAAATTATATTTTCATCTAAATCTGTGCATCTGTATATTTAATTTGTGGTCTCAATTAGAGTCTTTTAATTGTCAAAGAAATATTAATGCAAGGCAATTAAGATTTGTACAGTGAACACATGTACTCCTTATTTATTTTTGTCAAGGCTAACTAAAAACAACTTGTGATACTAATGGATCCTAATAGGAAGTAGCTATTAATTAAATAAATAGCCTGTTAGACTGAGAAATGAAGTGTCAGTACAAGAACAGTGCACTAATATTGTTAAAGAATAGTAATTAACTCACAGCCTTTAGTAGTGGCATGGATATTTATATTTGATTTTACAGATATTTGTGCCTGTGATCTCAAATTAATTAAATCAAATCTGTAAGCATGTTTTAGAATAAAGGAAAATAGCAGTCATGCTCCCAACTCCTAGAAGATACACTGTGTCTGGAAGAGGCTAGATACAAATAAAATTAAATATCTGATTGTACATGTCAGTATGTTTTGAATGTTTTTAGAAGTAAATAACAAACTCCATGTCACTTTTATCATCATCCGCCATGCCTTGTATTTGTTGATGCTGCTATATATAGTGCTGGAGTATTAGCACCGAGAATATAAATCCAGGCCTCCGCATAGGAAGTCAGTGCCCAGATGTGGTATATGGATTTCTCAATGACATCTTTGCCAAAACAAAAAACTCCCATGAATGGGAAAGAGGAAGAAAGCTCAGGGACAAGATGTTCTGGCAAGTTTTGTGGAGGCAAAGAACTTGAAGCACATGTAGAATATACCTACACACAGGAGTCCTAGAGGCAATGGTCAGGTGGGGACCACAGCTCATTATGAACATTCTGGGGAAGGTTAGATATGGGATTTACATAGTTACAACCACAGGTTGTATGAGTTCTGTGGGATTGGATTTGGTGCTCCTGTAAAGAACAAAACCAAGATTTTTTTGAGGATTGGTCAGACTAAAGTGACCAGGAAATCTGAAGATGGAAGTATAGGCTAGAGGACTGCCTAAAGCCTCTTGTGAGAGAGAAGATGTGAGGCGAAAGGCTACAAAGATGGCACAGTGGTTAGGGGCGCTGGCCTGCTCTTGTGGTGGCTCTGAACCATCTATAGTATCTGTAGTTCCAGGCATCCAATACCCTGTTCTCACATTTGAGAGCAGGAACTCATGTGGTGCGTGTACATGTATATATATATGATGTATATCTGTATACATATACATATATGTATATATATATGTATGCAGGTGAACATCCATATAAAAATAAATACATGTTTACAAAAAAGTGATATGAACATGCTTTCCTAGGCAATTTTAGACTTCTTAGGGCAAAAGAAATGCCATGCTTCTTCTGCTCATTTGGCCCATGATATATAACACAGCAGATGCTGACCTTTTGATATTAGCATTGGATCTCTTGGAATAAGAATGCCTGGTGAATACACAAGTCAAATAAACCTGAGGAGATTCAAGTAGCGGTCATTCTACTGTGAGGTGATAAATTCTGTGATCGATTGAGGCTAGCTTAGTCCCAAGAAATCATTATTGAGTTAGTTGGTAATAACACCTAGAGGTGAGCAAAGTGTTTACTCCCCCTCAAATACAAATGCAGATCACTAGTTTCCTGGGATCTGGACAAATAAAACTTCAGTTTTAATTAAACTATGACTGAATTAATTGGAAGTCACTGCATTGTGTGATAATCACCAGCTTGGATGTTATTTATTTTGCTTCAGCTTTCTAATTTATCTTCCTTTTCTGTAAATGTAAAAATCCTTTTGGCCTTTTAATTATAGGAAAACATTGAGTTAGCAGAATTAATGAAATCATGGAAGCCTGAATTTTTCTTTTTCTCTCCCATTACATTTTAGATTCTCAAGATAAGTTTTTATTGTCCTACATGCGTTTTTTATCATGTAATTTTGAAAATGTAATAATAGCAACTAATAATGGTAACAGTACTGACAGCAGTCATCTCTGTTTTCCCAGAATGCATTTTGTGTTGAATGTTCACAACTGAGTCATAACTCTCTACATTAAAAGATTATTCTTTTCTTTCATTAGTTCACCAAATCAAGACGCTTTTTAATTTAATTGGTTCATTGTCATACCAGTCACATGATATGATTAATTAATGGAAATTAAAGTTTTTGCTTACATAGATAGAAATGTTGAGTGTGATTTTTGTTGTTTCAGGAATAAAATGGGGTCACTAGCTAAAAGATCTTTTCTTCTTGTTTTTCCCCCTTAACTTTATTTTTCAAGAGACTAATTCTCCTAGGGGTGGCAGTCCACAGAAACTGGACATGTATGCAGCAATTTCTTTACAGTAGACTGTGTCCCTAATTTTGTTGTACATCATCCCAAAAGATATGCTAACTCTAGGAAAATAATGAATAAATTGTGCCCCTTAATACTGTGCAAAGTACTTCCCAAAAACACTTTGTAATGAGTGTCTAATAAAAGCTTAATGTAAGTCCAAACCTGGGATCAAGTTTTAGGCCTATGCAGTTCCACCCGAAGCTCTTCTTATCTCTCTGTGTGGCAAGGGTAGACAGTACTGCTTTTCTCCTTCAAGGTGTCCAGGCAAAACAATTCTACTTCAGCCTCTATCAGATCCATTTCCACACTAATATCCCTCATGACCAAGAGAAAAGTAATTTGACCCATATATAATCTGGTTCGTCCTCATCTGTGCTGAAAGCACTTAATGACCCAGTATCTTCTCTCAGCAAGGCTATAAGGGTATTCTGTCAAAACAGCATGATGGATTACGTACTCGGTGACCTTCTGTGACAGAGGCTGGGATGCTCTGTGTGTCAAGCTTGCCATCCCCACAGTGAGATGAAGGTTCCCAGAGGAAATACCCTCCTTCCTGTACCTGCTTGCAAAGGGCCCTCCCTTCAAGAAGGCATTGGCCAAGACTTTGGAAATAGGGGCCATAGTGGTCTTAAGGGACTAGATATCCACTTAGAAAGCTTAATAAAAGGAGAAATTAAGACTAAAATCTCTCCTCTTAGCTCAGGAGTCACTACATGCAGGGCTCTTGCAAGGTTAGCTCAAGGGAAAACATGCATTTCTTTCAAACGTTTCCTCAGATTCACAATACAAGTTAGAGCACCCAGAATTTTGTTTATTATTTATAGTTATATCTATATAATATATTTTATGTTGTATTATATTATATAGATATAATATAAATATGGTTATATTTATAACTTTTTACTGGTTGCCCCTCCCCCTCATAAGTAGTTCAGAAACAAAGGCATCACCACACATAAAATGAGCTCACCACATTCCAAGGGCCTTGGTGACTTCTCAGGTAGAAGGGACAGCTGTAAAGGAGTGTTGTTTATAGTTCTTTTAGCCAGCTTCAAAGCAAGGGTAGCCCCAGTTTGTGCAGAAACAAGAATAGAAGGCTCACAGGCAACATTATGCCTTGAGCCCAAACAAACTTGGAACACATTTGTTCACAAGGAATTCTGCCACCAAGTTGGGAAAGTGGAATACTTTAAATGCCGAAGCTGTAAAATTCCTGTTTGTGCTATCCTACGCTGGCATTCCCATCTTTGAGGTACGTTATCATGATAAGCAGTCTACTGATACAGACTGAAAGTCAGATTACACCATTTCCTCAAATCCTCTATACCTGGCACAGTGCCTAGACTTGAGAAGACATTAGAAAAATAGTTTGAAATGAATGAATGAATGAATGAATGAAGATTAAGTAAACAGAACTTCCTGCCGTTTGGTAGGTTTATCTGCAAAGACTATTAATCCATCCCTATATGTTCTGTTCTACTAACTTCTTGAGATTGAGTAGAATAGGCTTTATTCAAGACTTTCTCAAGAAGGCTGCAAAGTGGGATAAGAGAAGGAAAAAACATAATGAGCTGAACCCTGGGCCTTTACTAAATTTGTGTCTGCCAGGTACTTACTGAGCCAGGCTGAGGGGTAGGCTGATGAGAGCCAATAAAAATGTTCAACTCACTGACCAATGTGAGGAAGCTAGAGGTGTAGGGCACAAAGCCAAACCAAGAGATAAGACAAATGCAAGAAGTTTCCTTCATACAGGCTGGCTTCAATTGCAGCAGGTTCCTTTATAATCAAAATGCCCTTCATTCTGGATCTACTGAGTCACACACCACTGAGATGTGATGGCCATTCTTACCAACTCAGAGGCCATCTGCTCTTTGCTAGGCAACGGCTCTTCTGTACTTATTTTTCTACCTCTTGCTTGTTTCAATTTTTCATACATTTTAGTGTTTGTGTATTTGTATTTTTCTTTTTGACATGATAATATAATTACAGAATTTGTCCCCTCCAAATCCTCCCATATGCTCCTATTCATGACCTCTTTTTTAAAAGTAATTGTTATAGCATGTGTGTGCATATATGTATATATATATATATATATATATTCCTAAATATGATTTGTTCAGTCCATGTAATGCTACCCATATGCATTTTTTCAGGGTCGAATGTTTGGCATTGGATAACCAGCTGGTACACTCTTCATAGGGAGGACCACCTCCCCAACTCCTAGTTTCCTAGTTGCATATAGTGCTTTGTGTAGGGCAGAGGCCTCCATAGGCTTTTCTCCATTCAGTTGGGCATGTTCATTGTTGTCATTCTTGCTCAGCTCATATTTGTACAGTCATGTTGGTGAGACTTTATGGCTGTAACTTCTGATAGTGCTAGGAGATAAAATCTCACAGCAAACGCCCTGATCTGCTGACTCTGTCTTTTGGCCACCCCTTCATTAATGTTCCTGAGCTTCAGTTTCAGGAGTGTTTTGGGACCGGGTTCCCTAAGTCTGCATTTTTATTGGTTATAGTTTTTTGTAATGGCATCCATCTTTTCATGGAGAACTTTCTTTGATGAGGAATAAAGACTACATTTATCTATGTGTAGAAGGACAAATGATTATAGATTGTTGTTAGGGATTATGCTGGTTTAGTCAATTGTAAGTTGTAGATTCTCCGCCAATAACCAGGACCTTGCTCGCACTGAGTAGTTAGCTTGGTTTCCAGTACTTGGCCCAGGTTCTCTTTTGTTGAGCAGGTCTTAAGTAAAATCAGAGAGCTGTTGGTAACCACCAAGGTATGTGTGGCACTACTACACCCTTAGAGGTATCATGCCATGTTGGGTGTTGATATGGTTTACAGGAATCATATCAGGGTAGGCCTATTAGTTACCTCACTCCTTTGGAAGCTTACATGATGATATCTGGGACCAAGAAATCTAGTTCTTGGTGAGGGGTGGGAGATGGTGGGAGGGGTGGTGATGGGGAGCATTCAGGTATGTTCCAGCTCATGGGTGTTTAGGCCCTGTGTCTGAAGTGCATGATGTCTTCAGCAATAGGGACTTACCTTCTACTTCTTAGGGGTAACCAAGGGCAACAGCAATAGGCTATATGTTTGGAAGACTCTTGGATAGCCCTGGCCAGCAAATCAAATGAAGGCTTCTCATGTCTGATACTAAGTACAGGTCCGGTGAGAAAAGTTCACTTAAATATATATATATATATATATATATATATATATATATATGCATATTTAATTATGTGTGTTATAGAGTTTTAAGATAGTTAATAGTACAGTTTCTTGTGTTTTTTTTTAGAAATCCTTATTATTATTTTACCCATGTTCCTCCTTCTGTATTTATCTACCTCCTTCCTACATCCCCCATCAGACCACTTGTATTCTATTGTTCTCCTCTACCCTTCTCCCACCTCCTTTTGCCTTTGCCCCTCCCTTTCCCTAAGATCCCCTTTTCACATTTCCCTATGGATCACGTGTACCCCGCATTCTCCTTTACCTTCTTCCACAGTACCGGCATTTACTTTCATCCATTTCCTATTTCCCTGACCAGATCGTTTGTATTCTGCCATCCTTCTCTATTGTTTCCCAATCCCCTACCCTGAAATGTTTCCATTTGCTTTCCTGATTTCTTTAGTTACTACAGACTACGTACACCCATCTGATTATTTGGAGATAGAAACTTGCAATGAAAGAACAAGCTACCTTTGTTTTTGTGGGCCTGTGTCACCCCACTCATTATGATCTTTTCCAGTTCCATTCAGTACTACATTTTCATTGTAAGATATTTAGGGTGTTCCCATTTTTTTACCTATTATGAATAGAGCAGCAATGAACATGGCTGATCAAGAACCTGTGGAATAGGATGCCAAGTCCTTTAGGCACATGGCAAGAAGTTATATAGCCGGGTCATATGATGGATTCATTTTTACCTTTTTGAGAATTTGCCACACAGATATCCATAGTGGCTGTACCAGTTTGTAATCTCAATAACTGTGAATAAGGATTTCTCTTTCCCAAACACCTATCAGCATTTGTTGCCAGTTGTTCCATTGGTCTTTGACATCCTGACTGGCATAAGATGAAATTTCTAAGTTGTTTTGATTTTCAGTTCCCTAATTATAAAGGTAATGAATATTTTTACAAGATATTTCTTAGCCACTTATTTTTTGGTTTTGATATTCTCAATTCGGATCCCAGGCCAACTTTTCAAATGGGTTATTTTGTTGTTGCTGTTTTGATTAGAGTTTGGACTCTGTTTTTGACTTCTTCTTATATTCTTGATATTAGCCCTCTGTCAGATGTTTAGCTGGCAGAGATTATCTGTCATCCTGTGATTTGCTTGTCATCTGGTTGTTTCAGTTTCATGAAGCCCCACTTGTCAATTTTTGGGTTTAATTCTTTGGAAAATGGAGTCCTTCCTAGTCAGAAAGTCCTTTACTACATCTATATCATTTTGGGCATTGCTTATGTTTTCTTCCAGAAGTTTCAGTATTTCAGGATTCACTTTTAGGTCTTTGAAGTTTATTTTTGTGTGGCATGAAAGATATGGGTCTAATTTCATTCTTTGGTATGTGGACATCTGGTTTTTCCAGCACCATTTGCTGAAGAAGTTTCATTTTTCTCCACCATATACTTTTGACCTCTTCATTAAATATTAAGTGGCTGAAGTTGCAAGTTCTCACATCTGGGTTTTTTATTTTGTTCCATAGGTCTGCATGTCTGTTTTTGTGCCAGTACCACATTGTTTTTATTGCTACAACTATTATATCTAAGATCTGGGATAGTAATCCCACCAGCATTGTTCTTTTCTCTCAGAATTGTTTGGATACCTGTGCTCTTTTTTGGTTCCACAAGAATTTTAAAGTAGGTTTTTATATTTCTGTAAATCTGAGATGGAGATTTTGATTATGATTGCATCAAATCTGTAAATAGCTTTGGTAGAATGTCATTTTCACAATGTTACTTCTACTAATCCAGGAACATAAAATATTTTTCCATTTTCTGGTGTCTTTCTTTATCTCTTTCTTCAGAGGTTTAAAGTTTTCATTTCCTTAGTTGGGTTTATTCCTAGATATTGTATTTCCTTTGGGGCACTGAGAATAGTTGTATGTCCTTGGTCTCCTTTCTTGTTTATTGTAGGAAAGCTATTGACTTGTGGAAGTTGACTGTGTCCTGCCACATTGATACATACATACATACATACATACATACATACATACATACATACACACACACATACGTACAATTGTTTTCTAGAAGAATCTGAAGGACATTTACTATATAGTACCATATCATCTGCAAATAATGGATAGTTAGCTTTTTTTTCTATTTGTGTCCCTTTGATTTTCTTCTGTTGCCTTATTTCTCCAGCTAGTACTTCAATGTAGAAAAAGAGCAGGCATAGTGGTAATCCTTGTCTGGTTCCTGACTTCTCTGGAACTGTTTGTTATAAGCTTTTCTCCATTTAGTATGATGTTGGGTGTTTATTTCTTGTATATGGCTTTTATTGTGTTGAAGTAGGTTCTCTCTATCCCTATATTTTCTAGGAATTTTATTATGTATGATGGCATTTTGGATTTTGCCAAACATTTTTTTTGGTGTTTATTAAGATGATCATGTAAATTTTATCTCTAAGTCCATTTAGCTGGTTTTTATTAAACTTTTTAAAATTAATTATTGACTGCATATGCCCTACATTTAGGTGATAAAACCAATTTGGTCTTGCTGCATAATCTTTTTGATGTATGTCTTTATTTTATTCAAGCCTATTTTATTGATTAATTTTTAGTGTATATTGGACTGTAGGTTTTTGTTGGCTTCTTAGAAGGAGTTTGAGAATGCTACTTTGTTTTTGCTTGTTTGGCTTTTTTGTTAGTTTGTTTTTGTTTGTTTCTGTTTCTGTATTTTTTATCTGGAAGGTATTTTTTATTACTATATTGCTCTCTTCATTAGTTATAGGTCTGTTTTCACTGATTTTGGTTTTGGTGGTTTGGCTGAATCTAGAAAATCATTCACTTCTTTTAGATTTTCTAGCTTCTTTGAGCAAAAGTTTTTAAAATATTCCATTATAATATTCAGAATTTCTTTGGTGTCTGATGCAATGTTTCCCTGTTCATTTCTGGTTTTGTCAGTTTGCCTCCTCTCTTTCTTTCTTTTGGTTAGTTGGGGTCAAGGGTCTATTAATTTTGTGTGTCTTCTCAAAGAACCAGCTCTTAGATTTGTTGGTTCTTTGTATTAGATTCTTTGTTTTATTTCAGTAATTTCTGCTCTGATTTTTATTATTTCTTGCCATTAATTGGGTTTGGACTTGGTTTGTTTTTGTTTTTCCAACTTTTTGAGTTGCAATGCTAAGCCATTTATTTGTGTTCTTTCTGAATTTTAATGCAGGCAATTAGAGCTATAAACTCCCTTGTAGGATTGCTTTCGACGGGTCCCAGAGGTTTTGTGTTGGTATTTTTCATTTTCATTTAGTTTCAGGAGTGTTTTTTTTTAATTTCTCTCTTGATTTCTTCTTTGACCCATCTTTGTTTAGTAATGAGCTTCTTAATCTCCATGAATATGTATGTGTGTATATATATATACATATATATATATATATATGTGATGTTTTATTGCTGTCAATTTGAGAGTTTTTGAGTTGTAGCAAGATAGACTACAAGGAGCACTTTCAATCATTTTGAATTTGTAAAATTTGTTTTGTGTCCCAGGTGGTGGTCTAGTTAATATAGTAATATTTTCTCTATTTTTCAAATACCAAGTAGGAAAAGGATGGGCACTAAGGCATTTCCAGGGTTGTGGCATGCAGCCACTGAGAAAAAGAAAGCAATGTTGATGTATGCAGACTTTCTGCAGGTCTGCTCTGTGTGAGTCCCAGGCCTTGCAGGACCATGCCTTGTAAGACATTGTCTTGCCAGATCATGCGAGGCCTGTGCAGTCAAGACTCCTAAGGAACCAATTCCCTTTCAGAGGGGTGGTGTTTAATCAGGGTTGTAGCTTTTACTCTCAGATCTAAAAATCTCTTTTCTCGTTTATTTTTCTACCATCATTAAGGATACTTTGCCAGACCAAAAGTAAGGGAATGTGGGTTCACATCTACTGCGAATTGTTGACCTCTGAGTTCTAATGCAATTATCAGCAAAAGCGCTAAGACAATTGAGTGAGACAACACACAGACAACCTATGAGTCAGCTGCTGCTCAATAAATGTTGAATTTTCAACTGCAGTTAGAAAAGTGAAGTCCAGCAATGGGGAATCAAATCTGGATTATTCATCCTTTATAGTAATTATTTTGGTACTCTGCATAAAAAGAATGGCACAGGTATTCAATTATCTACATACTTGTGTCATACAAGCAAAATTAAAACTTAAGAGTAACTCATTCTTTCTTTAGGCAATCAATCAAAGTGAAGAAAGGGTTAAGGAATTGTATCATTTTAGTCAAATATATTTTAAAAATCAGTATTAGGAAAGATGGACTGGAATATAAAAGTCTTGGATCAAATCAAACTTATTATCCAAAATTTTCTGGTCTTATTAAGGTGCTATGAATTTAGTTAGTGGTATTTCCATTACCAGTCTATCTGTAATGACCAAAGCATAAAACTGGTGTTAAAACTGGCTATTAATCAATGTATTCTTCATTTCAGTAATTGGGTTTATCAGATGAAACAGTATATCAACCATAGCCTACTTTGATTCAATTAAAGTCTTCGTTTTCCTAGCCAGGACCACACCTGCCACTTTGAATTAAGATTATTTATATTCACATTCTAATCATTAAAATAATTCAGATTAGTTTTGGCTAATAATCCCTTAGATTTCAGACTATTTTATGTCTTTATACTCTAATAATTCTTAGATATATCAAAGGCTCTGTATAATCTCTTATTTTTCCCTACTTTTCTTGGCCAATGCCTATGTTATTTAATGGATGCCTGGCATTATCAGTGGCATCATCAGTGCTTTATGTGCCTGGACCCATGCAGTCTTTTAACTGAGCCTTTTCATTTTGATGGATAGATTTGCTATATCAATGCCATAAATTTAATTATAAAAACAACCCTACACTTTAATATCATTATCTGTAACATGTCATCAGTCTTCCCAAAAGTTCCCCTTCTACTCAGTCTCAATACTTCATCAATTTTCAGTACCATGGTCCATGGAAATGAAATTCATTGTGTTAAAATCAATGAAACACCATCCAGGTGTCACTTACTTTAAAAATAACACCTTTTAGGTAACTTTAAATGATATATTTTATTTTCTCGTGCTTATTAAAGTGTGCTGAGGTCCAATATCACATTATTTACAGGTTTCAGTAGAAAACAAAAGAAAGACTCAATGAGATGATTGAAAGAGTTTTGATAAATGAGCCATGTCTAAAAGCACAAGCAGAGTTGAGGCAAACAAGAAATATGGAAATACATTCCAGAGACAGTGTGCCCGGGAGTCATGACTCATTAGACACAAGTGAACAAGGGGTGGGAACAACTGTTGGAGTCTGAAAGAGTAGTTGTACAAGTGAGAGAAGGAAGGATAATAGAAGTGGGTGACCTCAGGGAGTGAGATAATGAATAAATACTCTAGACTCATTCTCCTTGTATAGGCTGCCTTCTCAGAACTGTCTTTTCAAGAATAGCTGCAGAGCAAAGAGCCTTGAAGGATGTAGCAGGACATAAGTAGCGTGCTGACTTTCTAACACAAAAGATTGGGTTCCTCACATTCGTAGTTCCTGCAGCTGTAACAGCCCAGTGTGTGTATGGCCTGTCCACATTACTTCCAGACTGGAGGAGACAACATAGGTGAGGACGCTCTGTTGTATATGGTACTGAGTAGTGACATACTGTGTCTTAACTGGATAGATTCGTGTAATTATTACAAGTTAATTAATTACACTTGTGTATACCTCAGATCTTCCGAGAGCTCTTGGCAGGTTTTGGTGAGGGTAGATGTTGCTGGAAAGAAACATGGCTTTCTGGAATAGAAAAGATGACATTATATGGGCCAGAGTCAGAAACACAAAGGCACTCTCTAGACTTTGACACAAATGTTTTACTCATTCAGGTGTCACCCACATTTTTAGACTTTATTATTGCTGTGACCAAAAACTTAGAGAAGACAACTTAAGATGGGAAGGATTACTGAGACTCATTGTTTTGGAGTTTCCAGACACTGGCTCTGCTGCTTATGTGCATATGGTGAACCACTACTTTTTATCAGCTTATTTGGGTATAGTTTACATATAGTAAAATCTTTTAAAGCCTACACATTTGTATGCACATCAGAAAACATATTTTGTATAGTCTGTCATCACACTTAAGATTCAGAACCCTTTTGATGGCTCTGAAAGTCCCTCTAACCTCTTGTGTCACATTGAAGCTTTCTGTTTTCTTACCACTACCCCTGAGACAGCCACTGATCTGTGTTTTGTCCCTGTGATTGTGTTCTAGATTTGTGTAAGTGAAACTGCTAGTGTGGGCTTCTGTGTGTCTGGCTTTGACCGCATTGTGTAATGTTTTTGAAATCCTCCTATGCTGTCAACTACAGTAATCTTTTCCTTGCTGAGAAGACTTTATGGTAAGGATATACATAATCTCCCTTATGATTTTTTTAAATTTATTTTTCAGTTTAAATTTAGATAAGAAACAAGGTTGCTTCACAAGTCAGTTCCAGGTCCCTCTCCCTTTCCCTCCCCTCCTCCCATGCCCTCCCCTCAACCCCCCCCCCATTATCCCCTCATTTCCCCAGGGAGGGTGAGGCCCTCCATGGGGGTGTCCATAGTCTGTCATTTCATATAGGGCAGGGCCTAGACCCTTCCCCAAGAGTTCAGGGTGAGAGTGCACCTCACATTATTGGATGGGAGTCCAAAGTCCGTGTGTATACTCGGCGTGGGTACTGATCTGCTGCCCAAGGCTCAATAGATTACCTAGGCCTCCTCACTGACACCCAGATTCAGGGGGTCTTGATCAGTCCCATGCTGGATTCCCAGGCTGATGGCTGGGATTCAAGAGTTAACCTTTGTCAGGTCAGCTGTTTTTAATTCTTTCTAGGTGGTTCAAGATCACAGATAAAACTGCTATTGCTGTGCATGGTTTTCTGCAGACATACATTTCCATTTTTCCCCCCGGAGAGGTTCTTAAGAGTAGAATTGGGCTGCATGCTAACTCTACCAAGAACTGCCAAGCTTCTCTAAACTAATTATACTTCTCTACAGTTCCACCAGCAATAAAGGGTTCCATGTTCCTCTACATCCTGGGCAATAAGGGGAGTTGTTACCTTAGATATATGATGGATCTTACTGTAGCCTTTGTATGCATTTCTCCAGTGACTAATGGCAGTGAACACCTTCATTTGTGCTTGCTGACCACCCACACATCTTGTAGGTGTCTACTCCAACTTTCACCTACTAATAATGTTTTAATCTTTTGATGTTGAGTTCCAAGAATTCTTTGGGTAATCCAGATATAAACCCTTTTTCAGGTATCTACACTGTGACTGTTTTATGCTAATGCATCAAAGCTTTTAAATGTTCATCTTAAAAGACTTTAATGTAATAAACTTTGTTTTATTTAGCTAAGGACTACTACTGTTCAGTCAAGCTCCACATTCCTTCCCTTTGAATACCTTAGAAGTGTAGTATTTTTTTTGCATTCATTTAGTGGACAGGTATTTACTAATGTCCATTTACCATAAGACTCAGTCAATTATATATCTGTAGTTTAGAATGTCTGTCATATGTCTACAATTTCAAACACTTGGGTTGAGGGGACACAGTCCAGTTACTCACCATGGTGAGGTTAAAACATACTTTTTTCACATAGTAAGGTCTTTCACAGCCTACCCAAGACCGTAAGTTTCTCTTTTATTGATTTATCAGAAAAGGCAATATGATTAAGTAATATAAATATTTTATACTCCTTGTAGTGGGTGTGGTCATATGATTATGATAATAAGACAGTAAGTTTTCAGATCCTTTATGACAAGAAAAAGAAAAAGATATATGTGGTAGTCAGAGTGTTTAAGCTTAAGACAAATGCCATCTGTCAACTTAAAGATAGTACTATCATTTTATGGATTTTTTATTCTTTCATTTCACTTTTATTTCTCCTCTCTTAGTCAGTGTTCTCCAGATAATGAGAATGAGAACCAATTGAAGACAATCAGAGAATATATATATTTCCCCTGGGGAAATGCAAATACACACACATACACACACACACACACACACACACACACACACACACATGAGAGAGAGAGAGAGAGAGAGAGAGAGAGAGAGAAGGTATGACATTATGCAGTAATATTATAAAGGTTTAGCTCACATGATTATGACTCCCTGGAAGTCCCACAGTTTGCCATCTGCAAACTGAAGGCCCACAAAGCTATGATGTAGATCCAGTCTGTGTGATGCCCTGAAGACCAATGGTATTGATGTTTGAAGACAGGAGAAGACAGAATCTCTTCTTAAACAGAGAGAAAGCATTTACCTTTCCCCCACAGTTTTGTTTTGATTGGGCTCTCAGTATATTGAACCATTCCTAATCATATTGGTGAGGGTGATCCATACTCTACCAATTCAAATGTTACTGTCTTCCAGAAACGTCTCATAGACACACCAGAAATGATGTTTTAGCAGATACATGGACACCCGTGGCACAGATAATTTGACTCAATATATCCTCCTACCTGTCTTACTGTGCTCCTTCTCTTTCTCATCTATCTTTTCTATTCGCCAGAACACAGCTTTATTTTTCTGTAAGGGTTTATAATTATAAACAGGTAGTTATAGAACAGGTGTCAAATAATTCTGGAACAACCTGACAGATGATGCATGAAGGTGTGGCTTATTTCGATGTAGGGTCTTAAACCTCCACCCTCAGCTTTTTACACATCTCTGACTTCATTTGCTTTCCATAATTGACTGTCCATGGTTCTGATTTTCCTTTTCCTCCTGCACATCTGTTTGGATTGAAATTCTGCTGTTTGTCATTCAAGCATGATTTCATTTGAAAATTATTTCCTTTTGATGGATTCATGCTCTTTTTTTCAGACAAGTATTACCTTGTGTTCTGAACACTCTCTTCAGATAGGCTCAGTGCTTCAACCATCTCAGGGACTTACTCATCATGCTAGCTCTGAACTTCCTTGTAATTAACTGCAAAAAATGCTGTATTACTTTGGGTTAGTCAGTATCAGAGATTGACAAATCACTGCTAGTAGGCAAAATACAGCCCTAGCTTGATTTTGTATGGTCTTTAAGCTAAGACTATCTTTTATATCTTTTAGATGTTACAAAATCAATAAAACAAACAACAAAACGATGACTATTTGTTAGAGGCTTTACACAGTGCATTAAAGCTAAACTAGAATCAGATGTACATTAGTAACATTAAGTTTCTGTGAAATACAAGCTGTGTTCCTCCACTTAGAGAGTCTTGGATATAATCTGACTGGTAGGTTTAAATATGTAGGCCATACAAACTACACTTCAGAGAAATCCCAAGGAAAAATTTCATAAGGCTACAGTAATACAGCAGGGAATCTCAGTGAGAGACTGCCCGTTACTGGGTAGATGGACAGGCAGACAATGGTTGCCAGCAGGAGTCTCAAAACGAAAATGACAAGGATAACACTCCAAAATTACATGAAAACTGAGCTGCTTCTCATTTGTCCACTGGAGCAGCTTATAGGGGACTATCACCAAGGATTTGTTTATCTGACGACAGGAAATAATCCACTTGAGAGAATTCAGAGAATGGAAGTGAGCATGGAATAACCCTTTCACTCACTCATACATCCATTATTTATATTGCTCATTAATTATACAGGGAAGGTTCCCAGCCTTAGTTGCTAGCTTTCTGCACTGTAATATTTGCAATCCATCTGCACACAACATCCACTATTTTAGGAAACATTCTGCACTGAGTTATTACCTCAGCTATTTATACCAGTTAGTTACCCAATGAAAAGACCTTGACCATATTATGCCTATAACCTACTCTTTAATTCACAAACTATTTTCTACAGTGATGGGGATTAGATCCAGAGTCTCACACACCAAGGAAGTACTTTACCAATGGATCTATACCGACCCCTGACACATTTCCTACCTTATAGCACATATTTTCTCATCTGCCTTGGCCCAGGTAGGTCTCCACTTGACACAGCTCTAATCCTGTATGATGAAGTTCTCTTTGGCCTCCAAATACTTCTTCTACTCAAAGTCTTCCCAGCTCTCCTCAGTTGGGATTCCTTCCCTAGGGCCTCCAGGTCCCAATGTCTAGAAAGGGGCATTTAAAGCCAGTTTCCTGGCCTAAAACTCTTTGAGCTTGAATATAGCATAAATTTGAGATATAGATCCAAAGATTCTAAAGAACTTAGGTTTAGATTTCTGGTGACAGATTTTCCCGGAAAGTCAACCTTGTAGCTTGGACAAATGGAAAGAGTCAGCACTTCATAGCTCTGACTTTCACGCCCATGGCCACATAGGCTTCTGGTGTCATATGGAGCCATCAATTCAATTTCAGACCCTGAATTGAAAATCTCAAGGGCTTCCATCCATTCCTTCCTTATAGGCTGCTGGCATGTCACACAACATGCTGCCCTGGCTCGAACTTCTGCCTTTGTTTATGCCTCCCGCATTATCATGTGCATGTGTGTATCTTAGTTAGGGTTTCTACTTCTGTGCTGAAGCACCTTGGCCAAAACCAAGTTGAGGATGAAAGGATTTATTTCATTTACAGCCTGTAGTCCATCATCTGGGGAAGTGAGGACAGGGACCTAAGTCAAGAACCTGGAGTCAGGAACAGATGCAGAGGACATGGAGGATGCTGCTCACTGACTTGAACTGTGTGGCTTCCTCGGCCCTTTTTTTAATACCACCCAAGCCCACTTGCATGGGGGCGGCACCACTCACAATGGGAGGGATCCTCCCATGTCAATTATCAGTTAAGAAAATGAACCATAGGCTTTCACAGCTAGTCAAGTGGGGGTATTTTCTCAATCGAGGTTTCTTCACAAATGACTCTAGTTTATGTCAAGTTGACATTAAACAAGCCCTCATGGTGTGTGTGTGTGTGTGTGTGTGTGTGTTTAAAGTTGTCATTGTTCCAGCATTTGGGAAGCTGGCTGTGAGGACAGCGATGTAGGTAGGGAATCTGTCAGTTCATTCTGCGATGAGTCCTGGGGATG
Organism: Mesocricetus auratus; assembly: GCF_017639785.1. Classification (NCBI taxonomy): domain Eukaryota; kingdom Metazoa; phylum Chordata; class Mammalia; order Rodentia; family Cricetidae; genus Mesocricetus; species Mesocricetus auratus. Next base: position 24,078,487 of record NW_024429184.1, read on the forward strand.
CTAGAACAGTATTAAGTTATTAATTATGAAAGTTGTCACAATTATTTTCTCATTTAATTTGGCAATTAGAGTGATCTTGAATCTGCTTCCTATGTGACATGACAGCTTCTCTAAAACCCTGTATCAAAAAAAAAAACCCCAAAAAGAAGAAATAGTAAGAAAAAATAAAAAATAAAACAGATAAATATCCAGGGTTCCTGTACATGATTGAGTCTGAATTTATCCAACTACAAAAATAGGTCCTGATCAGGAAAACCTGTGTTGCCAGAGATGTCTAGAAGGAAAGGATCCAACCCAGAAAATTTTCACACTACTGAAAGTATAGTCGATTTTAAATTAATTGGGCAGATATAATTTTGCCAGAATGCAGATAATCAGTAATTTACAGAGTGGCACAGTCAATCATATGCAAAATGTTTCAATTTAAATGATAATTTAGTATTTTAAGAGTGCATTTAAGTAGTCTCCATATAACTATAATAAAATGACTGTATAACTAGTCTAAAAAAGGATTTCCCGCGGAAATCCTTTTATTTTTATGTACTTATTTTCATCATGTGTGCAGGTGTGTATGTGCCTATATTCACCTGTGTGTGAAGGCCAGAGGTCAGCCTTGGTGTTGTCCCTCAGGCGTCATTCATCTTTTTTGGGAAGCATATTTTCCGATTGACCTGGAGCTTACCAAGCTCCAGGGATCTGCCACCTTTGACGTTTTTAGCACTGGGATTGCAAGCATGCACCGCTATGTCTAGCATCAGTAGCTCCTCCTCCTCCTTTGCTTTTTTCATGTGTATGAATGTTTTGACTATGTATGTGTGTAAGTCACTTGACCACTTGCATGTCTGATGCTCGTAGAGGTCAGAAGAAGGCAAGACATCCCCTTTAACTGGAGTTACAGATATGTGAGAGCTACCATGTAGGTGCTGGGAACTAAGCCTGGGTCACTTGCAAGCTCCAGACCCAATGTCCAGCTTCTTTTATGTGAGTTCTTGAGATCAAATTCAGGTCTCCATGCCTGCAATGCTGGCGCTTTACTGACAGCTATCACCCCAAAACATTAAACACAAATTATTGCTATAATAGTGGCGCAGTAAGGTTGAGTATGATCTTTAAGTCAGTACTAAAATAAAGGAATAATATAGGCCAGATGTTTAGAAGTCAGTTATATCAGGATATTTTATTTTTAAATATAGATCTACAGCATATTAAGGCCACTTGATCCAATTCCTGGTAAAGCTCATCATTTAGTCAATTAATTACAAATGTTCATTTAAATTTGAAATAACAAATAGCCACTTCCTCTCAGAATCTTTAAGCTCATTTTTATAATAACATGCATAACTGGGAAAATATTGAGTGAAATGTTTTTGACAGGTAGGGTGTGTTTACAGCCGTTTCAATGGGAAACAATGGCGAGTACTGCAGCGTGACATCAATGGGTACAAACAGAGCAAAAGAACTCAGTAGAACACAAGGGCCCTACTTCACTCTGTTTCCCAGTGTTGAAGGGATTTGTGATCCGACGGAACTCTGGTTATTGAGTTCAGCACTATCTTGAGAGCAGACTAGAGAGCCTTCCCACGGTCACATGGATGGAAGCAGGACAGAGGGAACCCAGGCCCCTTCTTATGACCTCCACAGAAGCCCATTGTTACTGGGATAAATGGAGAAGCTGTGGGTAGAAGCACTCTGTGATGGTGGGCTCTCGTGTAATCCGTGTCTCCCTAGTGTCACAATAAGCATGACCTGACCATGTAGCTTTGGTATTGAAAGGAGCAGGTAAACAATTAGGAATTTTTCAGCTGGCTCTTGATTGCAAGCACTCTGTATAAGACATTCCAACTTATTTCACATATTTTGTGCAAGGCGTATGATAACTGAGATAATATTTATGTGGGTAGGCTGGGAAAATAGACATTTTTTAGGTAAGCTTTGAGATTTAATAAGTAAAAATCAGAGTGGATATGGCATGGGAAAGTGGGATCCCAGAGTTCTGGTGCACTTAGCGTTTTACTTTCCTGTGTTGACAAACATGTAGTCCCTGCCCATGCTGCTGTTGTCCTTGTTAGGGCCTTTCAAGGACCTCTGCTGGGAAGTGGTCACAGGCCATATGCTAATTGATTCATTCTTGACAGCAGAGAACTGTCTATTTGTGAGAAGTTCCCCAAATCTTTATTTTACAATTGAACAAATAAGAGTGGGAACTTGGTGTTAGACTCACAAACTGCATGGAATATTTGCTTTTGCAGTTCAATATTGATCTATGAGTGTGCTTAAAACATTGCTATAGCAACAACCACTATTCAGTAGGAGAAAGCAATGCATTATGTACACAAAGAAAGAAATGAGAAAAGAGTATTTTGGATGATACTTTTTATGCCCCTCTGATGGATATGTCCTGGCTGTTGGATATTATTTTTGCATAGGACAGTGTCTGGAAAAATAAGTCCGTTGACAGTTGTGGACTTGCTGTAGAATGGGTCACCAGTTCAAACATTATGTTACCAAGAACAGCATCTCCCTGATTTAAGACTCTCTACAAAGATGAAGAATTTAATTATATGTGGAGTCAATCTGCTGAAAAAAAATCATGGGTAAAAGAAAATATTATTCTTTTAAAATATTTTTTATTATTTTATGTGTATGTATGTGTATTTGTATATGTGGCCATTCATGTACACATCACATGTGTACAGGGACTTTTGGAGGATAGAAGAGGGTGTCAGATCCCCTGAAGCTGGAGTTCCTGGTGGTTGAGAGTTGCCTAACATGGGTGCTGGGAACTGAGCTCACGTTTTCTGCAAGAGCAGCAAGTGTTCTAGAGCTCTGAGCCATCCCTTCTGTCCTGAAAATAGATACTATGCCACCTAATAGGTGAAATTGCTGCATAGACTATATGACAGAGATATGGCTATAGGTGCTGATGGAAAGAGAAGGATGCAAAGGAAAATTGAAATCCAGGGAACATAGCACTGTTATGACTATCTGTAATGAGCCAAAGATAGATAGCTATGACTGGACATCCCAAGAACCATGAGTCAGCTAATGATGGCTGACCCCAGATATCAAGGGAACCTGGCATAGGCAGTGGTGCAATAAATCACATAACTGTTGGCAATATGCAACTTTTATCTGAGTTTTATTTATGTCCTTGAAATCATAGCCAGCTGACCTTTGCCCATGCCTTTATTTCTTGTCAGTGTGCTCATATGCTGGTTTGCATGTGTACCTGTTCCTACCTTGTGCTACCCAAAAGTGCCAGCTGGTATCTATATGTGTGCTAGTAAAAAAAAAAGTATTTCACAACTATCTGCAGCTCCTTGCATTCCATTTAACTTCCAGTTCCTCAAGACCCCTTTTCCTGGTTTTGGCATAGTAGGCAGGATATGCCTTCACAAAAAATGAACCATCTTCTCTACAGGAGAAGTGGCCCAAACACACTATGTGGTATCCTCGGGAAAGGTAGATAGAACAAAAAGAGGCTCGCTGGGTCCTGGAAAATGCTATGCTCTCTCTCTCTCTCTCTCTCTCTCTCTCTCTCTCTCTCTCTCTCTCTCTCTCTCTCTCTCTTCTGGGGGGTGGGGGAGGGAGAGGGAGGAAATGTTCAAACAGTTCTTGAATCTGATGGTCAGGTCCATGGGTAGAAGACAGCCACAAGATGGATGTCCTATGCGGCTTACAATAAGACAGTCTTAGGAACTGAGAAACAGAAGAGACAGAGTCCGGAAGAGCTGATCCCTGCCTAGTTACTGCCTCTGGGATGAGAGGGTGGCAGAGGAGATAGAGAGAGGAGATAGAGAAATTAGCATCCATTAACACCTGTCCCCTTTCAGGGCATTGATTGTAGATCTTAACACTGTTGAATCAGGGAAACACTTGCTAATGATCTGGATGACAGCTGGAGAGCATCTGGTACAGTCCAATGTTGGTAAACTGCCAGAGACTGTGAGTAAATGGACTTATTACATGGAACTAATTCACACATATACATAGTCCCAGAGCTGGGAATGTGTCAGAAAGTCTGATGCAGACTTCCACGAGACCAAACCAGAACATTTTCCTACCAGAAATGGTGGACTTGATCTCAGCCACTGCTCTGGGGAGTGTATTTAGGACCCTGGTTGCAGTATGGACCCCAATGTGGGCTATAATATACAGGAGGATTTGACTATAGCAATGCAGCCCTGTGTGATACACAAACAAGTAAAAATTGGGGCAGATGTAATATGAGTAAAAGCCATTTGCCATAAATAATTAGGAAGTAGACTTTGAGGGTTTACTTTTAAATTAGTTACAGATAAATACTGTGGGCACACCTTATTGTTTGACAGTTTTGACAAACAGTTTCTCTAGTTAAACCAAATTGCTTTTTTAGATTTTTATTATTTTTATGGTGAAGGTTATGAGACTGTAGAGTTTTCTCTACCTGAGATAAAGCGACAAATTTTGTTAATCTATCTCTTGACTAGTTCCCTTTAGCCAGTTGGTTGGGAAGGTTTGAATGAGTTCTTATGTCACCCAAAAATGTGGCAATTTTGTTAGATGAATTGCATTTTGAATTTGCTCAAACAAATTTTAACCTGATTATTGCTAGTTCCTATGTATGGAACTGTCTCTATTATTTGAAGATATTTAAAAATTTATACAAATTAAATGAATCATTTACTAGAAGTTGGAAAACCATTGCAACAGCTCATAACTTGACTATCTGAGCTGAAGCCAGAGTTGTTTGTTCCATGTATTTTTTATTATTTATAACATAAGATGTTCTTCCCTTAGAGGAACCATCAGTAAAAACTAACATATCATTTTTTACAGGACTGCTCTTTACAAATTTGGGAATACAAAAGGGTGTGTTAGTATAAATTGTAACAGTCTATGAGCTGGAAGCTGATTATCAATTGTCCCTGAAAATTGAGCAAAAGTGTTTTCCCATGAATCATTGTTCTGAAACAACCCATCAACTTGTTGCTTGGTATAAGGAACATGTATCATACTTTGTTCTCTGCAAAAATATCTATTTTTATATTATATACGCTTTAAAATAAGGATTTAACACTTTGGCTGAGGAGACAGTTTAAGCTTTTCATGGTTTTGTATTGTTAATGTAACATCTGATGATGTTGGACTACACTCTGACAGTAGAAGAACTTGTCTACCCTCTTTAGTTAATTGCCTGGGTGAATTGGGATCACTATCTCCTTTTAGAATCTCATTTAAAGATTTTAAATCATCAGTAGATGCCCTTAAAAAAGGATGTACCATTGAATATTTACCAACAACTTTTGAAAGTTATTTAAAGATTGCAAACTATCCTTTTTAATTTTTGAGGCTTAATTTTTTTAGGCTATAACATATGTCCCAAATAACTTTTGATAATTACTTGAAGTTGGTGAGTACTCTTTTTCTAATCCAATTTGTAAAGCACTCTATAGATGACAAAACCTCATTTGTATCTTGGTTGACATGGCCTAATTTGTGTCTATATTGACTCCTTTGTAGGTGGAGTCTTAACAGGGCAGCAGTTTCCCTGAAGCTTCTTCTCAAAAAACCTTTTTTCTCTAGATTTCTTTTTTCAACCATAAACATTTTGGAGAATTCCTGTATCCTCTCCTCTTTCAAACTCTATAGAATCATCTATACAGATTTTTTGGCTTTTAGACCATGTTGTAGGCTTTTATTATTTTTTTACTAACTGTCTCTGAGAACTCAAATCACTACCTTTTCCTGTTAAGATACTGACTGGTTGGATGCTCTTTTTTTTTTTTTTTTTTTTTTTTGCTATCCAGTGCAATTTAGGTAGCTTCTTAACTATATCTGAAGCAATTTAAGTATCCTTTTAGTCATATTTAAGGCAATTTAGGCAGTTCTTTTTGTCAACATTCACACATTCACAATCACATTTTATACATACCGGTGTGGCCACACCATACACACAGAACATACATACATCTTTTAGTCATCCTTTTTTCCTAGGTCATGATTATTTTGTTGAAATGAAACTTTCTTAATTAAAATCTCTTGTGACAGAACAGTTCCAGCCAATCCTTGAATTAAAACAAAAGGCCTTCACCATCTTTCCATTTTCAAATGCCAATATTCTATTGTAGCCAGGTAATTTGAGAGGCATTGTAAGGGGTAACAGTAACATCAGGTCCCTTGCCAAAGGTTTGCAGATTAATCTTATATGCCCTAAGAATAAGTTGAATAACTGCTTGTGGGTATGCTTTAACTGCCTTAGAAGGAGAGGCCTGATCATGTACCTAAAGAAGGGTCCAGTCTGCCAAAAGGCCCCAGTGGGAGCATGACTGGAGGGAAAGACCAAAAAGGACAGGGGACTATTGTATCAAACAAAGGACGGAGCTGCACGGTGGAAAGTCCAAGGCCAGGTCAGATCCAACTGATATCTCGAGCAGTTTCTGGAAATCATTTAAAGTTTTTAATTTGTCTAACCTTAGAGTAATTTTTGAGGCCTTGAGATTAATGAAGGGCACACTTAAGGCAAAGGATATGCAATCATTAGGATGTAGAGGAATGTTAAACCAATGACCAATAAAAACCAATCTTTTGGAATTCCTACTGGAGTGGGAAAACCTGGTTGTGTGGCACCCATGACCACCATAGTTTTATTGACCTCTCTCAAATCCTGTAACAGGTGCCATTTTCCTCTTCTTTTTCTTAACAAATATAGGTATATTTCAAGGGGAGGTGGAAGGTTCAATATGTCCAGCATCCAGTTGCTCTTGCACCAGCTGATGTGTAGCTTCCAATTTTATTTTAGATAGGGGCCATTGGTCTGTCCACACGGGTTGTTTTGACTTTCATGTGATTGAAATAGGCCGAATGGGTGGAGGCTTAGTCACAATGGTCCCAGCTAAAAATCTCCCAGTCCTGTCTAATCTCCTGACTTACGAGTGACAGAATTTCTTGAAGCAACTGGTTGAGTAGTAATAACAGGTTGAGTGGTAAAAGGTCCTGTGAGTCCCTCATGATCTCTTCATTTGAGAAGTTCTGAGCTGCACTCAGGAGCTACAGCCTTACCCACTCCTTGTAATGTGGTACGGCACAATTGTTGCCAATCACTAGGAGAACAGTCCAAGGCTAAACATGGGCAGTAATTTACTAACTGTTCCTCCTGGGCATTTTTAAATGGTTTTTCAAGGTCAGTCATTTGTTCCTTCATCTTAGCACTATCACTCAACAGGGCATCTTTCACTAATCTCCAAAGGGGAAAGGTGGCAATAGGAAAACTTTCAGGTCCCTCTTTCTGAAGATTCTTTTGGAGGTCGTTTTTAACTTTCCAGTCAGGGATATTAAGCCCTCCTGAGTGTAAAAACCACAGACTTGCCTTTTCCAAAGTTAAAATAAAATCTTTAGCTGTCTCTTAATACTGGTACCTTGTCTCTTTAACAATCATACTAACTGTTCTATCAATACAGCCTTAGAAGCTGAGGTACCCATTTTCCAATATGCTCTCACAAATCCTTACCTGCTGGCCAGCCTCTGAGGGTGTTCTCTCAGGTTCCCCTTTCTTTCTGACATCGGTGTTGGGTGAAAGCCTGGAGATTTAACTTGGTACCGATACCTTGGTACCTCTTTTCAGTTCACCCTTATAACTTCCGAGAGAGAGATCTCTCAGGGTCCCTTTTCTTTCTCGATCTTGGTGGGACCTCCACTCATGGTGACTGTGCCACAAGTATGATATATCAGGCGAAAGCCTGGAGATTTTACTGAAAGACAAGGCATCCGGTCATTTGTGTTAAGAGAATGTGTGTATCTCTGTCTTTGTAGAGAGGGAGCAGTCTTATATACAGGCTTACAGCACAGTGGAAAAACCCCAGGTGGAAGAGATGGTGTTTTCACAACTAGATGTTGATGTCTGTAAGGCAAGGCTGGCGCAGTAAGCTAGGACTAGAAAACAGGATGTACTTGGACTGGAAAACAGGATGTACCTGTTGGCTGACCGGTAACTCACAGAGACCCTGTGGGGACTGGAGCCCAAAACATATCTCCACCATTTGTCACGCTTTCATAGCTATTATAGTTGGTTTCAATGTCAACTTGCCACAAATTAGAATCACAGAACAGGGAGTTCATTGCAAGAATTGTCCTGATTACCTTGACTGGTGTGGGAAGGCCCACCCTGGTTGTGGGCAGGACATTTGGGTAACATCCCAGATTAAAAAGGGACCTTTTAGAAGGAGGCTTAGTTCACCCTTTGCTTACGTGGCCTTCACTATTGCTGCTGAGTTGACTTGCCCCATTGCTGCTGCTGCTGCTGCTTCCCTTACTAACAGTAGAGCCAATGTTTGTAAGTTTTTGTCATGGAATAGGAACCAAAAGCTCTCCAGGAACTTTCTCAGCTTCCGGGGCTAGATTTGGACTACTAGGTCACCCCGCCATGTGTACTGGGTAACTGTCATTCATCATGCCTGAGTGAGAAAGAGAGAGCTGTTCTGGGTCTACTCCAAATGTTGAAACATCTAGCCTCCAGTACCAAGTCCCAGGTTCTGAGCATCCAAGGTGTGATTTGGCTATCATTACTCTTTCAAAGCTCCATATATATATTTCTGTTTCTCTTGAGAACCCGACTAATACAGTGGCTCAGGACTTGGAACTCTGAAACAGCCCAAAGAAGTCACTTTGTACCACCATGTGACACTATGCTAAGCTTGGATTTCCTTGCAGATCTGAAATCAGAAGCTGTGAATCTAAGAGCTGCTCTTGCAGCAGCTTTGAAATCACAGGGATGCTGGGTCTAGCTTTTCAGGAAAGAGGGAATTTGAAGTAGGAGCTCCTTAACAGCAGAGTTACAGAGGTCTTGGGATGAGTAAGACATGTAGTCATATAGGCACTCAGGAGATAGATCCCAGAACCAAGTCCCAACAAAGAAGGGTCCATCCCACCCCCTAATGCCTGATATATTGATGGCTCCAGTGAAGGGATATGGGACAAAAGAAAAGTAGCAACAGTGTGACTGATATTATTGGACTTAAACAGGGCTTGACCAAAGCAGATAGTGGTCTGGAATAAAGACTGTCAACATAAATCAGCTGTCAACACTCCATGAGGGCCACTGGGAGCCCCTTTGGGGACCTCCAGATGGAAAGACCCTGTGATGCCTAAGGAAACAGAGCTTAAGCAGTTGGAGAGCCTACAAAGTCTGAAAGCCTAGGGAACCTACAGAGTGTGAAAATCTATGAAATGCAGACAGCTGATAACATGTTGTCTATATTACAGATTAGGAGCCCAATCACAATTCCTGGGCCTGCCCTGACAAACTGAAAGTTGTCTAAAAGGGATGGAGGCATGGGAGCAGAAGGTCATAAGGACCAAGTAAGGTTTAAAAAATATGGCACTGCTATCGATACCCAGAATGAGCAAAGAGTAGCTAACACTGGACATCCAGGACATCCAGGAGACCAAGAGTTAGATAATAATGGCTGACACAGGATAATGGTAAACCCAGAATGAAATCCATTATGTAACTATGTAGTACAAGAAGCCATTTTTTGAGTTTTATATGAATATGGCCTCGAGACCAGAGATCAGTGCTTTTTACCTGAGCCTCTACCTAGTCTTTACCTTTGTCAGCCTGGTGTGTGTGTGCTCGGAGGCCTGTGTGCTTTTCTGTGTTGCCCGTCTGACAGTCAGCATGTGTAGCTGTGCCTGCTGGTGTACTACCGGCTTGTGCCTGGAGACCTGCTGGTGCTTCCTGTGTGCCTATGAATAAAGTATGCCACACCTGCTTCTTGCATTCGCCTTAAACTTGAGCCCTTCAAGACCCCTTTCCCCTGGCTTCAGAGTCCAGACCTAACATGTTCACTATTTTGTATATTTGGCACCTACTGACCAAGCATTATGTACACAGGCTATGAGAAAGAAGACTGCTTGATGCCAAATCTATTTGCAAGTTACTGGTATTCACTGATGCCTTTGAGACATGTACAACCTTATCTTGCTTTTATTATTAAACAAGCCTGGCCTCCATGAAGCACAGAGAAACTCAACAACATTATTTCTTTCATTTTCTCTCTATAGAATCTAGAAATAACAGACTACTAGTGTTCATTATCCTTGTCTCGAAAATGACAAAGATAAGAAAACCAGGCTGTCTATTTAGCAAAAATTGTGTAAATGAGACATTTCTCCCAATTTGCTTCATGACGATAGTCAAACAAATCTCTCTCTCTTCACATACGTATGATTATGTATATATACAATTATTGTGTATATTTTATGCCTATGCATATATGAATCATATAAATGCTCACATCAGCACAATCACAAATATGAGCTCTCTGGAATCACTAGAAATGAGTAAGTTATTTAAATTCAAGTGTGGCTTTCACAAGGAATTCATTATAATGAAAAAAATCACAGGCTCTGTAAGAAATCTACCAAGCCAAAGTCTGACTTTTAGCAAGATCCCCCAGTTGATTCCCATGTAATTAAACTTTACCAGGTATTTCTGTAACCAGTTTTAGCTAATCAACAGGCAAAACAACTGTCTTAAGGGAGATAACATGTTTCCATTATCTCTGTTTTTTTATTTGGAAAGCAAAGATAGATTGGTCAAGATGTTGGATTGTCTGAATAAAAAACTCAGTTCTCATAAATTCCTGACAGTGTAGACACTGTTATCATATAGTATAATTACTTAAATACATAATGAATTAGGAGAAGTATTTAGAAATAGGATTTTCATATTAGTAGTGCAAACAATTAAATTTTAAAATACTAACAACACTACTATTCAGCTGTAAAGAAAAATGAAATCGTTAAATTTGGAGGTAAATGAACAGACCCAGAAGAAATTGTATTGAGTGAGGTAATTCCGACCCAGAAAGACAAATGCTGCATCTTTTCCCTTACCTCAGTTCTCCCTCCAAATCTTCAAGTGTGGATATTCACAGAGACCAGAGAAATATAAAGGGACCATAGGTGCCATGGATGTGTTTGGGTGTTGGAGGGATACTTGGGAGGAAAATATCAGGAAACAGGTGATATGAAGAAAGAAATGGAATTACGAGAGTAGTAGGCTCAGACTCGGAGGAAGGAGGGAAGTCAATACAGAAAGGGGAAATAGGGACAAATAACAGAAGCCTCAATGAATCATATCACTTACCTAAATACGTACACAATGCACATAATTGTATGCATTGTGTCGACAATGTTCACCATAAAAATCTTAAACACTGACAAAAACATTAGCACCAGGCACAGAAACCTTTCAAATGGTTGGACATGGTAGTCCAAGGGATTTCCCAAACAATAGAGGTTATCAGTGTAACCTTTGGTTGCCTTTCAAGGGTTAATGGTGGGTCATTATTGTTGAAGACATCATGCAAGCATTAGGACACAGGACTTGGGTAATTCGAAATGGATATGACCTGAAAGCCTGTTTCCTGTGGACTAGTTTTAATGGTTCCAGAAAATACTATGCAAAGTGCCAAGAAAAAGAAGCAAATAAAAACCACCCAGTCCTACCCAGATGCAATGTCTATGAACCACAACAATTTCCAGCATGGTAAGATATGCATAAAGGTGCAAGAAAAGGCACTCACATGTTGGCGGCAAATAGCTGCTAACTAGACTTAAGTCCTACTCAACAGGAGTGAAATCATACCTGGTACTGTAAACTAGCCAGCTTCCTGGGGCTACTGCACTCATGAATAGTAGAGAAGAATCTACAGCCTCCACGTTAGAATGCGTAATTCCTTATTACATTCTAAATCTTACCCTCATCAAAGAAGCCTGTCTTCACAGCAAATGGAGGCCATCATGGAAAATCTTAAGAGACACAATGCAGAGATTAACAGATTGTGAATAGTCCATCCCTGATCCCAATCTATGTCATAGCTTCTGTGGTTCAGGAAACATCATGGAAGGAGGCTGGCAAGTTTGTATGAGCCAGAATACCAGGAAGTCTTCTGTGAAGCAGTCTCCTAGAAATGGATGCATAAATAATACCACAACAATGGAAGTATCAGTGGATGTGTTAAAGTGGAAAGGGAAATATTCATGGAGCCCCATTACTAGACAAAGAACTACAGGCAAGTAATGACTACTGAGAGAAGGAGAATCAGTCTCTCTAGGGGTCGAGCTCCTTCACTGCTTGTCCAACCAAGAGTGGTCAGCCTTGAAACCAAATACACACCACCAACAAACATGGAGTCAGTAGGTTTGTGCATGCTTGTGTGTGTGTGTGTGTGTATTACACACACACATATATATTCATGTTACAGCAATAATAAATGAAAAAGAGGTTATTGATTGAGAGTGGGTGGTATGGTGGGTTTATAGGGAAGTTGGCTTGGAGGGGCTAGAGGGAGGAAATGGAGGGGGAACATGTTGTAATTTTATTTCAGTTATTTAAAATAATAAAAAGGAAATCCTAAATCTTGTTTTTCTATTTTTTAAATTTTAAATTAGAAACAAGCTTGTTTCACATGTCAATCTCAGTTCCTTCTCCCTCCCCTCCTCCCCTGCCCCCACTAGCCGCCTATCCCATCCCCTTTCTGCATCCCACGGAAGAGGAGGCCTTCCATCGGGGGATCTTCAAAGTCTGTCGTATCATTTGGATCAGGGCCTAGGCCCTCCCCTGTGTGTCTAGGCTGAGAGAGCATCCCTCTATGTGGAGTGGGCTCCTAAAGTCCATTCGTATACTAAGAATAAATACTGATCTACTACTAGAGGCCCCATAGATTGCCCAGGCCTCTTAACTGACACCCATGTTCAGAGGGTCTGGGTCTGTCCTATGCTGGTGTCCCAGCTCTCAGTCTGGGGCCCATGAGCTACCTCTTGTTCAGGTCAGCTGTCTCATTGGGTTTCACCCACCCAGTCATGACCCCTTTGTTCATCATTTCTCCCTCTCTGCAACTGGATTCCAGAGTTCAGTTCAAGTGTTTAGCGGTGCATGTCTGCTTCTGTTTCCATCAGCCACTGGATGAAGGCTCTAGGATGGCATATAAGGCAGTCATCCGTCTCATTATCGGGGAATGACATTTAGGGTAGCCTCTCCACTATTGCTTACATTGTTGGTTGGGGTCATCCTTGCAGATCTCTGGACATTTCCTTAGTGCCAGATATCTCTTGAAACCTGTAATGGTGCCCTTTATTATGGTATCTCTTATATTGCTCTCTTCTGTTCTTCCCTCAACTCAACCTTCCTGCTCCTTCATGTCCTCTCCCCTCCTCTTCTCCCCTTCTCTTTCTCCTAGCTCCCTCTCCCCTCCCCCATGCTTCCAATTTGCTCAGGAGATCTTGTTCCTTTCCCCTTCTCTGGAGGACCACGTATGTCTCTCTTAGGGTCCTCCTTGGGGAAACCCTAAATCTTGCCTCTCATAGTGATGCACATCTGGAATTTCAGTATTTGCTAGACTGAGGTAAGAGGGTCTCGAAGTCCAGTCTAGCCTGGAAACTGTTAACAAAATTCCTAAATATTTCATGAGGCTTTCAGTGCCCTGCCAGTCTCTGCACATTTATACGTGGTGGTTAGACAGATGGATTTATATCCAAATTTATTTACTCTAAGACAAAATGTAGGCATGGACAAAGCTGTAGATGATAGAGGGAAAGAACACAGTGCTTGAAGCTTTTGCTTCATTAATGGATAGTGCTGTGTTGAGCTAATTCTAATCATGACTAATTATGGTAATAATTGCAACTACTATCAAACTAACTGCTCACTGCTTTTAATGTAATGGCTTTATCTAATTCCACTGAATCGCTGCACAAATACTACTTTTTATGAAAAACGTATAGAAAGCTTCCTGAATTTATGTGTTATCCATTTGCAGGGGCCCTACTAATCTCTGAATCATTCCAATTTAGCATACACCATTTTTAGTCTGTGTGCTGCTGAAGCAAACACAAATATTGCTTTTTTTTCTTTTGTCCCTACTCAGGGTTGAACCTAGAACCTCACACGATCTACCATTAGGAAATTTCTCTCAGTCACAAATAGTGTTTAATTGATCTGCTGTTATGTGGACAGTCATATAGTTGTCATTTTGACATTATATATGTATTAATATATTTGTTCAATTGCTTAACATGGTAATTAGTTTCCATGAGATAAATTATCAATAATGAAGTTATTAGATTGGAGAATAAATAATTTAAAAATTATCCTTTGAAATTCATTGACCTTTTAATTTTAACTTCAATTTTTGTTATGATATAATTATAATATTTCTCTCCTCCAAACCCTCCTGTGTATCCCTCCATGCTATTTTAAATTCATGGCCCCTTTTTCATTGATTGTTATTCCATGCATATATGTATATACACACATATTTTTAAATGCAGCCTGCTCAGTCTTTATAGTTGTACGCATGTGTGTTTTCAGGGCTGACCATATTATATTGAATAATCATAGGAATTGGTGTGCTTTTCCCACTCTTTCGCTCTCGGCATTCCTCAGTTGCTTTTAGCTCCTTCCTGAGGCCCCAGGGGCTTTATCTCGCCTGCTTGGCTTGTCTATTGGAGTCATCCTTGTTCACCTCATGATGGTGAGACTTCACTGGTATTACTAGCAGACAAAATCTCACAGCAAACTCCTTCATCTTCTGGCCCTTAAAATCTTTCCGCTTCATCTGCCACAATGTTTCCTGAGTGAGATATTTGAATGTTTAGTAGATGTATCCACCTGGACTGGGTGAACATTTTTTGAGATATTTCTTAGCCAATTTTTTCTTCCTTTGACAACTCTATCTTTAGGTCCCAGGCCCATTTTTCAAATAAGTAATTTGATTTTTGACTCCTTGTTTTTTTGAGGCTTTTATCTATTCTGGATATTAGTCCTCTTTCAGATGCATAGCTGGCAAAGATTCTCTCCCATGTAGTGGGAGTCCACTTCACCCAGCTGGATTGTTTCCTTAGCTGTCGGAAGATTTTTACTTTAGTAAAGTTACGTTTGTTAATTGTTGACCTTAATTCTTTGACAAATAGAGTCCTATTCAGAAAGTTGTTTCATACACCTATATCATGTAGGGTATTGCCTATATTTTTTTATGGAAGTTTAAGTATTTCAGGTTTCCCTTTTAGGTCTTTTAGTCATTTGTGGTTTGTTTTCATTGAAGGTGACAGATGTAAATCTAATTTCATTGGATATCCAGTTTTCCCAGCACCATTTGCTGAAGCTTTGTTTTATGCAGGACTTGTTATTGGCACCTTTATCAAATATTAAGTGGCTGGAGTTACATGTCTACATGTTTGGGTCTTTGATTTTGCTCCACTGGCCTACAAGTAGTTTTTGTGCCAGTACTGTATTGTTTTCATTAATATGTCTCTATAATACATCACAAGATCTTGAACTGGAATTCCTCCCAGCATTGTTCTTCTTTTCTCAGGATCATTTTCCTTATCCAGAGTCTTTTGTGGTTGCATATGAATTTTAGGATAGGTTTATTTTTCTTATTTCTTTGAAGAATGAGATGGAAGTTTGATTAGTAGCATTGCATCTGTAAATGGCTTTTGGTAGAATGATAATTTTTCTTTTCCTTTTTGTGTGTAAGGAGTGCACTTTTATTAAACTGGTTTCAAGTAAGTGTACAGGCAAGTCCTGGTTGCCTAAACACCTCAGCCCACTCCCAAGGAGACCAAAGCCTTCATAAATCAAGTTTGGGGAACAGAAAAAAGAGGACCATAGTGGCTGAGGTAGAATTGTCATTGTTTTAACAATGTTAATTCTACCAACACATAAGGATGTGTTTCCACTATCTAGTGTCTCTCTCTATTTCTTAAGAGGTTTAAGGTTTTTATTGCAGAGGTCTCCACTCCCTTGGTTAGTTTTCTCCTTAGATATTTTACTTTATTTGAGGGTATTGTGAACAGGAGTGTGTCTATGATCTCTTTCCCTGTATGTTTGTTGCTGATGCATAGGAAAGCTACTGATTTGTACAGTTTGATTCTGTATCCTGCCACACTGTGTTTTTTAATTATATTCTGGTAGAATTTTGGGGATCTCTAACATATACTATCATATCATCTTTAAATAAGGAAGGATAGTTTAACTATCTTTCACTATTTTGCACTATTGCTCTAGCTAGATCTTTGAGTACACAGTTAAAAAAGGAGTAGAGGTAGTGGACATCCCTGTCTTGGTCCTGACTTCTGTAAAATTACTTCCAGCTTTTCTCTATTTAGGATAATGTTGGTTATAGGTTTCTGATATACAAATGTGGTGAGATGGGTTCCCTCCAGCTTTGCATCTTCTGTGACTTTTATCATGAAGGCATGTAGGGTTTTGGCAAAGGATCATGTGATTTTTATTTTTAAGTCCATTTATGTGTTTTTAAAAATTATTTATTGACTTATACTAAACTATGCCTGCATTTTGGGGGTAAAGCTAACTAGGTCATGGCATATCATCTTTTTCATGTATGTTTATATTCTGTTTGCAAGTATTTTTATTATTTTTGAGAATATGTCCATGAGGAATAATGACCTGCAGTTTTCTTTTTTGTTGTTGTTGAGTCTTTACCTAGTTTGTGTTTTAGAATGACTCTGACTTGGTCTTCTTTCTTTCTCCTTCTTGCCTTCTTTTTTGGCATGTATGTGTGTGAATAGCTTTAAAAGAGTTGACTGTAGATCTTCAAATGTCTGGTAGAATGCTGCTAGCACCTACCTGGTCCTGAACTTTTAAAAAAATATTTAGAAAGCTTTTTATTACTGTTTCAATTTCCCTAATTGATATGGGTTTATTTAAGTTGATGACTTCTTCTTAGTTTAATTTTGATGGTCTGAATGTGTCTAGAAATTCATCAATTTCAATTATGTTTCCATCTTAAAGGAGTAAGGTTTTAAAAAATATTCCCTTACAGTTTTCTGTCTTTGGTGCCTGTTGCAATAACTCCCTGTTCATTTCTGACTCTTCTAATTTGGCTCCCCTCCTTGCCTCCCTCCCTCTCTCTTTTTCTCTCAGTTAGGTGGGCAAAATATCTGTTGACTTTATCTTCTCAAGAAATCATACTGTAGAATAATCTTTTTGTACACTCTAAAGATTTGTCACTCAAATTGGTTTGATAAAAAGCTGCTGACCAGATAAGGGGGAGCTCCTGAATCCCAGTCTGATGGCTGAGAGGCCAACAGGGGACTGATCCAGGCTCCATGAATGTAGTGCCAGGGAGAAGGCCACAGAAATCACTGGGGCCTTGGGTGGTAGATCAGTGTTCATCATGGTTTATGAATGAGCTTTGGGAGCCCATTCCAAATAGAGGGATGCTCTCTCAGCCTGGACACATGGGGAAGGGCCTAGGTCTTGCCCTGGATGAAATGACAGACTTTGGAGATCCCTCCCAAGGAGGGTCTCACTCTCCCTGGGGAATGATGTGGGGATTGGGTGGGGGGCTGGTGGAGGGACAAGAGAGGAGGGGTGGTAGAGGGAGCTGGGACTGACATGTGAAACATTCACATTTCTAATTTAAATAAAAATATATATTGAGAAAAAAAGCTGACTGGCTGGTAGCCAGGCAGGACAACCAAACTAAGGATGCTGGGATGAAAAAGGGCAGAGTCTGAGGAATTGACAACAGATGAAGAGAGAAGCAAGATGGGCATGTGACACTGGGAAAAGGTACGAAGCCATGTGGCAAAGGATAGATAAGAAATATGGCTTAATTTAAACATAAGAGTTAGTAATGAGCTTTAGCTCTTGGCTGAGCATTTATAATTAATATAAGCCTCTGTGTGTTTATTTGAGAGTGCCTGCAGGGCAGGAAATCTCTGTCTGCAGAACCAGATTTTTGGATTCATTGATTCTGTTGACTATTTGTATTGTTTCTGTTTCTTTTTTGTTAATTTCTGCTCTGAATTGTATTAATTCTTGCTGTTGACAGGTTTGGATCTGGTTTGCCCCACTTTTTCCAACTTTTTAAGTTGCACCATAAGCCATTTCTTTGTGCTCTTTCTGATTTGTTTTCTATGCAGGTATTCGAAGCCTTAAGTTTCCTTTCAAGACTGTTTTCAGTGTGCCACAGAGGTTTCATTTTCATTTGCTTCTACTTCCAGAAAGCTTTTGCTTCCTTGACTTAGTCTTTGACCCATTCATTGTTTAGTAATGTATTGTTTACTCACCATGGAGTTTGTGTATTTACTAGAGCTTTTTTGCTGTCAATTTTAAGTTTTATTGCATTGTGGCCATATGGGATAAAAGGAGTGCTTTAAATATTTTTCAATTTGAAAATATTTGTTTTATTTTAGTAAAATATTTGTAATAAAATAAATATACTATTTTATTATAGTTATACTATTTTATTATTTTTCTAAAACAGACCCATTTTAGAAATGCTTCTTTGTGATGCTTTATATGTGATTTGAGTTTTTGGGATTTTGGTATTTTTTGGTATTTGGATATAATATTCTCTAGATATTTGTTAACTCCTTTGGATGCATGTTATCAACTACTTCTTATGTCACTTTGTTCATTTTTTTTTGTCCACATAACCTGTCTGTTTAAAGAAAGTGGGGTATTGAAATAACCTAATATTAATGGATCAATATTGATTTGTGTTTTTAAATCCAGTAGAGCTTTTCTGAAATTAGATGCTCCAGAGACTGCTGCATGTTTGCTAGGACAGAATTTGGTCTTCTTGGTTAACTGTTCCCTTGATTAGAATGAAGGGCCCCTCTTGATCTCTTATGATTAGTTTCAGCTTGAAGTCAGCTTTGTCATTTATTAGGAGAGTGATGCCTGCTTCCTCTCTGGTCCAATTTTTTGGAATACTCTTATCTTTTATTTCCTCATCATTGTAGATAAAGAGTTTGTAGCTGTTTTGGTGTTTACATTTCTTTTTTGATACTGTAGGGGGTATCTTCCTGCACCAAAGAGAGTAGAACACAGGGGTGAAGTCAATGTAGGCACCAGTTCAACTTCCCCATGTTCAATGAGCTGTATAAGTATTGTCTTCATCAGTGAGGCCTTGCTGTAACTTTATGGAGAGCAACCTATTGTCTTGGTAACAGCTGGTGATTTTCAAGAGCACACATTCAATTATATGAAATCTTATAGGCAAGATGTTTTAAAAAAAGTTTATAACAATTTATTTTGAAATTTGCATTTTTAGGGTAGTCCAGTTTTACATTGCAATAGAAATAATTGTTTCAAAATGTATTAATCAGCATTCAGCATATGGGTTATTATTTTTCCACCATTAACTGAAACTTTATTTAAAAAGCACATTTTTTGATGAGGGAAGCTTCCACCACACAGCATATATCTTGGCTCATGAGATTAGAGATTCCAAAACTCCCTACTCTACTCCTATCACAGCACCTGTTATATTGTACTTACCCCAACTCATAAAGTTAGAGATATAAACCTGTGCCCTACCCCTAGCCCATCCCCACTGCATCATACCCTTCATATTCCTGAGGTCACCTTTGTTGTCATCAGCCTAGATACCACCACACTGCATGCATCTCAGCCATACTGTCAGAGAACAAATGACCTCTGCCCTAAGTGAAGCTCCCACTATACATCACACACCCTGGCTCATGAAGTTAGAGAATGCACTATCACATACTCACCCTGGCGCAATCCCTTGCTACACTACATAGAATCCAATTTGTGAGATGAGAGGCCATTCCCTTGAAGTTGACCCAGATGAGTTTAGATGCCGCATTAATGATCTAGCACCAAGTATGTCTACAGCTGAACTTCAAGCAACAATAAACCAAGTCAAGATGAGTTAAATGTAGAGAATAAGAGCAAATCTAAATGCTCACACAACAAAGATGTGCCAGAGATTTATAATTAATGAACTGGCTTCATATGTGCAATTTCCTGCAAAAGCACAAGTAACATGAAAAGCCAAACAACTGTCTTTACAAAAAATACCAATCCCTAATTATGACCCTTGTGCTGGATAGTTTTATGTTAACTCAACATAAGCTAGAGTCATTTTAGAAGAGGGAACCTCAATTGAGAAAATGCCCCCACCAGACAGGCCTGTGGGTAAACCTGTGGTGGATTTTCTTGATTGATGATATTAAAAGGCCAAGTCCATTGTGGGTAGTAATAATCCTATGTAGGGGTTTCCTGGGTTATATATGAAAGCAGGCTGAGGAAGCCATGGAAAGCAAGTCAGTAAACAGCACCATGGCCTCTCCATCATTTCTGCATCTAGGTTCCTTTTCTGTTGAGTTCTTGCCCTGACTTCCTTCAATGATGGAATGCAATATGGAAGTGTAAGCTGTTTAAACCCTTTCCTCCTGAAGTTGCTTTTGGTTATGGTGTTTCATCACAGCAACAGAAACCCCAACAGAAACAGAAGTTGGTATCACAGAAACCCAACTGAAACAGAAGTTGGTACTGGGGTCATGCAGTATGGCTATGACATACTTGGCTGTGTGTTTTTAGGAGGATTCCAAAAGGACTTTGGAACTTTGCTCAGATATCACTGTGATGTTCTGTGGGGTCTTAGAAGACAATGCTAAGAGCGATACAGGTGTGGAAGCCTGGTTCATGAAGTTTTGGAGGGAATCAAAGATTCAATCACAGCCATTCATGTGATATTTTGGATTAAGAATCTGTGGAAGTGAAACCTTTGCTTTTGCTGGGACAACCAAAATCATCTGGAAAGTGCTTCTTCAGGACACAGAAGCAGGCTCTTGTATAAAGGCAACTGAGGTTGCTTCTCGTTCTGCCAGCTGAATTTGGTAGAGTGAGAGTACTCTGGGTGTGGTACTGACTTCCAAAGGGCCATGAGGAGAAGCTGAGGCTTAACACTGTGGGAAGCCAGGACAAGTCATTGCTGAAGGTCTAGTCTCAGTGTCAGTGAAAACCTCAGGATTGAAGGAGTCATGGAGAGAGCTTAAGGCTTGGCACCATGTGGCAGGGTTAGAATCCCTGAAAAAATTTGCAGGAACGTGAAGAGCAACCAAGTTTCTGTGGAGACCTAAGAATTTTGAAATAGATGAAAAGAAAAGTTTAAATAAAAAGCTCAGGGGAAATCTTCAATAATAGCATGGCTCATAGAAGAATATCAGGGATTGAAAACAAGGCAGAAGAATTGGATCATTAAGGCAGAGTCAATGATACATTAAAAAAGCATAAATGGAACGCTGAAAACCCTTGGGATACCATATAAAGTCTAAACCTAAAAATTATGGGCACAGACAGAGAAGAATTCCACATCAAAGGCATAGAAAATATTATCAGTATAATCATACAACAAATTTCTCCAAATCTATAGAAAGCTATGCTCACCAAGGTGTAAGAAAAATACAGAACATAAACCAGAAAATAAACATCAACATATCATATTGTAGTCAAAACACTAAATATAGAATGAATAAAGGATATTGAAAGTGTCAATAGAAAAAGAATGACTCAAATATAGATGCAGGCCCATTAGAATAACAGTCAAATTTTCAGTGGAAATTCTAAAAGCCTCTAGCATGAAAAAATCTATTTCAAGTTTTGAAAGACCATGAATGCCAATATACACTACAGCAAGAACAATTATCTGTTAAAATAGAAAGAGAAATAAAAACTTTCTACTATCATGGGGGAGAAAGCAAGGCAAAAGAATCCATGACCACTAAGCAGTATGTATAGAGATATAGAGGAAGTACTCTGGACTGAAGAGAAGGATCAACATATCCAAGAAGCCATGGAGGAAAAGAATGATGCCAGAAGAGTTTTTAAGCATAAGATTAGTAAAACACCAAACACTGCAACAATCAATGAAATAACAGAAATTAATACATATATTTAAATAATAAATCTGAATATCATTTCTCCACTCAAAATACACAGACTAGGAGATTAAATCAGAAAACAGAACTCATTTCACCCTCAAAGACTGACCTTAGAGTGAAAGAATATGCATAAACTTTCCAAACAAATTAAATCAGGAAACATGCATGTGTCACTATCCTAACAAGTGATAAAATAAATTTCAAACCAGAAAGAGTCAGAAGAGATAAATTAGGTCATGATGATTAAAAAAGTTAATCCACTAAGAGAACATTAAATTCTAAGCATTTATGAATCAAACACAGATACATTTAGATATAAAGTTATGTATCAGCTAGCACAATAAAACATATCATAACACACTAATGGTAGATGACTTCAGTATCCCACTCTTACCAATAGACAGGTCATCCAGGCAAAAAATAAATAAACATTGGAGTTAAATGACATAACAGATATATAAAGAAATTTACATCCAAACACTACAAAACACACATTTTTTGAGTACATAGAATTTATTCTAAAATTAATCACATATGTGAAACAAATCCAATCTTAAAGGATGTAGAAAAATTGAAACAACTTTTTGTAGTTAATCTGACTACCAGGAAATAAAGCCCGAAATCAGCAATAAGAAAAGCTACACAAAATATACAAACTCATGGAGAGTAAATAATACCGTTGAATGATGAATAAACCATTGATGAAATCAAGAATAAAATGAAGTTCTTAGAGTTGAATAAAAACAAAAATGCAACAAAAATCCTGTGGGATAGAATGAGAAACTTTTATAGCTATAGCTACAAAATCTGAGACATCTCAAATAAAACACTTCATGATGCATCATAAATTATCAAAAAAAAACCAAGAACAAACCAAACCCATACTAGTCAATGGAAAGAAATAATGAAGATATCAATGATACAGAAATAAAAAAAAACAAAACAATTACTTGGAAATGACCTTTAATTGTTTGAGCCTCGGTACTATATAAACTAGGTGAGGTATGTGTGCTAAGTGGCTTATGCCTGTAATCCCAGAATTGAGGAGTTGAGGAGAGAGGATAAGAAGTTCAAGATAAGGATAGAACATGGCTCAGTGGGTAAAAGTATTTGCAACATAAGTCTGATGGCAACCTGATGTTAATATTGGAAAACAATGATGGAGAGAAAGAACTGAGACCCAAAATCATCCTCTGAACACCACATGGCTCACACACACACATCACACACACACACACACACACACACACACAAACTTAAAACAAAAGGAAATAAATGCTTATCCTTAGAGGGAGTTGGAGGCCATCTTACTATACATAAGACACTGTCTCTGCATAAATAAACATGAGAAACAAGACAAAAAAAATATTGGACAATTTAAACAAAAGAAGGAGATGAAAAGACTCATGAATTTAAACAAATAAGAGTAGAAAGAAAAAAGCAAAACTTTAAAACAGATAAAAATGAAATCCAGAAAATCCAGAATATATGTTAAAAACATATATTCCACCAAACTGTAAAAATCTAAAAGAAATGAATGAGGTTTTAGATGATTTGACCTACTAAATTTAAACCAAGATGAGTTAAATGTGTGGGCGCGTGCGTGTGCGTGCGTGTGGGCGTGTGTGTGTGCGTGTGTGCATACGTGTGTGTGTGTGTGTGTGTGTGTGTGTGTGTGTAGCAAGCAAAGAGATTGAAACAGTAATAATACATCTCCTGACTAGAAATGCTCCAGATGGACTCACTGCAGAATTCTGCCAGACCTTTAAAAAACTGAAACCAATGCTTCTCAAAATATTCCATAAAACAGAAAAGGAAGGAATGCTTCCAAACTAATTTTCTGAAGCCAGAGTTACACAGATAGAGAAGATGATAGAGAAAAACAAAAGAACAGAATTGCAGACTAATATCCCTGATGAACATAATCCCCAATTTCCTCCATAAAACAGTTGCAAACCATATTCAAGAGTATATTAGAAAAGATCACCCATCATCATCAGTTTGGCTTCATTTCAAGGCTGCAGGGATGGACACAAATACACAAATCAACACTGTAATTAGTCGTATAAATGGACTCAAGGACAGAAATTGCATAACTCAAGAGGTACAGGACAGGCCTTGACAAAACACACCCTCAATATAAGAGCCCTGGACAGATTATGGATAGGGAAGAACATATCTGAACACAGTAAAGGATATGTGTGACAAACCTGCAGCCAACTTTAGGCTCAAAGAAGAAAAACTTAAAGAATTCCCACTAAACTCAGGATCAAAGGAAGAATACCTACTCTCTTCATTTCTAAGCACCTCAATGTTCAGGATTTATCAAGGTTAGCATTAATTATCAATGACAACATCCAGAATCCCCAAGGAAACACGTTTATTTGGACACCTGTTAGGGATTACCTAGACTGGGTTAGCCTCTGGCTATGCCTATGAGGGATCATATTAATTAAGTTGCTAGAGATGGAAAGATTCATTTTGGAAGTTTATGACATCATTTCTTGGGGTTGGGTCTAGGACTGAATTGCACAAGAAAACTACGATTCATTTTCCTCTGTTTCCTGAATGTAGGTGCAATGTGACTGACTCCTATTGCCATGACTAATGGACTACACCCTTGAACCTGTGAATAAAATTAAACCCTTCCTCCCTTTCTTCGTGTAGCTTATTACAACACTGGGAAAGGTAGTTATGACAATATCTTATCTACAACAGTAAGACAAGAGAAGCACATAAATGGGATACAAATAGGAAAAGAAGTCACTGTACTTCCCTTTGCAGATAATATGATTCTATATGTAAGTGACCCTAAATATTTCACCAGAAAACTCCTACAGCTGATATATACTTGCAACAAAGTGACAGGATACAAAATTAACACAGCCTTCCTAAATGCCAATGGCAATCATGCTGATAAGGAAATACAAGAAACAGTCCCAGTCGCAAAACCTCAGAAAATACCCTGGAGTAAACCTCCAAGGAGATAAAGGACTTGTAGAGAGAAAAAAATTTAAATCTGAAAAATGAAATCAAGGAAAATGGTGGAAGATGGAAATATATCCCATGCTCATGGACTAGAATAATTAATATTCTGAAAATGGCCACCCTACCAAAAACAAACTACACTTTCAATGCCATCTCAATTAAAATCCTAGTGTCATTCTTCACAGAAATAAAAAAATATATAATTTGTTTTTTACATAAAAGCACAAGAGACTCCCTGGCCACAACATTTCTGAGTGATAAGAATTATTTCAGTGGTGTGACAATATCTGACTATAATTTATACTGGACAGCAATAATAATAACAGCACAGTATTAGCACATAACATATGTGCAGACCAGTGGAACAGAGTGTAGGGTTCAGAAATAAGCTCTGCTGGCTGGTCTCATGTTGACTTGACACACAAAATAGAGTAATCTGAAAGGAGGTATTGTGTGATATTTTGTTTGTGTTCTGACAAATAAAATTTGCCTAGATATCAGAGGGTAGAGCTAGCCACTTATTAACCACAGAGGTCTGGAGGTCTGTATATACAGACAGGAAGTTATAAGACTGGGCAGAGACAGGATCTCAGCCCTTTTATTTAGGTGGGAGAATTGAGACAGGCAAGAAGTTTCTGGTCGCTACTGCCTTGTTCTCTGATATTTCAACTTTTACCCTAGTATCTGACTATGGCTTTTTATTGATAAAACTAATTAGGATCACACTTTATCTGGAACTCTACATTGAGTGGTATATAAGCAGATAGTTCATGTCCTAACTGCCTAGCCGCAAATAACTGACTCAGAAGTTTATATTAATTGTAAATGCTCTGCCAATAGCTCAGGCTTATTACTAGCTAGCTCTTACATTTTAAGTTAGCCTGTATTCTTTTTTTTAATACTCTGCCATTTTTTAATACTGTACCTTTATTAACATGGCATAGTAATCTTCTTCTCCTTTTTTGCCTGCTGATGACTCCTCGGGCTCCACCCTTCTCCTTTCCGTTATCCTTAGTTTGATCACCTTACCTATACTTCCTGCCTGGTTACCAGTCAGTCAGTGTTTTATTAAATGAATTTGCGTGACAAATCCTTACAGTGTACAAGAGGATTATTTTAAACAAGGAAGGGCTCTTAATTGAGAAAATTCTTGTATTGGATCTGACTGTAAGGCATTTTTAAAATTAGTGATTGATGAGGAAGGGCCGAGCCCATTGTGAGTGGTGGTCCTGCATTCTATAAGAAAGCAGACCAAGCAAGCCATGTAAGTAATTCGCCCTCCGTGGTCTCTGCATCAGTTTCTGCCTTCAGGTTCTTACCTGTTTGAGTTCCTGTCCTGACTTTTTTGATGATGAATAGCAATATAGAAGTATAAGCCAAATAAATCTTTTCCTCTCAAACTTGTTTTTGGTCATGGTCCTTCATCACAGCAATAGTAACTCTAACTAAGTCATAAGCCCACAAATTGATAGAAAAAAATTTGTCAGCTATACCTTAGACAGAGGATTAGCGCACACAAAGAACTCAAGAAACTAAAACAAGAAGAAAAAATTTTAAAAATACAAGTAATAAGCATTTCTGAAAGTTTTCAATGTCATCAGGCCTGGTGACACACACTTTTAATACCAACACCTAGGAGATAGAGGTAGCAGATCTCTGTGAGTTCCAGGTCCTGGTGCATAGTGTGGTGGTTTGAATAAGAAGTGCCCCATGGGCTCATATATTTTAATGTTTAGTCACTAGGGACTGGAACTCTATGAAAGGATTAGGAGGAGTGGTCTTCTTTAAGAAGTGTACCACTGAGGGTGGATTTTGAGTTTTCAAAAACCCATGCCAAATCAGGCACCCTCTCTCTCTCTCTTTCTCTCTCTCTCTCTCTCTCTCTCTCTCTCTCTGTGTGTGTGTGTGTGTGTGTGTGTGTGTGTGTGTGTTAGGAACAGGATGTACAGGATATAGCTCTCAGTTACTGTTCCAGTTCAAGTGCTGCCTGCATGCACCATGCTTCCTGCCATGATGATAATGAATTAAACCTCTGAAACTGTAGTCAAGACCCCAATAAAATGCTTTTTTTTAAAAAATAAGAGTTACCTTGGTCATGGTGACTCTTCACAGCAAACGAGCCGTGACTAAGATAAATAGTAACCAGGTCAGCCAGGGCTAAATAGAAAGACCCATGTTTCAAAGAAGAAAAAAATATTCAATATCCTTAACCATGAGGGAAATGCAAATTAAAACTACTTTGAGATTTCCTTCCACATCAGACAGAATAATTAATATTATGATTGATTTTAATGTAAGCTTGACACAGATTATAATCACCTGAGAATGAAGCCCCATCTGAAGAATTGTCTTGATTGCCTTGATTGACATAGGAATGCCCACCCCAATTGTGAGCATCACTTTCTGGTATATTAAAAGGGGGTGGTTAAAGGAAGATCTTCTCATTTTTTGCTTTCTTGGCCTTCCCTCTTTCTGATGAGTTGTTTTGCCTTATTGCTCCTGCTTTCATCAGAGACAAGAGACTAATGACTCTCTAGAGATCTTTGGGGCTGCTGTGTCAGATGAGTACTTCTGAGATACTTCTCTTTGTGGGCAGGGTAACTGCCAATCACCACCCTCTAGTAAAGACATCATCATTCATCCTCAAGGTCTGCGTTCTCAGCTCTTAGTTGGGATTATGTTGTTACTGTCTTAAGCAAACATTAAATTCTGAATACACACACCCACGCACACACAGACACAGACACAGACACACACACACACACACACACACACACACATCCATCCCTTGGCTCTGTCTCCTTTAGAGAACTCTGGCTAAAACAAATAGCATCATGGAAAAAATATTTTAACAAAGATGTGAAGAAAATGAGCCCTTGGAGTCTAAACTAATACAAATCAAATCAATATGGAGTTTTTTATGTTTTTGAATTTTTTTAAAATTAGAAACAAGTTTGTTTTACATGTCAATCCCAGTTCCCTTTCCTTCCTCTCCTCCAATGCCCCTCACCAGCCCCCTATCCCATTCTCTTTCTGCTACCCAGGGAGGATGAGGCCTTCTATGGGGGGATCTTCAAAGTCTGTCACATCATTTGGAGCAGAGCCTAGGCCCTCCCCATGTGTCTAGGCTGAGAGAACATGCCTCTATGTGGAGTGGGCTCCCAAAGTCTATTCATGTACTAGGGATAAATACTGATCCACTACTAGAAGCCCCATAGATTGCCCAGGCCTCCAAACTGTTCAGGGGGTGTGGGTCTGTCCTATGCTGGGGCTCATGAGCTCCCCCTTGTTCAGGTCAACTGTCTCTGTGGGTTTCACCAGCGCTGTCTTGACCCCTTTGCTCATCACTTCTCTCTCTCTGCAACTAGATTCCAGGAGTTCAGCTCAGTGTTTAGCTGTGGGTGTCTGCTTCTGCTTCCATCAGCTACTGGATGAAGGCTCTAGGATGACATATAAGGCAGTTATCAATCTCATTATCAGGAAATGGCAGTTAAGGTAGCCTCTCCACTATTGCTTAGATTATTAGTTGGTGTCATCCTTGCAGATCTCTGGACATTTCCTTAGTGCCATATTTCTCTTTAAACCTATAATGGCTCTCTCTATTATGGTATCTCTTTTCTTGCTCTCCTCTATTCTTCCCCTGACTCAGTCTTCCTGTTCCCTTATGTCCTCCTCTCCCCTCTTCTTCTCCCATTTTCTTTCTCCTAGCTCCCTCTCCCCTCCCCTCATGCTCCCACTTTGCTTTGGAGATCTTGTCCCTTTCCCCTTCTCCAGGAGACTATGTATGTCTCTCTTAGTGCCATCCTTGTTTCCTAGCTTCTCTGGTGGTGTGGATTGTAGGCTTGCAATCCTGTACTCTATGTCCAAAATCCATATATAAGAGAGTACATACTATGCTTGTCTTTTGTGACTGGGTTAATTCACTCAGGAGGATTTCTTCTAGTTCTATCTGTTTGTCTGTGAATTTCAAGCTTCCATTGTTTTTTATTCTCTGAGTAGTTCTCCTTTGTGTAAATGTACTACATTTCCATTATCCATTCTTCAGTTGAGGGGCATCTAGGTTGCTTCCAGGTTCTGGCTATTAAAAATAATGCTTCTATAAACATGGTTGAAATGATGTCCTTGTTGTATGAATGTGTGTCTTTTGGGTATATGCCTAAGAGTGGAATTGCTGGATTTTGCGGTAGATTGATTTCCATTTTCCTGAAGAACCACCATACTGATTTTCAAAGTGGCTGTACAGGTTTGCAATCCCACCAGCAGTGGAGGAGTGTTCCCTTTTCTCCACATCCTCTCCAGCATAAACTGTCATTGGTGTTTTTTAATGTAGCCATCCTGACAAGAGTAAGATGGTATTTAGAGTTGTTTTGATTTCCATTTCTCTGATGGCTAAGGGTTTTAAATTCCTCTATTTAAAATTCTCTATTTAGCTCTGTATCCCACTTTCTAATTGGATTATTTGATGTTTTGGTGACTAGCTTCTTGAGTTATTTGCATATTTCAGGAAATCAACCCTCTGTCAATTGTGGGGTTGGTGAATATCTTTTCGCATTCTGTGGGCTACCGGTTTGTCTTATTGTCTGTGTCCTTTGCCTTACATAATCTCAGTTTCAGGAGGTTCCATGTATTAACTGTTGATCTCAAAGTCTGTGCTACTCATGTTATGTTCAAGAAGAGGTCTTCTATAACAATTCGTTCAAGGGTACTTCTCAACTTTCTCTTCTAAGAGTGTCAGTGTATCTGGAATTAGGTTGAGGTCTTTGATCCATTTGGACTTAAGTTTTGAGCATGGCAATAGATATGGATCTATATACATTCTTCTACATAGCAGCAACCACTTATATCAGCATCATTTGTTGTAGATTCCATTGTATGATTTTTAGATTCTTTGTCAAAAATCAGGTGTGGGTTAACATCAGGGTTTTTAATTTGATTCATTGGTCTACCTGTCCTTTTTTTGGCTATTATTAAGCTGTTTTCAGGACTATAGCTCTATACTAGAACTTGAAGTCAGGGATGGTGATGCCTCCAGATGTTCCTTCATTGTACAGGGTTTTTTTTGGCTATCCTGGGTCTTTTGTTTATCCATACAAAGTTAAGTATTATTATTTTAAAGTGTGTGAAGAATTTTGCTGGTAATTTGATGGGGATTGCATTGAATCTGTAGATTGCTTTTGGCAAGATTGCCATTTTTCCTATGTTGATCCTACCTATCCAAGAACATGGAAGATCTTTCCATTTTCTGGTATCTTCTTTGGTTTCTTTCTTTAAAGACTCAAAGTTCTTGCTATACAGGTTTTTCACTTGTTTGGTTAGCATTACCCCAAGATATTTTATGTTGTTTGTGGCTATTGTCATCCTGATGGAATTTTTCTGTGATGAATATGAAATGACCTTCTTCATCTCTTTTGATTGATTTATTTTGAAGTCTGATTTGTTAGATACCAGGATAGCTACAACACCTTGTTTCTTGGGTCAATTTGATTGGAAAATCTTACCACAATTTTCTACTCTGGGGTAATGTCTGTCTTTGAAGTTAATGTGTGTTGCATGCAGCAGAAGGATGTATTCTGTCTTCATATCCATTCTGTTAGCCTGTGTCTTTTTCTAGGCAAGTTAAGACCATTAATATTGATGGAAATTAAGGACCACTGAGTCTTAATTCTTGTTTGCTTTGGATTTGTTGTTGTTGGTGGTATTATGTGTGGGTTTACCCTGCTTTTTCCTTTAGCTTTTGGTAAAGTGGGATTATCTATTGCCTATGTTTTTGTGAGTGTAGTTAACTTCCTTAGGTTGGAGTGTTCCTTCCAGTACTTGAAGTAGGACTGGATTAGTGAAAATGTATTGTTTAAATCTGATTTTAAATTATGGAATATTTTCTCCATCTATAGTTATTGAAAGCTTTGCTGGGTATAGTAGTATGGGCTGGCATTCGTGGTCTCTTAGTGTTGGTAGAATATCTAGATATCCAGGACCTTCTGACTTTCAGAGTTTTCATAGAGAAGTCAGGTGCAATTCTGATAGGTTTGACTTTATGTGTTACTTTGCCCTTTTCCTTTGCTGCTCCTAATATTCTTTCTCTATTCTGTATGTTTGGTGTTTTGATTTTATGTGGTGAGGGGACATTTTTTGTGGTCTACTCTTTTTGGTATTCTGTAAGCTTCTTGTACTTTCATTGGCATGTATTTCCTTAGATTGGGAAAGTTTTCTTCTATGATTTTGTTGAATATGCTTTCTGCACCTTTGAGCTGGGTTTCTGTAAATTCTTCTACATCGATTATTCTTAGGTTTGGTCTTTTCATGGTGTCCCATATTTCCTGGATATTTTGTGTTAGGGATTTGTTGAACTTGAGATTTTCTTTGGTCGATGAATCTATTTTTCCTAGGGTATCTTCAATGCCTGAGATTCTCTCTTCCATCTCTTGTATTCTGTTGGTTATGCTTGCATCTGTAGTTCTTGACCATTTACCCAGCTTTTCTATTTCCAGAATTCCCTTATTTAGTATTTTCTTTATTGTCTCTATTTCAGCTTTCATGTCCTGAATTGTTTAAATTGTTTATCTGTCTGATTGTTTTTTCTTAGCTTTCCTTAAGAGATTTTTTATTTCTAGCATTTTTGGTTTGCTTTTTCTTCCATTTATTTAAGGGATTTTCTCATATCCTCTTTGATGACTTCTATCATTTTCATGAAGCTGTTTTTATGATCATTCTCTTCTCCTTCATCTGTGTTGGGATGTTCAGGTCTAGCTGATGTAGAATCCCTAGACTCTTGGTGATGTCATATTGTTTTTTCTGTTGCTGAATGCATTTTTATATTGTCTTCCCATCCCTTCTTCCAGTGGGTGCAGGTGAGGTCTCTTCCTCTCCTGGTGGGTACAGGTCCAAGGTTTTCTTCCGGTAGGTACAAGCAGGTCCAATACTCTGATGGGTCTGAGGGTGAGTGCAGGCAGGTCTGAGACACTCCCTATCTTGGTGGGTGGAGGTGGGACTAGCACCATGTCAGCCGACTCTGGGTTGTTTGGACTGCCTGGGGCAGGGGAGTAGACCTACCAGCAGTCGCCAGGCCAGGAGATCCCAAAGAGGGCAGGCAGAACCAATATGGAGTTTGCTTAAAAAAGCTAAAAGTAGAATTTCTATGCTCCAACTTTTCTGTGTAAATAGACAAAGGCCCTATGAATGCAATACCTGCATATCTATGCTCATTGCTGCTCTGTTCATAATACCTAGGAAATGAAGTCAGTCTAGTAGCCACTAACAGATGAATGGATGATGAAAATGTGATATATATGCACAATGAAAATCTACTTAGCATTAAAAATTAAATTATGAAATTTCAGGAAAATGAATTTGATTGAAAAACATTATATTGATTGAGACATTCCAGGCTCAGAAATACAAATGTCATTATTTTCTCTCTTATGTATAGATCTTGTCTTCAAATTTTTATATTTTCATATATAAGTTGAAGTGTATGGCTATAAAAGCTAAGAATCAAGAAAGAAGTCACACAAATGAAATTCAAGAACACATCAGAAAAATCATACACCTTGACCATGTAGGATTCAGGGATGTCTCAACATATGACAATCCATCAATGCAATCCACCCATATAAACAAAGTGAAAAAAAACACATGAACATTTCACTAGATGCTGAAATAGCCTTTGACAAAATTCAACACCTCTTTATGATAAAAGTCTTGGAGAGAACAGGGATATAAGGAACATACCTAAACATAATAAAGGAAATATATGAAAATCCAACAGCCAACATCAAACTAAATGCAGAGAAACCCAAAGCAATCAGGAACGAGACACCGAAATCAGGAACAAGACAAGGCTGTTCACTCTCTCCATATCTATTCAACATATATTCAAAGTTCGAGCTATAGCAATAAGATAACAAAGGGAGATCAAAGGGATACAATTTGGAAAAGAAGCCAAACTCTCAATATTTGCTGAGTATGGGTATGGTAGTATACATAAGTTACCCCAAAAGTTTTACCAGAGAACTCCTACAACTGGTAAACACATTCAGTAATGTATAGGATGCAAGATTAACTAAAAAAATCAGTAGTCGTCCTATATACAGATGGCAAATGGGCTGAGAAGGAAATAAGAGAAACACTGCCCTTAAAATAGCCACAAATAACATAAAATATCTTTGAGTAACTCTAACCAAACAAATGAAAGACCTATATGATAATAACTTCAAGTTTTTTTTTAAATTTTATTTTCCAGTTTAAATTTAGATAAGAATCAAGGTTGCTTCACAAGTCAGTTCCAGGTCCCTTTCCCATTCCCTCCCTTCCTCCCGTGCCCTCCCCTCCCCCCCCCCGTTATCCTCTCATTTCTCCAGGGAGGGTGAGGCCCTCCATGGGGGTGTCCATAGTGTGTCATTTCATATAGGGCAGGGCCTAGACCCTTTCCCAAGAGTTCTGGGTGAGAGTGCTCCTCACCTTGTTCTATTGGAGTCCAAAGTCCGTGTGTATACTTGGGATGGGTACTGATCTGCTGCCCAAGGCTCAATAGATTCCCTAGGCCTCTTCACTGACACCCAGATTCAGGGGGTCTTGATCAGTCCCATGCTGGCTTCCCAGGCTAATGCCTGGGATTCAAGAGTTAACCTTTGTCTGGTCAGCTGTTTCTGGGGTTAAACCAGCCCAGTCTTAATCCCTTTGATCATCAGTCCTCCCTCTCTGTTACTGGCTTTCTTGAGTTCAGCTCAGTACTTAACCAAGGGAGTCTGCCTCTTCTTCGATCAGCCACTAAATAAAGTTTCTGTTTCCCAGACTCTCTGGCCATAGGATTATAGGCTGGCACTCCCCAGATCTATGTCTAAAATCCATATATGAGAGAGTACATGCCATGTTTCTCTTTTTGTGACTGGGTTACCTCAGTCAGGATGGTTTCTTCTAGTGTCATCCATTTGCCTGCGAATCTCATGATTCCATTATTTTTTTCTGCTGAATAGTACTCCATTGTGTAGATGTACCACATTTTCTCTATCCACTCTTCGGGTGAGGGACATCTAGGTTGCTTCCACGTTCTGGCAATTACAAATAAAGCTGCTATGAACATAGTGGAACAGACCTCTTTGTTGTATGAATGGGCATCTTTTGGATATATGCCTAAGAGTGGAGTTGCTGGGTCTTGTGGTAGGTTTATTCCCATTTTTCTGAGGAATCTCCACACTGATTTCCAAAGTGGCTGAACCAGTTGGCACTCCCACCAGTAATGGAGGAGTGTCCCCCTTTCACCACATCCTCTCCAGCATAAATTGTCATTGGTGTTTTTGATTTTAGCCATTCTGACAGGGGTGAGATGGTATCTGAGAGTTGTTTTGATTTGCATTTCCCGGATGGCTAAGGATGTTGAGCACTTTCTCAAGTGCCTCTCAGCCATTTTAGACTCCTCTATTGAAAACTCTCTATTTAGTTCTGCAGCCCACTTTTTAATAGGGTCCTTTGGTGTTTTGGAGACTTGCTTCTTGAGTTCTTTGTAAATTTTGGAGATCAACCCTCTGTCAGATGTGGGATTAGTGAATATTTTTTCCCATTCTGTGGGCTGCCTTTTTGTCTTGCTGACTGTGTCCTTTGCCTTACAGAAGCTTCTCAGTTTCAGTAGGTCCCATTTATTAATTGTTGATCTTACTGCCTGTGCTACTGGTGTTATGTTCAGGAAGCTGTCTCCTGTACCAATTCGTTCAAGGGTACCACCCACTTTCACTTCTGAGAGGTTATGTGTGGCAGGATTTATGTTGAGGTCTTTGATCCATTTGGACTTAAGTTTTGTGCATGGCGATAGACATGGATCGATCTGCATTCTTCTACATGCCAGTCTCCAATTATGCCAGCACCATTTGTTGAAGATGCTTTCTTTATTCCATTGTATATTTTTAGCTTCTTTGTCAAAGATCAGATGTTCGTACATGTGTGGGTTAATACCCGGGTTTTCAATTCGATTCCATTGGTCTACCTGTCTATTTTTGTGCCAATACCAAGCTGTTTTCAGGACTATAGCTCTATAATAGAGCTTGAGGTCAGGGATGGTGAGGCCTCCGGACGTTGCCTTGTTGAACAGGGTTGTTTTGGCTATCCTGGGTCTTTTGTTTTTCCATACAAAATTGATTATTGTTCTTTCAAGGTCTGTGAAGAACTGTGCTGGGATTTTAATGGGGATTGCATTGAATCTGTAGATTGCTTTTGGCAGGATTGCCATTTTTACTACATTGATCCTACCTATCCAAGAGCATGGGAGATCTTTCCATTTTCTGAGGGCTTCTTTAATTTCTTTCTTTAAAGATTCAAAGTTCTTACGATACAGGTCTTTCACTTGTTTGGTTAGCGTTACCCCAAGGTATTTTATGTTGTTTGTGGCAATTGTAAAGGGTGATGTTTCTCTGATTTCTCTTTCAGCCCTTTTATCATCTGTATATAGTAGGGCTACTGATTTTCTTGAGTTGATCTTGTAGCCTGCCACTTTGCTGAAGGTGTTAATCAGCTGTAAGAGTTCCCTGGTAGAGTTCTTTGGGTCATTGATGTAAACTATCATATCGTCTGCAAACAGTGAAAGTTTGACCTCTTCCTTCCCAATTTGTATCCCCTTGATCCCCCTTTATTGTCGTATGGCAATAGCTAGGACTTCAAGTACCATGTTGAAAAGGTATGGAGAGAGTGGACAGCCTTGTTTTGTTCCTGATTTTAGAGGAATTGCATTGAGTTTCTGTCCATTTAGTTTGATGTTGGCTGTTGGTTTACTGTATATAGCTTTTATTATGTTTAAGTATGTCCCTGTTATCCCAGATTTCTCCAAGACCTTTATCATGAAGGGGTGTTGGATTTTGTCAAAGGCTTTTTCAGCATCTAGTGAGATGATCATGTGATTTTTGTTTTTCAGCTTGTTTATATGGTGGATTACGTTGATGGATTTTCGTATGTTGAACCATCCCTGCATTCCTGGGATGAAACCTACTTGATCGTGGTGAATGATTGTTTTGATGTGTTCTTGGATCCGATTTGCCAGTATTTTATTGAGTATTTTTGCATCAATGTTCATGAGGGATATTGGTCTGAAGTTCTCTTTCTTAGTTGTATCTTTGTGTGGCTTGGGGATCAAGGTTATTGAAGCCTCATAGAAAGAGTTTGGCAAAGACCCTTCTGCTTCTATTGTGTGGAACACTTTGAGAAGAATTGGTATAAGCTGTTCTTTGAATTTCTGGTAGAATTCTGCACTGAGGCCATCTGGACCTGGGCTTTTTTTGGTTGGGAGACTTTTGATGACAGCTTCTATTTCCATAGGGGTTATAGGTCTATTTAAATTGCTTATCTGTTCTTGATTTAGTTTTGGCAATTGATAGCTGTCCAGGAAGTCATCCATTTCCTTTAAATTTTCGAATTTTGTGGAGTACAGGTTTTCAAAGTATGACCTAATGATTCTCTGGATTTCCTCAGAGTCTGTTGTTATGTCCCCCTTTTCATTTCTAATTTTGTTAATTTGCGTGTTCACTCTCTGCTGTTTGGTAAGTTTGGACAAAGGTTTGTCTATCTTGTTGATTTTCTCAAAGAACCAACTCTTCGTTGCGTTGATTCTTTGTATTGTTTTCCTGGTTTCTACTTTATTGATTTCAGCCCTCAATTTGATTATTTCCTGGCGTCTACTCCTCCTGGGGGAGTGTGCTTCTTTGTGTTCTAGAGCTTTCAGCTGTGATGTTAATTCTCTGGTATAACTGTTCTCCTGTTTCTTCATGTGAGCATTTAGCGCTATGAACTTCCCCGTAGCACTGCTTTCAAAGTGTCCCATAGGTTTGGGTATGTTGTGTCTTCATTCTCATTGAATTCGAGGAAGTCTTTAATTTCTTTTTTTATTTCCTCTTTGACCCAGGGATGGTGCAGTTGAGCATTATTCAATTTCCATGAGTTTGTAGGTTTTCTGCAATTTGTGTTGTTGTTGAATTCTAATTTTAAAGCATGGTGGTCTGATAAGATGCATGGAGTTATTCCAATTTTTTTGTAGCTGCTGAGGTTTGATATGTTGCCAAGTATGTGGTCGATTTTTGAGAAGGTTCCATGTGGTGGTGAGAAGAAGGTATATTCTTTTTTATGTGGATGAAATGTTCTATAGATATCTGTTAATCCCAGTTGGGTCATTACTTCTATTAGCCCTTTTGCTTCTTTGTTGAGTTTCTGTCTGGTATTCCTGTCTAGTGGTGAGAGTGGTGTGTTGAAATCTCCCACTATAACTGTGTGGGGCTTTAGATGAGATTTAAGTTCTAATAATGTTTTTTTAACAAATGTGGATGCCTTTGTATTTGGGGCATAGATGTTCAGAATAGACACTTCCTCTTGGTGGGTTTCACCTGTGATGAGTATGTAATGACCTCCTTCATCTCTTTTGATTGATTTTATTTTAAAGTCTAGTTTGTTAGATATTAGGATTGCTACCCCTGCTTGTTTCTTGGGTCCATTTGATTGAAAAGTTTTTTCCCAACCTTTAACTCTCAGGTAATGTCTGTCTTTAAGGGTGAGGTGTTTTTAAAGCAAGAAATTAAAGAAGATATCAGAAAATGGAAAGCTCTCCAATGCTCTTGGATAGGTAAATCAACATAGTAAAAATGACAATCTTGCCAAAAGCATTCTACAGATTCAATGCAATCCCCATCAAAATCCAAGCACAAAAGCACAATTCTTCACAGACTTTGAAAGACCAACACTCAACTTCATATGAAAAAACAAAAAACTCAGGATAGCCAAAACAATCCTGGGCAATAAAGTTCATCTGGGGACATCACCATCCATGACTTCAAGCTCTACTATAGAGTTGTAGTAATGAAAATATCTTGGTATTGGCATAAAAAACGACAGGTGATGCAATGGAATTGAAGACCCTGACATCAACCTACACACCTATGAATACCTAATTTTTGATAAAGAAGCTAAAAATATCAAATGGAAAAAAACAAACTTATTCAACAAATTGTGCTGGTATAACTAGTTGTCAATATGTACAAAAATGCAAATAGATACATATCTATGACCATGCACAAAACTCAAGTCCAAATGGATTAATGACCTCAATATAAATCCATCCACACTTTACCTCATAGAAGAAAAAGTGGGAAATAACCTTGAATGCATAGGCACAGGACACCACTTCCTAAATAGAATACCAGTAGCACAGACACTGAGAGAAACTGAGAAGCCTCTGTAAAGCAAAGAATATAGTCAACAAGATGAAACAGTTCCCTACAGAATGGGGAAAGATCTTCATCAATCCCATATCTGACTGAGGACTGATCTCCAAAATATACAAAGAACTCACGAAATTAGAAATCAAACTACTAAATAACCCAATTTAAAAATGGAGTACAGATCTAAATAGAGAAGTCTCAATAGAACAATCTCAAATGGCAGAGAGATAACTAAGGATATGCTCAACATCCTTACTCATCAGAGAAATGCAAATCAAAGCCACTCTAAGATTCCATCTCACTCCTGTCGGAATGTCTAAGATCAAAAACACCAACAACAACTTATGCTGGAGAGAATGTGGAGAAAGGGGAACACTCCTCCACTGCTGGTGGGAGTGCAAACTTGTACAGCCACTGTGGAAATCAGTATGGCGATTTCTTAGAAAATTAGGGATTCATCTACCTCAAGACCCTAAATACCACTGTTGAGCATATACCCAAAGGAGGCACACTCACACCACAAGGACATGTGCTCAACTCTATTTCTAGCAATATTATTTGCAATAGCCAGATCTTGGAAACAATCTAGATGACCCTCAACTGAAGAATGGATAAAAAAATGTGGTATATTTACACAGTGGAGTACTACACAGCAATAATTAATGACATCCTAAAATTCACAGCAAATAGACAGAACTAAAAAAAAAACATGCCGAGTGAGGTAACCCAAAACCAGAAAGACAAATATAAGTGGATACCAGACATCAAGCAAAACATACCCACCCTACAATCCACAACCCCAGAGAAGCTAGAACCCTCTTCCAGAAACAGATGGAAGATAATGCAGAAATCCACAACTTACCATTGGGACGAGCTCCTGGAGTACAACTGAAGTGAGCAAGTGAGTGAGGAGTGATAATATGAACAAAGGAGTCAAGATCATGATGGGCAAACCCACAGAATCAGCTGACCCAAGCTAGTGATATATCACTGACTCAGGTCTGACAAATGGGGAACCAGCATAAGACGGAACTACACGCCCTTAATATAGGTGACAATGGTGTGACTGGGACAATATATGAGGCTACTGGCAGTGGGTCCAAGATTGAACACTAATGCACAAACTGAATAGTAGAGCCTATTCTACATGGAGCGATACCTTGCTCAGCCTAAACACAGGATTGGGGGGGTGAAGAGGTACATTGGTCCTGCCTCAAGCAGACACCATTGTAGACTTAGTAGACTTAGTAGACTTCCTAGGGTAGGTCTTACTCTCTCCAAGGAGATGGGAGCTGGGGCCTATGTGGGAGGAGCAGGAGAAGAGAAGGTAGGGGGAACTGGGATTAGAATGCAAAAAAATAAATTAATTAAAAATTCAGAGAGAGAGAGAGAGAAAAACTGCAGTGTGGTAGGGGGATGGATAGGTAAAGGATTATAAAACACGTGGTGTGTCAATATATAAGCAGAGTATGAGATGTACAAAGGTTTCATAAGACCAGGAGAGTATTAGGGGTGGAACTGGAATAGAGGGAAGGTTGACCATTCTAATGGTGTATGAAAAAAACACACATTAAAAATACTCAACTTTCTATGTTAACTAAAAATGTAATTTAAAAACAATGAGTTTGAACAGTGGTACCCTGCATGGGTGGATAATTCTGCTCCCAAAAGCCGTAGGTGTTTAAACACAATTCCCGGTGCCTGCTGTGTGAAGTCTTCCTAAGTGTTGCTGTCCAAACAGGCTCCAGAGGCTTCCACCACACAGACTACTGTTACTTCTCCCAGGTGACCATTACAGCTAGATGGCAATGCCAAAATGCTGAGATCCCATACATGTTGGACAAATAACACAGAAATGAAGCTAGAACTAAGCTTGAAGCATCCTTCCTAGTGTTCTTAATGCTAAAAGGTGCACTGCAGACTGCTGGGCAGAGTTTGTTAAAACAGTCTTGCTCACCTGTGGATCCTGCACACTACAATGGTGACCACCAGACAGCACATACTCATTGATAAATGGTGGCATGACTATTTGGAGGACGATCAAAAACTTTCTGGTTGGACTTGAGGTAGCACATGCCTGTGACTGGGCAGGTCAAAAGTTTTCGGGAGGGTCTGCTATTGATGCTTTGTTAAAGGGACATGTAGACAAATTTCTTTCTAAATATTCAGGGCTATATTCATAGATGAATGCTTTTCCTCACCTTGGTCAGAGAAACTCCTTTTTGTAGTAGGTGATGGTTAAAATAGATACTCATTACTGGTTAATGTGTTGAAAATAAATAGACTCAGTTATGTATGGACCATCTATATCACCCCATTGAAGGCCAGGGGAGCACTATGTAAGAAGGAACAGAAAGACTATATGAGCAGGATGCTCACAGCTGGATGTGACATGGCTGTTGAACTTGTGACTTAGTGACTGTAGTTACAGTTACCTGCAGAATAGCTTGCAAAGAACTGGACCTGTTGACATTTCATCATGAATGGGGGGAAGGGGGATAATGAGGGTCCCTACTGCTCTGTGAGAACTACTGGCAATTAATAGTTGCCATGGTAAGTAGTCCCCTACCATTCTCAGACAACAACCCTAGTTAAATTCACAGACTTAAACAAAAAAAGGCATGAAAATAGGAGACAATATGGGAAGAAAAATGGGCTCTATGTAAAGAGGGGCAATATGAACCCAACGTGTACAAAATTATCAGTTCAGAGGCAGCACTTTTGTCTTCTTTTCTTTGAACAAACTTCCCCTAGAAACCAAGCCATAATTGGGCAGTGGGTGTAATGAAATATTGTGATATATAGCCATACAAGTTGGAATTTGTGTATGTTAATCCCTAATGTGTTCATTCCTTAGCATAAGAAAACTTTGACAGAAATGTATACTGTTTTCCCTACTTCAGTTTCCTTTCTTCAGTGTTCTAAATTAAAACTTGTAGGTCAGAGGAGAGGGAGGAAAAGAACTGACCAACAGTTTCTGGGTTGAAGTTAGAAGCAAGAAGTTCTAGTGTACTATTGCACAGTAGGATGACTTCAAGTAATAGTATACCACAAGGCTGGGATGTAGTCCCTGAGAGTATTGGCCTAGTGTATCCAAGGTCCTGAGTTCAATTCTCAGCAATGGAAGTGAGGGAAAGAGCAAGAGTAAGTGACAGTTCTGTACATTCCAAGATTCTGGAAGAAAAGACTTCCAATATTTTAATGAAATAATAAATAATTCCGGAGATAGGTATATTTAACTGAATTTAAACACTGTACAGTGAAATACAACAGGGCACCCATTAATATGTATTGTTCTGTGTATTAGTAAAATATTTGTTAAATTAATTTTTATTTTTCTTAATTTTTTAATAAAAACAAGGTGTCTTCATGGCATTTTCACACATACTTACAGCTGTCTTCCACCCCATCCTCATTTCATTGCTTTGCCCCATTACTCCTTGTGGTCATTTAAATGTAATTGACCCCCATAAGCTTATAGGGGGTGGCACTATTAGGAGATGTGACTTTGTTGGAGTAGGTGTGGCCTTGTTAGAGGAAGTGTGTTACTGTGGGGGTGGGTTTTGAGGTCTCATATGTGCCCAAGCCATCCCCAGTTCTTCAATTCCACTTCCTGTTGCCTTTTGATCAGACATAGCTAGCACCATGTCTACCAACCATGATGATAATAGAATGACTCTCTGACCTGTAAGCTGCCACTTCAAAGAAATGTTTTCCTTTATAAGAGTTGCCCTGGTCATGATGCCTCTTTACAGCAGTAGAAACTCTAAGACACTGGCTCTACGTTTCTACCCTCAGTATTCCC
This sequence comes from Mesocricetus auratus, assembly GCF_017639785.1. Classification (NCBI taxonomy): domain Eukaryota; kingdom Metazoa; phylum Chordata; class Mammalia; order Rodentia; family Cricetidae; genus Mesocricetus; species Mesocricetus auratus. The sequence continues at coordinate 24,120,175 of NW_024429184.1, forward strand.
TCTTCTCCTTTCATATCACAGGTATATTACCTTTATTGTCTCTCTCCCTTAAAGCTTCCTTTCCACTCTTATGAGAGCCCTTCTAGTTCCCTGACATCTGTGTCCATTTCCACATAAATACACATACATAAACATCAGAAGCCAGGGGCTGGCTAGATGAACCAGTGGATAAAACTGCTTTCCTGATTAGTCTGATGACCTTAGCTTGATTTCTAGGCCCCTCACACTTGGTGGAAGTAGAGAAGAGACACTCTAAATCTGTCATCTGACCTCTGCATTCATGCCCTCAAGCACAGACACACACCCACCCCCCACACACAAAGAGAGAGAGAGAAATGCACACACCCACACCAATAATAAATAAATTAAAATTTTAAAGTACTGAAGAAAAGAATCACACTTGAAAGTGGACAAATCAGTTTTTCTTAGCCTTATTTTTATATTTTGCAGTCCTATCATATTTCCTGCATATTTCATAATTTCATTTTTGTAGCTGAATACAATTTAATTGTATATATGTATCACATTTTCACTATCCATTTGTCTGTTGATGAACATTTAGAATAACTGTATTTTCTTGCTAGTACGAATATGTCAACAATGAACATGGGTGTGTTATGTATCTCTGTGGAAAGATAAAGAGTCCTTTGGGTATATGACCAGGAATGGTATAGTAAGATAATATAATAATTCTAATTTTAGTTTTTATGAGAAATCCCCATGTTGATTTCCATATTGGAAATATACATGAAATAGACTTTAAAGCAATTTTAATTTATATTTCATTGATAGGTAAAGATACTAACCCCTTCAAAAATGGTTATTAGCTATTTGCATTTATTCTTTTGAGAACTCTGGTGCCATGGCCAATCTTTATTGGGTTGTTTGTTTTCTTGCTGTTTAATATTTTAGTTATTTTTATATTCTGGGTATGAATACTTTGTCTTTTAGCTGGGGAATTAAGGCCATTAATTATTCAGTATTCAGAGTTATTACATTTGGGGGTCATGAATTCTGTGAACATATTGTTTTTATCATGGAAAGTTTTCTTTTTTCCTTTGATTCTGGCAGGTATTTTTGTTTGGAAAGTTTTCTTTTTTCCTTTGATTCTGACAGATACTTTTGTTTGGTATAATAGTCTGGGTTGGCAATTGCTAGTCCTCTTCACACACACGTACACACATACACACACACACACACATACGTATATTGAGAAATCTTTTCATATTATGAGGATTTTTCCTTAGTAATTCTCTTTCTATACTTTAAGCTTTTACTTGAAAATATGTATTTTTCATACAATATATGCTTAGTACAATTTCCTCTCCCCCAACTCCTCCAGGGTCCTCCCTATCTCCCCCTAGACCCAAATTCACACTCTTTCTCGCTTTCATTAGAAAACAAACAGGCATATAATAATAATAATGTTAATAATAATAATAAAGTAGACAAATGAATTGGAAAAAAGCTGAAGAAAAAATACTTATAGATGCAGAAACACACAGAAATCTCATAAAAACAAAATTGGAAATATAATACATAAGCAAAAGACCTGTGGGGTTAAAAATTTCCAGATAAGCAGTTATGAGACAAAATTAAACCTCCCCAAATTCCACTGATTGTGTTGGCCATATACTACTGGGCATGGGGCCTGCCCTACGTGTGGTCTGTATACCCAGTAAGACTCCAAAGGAGAAAACCAGTTTTCCCTTGGCCAATAAGTATCAACTGGAAATAGCTTTCATGCTAGGGATGGAGGCTTGTGTCCACTTCCCCTGTCAGCACTGGGACTCCATCTGGTTTAGACCTGTTTAGGCCCTGTGCATGCTGACACTGTCTCTGTGAGTTCATATGTGTGTCAGTCAGTCCTGTTGTTTCTAGAAGGATTTGCTTCCTTGGTGTCTAGAGAGTAAGAGACCTTGGTATGCTCAGGCGTAAGTGTGATGCGTCCATAAAATCCCTCCTATCCGGACTCAGAGAACTCTGAGGAAGATGAGACAGAAAAATGAAAGACCCAATTAGGGTATAAGACACACACACACACACACACACACACACACACACACACACACACACACACACAATACAACAACAACAACAAAAACACCAAAGCTTTTTTCTACTTTCAATAAACACTTTTTTCTGCGTTTATAGTGATTAGATTATGACAAGAAGGTATAATTTTCCAGTGTTCTGTTCAGTGTTCTAAATGTTTCCTTTATCTGCATTAACATGTATTTCCTTAATTTGTGGAAATTTTCTTCTATGTTTTTGCTGAAAATGCTTTTAAAATGAAATCTTTCTATGTCCTCTATGGCACTGATTCTTAGCTTTTTCTCCCATCATGTCCCATGTATCTTGAAAGCACCAGTCATATCTTTTTATTAATTTCTCATTGTCCTTGTTAAGATGTTCTAACAATGTTCCAAATAGTCCTTACACTAAAATATTCTTTTGCTCACCTCTCCCTTTTTGAGACAGAATTTCACTGTGGAGCCCTGGCTGACCTAGAACTCACTATGTAAACTAAGCTGACATTGAGCTCACAGGTATCTGGCAGCCTTTGCCCAACCTCTGCCCTCTCTTTTATCCATTCTATTGGTGAGATTTTTTAATGGGACTTTTATTTTATTTATTGTATTTTTCAAATTTTCATTTCCAACGTTTCAGCTTCTGTTTTCTTCAGAATTTCTATTTCTTTCCAAAAGTCTTCTTTTATGTCATGTATCAACCCATATTTCATTCTACTGTTTGCTTGTGATTTTTTTGAAATTCATTCAATAGTTTTGGGCCCTTTTTAATTTCTTTGAATGTATTTATAATCATTCTTTGAGTCCATTTTTTGGGAGTTTTCATATAATTTACTCTCACTATAAGTGAGACATTATTGTAGAATTAGTAATTTCTAGAGGATTTATTTTGCCTTGATTTTTCATGTTATTTGTGGGTTTTTGTAGAAACTTAAGTATCTGGAGTTAGGTCACTGGTTGAGTTTGTTTTACTGGTTTTAATTTTGATTTATGTCTGCCATATGCTTTCAGAGGGGGTGTTTGACCTGGTTATTTTCCGGCTACCCTCACTGAGACTGATTGTGGGAGCACTAGAAATGATTGTCGGTTCTCCTCTTCAATTAGAGTATTGCCTTCAAAAAATCAATATCGGTGAGTAAACAAGCAATCAATGGTCAAATAAATTAATCATGTCTCTGATGCCAATCATTTTAGGTTGTCAATGACGTTAGTATGTGAACTAATATATTAATAACATTGGGTCTATGTGGAGAGGAAAAAGATAAAAGAAAAACAAAACACACAAGGGGAAAATATCACTAATTGGTATTGAGTTGACAGTAAAGAAATAGAGGAGGGATTGCCTGGGGACTGCCACAGAGCTTCCCATCCCAGCTGCAGCTGCGCACCCCAGATCCCAGGTCTTCTCTTCCACCAAGGAGACCAGGGGACCAGCAGATCCAGACCAGGGAAACAGCAGGTCCAGGGGAACAGTGGGAACAGTGGGTCTGGCAGGACCAGTGGGACCAGACCAGGGGACCAGTGTCTGGGGACTGCCACAGAGCCTCCAATCCTGGCAGGAGCCATGCACCCCAGATCCCAGGTTTTCTCTTCCACCAAAGGGACCAGGGGACCAGGTGGGAGACTACGCACCCCAGATTCCTGGCTTCTTCTACAACCATGGGACCAGAACTAGGACGAGGGAGAGAAGAACTACCAAAGTATTGGACTTGCTTGCACCCACAAAAGGGAACTCAGATCCCCTAATCACTAATCCTGGATAGACATTCTACCAACATTAAGAGAACATGGATGCCAGCCCAGACTACTATATCCGGCAAAGTTCTCAATCACTATAGATGGAGAAAACAAGATATTCCATGATAAACTAGATTCAAGCAATATATATCCACTAACCCAGCCACACAAAAAATTCTGGAACAAAAACTCCAACCCGAGGAAGTTAACTACAACCAGAAAAACACAGGCATTAGATAATCCCACTTTACCAACGGACAAAAGAAAAAAAGGGTGGGATTCCACACATAATTCCACCACCAACAACCATTCCAATTCAAAGAAGAATGAGCAATCAATGGCCATTAATATCCATCAATATTAATGGCCTTAACTCGGCCATTAAAAGACACAAGCTAAGAGAATGGATTTGAAGACAGAACCCGTCCTTCTGCTGCATACCAGAAACACACCTCACCCTCAAAGACAGATATTACCTGAGAGTTAAAGGTTGGGAAAAGATTTTCCAATCAAATGGAACCAAGAAACAAGCAGGGGTAGCAATCCTAATATCTAACAAATTAGACTTTAAAATAAAATCAATCAAAAGAGATGAAGGAGGTCATTACATACTAATCACAGGTGAATTCCACCAAGATGAAGTTTCAATTCTGAACATATATGCCCCAAATACAAAGGCATCCACATTCGTAAAAGAAACATTACTAAAACTCAAATCACATATAAAACCCCACACACTTATAGTGGGAGACTTCAACACCCCACTCTCACCACTAGACAGGAATACCAGACAGAAACTCAACAAAGAAGCAAAGGGTCTAGTAGAAGTTATGACCCAATCGGGATTAACAGATATTTATAGAACATTCCATCGACATAAAATAGAATATATCTTCTCACCACCACATGGAACATTCTCAAAAATCTAGGACATACTTGGCAACATATCAAACCTCAGCAGCTACAAAAAAATTGGAATAACTCCATGCATCTTATCAGACCACCATGCTTTAAAATTAGAATTCAACAACAACACAAATTGCAGAAACCCTACAAACTCATGGAAATTGAAAAATGCACAACTGCACCATTGCTGGGTCAAAGAAGAAATTAAAGACTTCCTAGAATTAAATGAGAATGAAGATATAACATACCCAAACCTATGGGACACTTTGAAAGCAGTGCTATGGAGGAAGTTCATAGCACTAAGTGTCCACATGAAGAAACTGGAGAATAGTTATACCAGAGAATTAACAGCACAGCTTAAAGCTCTAGAACAAAAAGAAGCAAACTCCCTCAGGAGGAGTAGACACCAGGAAATAATCAATGTGAGGGCTGAAATCAATAAAGTAGAAACTAGGAAAACAATACAAAGAATCAATGCAATGAACAGTTGGTTCTTTGAGAAAATCAACAAGATAGACAAACCTTTGTCCAAACTTACCAAACAGCAGAGTGTGAACATGCAAATTAACACAATCAGAAATGAAAAGGGGACATAACAACAGACTCTGAGGAAATTCAGAGAATCACCAGGTCATACTTTGAAAATCTGTACTACACAAAATTTGAAAATTTAAAGGAAATGGATAATTTTCTGGATAGCTATCAATTGCCAAAACTAAATCAAGAACAGATAAGCAATTTAAATAGACCTATAACCCCTATGGAAATAGAAACAGTGACCAAAAGTCTCCCAACCAAAAAAGAAGCCCAGGTCCAGATGGCCTCTGTGCAGAATTCTACCAGAAATTTTAAAAAGCACCTTATACCAATTCTTCTCGAAGTATTCCATGCAACAGAATTAGAAGGGTCTTTGCCAAACTCTTTCTACGAGGCTTCAATAACCTTTATCCCCAAGCCACACAAAGACCCAGCTAAGAAAGAGAACTTCAGACCAATATCCCTCATGAACATTGATGCAAAAATACTCAATAAAATACTGGCAAATCGGATCCAAGAACACATCAAAACAATCATTCACCACGATCTAGTAGGTTTCATTCCAGGGATGCAGGGACGGTTCAACATACAAAAATCCATCAATACAGCATATAAACAAGCTGAAAAAAATCACATGATCATCTCACTAGATGCAGAAAAAGCCTTTGACAAAATCCAACACCCCTTCATGATAGAGATCTTGGATAACAGGAACATACCTAACCATAATAAAAGCTATATACAGCAAACCAACAGCCAACATCAAACTAAATGGACAGAAACTCAATGCAATTCCTCTAAAATCAGGACTAAGACAAGGCTGTCTACTCTCTCCATACCTTTTCAACATTGTACTTTAAGTTCTAGCTAGAGCCATATGACAACAAAAGGAGATCAAGGGTATACAAATTGGAAAAGAAGAGGTCAAACCTTCACTATTTGCAGATGATATGATAGTTTACATAAATGACCCAAAGAACTCTATCAAGGAACTCCTACAGCTGATTAACATCTTCAGCAAAGTGGCAGGCTACAAGATCAACTCAAGAAAATCAGTAGCCCTACTATATACAGATGAAAAAAGGGCTGAAAGAGAAATCAGAGAAACATCACCCTTTACAATTGCCACAAACAACATAAAATACCTTGCGATAACGCTAACCAAACAAGTGAAAGACCTGTATCAAAAGAACTTTGAGTCTTTAAAGAAAGAAATTAAGGAAGCCCTCAGAAAATGGAAAGATCTCCCATGCTCTTGGATAGGTAGAATCATTGTAGTAAAAATGTCAATCCTGCCAAAAGCAATCTACAGATTCAATGCAATCCCCATTAAAATACCAGCACACTTCTTCACAGACCTTGAAAGAACAATAATCAATTTTGTATGGAAAAGCAAAATACCCAGGACAGGCAAAACAACCTTATTCAACAAAGCAACATCTGGAGGCATCACCATCCCTGACCTCAAGCTCTATTATAGAGCTATAGTCCTGAAAACAGCTTGGTATTGGCACAAAAATAGACAGGTAGACCAATGGAATCGAATTGAACACCCTGATATTAACCCATACACATATGAACATCTGATCTTCGACAAAGAAGCTAAAAATATACAATGGAATAAAGAAAGCATCTTTCACAAATGGTGCGGGCATAACTGGATGCTGGCATGTAGAAGAATGCGGATAGATCCATGTCTATTGCCATGCACAAAACTTAAGTCTAAATGGATCAAAGACCTCAACATAAATCCAGCCACACATAACCTCTTAGAAGTGAAAGTGGGTGGTACCCTTGAACAAATTGGTACAGGAGACAGCTTCCTGAACATAACACCAGTAGCACAGACAGTGAGGTCAACAATTAATAAATGGGACCTCCTGAAACTGAGAAGCTTCTGTAAGGCAAAGGACACAGTCAGCAAGACAAAAAGGCAGCCCACAGATTGGGAAAAGATATTCACTAACCCCACATCTGACAGAGGGCTGATCTCCAAAATTTAGAAAGAACTCAAGAAGCAAGCCTTCAAAACACCAAAGGATCCAATTAAAATTGGGCTACAGAACAAAATAGAGAATTCTCAATAGAGGAGTCTAAAATGGCTGAGAGGCAATTGAGAAAGTTCTCAACATCTTTAGCCAACCGGAAAATGCAAATCAAAACAACTATGAGATACCATCTTACTCCTGTCAGAATGGCTAAAATCAAAAACACCAACGACAATTTATGCTGGAGAGGTTGTGGTGAAAGGGGAACACTGCTCCACTATTGGTGGAAGTGCTAACTCATACACCCACTTTGGAAATCAGTATGGAGATTCCTCAGAAAAATGGGAATAAACCTACCACAAGACCCAGCAACTCCACTCTTAGGCATATATTCAAAAGATGCCCATTCATACAACAAGGATGTCTGTTCCACTATATTCATAGCAGCATTATTTGTAATAGCCAGAACTTGGAAGCAATCTAGATGCCCCTCAACCAAAGAGTAGATAGAGAAAATGTGATACATTTACACAATGGAATAGTATTCAGCAGAAAAAAAAAACAATGGAATCCTGAAACTTGCAGGCAAATGGATGGCACTAGAAGAAACCATCCTGAGTGAGGTAACCCAGTCACAAAAAGAGAAACATGGCATGTACTCTTTCATATATGGATTTTAAACATAGATCTGGGGAGTGCCAGCCTACAATCCCATGGCCAGAGAGTCTGGGAAACAGAACCTTCATTCAGTGGCTGATGGAAGCAGAGGCAGACTCCCACAGGTAAACACTGAGCTGAACTCAAGAAACCCAGTAACAGAGAGGGGAGGACTAATGAGCAAAGGGGTTAAGACTGGGCTGGTTTAACCCCCAGAAACAACTGACCTGACAAGGGTTAGCTCTTGAATCCCAGACTGATGCCTGGGAATCCAGCATGGGATAGATCAAGACCTCCTGAGTGGGGGTGTCAGTGAGGAGGCCTAGGTAATCTATTGAGTCTTGGGCAGTAGATCAGTACGCATCCCGAGTATACACATGGACTGTGGACTCCCATCCAACAATGTGAGATGCACTCTCACCCTGAACTCTTGGGGGAGGGTCTAGGCCCTGCCCTGGATGAAATGACAGACTATGGACACCCCCAAGGAGGGCCTCACCCTCCCAGGGGAAATGAGGGGATAATGGGGGGCTGGAGGAGGGCATGGGAGGAGGGGAGGGAAAGGGGGGAGGGACCTGGAATTGACATGTGAAGCAACCTTGTTTCTAATTTAAATTTAAATTTAAAAATAAAACAAAAAGAAATAGTGGAGAGTGGAAATGTTTGCAGAAGAGAGAACGGAGAGGACAAAGGAACAGATGACAGGCAGGCATTCCTGGTTAAAGGCTGACTGAACAGGAGGAGGCAGAGTCTAGAGCAGACAGAGCTCGACTAGAGCAGACGGCAACGCCTAAATCAAAGGAACTTCTTTCTTCAAGCTCATCGGGCAGTGACTCTGACTGTGAGGAGGAAAAACCAAGTTGTTCCAGAAAAGCCTGTGAAGAAACAAACACCTGGTGAGACGCATGGAGCTTTGGCATCTTCCAGGCAGAGTAGGCAGAGTGGCCGTGACCGAGATAACAGCAGGGTTCAGACTGGAAAAACAGGGTCCGCCAGTGTGGATATGTGGGTACTGTGTAGAAACGCTTTCAACAAAATGGTTTAATTAACAGTGGAGAGTACTGGGTGGATTCAGAAGATGAAATGAAACCAGGGAGAAAGGAATTTCTTTAACGTGGAGCAGTGGAGCTAGCTGAAGGAACAGATTCCTGACTTAGCTAGTGTCAGGTCCGAGCTCATCAAACCAATACTATTGCAGATTTTTTTAATATGTCTTCTTACACTGGAATTTGTTTTCTAAATGTTGCTTTTCCAGCTGTTGTATATTTAGATTGCAGGACGATTTGTAAGATAAATACTTTTTGTAAATGTGCATTATTAAAATGTTGTGAGTGAAGCTAATTGTCAAGTTTATTAAAGAAGATCGCTTTGTGCCCTCTACCTGCTGTAAAATAAAATCAGCTCATTACAGGCTTAAAATAAAAAGAAGAGATAAATATATACAGTCAAGTAATGAATGTCTTTCCTAGTTCTGGGGAAGCTGAGATACAGATATGCTGTAATATGAACAGCCTGTTTTTGCTTGTTTTCGGGGGAGGAGGGAAATTAGAAAGGGAATGAGATAGCCCACAGAAGAGAATGTGGATATGTGAGTACTGTCCATAAATGCTACCTAGCGGGTCTTCTAATTTGCTGGTATCTGTTCTGATAGCAGGCCCTGCTATTCCTGATTTAGCAGGAGTGTATTTGTTGTTTTCTGAAAGTATGTTTTACAGTGTCTCTGGAGTTCCAGTTGCCTCACTGCCATCAAAGCATGGGACATTTGGAGACAGTGTCCTGCTTCTTTTGCTCTGGTGGGTAGCTCGAAGTTCTGCTTGTGTCACTCTGTCTGTTTTGAACAGCTGTTTTTCTGCCAGACTTGCTCATTGGCCCCTCAACTTCCTCGCAGACCAATTCCCATCATGTGAACTGTGCTGTGTGTCTCCATGCTTCTGAGGTCTGTGCCACTGGGTCCTGCTATCCATCTATGCGCACTCCCTGCTCAGTTTTCTACTTCTGTTCCAGTATTTCACTCGACTCCATACAGCCCAGCTTCACGCTGTGCACTATTCGTTCAGCTTCTGTTCTGAATTTAATTTAGAAGTTTAAAATGTGTAGGGCTGAGAAAACACTATAAGGCTGGATACACGCCATCATTCATTTGCTCAAATATATGGACTATGAACTATCAATTAGTGAACCCTACTGTGAACTATGAACTTTTGAGTGGTGATTATGTGCAAATGGGGGATCACCAATTCTAACAAATGTACACCTGCATGGAGAGGGAGTAGATAATGGGAAAGGCTATAGTGTTTGTGAAGGTAGGTTATAGGTTAAAATTTTGTGTACTTTTAGCTTAACTTTTCTGTGAACTTCAGATGGTTTTAAAATTTTTCTCTAAAAAATTAATATATTTTAATAATTTAAGTTTGTTAGAAATCTGCGCAGAAAGTAAGGACGTCCCCATAATTTTCAGTACTTTCAATGTCCAATAACATTTTGATTTGTATGGTAATTATTTAATACAAAACTTTATGGTGAGAAGCTAGATGACTTCCTCTTAGGACCAAATATAATGAAGCAAGGCTGTCTGTTTTTACCACTTCCACTCAGCATCATCCATGGAAGTCCTAGTTGATATAATAAAATGGTGAAAGTAAACAAAATGTGCACAGATAGTGAAGCATGGATTGAAACTATCCATTTGGATTTCCTTCTAGAGGGATCTGTGGATCACATGGAAGCACAGACTGTTAAAGTGCAACAGCCAGAAAGCCTCCCTTATCTGTCACTGAGAAGGACTAACGGTTGAAAGAAATAATGAAAACAATTCAAGATATGAAAATAGAATATAACAAAGAAAGAGAATCACCAAAAAAGCTTCAAACTGAAATAAAACTAGAAAGAAAAATTAGGATGTCAGACAAAACCTCCAGAGGTAAGCCTCGGTTGTTAAAGACAAGGTAGAGGAAATGGATAGCACAGTCAAAGAAATTGTTAAATAAATTAAAAAGGCACAAAAATCCAGGAAATCCCGGACATTTTGAAACAAAAATCTACACATAATAGGTATAGTGGAAGAAGGAGAAAAGCACAAACAATATTTTGACACACAGTATTTTAAACAGAATCAGAAAACCTTTCCAATCTAAAGGAGGTGTTTGTCCAGATATAAGAAGTATACAAAACACCAAAAGGCAGGACCAGAATGAAAGTCCCCATGACACATTGTCAAAACACTACATATACAGAATAAAGACTATTAAAAGCCACAATGGAAAAAGACCAAGTAACATATAAAGGCAAATGTATAAGAGTTACACCTAGCATTTCAATGGGGATGGTGAAAGCCAGAAGGGACTGACCAAATGTGTTCCACAAACTCTAAGGGACCACAGATGCCAGCTCAGACTATAATAACCATCAAATCTATCAATCACAATCAAAGGAGAAAGAAACACACTCTTTGATGAAACCAAATTTAAGAATTTATACTTACCAATTGAGCTTTACAGAGGCACTATAAGGAATATTTTAGTCTGAAGAGGTTAATCATATCCAAGAAGACACAGGAAGAAATAATCTCATAACAGTGAATTTAAAAAAGGAAAAAACTTGCCGGGCGGTGGTGGCGCACGCCTTTAATCCCAGCACTCGGGAGGCAGAGGCAGGCGGATCTCTGTGAGTTCGAGGCCGGGCTGGACCGATAGCCTCCAAAACAATACAGAGAAACCCTGTCTCGTAAAAACAAAACAAAAAAAAAGGAAAAAACTGACATCATAACAACAAAATAACAAGCATTAATAAATAATGCTCATTAATAATCCTCAATACTAATAGTATAAATATCCCCCACCCAAAGACACAGACTAACAGATTGTATTAGGAAAAAGGATTCATCTTTCTGCTGCATTCAGGAAACACATCTCATCATCAAGGATAGATATCACTACAGGGTAAAAGGATACAAAAAAATATTCCAATCAAATGGACCAAGGATCTGGTGTAGTCATTTTATCTGACAAAGCACACTTTAAAACAATCTGATCAGAAGAGACAGAGTAGGGAACTAAATGGTCATCAAAGGAAAGACCCACCAAGAGGATATTGTACTTCTAAATGTTTATGTGCCAAACACAAGGGCACCCAGGTTCTTAAAAGAAACACCACTACAGATGAAATTTCATACTGATCCTACACAGTGATAGTGAGTGACTTTAATACTTTACCCTTACTAATAGACAGGCTATCCAGAAAAAATAACATCTGAAATATTGAATTTAAGTAATATTTAAATGAAATAGACTTAGCCAATGTCTAAAGAACACTACACACACACACACACACACACACACACACACACACACACACAAGAATAAACTTTCCTCTTATCAGCTCATAAATCTTTCTCCAAAAGTGAACACATACTTGGACACAAATCAAGTCTCAACAGATACAAGAAAAATGAAATAACACCCTGCATCCTATCTGAACCCTGTGGACTAAAGCTGGATATCAACAACAATAGAAATTATACAAACTTACAGAAACTGAGCTCACTACTGAGTAAAAAATTAGTTAAGACATAAATCAATAAAGAAATTTAAGCACCCATCCCCCTCCATCTTCGGGGCCGCTCCCAGCTTCCAGAAGAGCTGCCTACACAGGAACGAGATCAGCCCCTCCAAGACCCCAACCCAGCGAGCCCAGCTTCAGGTGAGATTGGGTCTCTGGCTGGGACCACCCGCCCATCACCCATCCCCCTCCATCTTCGGGGCCGCTCCTGGCTTCCAGAAGAACCGCCCACACAGGAACGAGATCAGCCCCTCCAAGACCCCAACCCAGCGAGCCCAGCTTCAGGTGAGATTGGGTCCCCGGCTGGGACCACCCGCCCATCACCCATCCCCCTCCATCTTCGGGGCCGCTCCCGGCTTCCAGAAGAACTGCCCACACAGGCCCCTCCAAGACCCCAACCCAGCGAGCCCAGCTTCAGGTGAGATTGGGTCCCCGGCTGGGACCACCCGCCCATCACCCATCCCCCTCCATCTTCGGGGCCGCTCCCGGCTTCCAGAAGAAACGCCCACACAGGCCCCTCCAAGACCCCAACCCAGCGAGCCCAGCTTCAGGTGAGATTGGGTCTCTGGCTGGGACCACCCGCCCATCACCCATCCCCCTCCATCTTCGGGGCCGCTCCTGGCTTCCAGAAGAACCGCCCACACAGGAACGAGATCAGCCCCTCCAAGACCCCAACCCAGCGAGCCCAGCTTCAGGTGAGATTGGGTCCCCGGCTGGGACCACCCACCCATCACCCATCCCCCTCCATCTTCGGGGCCGCTCCCGGCTTCCAGAAGAACCGCCCACACAGGCCCCTCCAAGACCCCAACCCAGCGAGCCCAGCTTCAGGTGAGATTGGGTCTCTGGCTGGGACCACCCGCCCATCACCCATCCCCCTCCATCTTCGGGGCCGCTCCCGGCTTCCAGAAGAGCCGCCCACACAGGAAAGAGATCAGCCCCTCCAAGACTCCAACCCAGCGAGCCCAGCTTCAGAAGAGCCGCCCACACAGGAAAGAGATCAGCCCCTCCAAGACCCCAACCCAGCGAGCCCAGCTTCAGGAAAGAGATCAGCCCCTCCAAGACACCAACCCCAGCAAGGCCAGCTTCAGCTTCAGCTGCAGTAAGGAAGGAGACCAGTGGAGACAGAAAGCCCCCACCAGCACCCACTGGAAGAAGAGATGGGAAGAAGACAGAATAAGAGATCACTCAGCAATAGAAACACCAACACGACCCCACCAGAATCCAGGGATCCAACACCAGCAAGACCTGAAAAGCACTACATAGATGAAGAAGAGGAGACAGTCCTTAAAAATTATTTCATGAAGATGATGGAGAGCCTCAAAGAAGAAACGAGGAAATCCCTTAAAGAAATAGAAGAAAAAACAAACAAAAAAATCCATGAAATGGGGGAAAAAATTCAAGAAATAAACAAATCTCTCAAAGAATCTAAAGAGCACCAAGAAAAAACAACCAACAAAATTAAGGAAACAGTTCAAACAGTTGAAGGATTGAAAGCTGAAATAGAAACGATAAAGAAAACACAGAATGAAGGGATGCTGGAAATAGAAAAGCTCGGTAAACGGTCTGGAATTACAGATGCAAGCATCACCAGTAGAATACAAGAGATAGAAGAGAGATAGCATCGTCAACCAAAGAAAATCTCAAAACCAACAAATCCTTAACACAAAATATTCAGGAAATATGGGACACCGTGAAGAAGCCAAACCTGAGAATAATAGGTATAGAAGAAGGTGAAGAACTTCAACTTAAAGGTACAGAAAACATATTCAACAAAATCATAGAAGAAAACTTCCCTAACTTAAAGAAAGATATGCCTATGAAAGTACAAGAATCTTACAGAACACCAAATAGGCTTGACCAGAAAAAGAAGTCACCTCGCCATATAATAATCAAAACATCAAACCTACAGAGCAAAGAGAAAATATTAAGAGCAGCTAAAGAAAAAGGCCAAGTAACATATAATGGCAGACCTATCCGAATTACACCTGACTTCTCAATGGAAACGATGAAAGCCAGAAGATCCTGGTCAGATGTCCTACAAACGCTAAAGGAACAAGGATGTCAGCCCAGACTACTATATCCAGCAAAGCTCTCAATTACCATAGATGGAGAAAACAAAATATTCCATGACAAAGCCAGATTTAAACAATACGTATCCATGAATCCAGCTCTACAGAAAATGCTAGAAGGAAAACCTAGAGCCAAGGAAGATAACTACATTCACAAAGACACAGGCAATATAGAATCATACTTTACAAAACACTAAAAGAAAAAGGGAGGAGAAACTACACAAAATAACTTCACTAACAATAAATCAAGCGCAAACAAGGATCACCAATCAATGGTCATTAATATCCCTCAATGTCAATGGCCTCAACTTACCTATAAAAAGACACAGACTAGCAGAATGGATACGAAGACAGAACCCTTCCTTCTGCTGCATACAAGAAACACATCTCAACACCAAAGACAGACGTTATCTCAGAGTAAAGGGCTGGGAAAAGATCTTCCAATCAAACGGCCCCAAGAAACAAGCGGGCGTAGCAATCCTAATATCTAACAAATTAGGCTTCAAATTAAAATCAATCAAAAGAGATGAAGAAGGGCACTTCATATTCATCAAAGGAAAAATACATCAAGACGAAGTCTCGATTTTAAATATCTACGCCCCAAATACAAAGGCACCTACATTCGTGAAAGAAACATTACTAAAGCTCAAAATGCACATAAAATCGCACACACTAATAGTAGGAGACTTCAACACTCCGCTCTCACCGCTAGATAGGACCTCCAGACAGAAACTTAACAAAGAAACAAAAGAATTAATAGAAGTTATGACCCAACTGGGTTTAACAGACATCTATAGAACATTCCACCCAAATACAAAGGGATATACCTTCTTCTCGGCACCACATGGAACCTTCTCTAAAATTGACCACATAATAGGAAACATAGCAAATCTCCACAGATACAAAAAAATTGGAATAACCCCCTGCATCTTATCAGACCACCATGCATTAACATTAGAATTCAACAATAACACAAATCGCAGAAACCCTACAAACTCATGGAGATTGAACAATGCACAATTGCACCATCCCTGGGTAAAGGAACAAATAAAAAAAGAAATTAAAGACTTCCTCGATTTCAATGAGAATGAAGACACAACATACACAAACTTATGGGACACTTTGAAAGCAGTGCTGAGAGGAAAGTTTATAGCACTAAGTGCCCACATGAAAAAACTGGAGAACAGTCATACTAGAGAATTAATAGCACAGCTGAATGTTCTAGAACAAAAAGAAGCAAACTCCCCCAGGAGGAGCAGACGCCAGGAAATAATCAAATTGAGGGCTGAAATCAATCAAGTAGAAACCAGGAAAACATTGAGAAGAATCAATGAAACAAAGAGTTGGTTCTTTGAGAAAATCAACAAAATAGACAAACCTCTGTCCAAACTAACCAAAAGACAGAGAGAGAACATGCTAATTAACAAAATCAGGGATGAGAAAGGGGACATAACAACGGACTCTGAGGAAATCAAGAGAATCATCAGGGCATACTTTGAAAATCTGTACTCCACAAAATTTGAAAATTTAAAGGAAATGGACAATTTCCTGGATAGATATCACTTGCCAAAACTAAATCAAGAACAGATAAATAATCTAAACAGACCTATAACCCCTAATGAAATAGAAGCAGTCATCAAAAGTCTCCCAAACAAAAAAAGCCCAGGCCCAGATGGTTTCAGTGCAGAATTCTACCAGAAATTCAAAGAAGAGCTCATTCCATAACTCGTCAAAGTATTCGACACTATAGAAGCAGGAGGCTCACTGTCAAACTCTTTCTACGAGGCTACAATTACCTTGATACCCAAGCCACACAAAGACACAACTAAGAAAGAGAACTATAGACCAATATCCCTCATGAACATTGATGCAAAAATACTCAATAAAATACTTGCAAACCGGATTCAAGAACACATCAGAAAAATCATCCACCATGATCAAGTAGGCTTCATTCCAGGAATGCAGGGATGGTTCAACATTAGAAAATCTATCAATGTAATCCACCATATTAACAATCTGCGAAAGAAAAACCACATGATCATCTCACTAGATGCTGAAAAAGCCTTAGACAAAATCCAGCACCCCTTCATGATAAAGGTCCTAGAGAGATCAGGGATAACAGGAACGTACCTGAATATAATAAAAGCAATATACAGTAAACCAACAGCTAACATCAAACTAAATGGAGAGAAACTCAAAGCAATTCCTCTAAAATCAGGAACAAGACATGGCTGTCCACTCTCTCCATATCTCTTCAATATTGTACTTGAAGTTCTAGCTACAGCAATAAGACAACAAAAGGAGATAAAGGGGATACAAATAGGAAAAGAAGAAGTCAAACTTTCATTATTTGCAGATGATATGATAGTTTACATAAGTGATCCAAAAAACTCTGCAAGGTTACTCCTAGAGCCGATAAACACCTTCAGCAATGTGGCAGGATACAAGGTAAACTCAAAAAGATCAGTGGCCCTAGTATATACAGATGATGAAGTGACTGAGAAAGAAATCAGAGAAACATCACCTTTTACAATAGCCAAAAACAGCATCAAATATCTGGGGATAATGTTAACCAAGGAAGTGAAAGACCTGTATATCAAGAACTTTGTGTCTTTGAAGAAAGAAATCAAAGAAGATACCAGAAAATGGAAAGATCTCCCATGCTCTTGGATTGGTAGGATCAACATAATAAAAATGGCAATCTTGCCAAAAGCAGTCTATAGATTCAATGCAATCCCTATCAAAATTCCATCACAATTCTTCAAGGACCTGGAAAGAACATTAATCAACTTTATATGGAAAAACAAAAGGCCCAGGATAGCCAAAACATCCCTATACAATAAAGGAACTTCAGGAGGCATCACCATACCTGACTTCAAGCTCTATTATAGAGCTATAGTCCTGAAAACAGCTTGGTATTGGCACAAAAATAGGCAGGTAGACCAATGGAACCGAATCGAAAGCCCTAATTTTAACCCACACACCTATGAACACCTGATTTTTGACAAAGAAGCTAAAACTGTACAGTGGAAAAAAGAAAGCATCTTCAACAAATGGTGCTGGCATAACTGGGTAGTGGTATGCAGAAGACTGCAGATAGATCCATGTTTATCGCCTTGTACAAAACTTAAGTCCAAATGGATCAAAGATCTCAACATAAATCCAGCCACACTGAAACTTTTATAAGAGAAAGTGGGAGATACTCTTCAACGAGTTGGTACAGGAGACCACTTCCTAAACATAACACCAGTGGCACAGGCACTGAGATCAACAATTAACAAATGGGACCTTCTGACACTAAAAAGCTTCTGTAAGGCAAAGGACACAATCAAAAAGACAAAAAGGCAGGCCACAGAATGGGAAAAGATATTCACTAACCCTACATCTGACAGAGGGCTAATCTCCAAAATTTACAAAGAACTCAAGAAACAAGTCACCAAAACACCAAAGGATCCACTTGAAAGGTGGGGTACAGAGCTAAATAGAGAATTCTCAGTAGAGGAGGCTAAAATGGCCAAGAGACATTTAAGAAAGTGCTCAACATCCTTAGCCATCAGGGAAATGCAAATCAAAACAACTCTGAGATACCATCTTACTCCTGTCAGAATGGCTAGAATCAAAAACACCGAAGACAATTTATGCTGGAGGGGATGTGAAGAGAGAGGAACACTCCTCCACTGCTGGTGGGAATGCTGACTCATACAGCCTCTTTGGAAATCAGTATGGAGATTCCTCAGGAAAATGGGAATTAATCTACCACTAGACCCAGCAATTCCACTCTTAGGCATTTATCCAAATGAGGCAGGTTCATACAACAAGGGCATCTGCTCCACTATGTTCATAGCAGCATTGTTTGTAATAGCCAGAACCTGGAAGCAACCTAGATGCCCCTCAACTGAAGAGTGGATAGAGAAAATGTGGTACATTTACACAATGGAGTATTACTCAGCAGAAAAAAACAATGGAATCTTGAAATTCGCAGGGAAATGGATAGCACTGGAAGAAACCATCCTGAGTGAGGTAACCCAGTCGCAAAAAGACAAACATGGTATGTACTCACTCATATATGGATTTTAGATATGGATCAGGATAGTGCCAGTCTGCACTTCCACAGATAGAGAGTCTGGGAAACAGGAAAGAACCTAAAAGATATGCATATATGCATAGTACCCAAGAGAAGAGGATGGAGACAAGATCCTCTGAATGGATGGGGAACAGGGCGGGGGGGTAGTGGGACCTGGGAAGAATAGAGGGGGTAAAGAGGAAGGGAGTTGGTCATGGGGAACAGGAAGTTGAGGGGGTGGGGGTAGAATAGGGGGAAGAGGGAATCATAGGATCGAAGACAGATCAGGCACCAGAGTGACCTCGAGTGATCTAAAGGTATAACATCAATTGGCAAGCTAAGCAATAGTGGAAGGACCACCTCGAATGCCCATTCCTGATAATGAACTTGATGTCTATAACTATCCGGGAGCCTTCATCCTGGGACTGATGGAAGCAGAGACAAACACACAACTAAGCACTGAACTGAACCCAAGGAACCCAATGACAGAGAGAGAGGAATGATGAGCAAATTGGCAAAGAATGGGCTGGCAAAACCAGCAGAGACAGCTGATCTGAACACGGGAGTGCTCTTGGACCCCAGACCGACAGTGGGGAGGCCAGAATGGGACTGATCTGGACCCCCCAAATGTGAGTGTCAGTGAGAAGGCCTGGACAACCTATGGGGCTCTGAGCTGTGGATCGATGTCTATCCCTGGTATACAATCTGTCTTCATGTGCCTATAGCACAAAGAGAGATGCTCCCTCAGCCTGGACTCTTAGGGGAGTGCCTTGACCCTACCAAGAGTAAAATGATAGACTCTAGACATCCCCTATGTGGAAGGATTTGGCAATAGGGTGGGAGGGAGGGTGGAAGGGGAGTGCGGGAGGAGGGGAGGGAGAGGGAACTGGGATTGACATGTAAAACAAGCTATTTAAAATTAAAATAAAAAAAAGACAAAAAAAAGAAATTTAAAATGTTTTAAAAGTGAATGAAAATGAAAACATAACATACTAGTTGTATTCCATGGAACACAATGAAGGCAGTTCTAATATTCAGTAATTAACAATCATTAGTCATTGATATTCATCAACATCAAAGTTCTCAATTCCCCCAATAAAAAAACACAGATTAAAATAATGGATGCAAAAACAAGATTCACCCATCTGCTGCATCAAAGAAATACACCTTGATATTACTTGAGGACAAAGGGTGAAAAAATATATTCTAGGCAAATGGACCTAAGATGCAAGCTGGTATATATAGCCATTTAACATCTAACAAAACTGTCTTTAAACCAGAACTAACCAGAAGAGACAGGAAAGGACACTACATATTCATCAAAGGAAAAACTCACCAAGATGACATTTCAATTCTTAACATCTATGCCCTAAACACAAGAGTGCCAAGGTTGTAAAGAAAACACTACTATAGCTTAAATCACATTGACTCTCACATGCTGATAGTGGGAGATTTCAATACCCACTTATCACCTATGGACAGTTCCTCTGGACAAAAACTAAACAGAGCAATGCTGGAGCTAACAGATACTCTAAAACAAATGGGTCTAGCAAATACAGAACATTTCATTCAAATACAAAAGAATACACCTTCTCTGCACCACATGTAGCTTTCTCAAAAATTGATCACGTACTTGAACACAAAACAAGTCACATCAAATACAAGAAAATCAAAACAATTCCCTGCTTCCTACATACCAGCATGAATTAAAGCTGAATATCGACAACAACAGAAACAACAGAAAGCTTATGAACTCATGGAGCCGGAATAGTTCTCTACTGAATAAAAATGGGTCAAGCAGAAATGAGGAAAGAAAGAAAGAAATCAAAGTATCATTATTTGCAGATATGATAATATACATAAGCTAGCTGAAAAATTCCACCAGGAAAGTCATACAGCTGATAAGCACATTCAACAAAGTAGCTAGCTGGATACAAAATTTACTGACAAAAATTACTAGCTCTCCTAAATATGAATGACAAATGGACTAAGAAAGAAATAAGGCAAACAATACCTTTCACAGTAGCCTCCAGTAATATAAAATACCTTGGGGTAACTCTAACCAACCAAGTGAAAGAATTGTATGACAAAAACCTCAAGTTTTGTGAAGAAAGAAATTGGAGAAGCTATCAGAAGATGGAAAGATCTCCCATGCTCATGGATCGATAGGGTTAACAGAGTAAAAATGGTCATCCTTCCAAAAGCAATCTACAGATTCAGTGCAATACCCATCAAAATTCCAACAGTTTTTCACATATCTTAAAAGAACAATTTTTTGCCTGGCGATGATGGTACACGCCTTTAACTCAGCACTCGGGAGGCAGAGACAGGCAGATCTCTGTAAGTTCGAGGCCGGGCTGGACTGACAGCCTCCAAAACAATACAGAGAAACCCTGTCTCATAAAACAAAAAAAAGAACAATTCTCAGTTTCATATAAAAACACACATACAAACCAGGCTAGCTAAAACAATCATGAGCAATAAAGGTCTCACCATTCTTGATTTCAAGTTGTGTTATAAAGCTATAGTAATAAAAACCAGTGTGGTGTTGGCATAAAAGCAGACACATTGGTTAATAGAATTGAATTGAAGACTCAGACATAAGTCCATACATGTATGGACACCTAAATTTTTGATAAAGAAGCCAGAATACACACTAGGAAGAAGACAGCATCTTCAACAAATGGCTCTGTTCAAACTGAATGTCTGCATGTAGAAGAATGCAAGAAGGTCCATATTTATCCCCTTCACCAAACTTAACTCCAAGTGGATCAAAGTCCTGAAAACCAGAATCAGCAATCTAATAGAAGAGAAAGTGTTGAATAGCCTTGAACTCATTGACATAAGAGAAGACTTTCTGAACAGAGTACTATTAATGCAGGCACTAAGGTGAACAATTAGTAAGTGGGACTTAATGAAAGTAAAAAGCTTCAGTAAGGCAAAGGATACCATCATTCAGACAAAGAGTCAGCATACAGAATGGGAAAAGATTTTTATCAACTTCAAATCCAATAGAAGGCTAATATCCAAAATATATAAAGAACTTGAAAAACTAGATATCAAAAACTGATGGAGTAATGGGTACCATTTTGATATTCCTGATGCACAATATCTTCCCCCAGCTCAAGATTAGGGATAGTATTCTGAAGATTACATTTTACTAGACAATTAAGTGAGTGTACTTTGTGTTTTGTTAGAAGAATGTAGAAGGAGGTATAAAAGGCATATGATGCCCCCATACATGTGTACATCCCCTTAAGAGCCCTAAATATACAAACCTCCAAATTTAAAAACACATTAGCATGATTGATTGCCACCTTAGAAAATGTGTCCTTATAGAGGTTTTTTCTGGTTTTGGTTTTGGGTTTTGATTTTTGTTTGTTTGGTTGTTTTTTTTCAAAATAGGGTTTCTCTGTGTAGCCCTGGTTGTCTTGGATCTCCTGTAGACCAGGCTGGCCTCGAACTCAGAGATCCACCTGCCTCTGCTTCCCCAGTTCCAGGATTAAAAGTGTGTACCACTGTACCCAACCTTTTGCTACAAGTATTTCAACTCTGAATTTTTCATTAAAAAAAGGTGAAACTCACACACACAAAAAAATCCTCAAGTAATCCAATTTAAAATGATATGCATATCTAAACAGAGAATGCCAGAAAAACACTTAAAGAAATGATCACTATCCTCAGACATCAGGAAAATACAAATCAAAACTACTCTAAAATTCCATCTTAAACTTGTCAAGTGGCTAAGATCAATAACACAAGTGACAGCTCATGCAGTTGAGGATGTGGAAAAAGGGAATACTCATTCATTGCCAGTGGAGTGCAAACTTGTACAGCCACTATGGGAATCAGAACAACTGTCCCTCACAAAGATGGGTATCAATCTACCTCAAGACCCAGATAAGCTACTCTGAAGCATATATCCAAAGGATGCTTCATCTACCACAAGGGCACTTCCTCAACCATGTTCACTGATGTTCTATTCATAATAGGCAGAAACTGGAAATAACCTAGGTGCTCCTCAACAGCAGAATGGATAAAATAATGTGGTGCATTTACAAAATGGAGTATTACTCAGTTGTTAAAAACCAAACCAAACCAAACCATGAAAATTCATGAATTTGCAGGCAAATGGATGGAACTAGAAAAAAAAACATCCTGAGTGAAGTAACCCAGACCAAGAAAGATAAACATGACATGTTTTCTCTTATATGTGGGTGTTAGCTTTCAAGCTTCAGATACACATTTTTTTAAAGAATTGAAAATATACCTATCACAAGATCCAGCTATGCCACTCAGGTATATAACCAAAGGTCTCTACATTCTTTTACAGAGACACTTGCTCAACCATCACCCTGCTTTATTCCAAATAGCCAGAATATGGAAACACACTAGATGTACATCAATTGAAAAATAGACAATGAAATGTGGTATGTTTATAGAATGAAATATTATTCAGCCATTAAGAAAATTCAAATTATGGAAATTGCAGACACATGGGTGCAGCTAGAAATAATCATCTAGACTGAGGTAACCCAGACCCAGAATGACAAATATTGCATGTTTTCTCTTACACATAGATGTTAGCTTTTAAGCTTTACTTATGTGTTTTTAAATTACAATAACCACAGAGGGTAGGCAGCTAATAAGGAAGGGATGGGGTATGAAGGGGAAAGGAGAATATAGTGTTATAAACAGATAAGGGAGAAATTAGAATAGAAGGACTAAATGGAGTAAGGGACTGAGAGGCAAGTCAAAGAGGGAAAATTGGGAGGAACAACTAATATAATAAAGGCCTTTTGAAAAGCCAGGTGGAGACCTACTGCTGTAGAAGTTTCCTGACCCATGTGTATCTGAAAGGGAATTGAATAATAGCTAAGGCAATACCCAACTGGGCATCTTATGCTACCAGTAAACCCAAAGACCTTCCACACCCATCATAACAGGCTACAGTCAAGGCATTGGTTACCTTCTACAATCTGGTCATGCTCTATTGTTGGAGATTCCAGTTATTTATTTATATCATTGAATATGGGTGCATGCGCTTGTGTGTGCCTACACACACACACACACACACACACACACACACACACACACACACACAGAGAGAGTTTACTCATCCCTGGTAGGGAACTCACAACAGACCAAAGTACAAATACTACCAAAGTCCAATTAGGTGAACTAATGAGTTGGTTCTTGCTGTTGTTCTTTACAGTTACAGAAATATGGGCAAGAGGCTCTTTACAGGAACAGAAATGACCTGACAGCTGCATCACCAAAGTCCACACCAGCAGGGATGTCAGCTCACAAAGGTTGGAACCTGAATCAAACTTCGGGTGTCTCAACAGGTGGGAGAGTGTCCTTTCTGGGAAGCAAGGCTGGTGTTTTGTTTTGTTTTAGTGTTTTCTAGGTAGTTTGGCTGGCCTATGTTTCTTCCAGGTGTCTGGGCTTATCTGAGTGTTCTTTACAGCTTGGTTCATCTTAGTGACTCTTGGTGGTCTTTGTTGTTTACTTGGAGAGGAAAGAACCAAGGGAATCTCATCATTTCTGGGGATTTTGAGTTGTTTACTACCTATCCTAATTAACTTCCCCAAAGACAGAATGCTAAAACCTAGGAGTAAACATCCACAGGACACTCCACCCCTTCCTCTGGCTTTTACATTCTTTCCATCTCCTCTTCCACAGTGATCTTGGAGGCGGTAACTATAGATGTCCACTTACGGCTAAGAATTGAGCCACAGTACCACAGCAACACTCACTTGTTCTTGGGATCTTCACTGATAGCTATGAATTGAGACTGAAAAGCAGTGATCTATGGGTGTAAGCACACATGTTTAGAGGGCATTTTGACAGGCATGCCACATCCATTTAATAAACAGAAGTGGTGGCTTCCTCACTGGGACTTATGACCTCCCCAGACACAGGTTGTTCTAAATTTTCCCATATGGAGTGGGCCTTATGTCCAATCAGAGAGCTGACTTTATCCAAAACTACTAGCACCACTACTGCTCTGGCTGCCATATCTTACCTGAGCGCTTCCATCATGAAGCATGCAGGATCCACACATGAGTAGGACTTTGGGGATAATCCTTCCCAACATCTTTAGCAGCAAATTTTAGCACTATAAGAGCTAGCTCACAGGAAAGATACGCTTCAGTTCCTCTCATAGTTTTATTTGTCCTTCAACTAATGTAGGTAGTATTCAGCGATAGGGTCTTATTACTCTGTTCTGGAATGTAACCAAGAACTGTAGCAGTAGCCTTTTTCTTTAGATGACATCTAGGGCCTCCTTACCTAACAACTCCTAGAGAGGCAACCAACTCCTCATATTGGGAGTTTTAGCCACCTGTTTCTCCCTTTGCAAGATACCCATGCTTACTCTTTGTCAGTAGATTTTCTTTTTAATGTTTACCACTTCAGGCATGCTTACATGTCACTCTAATGGCTTTCTAAATACAAAGCACTCAGAGATTAGCATTATGTCACCCATATAAAGAAAGCTTTTCCAGAGAATGTGCTGGACAGGTCCGTTAGGATCCATGAGAAGTCCTGCAAAAGACCACCAGACACATATGCAACCAGCAAGAATGTTTCTTTACTATACCAGTATAAGTGGAGTTGTTCACCTGTACAAAATGTCGACAACCCTGAGTGGAATGTGCAAGCTCCTTTTAACCAACAGGCATTTTAGGGACAGTTAGGTTATCCTATCTATGATTGGCTTAGCAATCAGGAGTTACATTAGTACATTTCAGATTAGTTGGGGCTACAGTTCTTCCATCTTTGGGAGTGTTTGAACAATTCCCAGGGTCTGTCCCTACTTGAACATTGCCTTGAAATATTGTAGGGGATGGCCAAGGCTTGGTAGGTGATATCTCCCTCATCCATGATGTCAGGGATGTTGAAGACTGATTGTCCATTGTTGGTGGTTCTTTTAAAAACTGCTTGTGCAGTCTCAGGAAACTGAAACTGAAGCCTGATCTCTGACAGAAGACTGTATAGCCGGTTATGGCATCTGCTCAGCTCTCTCAAAGACAACATCTAGAACCACCATCCCCTAACAAATACTGGGATACAAAGATAACTTTGGTAAAAACTCACTGAAAGCCTGTTGTCATTTGTTCCAAATAAATGTCATGCAATCCCATAAAGGAAAACATTAGCTGAGGCTGGCTTACTGTTCCAGAGATTTAGTCCATTATCATCATGGTGGTCTATGGTGGTGTGTAGGCAGAAGATGTTCTACATCTTGATCTGCAGGCGGCAAAAGGAGACTATGTTGTGGGTGTAACTTCGGCATGAAAGAGACCTCAAAGCCTACCTCACAGTGACATACTCTCTAATAAGGACACACCTACTCCAACCAGGCTATATCTCCTAATAATGCCACTCCCTATAGCCCAAGCTTTCAAACACAAGAGTCTTTGGTGACCATATCTATCCAAACCACTACACAAGGTCTAATGCAGCATGTAAAAGTTCCATCCATTTTTTATGAATTGTTTTCTTAACCAATGAATGTTGTGTACCACAGCAGTGCTAGGGGGCACTTACTTAACTCCGTGTAATCCGTAGTCATTCTCTCTGACCCATTACATTTCCATGTCTTTGATCTCTATCATGGAGCCTACATCACTCTCCACACCAACAAACTCTATGAAGTCAGTGAGCCTGACTTAATCTAATCAAGCCTACTTAGAGCCAAAGGAGAACAGGGCCCTGCTCTTCCCTGATGTACATGCTGTTTCTCTGGGTCTGAGAGACCCAGGGCTGGCATTGGGATCATAGCTGTAGTT
This sequence comes from Mesocricetus auratus, assembly GCF_017639785.1. Classification (NCBI taxonomy): domain Eukaryota; kingdom Metazoa; phylum Chordata; class Mammalia; order Rodentia; family Cricetidae; genus Mesocricetus; species Mesocricetus auratus. Next base: position 24,146,515 of record NW_024429184.1, read on the forward strand.
GTTGCCTCTCCATTCACATGTGGCTTCCAGGGTAGACCCTTGCTGGTCAAACCATCTCCACGTATAGGGAAATAGATAACTTACCCTGGATGCATAATTACCCTTCCTATAGACAGCCTTGAACATCTTCACCTGTATTGATCTGTCATAGATACCTTGTGTACACATAATTAGGCTTTCTATCATTTTTTTCCTTAGAAACTGTGACTTGACATCAAAGGCCTCAGAAAAGCTACTAATGCTCCACACCCATCTTGATGTCCCTTTCTAACTCCTCTGTGAATTCTGTCTGGCCCAGTAAAATGGGATTCAAAGACAGCTTCTCTTATTTCTAGTTCCTTCAGAAGCAACTGTCTTTTCTCTATACTCCCCCAACCCCTGATGTTTATGGAGGCTTCAGATAGAGAATACTGTGTGTTCCTAATGACTCTGATAAGCTAGTCCATCAAGGACTAATTTCCCTTATATTGTTTCAGGTTATGTAGCCTTTGCCTTAAGATGGGATGGATAGTTATATTGCTCAATTTTCATGCCTCTACAGTAGTAAGACTGATCCTATATGCTCCTAGATGCCACAACCTCACAGGCAGACTTCAACAGGCTGTTTTACTGCCTTTGAAAAGGTCTTCCCTAATTCCGGAAGTTCAAATGCCAAGAATTTCCCAGTGATCCTAGTTTCTTGTACAGAACTATTGTTAAGGTCCCATCTGCATGTTTGGTAACAGATTTCCCTTTTTCTGTTATGGGTTGTCCCCGAGGCATACCTTCTTCATTTCTTCTCATGGTTTCCAAGTTCTTGGATCCTAAGAAGGGCTTCCGAGACAGGATCTAACTTGTGTTCTTTTTCCCTTTCAGCCTCCAAGTTGTAAGCAATATGGAACCAATAATGTCTCACTTACCATCCTGTGTATCTAATTTACTTGCCAGATCAGAGGCTAACATAAAGGATGTTAGCTGCTTCTCATTTTCTTTTTGCAAGTCTTCCTGTACAAAAACAAGCTCCTGCTTAGCTGCCATTTCAGACTCAGATGCATTTCTTACTACACGTAACAGTCAGGCAACCTCTGTTGCTGCTGCTGCTTGCTAACAATCTTGACCTTTACATTCTACTTCCAAAGACTACAAATTTGCTTCTAAACGTTTAACTGTTTCCAGGATCTCTTCATACTCATGTGGTCCCTACTTATCAAGCAGGTGTGTTGCCCCATACGACATAGACAGATTGTCACCCTGGGATTCTTTCCACAGACAGTTCAAATCCCTTTGGCTCAGTCATAGTAGCAAAACTCATGCAGTAAATGCCATAACAAAAGGACACAGTAACATGAGAAAGGTTGGTTGTATTACAATTTCCTCCAAGGATGGGTCCCTCCTCAGGCTGCTCAGTCATAGTTGGACGCTTTGTTACCATACACCTCCCCCCAACTCATCTTTGGTTAGATACCAATTATGTGGTGTAACAGGCTTTTAATGAGGAGACATTGCACACACACACACACACACACACACACACACACACACACACACACATATCTTCTCACTCCAGATAGGGAGCCCGCAACAGATCAAAGTACACATATCACCAAATTTAACTAGGTGAATCAATAAGTTTTACTGAAGCTACTTACCGTGAAAAGTTACAGTACAGGAGAAGAAATGACTCAAAGATAGGTTCATCACCAAAGCCCACACTGGCATGGGTGACAGCTCACAAAACCTTGAGCACACTTCACAGCCTTCAGACAGCTCTACAGGTTGAAGAATGTCCTTTCAGTTTGAGTCTTTTCCAGGCAACTCAACTGGTCTGTTGTTGGTGTTTATTTTTCTAGGCATTTTAACTCGTCTCTGCTTCTTCCAGGTGGCTGGGTTTAGCTCAGAGTCTTCTTCAACACTTGGCTCATCTGAGAGTGGTTGTCATCAATGTTTACTTTGTATATACTCTTCAGGCAGGAGCGGTCTAGTGAATCTAGTCAGTCTCAGGAACCTCCTGAAGCTATTTTGAGTTATTTACTTCCCATCTTTTTTTGCATTAGACTTTTTTTATTAATTTACATTTTTACATTCCAATCCCAGTTCTCCCTCCCTTCTCTCCTCCTGCCCTCCCCACTTCCCCCACCTCCCATCTGTTCCTCAAAGAGGGTAAGGCCTCCCCTGGGAAAATGGAAGCAGATGCAGAAATTTACTTGCCATCTTAATAAACTTCCCTGAAGAATTTTTAAATCTTGGAGGAAATTGCTATATAACAACTGATTCCTGCTAGAAGCTTCATCCCTACTAACTAGTATTCACAGTGCTGGAAGGCACTCTGTACACTACCAGAGGAGAAAAGTAATTATCGACATCACCCAGCTACAAACCCTGCAACCTACAACAGAGACTTGTCTGTAAGATATGCTGGTGCAGCAGTGGCACAAATGTCACAGGCGTAACCAACCACATGTACTCGGATTTAAGGATCACGTCATGAGATGGGACCTATGCCTGCCACTGCTAAAGTGACGAAGAAGCAGAGAATAGACACTTCATGGACCTAGGAGGAAATCTTCTAGCTTTATTCTGTGGTAGGAACATAGTAATGAAATGACTCCTAATGGCATACTTCTTTACCCTTTGATTAATGCTTCACACAGCCCTTAGCAGCCTTTTCTTAAGGTAGACGGTAATTAGCAAAGAGACCCATGACTGGACAATTTGCAAAAAGTGAGAGACTTTGGAGCACTCTGTCTAAATGTAATGTCTTTTACAACCCTTTCCCTAAAGGCTCAAGGAGCTATGCAGAAGAGAAGGCAGAAAGATTTTAAGAGCCAGAGGTGATGCATGGCTCAAAGAAAACAGTATCTTTTAGACACAATAGGGCTGATACACCTATGAACTCACAGAGACTGTGACAGCAGTCACAAGACCTACATAAGATCAAACCAGATAAAAATTCTGGCACTGAGAAAGGGAAGTATAAAAGAAGTCCCACACCTAACCAAGGAGATATTTGCATTGATTCTTGCTGTAAAAGGGAAAATCAGGTTTTTGTAACAGAGTATCACTGTGTATATCAATCACTCTCCAGGACAAGACACATGCCCAGGGGTAGTTGTTCAGCATAAAAAGGACTCCATGTTTTTTGTTTTGGTCTTATTTATTTCTAGGTTGTTTTTATTTTTGGAGGTTAAGAGAAGGAAAGAACATAAAATTGTGTGTGCAGGGAGGTGGGAAGGATCTGGGAGGAGTTGGGGTAGGTGAAATAATATAATAAAAGTAGATATATGAAAAATTATTTTGTATAATAATGAAAATGAAAAGCATTAGAATAAAAAACAACTCTAAATTCATTTACACAAACCCGAAATTGTGCTCCTAGCATTTATCACTGAGAAAATAACTATGTTCAGTCAAAACTCTATGAATTTTCATAGAAGCTATATTTGTAATAGGCCAAAACAGCAAGAGCCTGAATACTTTCAGTGGATAAAAATCTAAGCAAACTATGCCCAAAAGGAACTATTGGTATACTACATTATGCTCAGAAAGATACTGAGTTTGAAAGAGAAAATCTCAATGTGATGCACACCACATGATACCATTCTTGGAACAAACTATAGAAATCATCCCTGAAAGTATAGTCTTGATACCATTCTTATACTGGTAAAATTATAGTAACTGACCATATTCATGATTTCTGGGTTTTAAGAGGTAAAGATTAGGTGTGGCTGCGCTTTTGTGCAATGGAAATCAGAGTTGTTGTCCCAAATTTAATATCCTGGATGGTATTTTGTTATATTTTTATAAGATATTACCTTTGGGGAAGCTAGTCAAAAGGCAAGACGGTCTTCCTTGTATTATTTATTGCAACTATATCCACAATAGTTTCAAAATTAAAAATTTTAAAAATAAAGAACAACTAACTATTACCTAGTGAAAACACAATTTAAACTCAGAGTTTTAGTTAGTTTAAAATATAAAATGGTAGAAATTGAAACAGCAGATTAATATTAACCAAAATGCATCTAGATTGGCTATTTTAATATGATAAGGGGTTATAATCATGAGGACATAAAAATCTTAATTATGTAGGTTGGAGAAATGGGCCATCAGTTAAAATCACTGACTGCTCTTCCAGAGGACCCAGGTTCAATTCCCAACACCCACATTGAAGCTCACAATTGCCTATAACTCCAGTTCCTGAGTATTTGACACCCTCTTCTGCCTCCCATTGGTGCTAGGCATATGCATGGTATACAAACATACATGCAGGCAAACATCCATGCACAGAAAATAAAATGAAAATTTGATAAATAATAAATATGTGTATACTGGTTAAGAGCACAGAAAGAAATGAAAACTTAATAGAGTGCAAGAAGTATTAACCAAATGCACAACTACTGCTGAGATATCTATCCTCTCTCTTAAAAATTGACAGAAAAAGTCAATATAAAATAGGCAAAGAGAAAGTTGACTTGACAAACAGTATCATCCAGTCTGGCCAAGTTAGCATCTATAGAACCCTCCACTCAACAAGAATAAACTGAATGCCATTTTTAAAATGTATGAAATATTCACCAATATAGACAATATCATGTCTTACAGAGCAAATTTTAACGATTTAAAAAGGCTCAAAAAATGAAAAGTATGCTCTCTGATCATAATACAATTACAAAGTCAATAGTCTTTAAAATTGTCAAATATTTGCAAGCCAAAGGACATATGTTTCAGTAATCCACAGATTACAAAAGACATTTAAATGAAAATCAGAAAATATTTTTGTTTTAAATGAAAAGGAAATTAGAAACTGTATGTTAAAGCTAAAACAGTTATGTTAAAATTAATAATAAGGCATAGATGTATTTTAAGAATTAGGATGACTACAAATCGATGATTTTATTTCTCATCTAATGTATTATAAGAAAAGAAGGCCAAATCCAGTCTAAAGCAATGAGATGAGAGGGGAAAGACGTGGGAATCATTGAGTCAAACAACATGAAACCAAGTGGAAGCTGGAAGAAGTGGCACACGCCTTTAATCTCAACACCCGGGAGGCAGAGACAGGTGGATCTCTGTGAGTTTGAGGCTAACTTGGTTTATGCCAGTAGTTCTCAGCCTCTGGGCCATGACCCAGAGGTTAACCCTTTCACAGGGGTCACATATTACACTATGATTCATAACAACAGCAAAATCATAGCTAAGAAGTAGCAATGAAAATAATTTTATGGTTGGGGGATCACCACAACATGAGGAACTGTATTCGAGCACTACAGCATCAGGCAGGTTGAGAACCACTGGTCAATCTAGTGAATTCCAGGCCATTCAGGGCCATATAGTGAGTCCTTCACTCAAAACAAAACAAGAGTTAATGTTCCTGGATCATAATCTGGTTCTCTGAGAGTTTATGAATAAGGAAAAGTAATAAACCTTCAACCAGATTACAGAAATATTATTAAGACTAATCTGTATAAATATAATAAGTTAGCTGAAATAAACAATATCTACAGAAGTCATAAAATACCAAAATCTACTATAAAAGAAGACAGAACCATATCCAATTAATAAATTGAAATTGTAGTTTAAAAACTCTCCCAATAAAGAAAACTCCGCTTTTTTCAGCTCTTCTCTCTCTCTCTGCTCTCCTCTCTTTCTGTTCTTTCCCTGTTCTCTTTACCGCTGTTCCCCTAATAAAACTTCTCACTTAAAAAAAAAAAGAAAACTAAGCCGGGCGTTGGTGGCGCACGCCTTTAATCCCAGCACTCGGGAGGCAGAGGCAGGCGGATATCTGTGAGTTCGAGGCCAGTCTGGACCGACAGCCTTCAAAACAGAGAAACCCTGTCTCGTAAAACCAAAAAAAAAAAAAAAAAAAAAAAAAAAAAAGAAAGAAAACTCCAAGGCAATTATTTCACATTTAAAAGAGCAATGATTTGGCCTTTCCAAAAAATCCCTAAGCATACCCTTCAACTAATGTTGAGATCAGTATTTCAGGGATAGAAAACTAAATAAAGACATTATAAGAAACTACAAACTACTCAAACTACTCTTCTTCAAATATATATATATATATATACATATATATATACTATAATAAAGTATATACTACTACATATAGTAGCAAAAATATCTAATTAAATTCAGCAATATATAATCGAATAATAAATCATTACTAAATAGTTTTCATCCAAGGATGCAAAATTGGGTTAGAATTAAAAAACCAATACAATTTCTCATAGTAACAAATTACAATAAAAACCTTCTGTTGACACAGGAAACAACAACTGACAAAAACCGATATCCTGCTTAAAATTTATTTTCCCAAATCTAGTAATAGAACATCCTCAAATTGTAACAGACAACCACAAAGCACATGAAGACAATACACTCAACAGGGACAGAATGAACACTTTTCTTCAGAACAGAACAAAGACAAAGACATGTGCCCTCATATTTCTATGTAACATTAGACAAGGCTTTTGAACACTCAACAGGTTATGAAAATTGAACAGGGACACTTGGGATGATTGGAAAAAACCATAAGGAAACAATACATTGTTTACTTAAAAATACATATAATTTATAAGTCAATATATAAATAATTTATTTAAATGAATTTATGTCACTTGGGATGATAATGCTCCCCTAAGAGCCATAGACTATCTAAAACAAAACAAAACAAAAAAACCCTGTATCACTATGGGAAATGTCACTTCAAGATTTTGGTTTAAGTACCTTCCAGATCGATACAGATTATTGGCATTGCCCTTGGTTTCCTCCTGGAACTTAAAGCTAAGACCCATTGCTGAAGGCACCACATACTTCACACAAAAGATTTAGAAGAATCTATCTGGAACTGGCCTAGAAGGCTCCTTTCTGGGGACTAGCTCTTATAGTATCAGAAAATACAATACAAGCTGCCAAGGGAGAAAAGCAATTAACAGTACTACCAGCAAGTTGTCTCCAAAGATTCAATAGTGACACTTATTTCTTGGGGTAATCAACATCCATTTGATTATACTTAAGGCCTTTTCAATAGGAGGGAATTCACCCCCTGGTACTTCAAACCATCCTGATAAGGTAATGGACCCTAGAGAAGAACCTGTAACTCCATTTCCCTAAACCATTATAATTCCCAGTTGCATTCTCATTTCCTAAAGTGCAGCATAAATCTCAATGCACACATCTTGTATCTGCAGATGACTGCAGCTTTTACTCCTTATCAAGGAGGTTTCTTTGTGTAGCTAATGGCAACTGTTGCTCAAAGCCACAACTGGTCAGAATGCAGAGAACAATGACTGTGGGATGCCCACAGATTCAGCTACAGCCACCTACACTTCGGGCTCAGGAAAGAGGACAAAGTAGACAATAGTCTTGCACAGATATTGCATGTGACTACACAAATGGCCAATAAGCTTGTGGAAAGATGCCAAATGTCAGGGTCCAAATTACACCTCTGCTGAAAACTTTCCATGATGACTCTTTCTATTAGAATGTATATGCAGAAAGGATTAGAGTTCTCATATATGGATGGCAGAGAGTTAAACGCATGGCAGTTGTTAATAAGGTGTCTTAGTTAGGGTTACTTTTACTCTATTGAAACACCATGACCAAAAGCAAGTTGGGGAGGAAAGGGTTTATTGGCTTATGTTTCCTCACCACTGTTCATCACTGAAGGAGGTCAGGACAGGAACTCAAACAGGGCAGAATCTTGGAAGCAGGAGCTGATGCAGAGGCCATGGAGGGATGCTGCTTTCTGGTTTGCTCCCCAAAGCTTGCCTAGCCTGCTTTCCTATATAACCCAGAACCACCATCTCAGGGTAGTCACAACCCACAATGGGTTTGACCCTCCCACATCAGTCACTAATCAAGAAAATGCCCTACATGTTTGCCTACAGTTTAATCTTCTTTTAATTAAATGTATTCATTTATTTTGCATCACTACCACAGTTTCCCCTCTCTCTTCTCCTCCCATTCCCTTTTTCCACCTCCCCTGCACCACCACCCATCTACTCCTCTTCTGTTTCTGCTCAGAAAGGGGCAGGCCTCCCATGGGTGTCAACAAAACATGGCATCTCAAGCTGATGTAGAACTGAGCTCCTCCCCTTGTATTAATGCTAGGCGAGGCAGCCCAGTACCGAGGAGTGGTTCCTAAAAGCCAGCCGAAGTGTTAGGCACTGTCCTTGCTCCCACTGCTAGGGGTCCCACAAGTAGACCAAACTACACAACCGTCACATACATATAGAGGGCTGGGTTGGTCCCATACATCCTCCCTGGCTCCTACAGCCTGATGTTAAAGAGGCATTTTCTCAGTTGAGGATCCCTCCAACAACCGTAGTTTGTATCAAGTTGACAGTAAACTAGCCATTACAAATTAATATGTATATATATATATCAACTATATTATCTAATTATTACAGACTCAGTCATTTGCCCAGATATATACCCAAAAGAAAAACTTGTGCAGAAAGGTCCATAAGAACTTGTTAATGAAATAAAATTGGAATTATCTCTACAATACCCACTAACAAGGAAAGGACCTATGTCTTGTATTATTATTCATCCAATGTAATACTATCCAACATAAAGGAATAAACTATCACACACAAATAACATAAACTAACCTCAAAATAATACCCTGAATATGATTGCATGATTCCATTTTTATAAAATCTAAAACAATACAAAATTAATCTGCTCATAAAAAAATCTATGGCTGCCTAGGGCATGGAGAAGAAAAAGAGATAGGGAGAATTTCTGGAGCAATAACATGCTTCCTACACTGTACAATTACATAGTTGTACACATATATGTAAAATTTGGCTAAGGTATATACTTCAGATAGGTTCAGTTAATTTTATGACATTATATTTCAGTACTGGTAGTTTTTAAAAGTGTAGTTTACAGAGAAAACTTTTTTCATTTAATTTCCAAATACAGAGTATTTTCAAAGTAAATCTTATAAATTTCTACTCGTATCTGTTCCTGAAGGAATCTTCCTCAGGAAGTCCATCCTGTTCTATTAGCCTGTCTAAAGACATCCAGTTCTGCATCCCTTCAATTACATGCATGTGAGAAACGTTTAACAGCTCTGATAACTGGCTCTGCGTATATCAAAAGAAAGTCGATTTTTCTATGCTGTGCACTGTGTATTGTTAATATATAGCCTAGAACCATAGGAGATGTGTGCTGTGGTGGTGCCAGAGAATAAATTGAAGGAACTCTACAAAGAAACTGCGGACTTCAAGGGAACTTTTGAATTTAGAAGTTAGGACAATTTAGACTTTCACTCGGGAGTCCATGTTTAGACAAGCAGGGGCAGGGGCAGGGGCAATCTGTCAAGGGGTGGATAAAAGCAGGGAATCTGTAAGTTGGAGTTGACATGAGTGAAAACAGAGCACGACTGACAGGGAGCTGTAGGTAGTCCTGGTTCCTCAGCAACCACTGAGGACTTAGAGGGAAAGAATTGAAAGCTAAGATCATAAAACCCGAAGGAAAACTCAGTATCTGTCCCAGTTATGTAGCTCTAGATTAGTCCTGGTGTACAGTACTGAGTGAGGCTGAATAACCATGGGGAGGGCATTTCATTCAGTCTTAGAAAATGTAGCTTCCACAGCCCTACAAAGAGAATTTGAGAGCACTGTGTGCTTTTTATCAAGACTGTTCAAAATTTCTGTCACAAAAGATGGTCACATTTCTCTGGAATATTATTTAATTTTCAATGCCTTTACAGTACCTCTTATTAAAATGGAAAGAACATCTTTTGTGCACTACTTGTCACTTAAAACTTTGCAATGTCTGTTTCCTTCAGAAGGTCTTTAGAGAGGAAGTCTTTGTCAGGGAACAGGAGAGCTTCTGAATATGGGACAGATTACAAGGATATATGGTGATTGCTGTGTTCAAGAACTCCAGAGGACTTCCCATAGTTCCTGTCAGAAAACTCCTCCAGTGTACCACAATCAGCAGAAACTGGGACACACAGATTAATGGTGCCAAACAAAACAGAGAAGTAGAGAGAGAGAGAGAGAGAGAGAGAGAGAGAGAGAGAGAGAGAGAGAGAGAGTGAGAAGAGAGGAATCATGAGAGAGAAGAGGAGGACTAGAGAGAAACCTTTTCAGTGAGCAGTCTTTCCATCACTTCCCTGAGAAAATACCTGAGGAGTCTCCAGACCAATAACTCTAACAAAGAGAAAAGCAGATGTTTTATAACCTTTTGAAGGGCAAGAAGTTTTACATCACTTGATTCAGTTCAACACAGCATATGTGACAGGGAGCATGGAGAAGCAAAGTCAGAAACTCTTACCTCTCCATCCCAGGGAGATAGGGCCTGATATGACTCTGGCATTTGGCCTAAAAGCGCAGACCCATGTTCTAACAATTCTGCCATCAAAAACTGCCCACTATGTATTTCCTCCTAAATCTTTTTCAGTCCTGGAGGCTGAACCTAGAACACACACACGCACGCACACACACACACACACACACACACACACACACACACACACACACAATGCAAGTGTTCTACCAAAGAGATATATCTCTAGCCTTTTTACTTAAAGACTGGGTCATACTATGTTACCCACACTAGCTTTAAACTTGTTTTGGAATGCTGGAGAGCTTTGAAACTGTGATCCACCTGCTTTAGCCTCTCAAGTATCTAAGATTACAGACCTGTGCCACCAGGCTGTCTTACTTCTGATGCCATTTCTAATTTAGCCTGCTTAACCGAAACATTTGATGATTTCCCTGATTCCCTTTCTTTCCTCCTCTCAATCCAGCTTTGGCATCCAACCTTTCTATTTTGTTACTCCCCCTTTGTAATTTCTTTCTTACCCATTTCTCTTTATATAATATGGCAACCTTTTTATTTATACCTTGATTATCTTTTTTTATAGCACAAAAATTCAAATTTTACTCCTTTTAAGAGCATTGAGTCATCTATGGTAGATAGAGTGTAATAGGATAAAGGTAAATGTCCTGCCTGCAGGAATGCCAAGAAAATTCAAGCAAGGCCAGCTTAAGAAAGAAGGTAAAAACCAAGACAAATGGCTAGTATTCTAGTCCCCCCCCCAGTGCTGCATAAAAATACTTGGAAAAAGCAACTTAGGGAAGGAAAGGTTCTATTTGGCTTATCCTTCCAGATCATAGTTTAATCACTGAGGAAAGTCAGAGCAAGAACTCAAGCAGTAGCTTGAAGCAGAAATCATAGAGAAATGCTACTTGTTGGCTTGCAGGTTTAGCTAATCTTATATAGTCCAGGCAAGTGGCCTAGGGATGCCCTCACCCACAGTGGGTTGGGCTTTCATGTATTGACTAATAAGACAACCCCTACCTTTTCTGATTAGTTTTTGTTTGAAGCCTATTTTGCCACATATTAAAATGGATGCACCAGCCTGCATAAGTCCATTTGCTTGGAATATGTATTTCAGTCTTTCACCCTGAGATAATGTGTATCTTTGATATTAAGGTATGTTTCTTGCATAAAGTAGAAGGATGGAAGGATCCTGTTTTCTCATCCATTCTGTTGGTCTGTGTCTTTTTATTGGGAAATTGAGGCCTTGGGTGTTAAGAGTTATTAATGAGTGGTGTTTGTGGATTCCTATTTCTTTGTTATGGATGTGTTATGAATTCCCCCTCATTTGATCTGCTAGTCTGGGGTAATTTAGTTATTTCTTGGGTGCAATTGACATCTTCATACTGAAGTTGCCCTTTAGCGTCTTCTGTAGGGCTGGGCTTGTAGACAGACACTTCTTGAATTTAGTTTTTATCATGAGATGTCTTTTTTTTTCTCCATCTGTTGTGATTGATAGTTTTGCTGGATATAGAAGTCTGGGCTGGCTTTTGAGGGGGCAGTATGGGAACTTAATATAGTAGATGATTCCTAAAATCCATATGAGAATGCAATGTAAATGAAATTGCCAAATACTGGAAAAACAGAGCACCAGCTGGCCATTTTTGTCACCAAATGAAGCTTCTAGTACCAGGAATGTGTTACATCTAATTTAGTTGTTGTCCAAAGGAGTACAGTGGGAATCCCCAAACAACTCAGACTATTTCCAAGGAGATAGATTAATAGATAGACAGATAGATAGATAGTTGGATAGATAGATATACATATGTTGTTCTCCACAAACTTATGGCAAGGCCCTATTGCTTATGACAAAACCTACATAATTCTTGAGCATGGAGAAGTCAAGGTGGTTCCTACCTAGAGCCTTTATCCCTACTGGATAGTGTTCTTGGTACCAGGATGTCCTCTACCCACTACCAAAGGATAAATGTAAACACCAATCTAGCTGCTCCGCCTTCAATCTACAGTGGTGACCTGCCTGAAAGATAGCTCAGAGCTTGTAGGAGTAGCCAACCAATATCTGATTTGATTTAAGGCCCCCTCCACAAAAATGGAACCCATATCTGACACTGCTTGAGAACCTGAGACTGGATAGGCCAGAGACCTAGAGCAAAACCAAATACTTATGTTCTACTAAATGAACACCAAAACTACTCCAAATGACTTTCTGCTGTAGTCACATGAGAGCCTTACTCATCCATAATCTGAAAAGCTTCTTCCTGCAGTAGATGTGAGTGAATACAGAGACCCATAGCCAAACAATATCTAGAGATTGAGAGACCTTGGAACACTCAGACCTAAACAAGATGTCTCCATTGGATACTTTCCCACAGGGCTCAGAGAACCCTGTAGAAGAGGAGGCATAAAGAGTATAAGAGCCAGAGGTGCTGGAGTACACCAAGGAAACACGGACTTCTAAACACAACAGGACAGAAGCACATGAGTTTATAGAGACTGAAGCATCATGAACAGGGACTCTCTGGGTCTGTGCCAGATGGCATCCAAGAGCTGAAAGAAGTAGGTAGACACAAGTCCCCATCTCTAAGCAAAAAGCTCTCTCCAAAATGATAATCACTTGCACATGAAAATTTATTTTCCGCCAAGGACATCTCACTGGGGAAACAAAATACTCTTAAGGGTAGGTCACATTCCCAGCAGTAGGTGGCCAACAGAAAATGAGCTCAACAACTTCTTTGGACGTTTCTTGTCTCATAATGTTGTGCTAAGAACTTTTATTTATTCTGTATTTAAAAGATTTAACAACCCCCCTCTCGGGGAGTCCAGGGAAGCAGCTGTTCCTCCGGCAGCATCAGGTAAACAGGCCGGCTTCCCAGCCTGTGTTCCAGTGCCTGCAGATCACCTGGGAACTGCACAGAGCTCCCAATCCCGATGGGAGCCAAGCACCCCAGACTCCAGATCTTCTCTCCCACCAACGAGACCAGGAAACCAGAGGAGGCAGGGAGACCAGGGGAGTACCCAGCATAGGGTCCAGGAGACCAGGTAGGAGGCTAAGCGCCCCAGATTCCTGTTCTTCTTCTCCACCCATGGGACCAGCATTTGGACAAGGAATAGAAGAACCACCAGATTATTGGACTTGCTAGCACCCACCAAAAGGGAACTCTGGTCCCCAGACCAGTAAGGGGCTCTTTCTGCACCCACTAGAAGAAGAGATGGGAAAGAGACAATACAAAAACACAGTCAGCAACAGAAAAACAAATATGACACCACCAGATTCTAGAGACTCCACACCAGCAAGACCCCAACATTCCAATGCGAATGAAGCAGAAGAGAACGACCTTAAAAGCACTTTCATGAAAATGATAGAGGTCCTAAAAGAGGATATAGGAAAATCCCTCAAAGAAATGGAAGAAAAAGCAAACCAAAAAATGCAAGAAATGGAAGAAAAAACAAACCAAAAAATGCAAGAATTGGAAGAAAAAAACAAACCAAAAAAGGCAGGAAATGGAAGAAGAAATGAAGCCAAAAATGCAAGAAATGGAAGAAAAACAAAGCAAAAAATGCAAGAATTGGAAGAAGAAACATACCAAAAAAGGCAGGAAATGGAAGAAGAAACAAAGCAAAAAATGCGAGAAATGGAAGAAAAAGCAAACCAAAAAATGCAAGAAATGGAAGAAAGAACAAACTAAAAAATTCATAAAAGGCAACAAACGGACAAAAAGATAAACAGAAAATTGCAAGAAGCAATGCAAACATGGCAAGGGTTGAAAACTGAAATAGAGACATTTAAAAAAGCACAATCTGAAGAAAGGCAGAAAATAGAAAAGCTGGACAAACAGTCAGGCACTACCAATACAAGCATTACCAACAGAATAGAAGAGATGGAAGAGAGAATCTCAAGTGTTGAAGATACACTAGGAGAAATGGATTTATCAACCAAAGAAAACCTTAAATCCAACAAATCCTTAACACAAAACATCCAGGAAATATGGGACACCATGAAAAGACCAAACCTAAGAATAATAGATATAGAAGAAGGAGAAGAAATCCACCTCAAAGGGGCAGAAGGCATATTCAACAAAATCATAGAAGAAAACTTTCCCAACCTTAAGAAAGACATGCCAATGAAGGTACAAGAAGCCTACAGAACACCAAATAGAGTGGACCACAAAAAAAATCCCCTCGCCACATAATAATCAAGACCCCAAACATACAGAATAAAGAAAGAATATTAAGAGCAGCTAAGGAAAAAGGTCAAGTAACATATAAAGGCAGACCTATCAGAATTACACCTGATTTCTCCATGGAAACTCTGAAAGCCAGAAGGTCCTGGATAGATATTCTACCTACACTAAGAGACCATGGATGCCAGCCCAGACTACTATACCCGGCAAAGCTCTCAATCACTATAGACGGAGAAAACAAGATATCCCATGACAAAACTAGATTCAAGCAATATGTGTCCACTAACCCAGCCCTACAGAAAATTTTGGGAGGAAAACTCCAACCCAAGGAAGATAACTACAACCAGAAAAACATAAGCATTAGAGAATCCCTCTCTACCAACAGCCAAAAGAACAAAGGGGTGAAATTCCACACATAATTCCACCAACAACAACCATTGCAAATCGAAGAAGGATAGCAATCAATGGTCATTAATATCCCTCAATATTGATGGCCTTAACTCACCCATAAAAAGACACAGACTAGCAGAATGGATTCGAAGGCAGAACCCTGCCTTCTGCTGCATAAAAGAAACACACCTCACCCTCAAAGACTGACATTACCTGAGAGTTAAAGGTTGGGAAAAAATTTTTCAATCAAATGGACCCAAGAAACAAGCAGGGGTAGCAATCCTAATATCTAACAAACTAGACTTTAAAATAAAATCAATCAAAAGAGATGAAGGAGGTCATTACATACTCATCACAGGTGAAACCCACCAAGATGAAGTGTCTATCCTGAACATCTATGCCCCAAATACAAAGGCATCCACATTCGTTAAAGAAACATTATTAGAACTTAAATCTCATCTAAAGCCCCACACAGTTATAGTGAGAGATTTCAACACACCACTCTCACCACTAGACAGGAATACCCGACAGAAAGTCAACAAAGAAGCAAAGGGTCTAATAGAAGTAATGACCCAACTGGAATTAACAGATATCTATAGAACATTTCATCCACATAAAAAAGAATATACCTTCTTCTTACCACCACATGAAACCTTCTCAAAAATCGACCACATACTTGGCAACATATCAAACCTCAGCAGCTACAAAAAAATTGGAATAACTCCATGCATCTTATCAGACCACCATGCTTTAAAGTTAGAATTCAACAACAACACAAATTGCAGAAAACCTACAAACTCATGGAAATTGAATAATGCTCAACTGCACCATCCCTGGGTCAAAGAGGAAATAAAAAAGAAATTAAAGACTTCCTAGAATGAAATGAGAACGAAGACACAACATACCCAAACCTATGGGACACTTTGAAAGTAGTACTACGGGGGAAGTTCATAGCACTAAGTGCTCACATGAAGAAACAGGAGGATAGTTATACCAGAGAATTAACATCACAGCTGAAAGCTCTAGAACACAAAGAAGCAAACTCCCCCAGGAGGAGTAGACGCCAGGAAATAATCAAATTGAGGGCTGAAATCAATGAAGTAGAAACCAGGAAAACAGTACAAAGAATCAATGCAACGAAGAGTTGGTTATTTGAGAAAATCAACAAGATAGACAAACCTTTGTCCAAACTTACCAAACAGCAGAGAGTGAACACGCAAATTAACAAAATCAGAAACGAAAAAGGGGACATAACAACAGACTCTGAGGAAATCCAGAGAATCATTAGGTCATACTTTGAAAACCTGTACTCCACAAAATTAGAAAATTTAAAGGAAATGGATGACTTCCTGGATAGCTATCACTTGCCAAAACTAAATCAAGAACAGATAAGCAATTTAAATAGACCTATAACCCCTATGGAAATAGAAGCAGTCATCAAAAGCCTCCCAACCAAAAAAAATCCAGGTCCAGATGGCCTCAGTGCAGAATTCTACCAGAAATTCAAAGAACAGCTTATACCAATTCTTCTCAAAGTGTTCCACACAATAGAAGCAGAAGGGTCTTTGCCAAACTCTTTCTATGAGGCTTCAATAACCTTGATCCCCAAGCCACACAAAGATACAACTAAGAAAGAGAACTTCAGACCAATATCCCTCATGAACATTGATGCAAAAATACTCAATAAAATACTGGCAAATCGGATCCAAGAACACATCAAAACAATCATTCACCACGATCAAGTAGGTTTCATCCCAGGGATGCAGGGATGGTTCAACAGACGAAAATCCATCAACGTAATCCACCATATAAACAAGCTGAAAAACAAAAATCACATGATCATCTCACTAGATGCTGAAAAAGCCTTTGACAAAATCCAACACCCCTTCATGATAAAGGTCTTGGAGAGATCTGGGATAAGAGGGACATACTTAAACATAATAAAAGCTATATACAGCAAACCAACAGCCAACATCAAACTAAATGGACAGAAACTCAACACAATTCCTCTAAAATCAGGAACAAAACAAGGCTGTCCACTCTCTCCATACATTTTCAACATGGTACTTGAAGTCCTAGCTATAGCCATACGACAACAAAGGGGGATCAAGGGGATACATGTTGGGAAGGAAGAGTTCAAACTTTCACTGTTTGCAGAAGATATGATAGTTTACATCAATGACCCAAAGAACTCTACCAGGGAACTCTTACAGCTGATTAACACCTTCAGCAAAGTGGCAGGCTACAAGATCAACTCAAGAAAATCAGTAGCCCTGCTATATACAGATGATAAAAGGGCTGAAAGAGAAATCAGAGAAACATCACCCTTTACAATTGCCACGAACAACATAAAATACCTTGGGGTAACGCTAACCAAACAAGTGAAAGACCTGTATCGTAAGAACTTTGAATCTTTAAAGAAAGAAATTAAAGAAGCCCTCAGAAAATGGAAAGATCTCCCATGCTCTTGGATAGGTAGGATCAATGTAGTAAAAATGGCAATCCTGCCAAAAGCAATCTACAGATTCAATGCAATCCCCATTAAAATCCCAGCACAATTCTTCACAGACCTTGAAAGAACAATAATCAATTTTGTATGGAAAAACAAAAGACCCAGGATAGCCAAAACAACCCTGTTCAACAAGGCAACGTCCAGAGGCATCACCATCCCTGACCTTAAGCTCTATTACAGAGCTATAGTCCTGAAAACAGCTTGGTATTGGCACAAAAATAGACAGATAGACCAATGGAATCGAATTGAAAACCCGGGTATTAACCCACACACGTACGAACATCTGATCTTTGACAAAGAAGCTAAAAATATGCAATGGAATAAAGAAGGCATCTTCAACAAATAGTACTGGCATAATTGGAGACTGGCATGTAGAAGAATGCGGATCGATCCATGTTTATCGCCATGCACAAAACTTAAGTCCAAATGGATCAAAGACCTCAACATAAATCCAGCCACACTGAACCTCTTAGAAGAGAAAGTGGGTGGTACCTGTGGGAACACCAGACCTTGAGCAGAGACCCACTTCCCCTTCTGCCTGGGAGTAGGCAGCTGTAAGACAATGTTTGCTAAAAACATGTTTACTAAAAACAATACAATGCCTGGGGGCATTAAGTTCCTGGAAAAGGCCTGCCCACAGAAACCACCCTGACCTCGACCTTGTCCAAAGACTAACCGCCTCTTCTGCCATGCCCAGATCAGTTTTTGGGGTCAGAGCAGAACCAGCCAGGGGAGAGGAGAGAGCAGAAGCTTCTCTGGAGGAAGCCTTTCTTAGGAAGTTTTCTTGAACCTTTTTGGAGCCTGTTTAAAGTTTTCTTTACATCATTGAACAAGTCTCTGTGTTGTCAATCCCCGACACCCTCCGCACGTTCTCGGACACAGGCCGCGCAGCAGACACGACAGGTACCCTTGAACGAATTGGTACAGGAGACAGCTTCCTGAACATAACACCAGTAGCACAGACAGTGAGATCAACAATTAATAAATGGGACCTACTGAAACTGAGAAGCTTCTGTAAGGCAAAGGACACAGTCAGCAAGACAAAAAGGCAGCCCACAGAATGGGAAAAAATATTCACTAATCCCACATCTGACAGAGGGTTGATCTCCAAAATTTACAAAGAACTCAAGAAGCAAGTCTCCAAAACACCAAAGGACCCTATTAAAAAGTGGGCTGCAGAACTAAATAGAGAGTTTTCAATAGAGGAGTCTAAAATGGCTGAGAGGCACTTGAGAAAGTGCTCAACGTTCTTAGCCATCCAGGAAATGCAAATCAAAACAACTCTGAGATACCATCTCACTCCTGTCAGAATGGCTAAAATCAAAAACACCAATGACAATTTATGCTGGAGAGGATGTGGTGAAAGGGGGACACTCCTCCATTGCTGGTGGGAGTGCCAACTGGTTCAGCCACTGTGGCAATCAGTATGGAGATTCCTCAGAAAAATGGGAATAAACCTACCACAAGACCCAGCAACTCCACTCTTAGGCATATATCCAAAAGATGCCCATTCATACAACAAAGATGTCTGTTCCACTATGTTCATAGCAGCTTTATTTGTAATTGCCAGAACTTGGAAGCAACCTAGATGTCCCTCACCCGAAGAGTGGATAGAGAAAATGTGGTACATCTACACAATGGAGTACTATTCAGCAGAAAAAAATAATGGAATCATGAGATTCATAGGCAAATGGATGACACTAGAAGAAACCATCCTGAGTGAGGTAACCCAGTCACAAAAAGAGAAACATGGCATGTACTCTCTCATATATGGATTTTAGACATAGATATGGGGAGTGCCAGCCTACAATCCTATGGCCAGAGAGTCTGGGAAACAGAAACTTCATTTAGTGGCTGATCGAAGATGAGGCAGACTCCCTTGGTTAAGTACTGAGCTGAACTCAAGAAAGCCAGTAACAGAGAGGGAGGACTGATGATCAAAGGGATTAAGATTGGGCTGGTTTAACCTCCAGAAACAGCTGACCAGACAAAGGTTAACTCTTGAATCCCAGGCATCAGCCTGGGAATCCAGCATGGGACTGATCAAGACCCCCTGAATCTGGGTGTCAGTGAGGAGGCCTAGGGAATCTATTGAGCCTTGGGCAGCAGATCAGTACCCATCCTAAGTATACACACGGACTTTGGACTCCCATAGAACAATGTGAGGTGCACTCTCACCCTGAATTCTTGGGGAAGGGTCTAGGCCCTGCCCTATATGAAATGACAGACTATGGACACCCTCATGGAGGGTCTCACCCTCCCTGGGGGAATGAGGGGATAACGGGGGGGGGGGTTGGGGGGAGGGCACGGGAGGAAGGGAGGGAATGGGATAGGGACCTGGAACTGACTTGTGAAGCAACCTCGTTTCTTATCTAAATTTAAACTGGAAAATAAAATATAAAAAAAAACCAACCCCCCTCTCTTCCCGCATATATTGTGGCTTCCAATTTTGTGCTTTTTATTGGCTTCCTGAGTGTGCAAATGAGTAGGTCTCTGTGTATTTATCTGTTTCTTCAGTCTTTCTTAGGTTCTTGTTCTTCTGCTTGTTTGTTTGTTTTTTTTTGTTTGTTTTTGTTTGTTTTGTTTTTGTTTTTTGAGACAGGGTTTCTCTGTGGCTTTGGAGGCTGTCCTGGAACTCACTTTGTAGACAAGGCTGGTCTCGAACTCACAGAGATCCACCTGCCTCTGCCTCCCAAGTGCTGGGATTAAAGGCATACGCCACCAACGCCCAGCCTGCTTGTTTGTTTTGTCCTATTTGGATATGTTTGCTTTGCTGTATTGTCTTAGTTATGACCAAAGCAATTCTTATAAAAGAAAGCACATTTAATTGGGTACAGACATCAAGGTCCACTCCCAGTACATATTTCCTCCAACAAAGCACACTGCCTAATCCTTCTAATCCTTTTAAATAGTGCCACTCCCTGCTGACTAAATATATTATCCTATGGGGGTCATTCTTATTCAAATCATTATATTTATCTTATTATATTTTATTGTGTTTTATTGTACTATTATCCCTTAGAGGCCTGTGTGTTTTCTTCTGTTTTTTAAAAAAAATTTATTTCTTTTACATCCTGGCCACAGTTTCCCCTCCCTTCTCTCTCCTCAGTCCCTCCTCACTAACACCCTCTCTGTTCCCATCCCCCAATCTACTCCTCCACTTCTGTTTATGAAAGGGCAAGTCTCCCATGAGTATCAAGTTGCAGAAAGAATAAATACCTCCCCATATATTAACGCTGAGCAAGGAGACCCAGTATGAGGAGTAGGGTCCAAAAAGGCAGCAAGAGAGTTAGAGACAGCCCTTGTTCCCACTCTTAGGACTTTCATAAGAGGTCCAGGCTACCCAACTGCAACATATATTCAGAGTGCCTAAGTCAGTCCCATGCAGTCTCCCTGGTCCTTGGTTTAGTTGTTGTGAGCCCCTGTGAGCCCAGGTTAGTTGATTCTATGGGTTTTCTTGTGGTGCTCTTGACCCCACTGGCTCCTACAATCCTTTATCCCCTTCTTCCACAGGATTCCCCAAACTCTGCCTAATGTTTGGCTGTGGGTCTGCATCTGTTTCTTTCAGTTGCTGGATCAAGCTTCTCTGGTGACAATAGGGATTAGCACCAATCTATGAATATAGCAGCATATTGTTAGGCATCATTACATTGACTTTTTTTCTCTAATTGTATTTGGTTCTATCCTAGATCTCTGGGTCATCCAGCTTGTGGGTCCTGGTGCTCCAGAGAGTGTTGGGGTGGGCTTATGATTCTGGCATGGGTTTTAAGACAGACTAGTCATGAGTTAGTCACGCCCCCAATCTCTAGGCCACCCTTACCCCAGGCCATCCCATAGATAGGCCACCCTGGAGGTCAAAGGTTATGTGGCTGGATTGGTTTTCCATTCCTTCCACTTGAAGTCTTGTCTGGTCACAGGGATTGGCCAGTTCAGGCTATGTACCGAAATTGCTAGAAGACTTAGCTGGGGTCGTCCTTTGCTGGGAGATTCCCTTGCACCAGGTTTGTTTACTAATGAGAGTAAGTAAGGAGATGGGTCAAGTTAGGCAGGTAGGTGGGGAATTACTGGGAGGAGTTGCGGGATTGGAAACCATAATAAGGATATATTAATTGAAAAGAAAATCCATTTTAGTAAAAAAATTATTTGTGAATTATCATTTTATTTAAAAAAGAAAACAACAACCCTCACAAACATTTACATACACTAATCTGATCTAGAGAATTTTTCCATCTAGGCTTTCATCTTAGGTAACTCTAGGCTGTGTCAAATTGAAGATTAAAGTTAACCACAACAGATGCAATGGATAGGGTGGAGCAGACAGAGGAGACTGGTTTTCTCATTCTTGCCTCTTAGCTGTGGCAAGGGAAGGGAAGGTGAGCACAGTGAACTGGGTAATGAGAGGCAGCTATATAAACTAGGGGATGATGTTAAAATGACTGATATTTCGTATTCACAGGTCAGAGCAGAGTCAACACTGCTGGACTCTCTGGCTAATAACTTACTCTTTGTGTATTTGTCACTTCACCTAGTATATAAGTTTAATGGCTGGGAACATAACACAGGGTGAAGTTCTTGCCCAGAGATCCCAAGGCTATAGGTTCCATTCCCAATACCAGTTCAGTTCTCATTGTTACAAGAAACCAAACACAACAGAAAGCTTCCTGTGTGAGAGTGTGGAAGCTCACCAGTCTTGAGAATAGTTATGCCTTTTATTCTACTAGAGCGAAATTTGTTATACAAGTAACAAAATATGGTTGCTATTGTGGATACAATTTTAATATCTTTCAGAGTCATCTTTAAGGTCCATTTGGGTTCCCTTTGCAGCTGTTTATTTATGATGTTATTAACATTTCCTTGAATTTAGGGTGTATGGGACTTCTGCTTCAAAACATTAGTATCTTGAGGAAATGAGGTACTAAAATTGAATGTGAAACACTCAACAATATGTCTGTCACACTGCAATAGATCTTCTTTTTAAAGGTTCTATTTGAAGACACATTTTTAAAAATTTTCTTCTCAACATCAGTAAAATAAAAATTTGATTATTTCATTTAACCATGAAACAAGGGTATCTATTTCTCAAGATCATTTTAACAATTCTTAATGTAATGTCCAGCACAATTTTCTCAACAGCCATAACATTTTATGTTAGTTTAGTTCATATAAAACATTCTGGGAGATGCCTTGCCAATGGTCAGCTTCAATACTGACCATTTTGGAACCTCTTGGGTTTTCAAACCTTTGTGAGAAAAAAAATCAAACAAAAATTCATCATTTTGTTACAAACATGTAGCCCCAAAAGAATCTACTACCAGCATACTGTTAGTCTACTGAGACTGAATCTACAAATGTACCAGAAGACAGTTCATACCTCATTGCACTCGGTAGCATGCCACAGGAATTTAAATAGTGGCTCCCAAAGCATTACTCTATCTGTATCTTTTCAAAGATCTCAGTAACAACAAGCTCTCACAATAAAATCAAACAGGGAGCCAAATCTAAAAACATAGTATGGTGGTTTGAATAAAAATGGCCTGCATAGGTCCATAGGGAATTAGGAGGCTTGACCTTATTGAACTAGACATGGCTTTGTTGGAGGAAGTATGTCACTGGGACCTGGGCTTTGAGGTTTCAGAAGCTCAAGCCAGGCCTGGTGGCTCACTGTCTCTTCCTGCTTCCTGCAGATCCAGATGTAGAACTCTCAACAACTTCTCCAGCACCATGTCTGCCTGTGTGCCACCATGCTTCTCGTCGTGACAATAGTGGACTAAACCTCTGAACTGTAATCCAGTTCCAATTAAATGTTTCCTTTATAAGAGATGCTGTGGTTATGGTATCTCTTCCCAGTAATAAAACCCTAAGCAAGACACATACCAACCCTAATTTTTGTCAGTCATTGAACACTCAATTTCTAGTCCTGCACTAAGTGCATCTTCACTGTTAACTTAGAATTACAAGAATCACTAAGAGCTCTGCTTGTGAGACCCAGTTTCTCCAGGTAGTATTGAGCTTATCACTTAGTTAACTGCCCAGTTATTAATTTCCTTGTATAATAATGAGGGACTCAGAATACGATGATTTCTAAATATCTTCCTGACTCAAAATCCCTAAGCTCCTATTACCAGAGAAGAAATATGAATTAAAAACCAGAAAAAACATGGAAGAAATGCAATGGGCCTCACTCTTCATTCCTGTGTCATAAAAGTGCACACTGATTCTGAGTGAGGCAGTGCGAAATCATAGGCACTAGGTTCTACTGATTCAAGTAGAAATAGTAAGTTATTGATTTTGGCTTCCAGTTTGACTGCATCTTAGGGGAAAAAATGAAACTAGCAGGACAGACTCTTAGTTTAAACCATTATATGGACGTGTGGAGCATTTGTGAGAGTACCCTCCTCGGGGCCTGATCACTGACCTGTTGGGTATCCTTCTGAAGATGTTTTCCAAATCAAATCTGGGGAAGATCTAATATTGATAACAAGACTCAAAAATCTCCATGAAAGTAGAAACCCAATTTTCAATTAGGTGTGCAAAGATACAAGGGACAAAAACTTGACAATGTAACCTGTTTCCCTTCCCTGCCCCAGTCGAGCGCTGAGAAGCCCCACATGGAGCTGACAACGCTGAGCAGTGCAAAAAAAAGGTAAATGCATTCACAAAATTCTCAGCAAGTGTTCCCGGCTTGCTTTGCAGATCAGTCCCGCCCGCAGCTGTGGATCTCTGATGCCTCATACTTAAAAAGACTGCAGTGAGTCTAATTTGGATGTTAAGGACAGGGAATTTTGAAACCAAGTCACATGAAATGTGGGCAGAGTCTAGTTCTGAACACCTAAGCCTAGGAAGTGTAAAAATGTATTGTCTTGGATGAAAGGAAGCAAGACGTCCAAGGTGGGCGACTGACTACATTAATAGAGAAACCGAAGCAGTTGGCATCAGGAACAGATGGTTGCAGAACCGAGCACAAAGGTGACCGTCCACATTTGCTTGCTCAGGGAGTAAGGGCGAACGGAAGAGGCGCTGGAAGCCCGGCCCTCCCCATGCACTCCAACCCCTTTCTGTGCACCCCTTCCCTGCCCCCAGCTTGCGTTCCTGGCTGGGTTCGCGGCCCAGCTCCGGCTCCTGTGGTCCGGGTCTCGAACGGGGTGACGCGCGATGACGCCTCAATGGTCGCCAGGCAGGCTCGCCATCGCAGCGCGGAGCCTCGTGGCCGCTGTTCGAAGCGCCTGTCCTCCAGAGCCTGGGCTGCGACTGTGCGTTGGGCGGCCGTGAGGCCGAGAAGCATGCGCGCCGGGGGCGCGGGCTGCCCCGCCGGGCTGCTGCTGGTCGTCGGCTGGCTGCTCCTGGTGGGCCTGCAGGCCTCGCGGGCAGCGAATGTCACCGCGGTCCCGGAAGCCGGCGTGGCCCGCGAGGGCGAGAGCGAGAGCGAGGCAGATGAGGAGGCCGAGAACGACAACGAAGTGCCGGAGAACGAGACCCCGGCCGAGGCCGAGGAAGAGGGTGAGGGCAATGGCTCCCTGGGCACGGAAGGTGCCGAAGAGGGCAGAAGCCCACCCTTTCCTTAGAAAGAATTAACCAATGTCACCTGCTGTAGAGTTTTCTGGCATTACACAACAGCCCCGAGTTTATCCACTTTGTGCATCTATAGCCTTTAAAAACCAGACTTTTAAAAACAAAGTGCTAATGTCTAGGACTCCAAGAAAATAAGCACACATATTGAAAGTGCTATAGTAATACAAGTGTTACTTTGGAGAGGTATCCTCTCATAGGGAGTCGTGTGTGTGTGTGTGTGTGTGTGTGTGTGTGTGTGTGTGTGTGTGTTGTTTTTGTTTTCCTCTGCAGTCATGTTGTTCGTTGTATTTTTTAATTTCCAAAGTGCTCGACATCCTCTTGCTTTCCTGTTCTTGAGATGAGAACTCAAGGGAAGTCAGGATTCCTTTTACTGTGACATATCTAAATGGATATGCTGACAAAACTGTCCCAAAACTCCCATAATCTTGGTGCAGCCCTCAGCCCCAGACAGCCTTGTACTGTTTGTCCTTCAAAGAACTGAGGCAGCAGAAAAGGAAACCAACTCATGACATTGTTGGCTGATGATGTGTTAACACACCACACGAGAGATTGAAACAAACATGTGTTTGGTTCCATAAACATAGCATATACTCCTGGTTCATTAAACAAAATAACTTTGCAAACAGTTGTACATATTCATAAGTAAGTCACATGCTGGTAGGTTAGGGGCAAGTTGGCAGACCTCTGAAGGAGGATGATTCCCTACCTCCGCCAAGGGTCTAGCAGTCACTGTCTCGCTATCTTTATTTTTTCTTGTGTCTTCTCAATCAATATCTACAGCATTCTTGATGACAGACAGTGACTCAGTATCAGAAGGAAATTGTCCAAGGTTATTGGGGACCCTACCTTGGCAACATTACAGAGATCTTGAATAGCTCCCTGACATTGGAACTGTGAGAAAAAAAGGACTACAGAAGAGTCCATGTCCTAAGCATGGCTTCTATTCTTTGAGTAACAGTTTTGATACCAACAGTTTTAATATTAAACTGATCAATGGAAAATTCTAGCTATAAAGTGCTAATGTTGAGGTGAAACCCTAGTGAGGGATTTATAATCACATGCACATTCACAAGTTAAGTGCGCTTATTCTTGTAGTGCTTCAGTGTCTACATCTTTGGACTTCTGAGAATTCACATGCCATCTGGAATTTCAGATGTACAGTTTCATGCATAAGTGCTTTTTCCTGGGGAGACTAAGAGCCCAGAACTGGAAACAGTGGTGAGAAATATATGAACATTTCAGGACCTTGGTAAATTTCCATGGTGCTTATAGCCTAGTGGATCTCTAAAAATTGTCATCATCATTTACTGGCTAGGATATCTTTATTTACTTGCTTTTCTTTTTAATTCTGCTTCCATATAGTTCACAAAATAAGGGCTAATAGAAACACTTTGTGAGAAGCTTCAGTAGAGATTTCAATCTTGTGACCCCCCCCTTGTTTTTAGATGCCCTACCTTTGAAGCTGTGCATACTCTAAACTGGGCAAATAATTTGAATGCACCTAAATTCTCAACTGTTCAACCTGAATCTGCAGTGTATCCATCATGGAAATTCAGCTGCAGCCTCTCTCACAGAGTCTAGTTCATCATTATTGTGGTTCTTTTTGCACTATTGTCAAAACACAATACTTCTGAAAGATATGAAAGGCACACAGTTCTTTGCAGAGAATGCCACTTTGCTGCATAATTGCAAAGCATTTACAGTTTTAGATTTGTAAACAATTGGAAGATTAGTCAATGAGTTCTATTCATGTCAACATCATCTATTTTCTTTGAGTCCCCACATAGAGACCTGCTGTCATGATTTATCCACTTACAAATCTTGTCAAGTTAATTTGATATATAAACATGAAGAAGGAAAGAATCCTGTCATTGTGATTTCAGGAAAACAAGATGATTCAAGGTTTTGTAGTAGACTATTTAAGGAGAAATCCCTTTCTCTTGGAAGATGTACCACATATCTTCTTCATCTTTAAGAAATTCCATGTCTACTTACTAAGAGACAATTCAGACTATTCATCCAGGGTGCCATGTGTCACTGAGGTTTTGATTATGTAACTAATTGTTTTATCTTAACCTTTGTATTGCTGTCTCTGTTCATCATTGTTTACTAATTGCGAAATGTTTTATCTATCCATTTCCCCTTGGCCATCATCAACAAAAGCAAACCATACAAATAAATAGCCCAGTTGCCAAACCCCAACTTTGTTCATTTCTGGTGAGCTCTGCTGACTGCAGAGGATGGTGCCTCTAGAGATGTGTCCTGTGTTCCTGAATGATAGTGCAAAGCAGTGAGAGAAGAGAAACTGAAGAGATGGAAAGAGTTGGTGACCTCAGAGTCTTGGCTTATTTCACAACTTCTTTGTCTTTCTAGAAAATTCTGACTCATCTTCAATTTGATAATTTTAGAGTTTTTAATATGATTGGAAATATTGGTGACCAGTGGTGAAATAAAATTTGTTTGAAGATAAAAGAAACATCAGAGTATGTTAGATTAATTTATTTCCTCCATGTGCCTTATATATCTTTTAGAGTATAAACATTCTATATCAATATGCTCTTAGACTTATTAAAGGCTCCACTAGACATATACATATTGAATTATAAATCAGTTTTACTTTATTAAACTACAGCTGTGGTTGATCCTGGTGGCATAGGACTATATCCCAGCTACTTTAGAATCTCAGGCAGGAATTTTAAACTCAAGGACAACTTGGCATACAAAGTGAATTCAAAGGCCCCCTAGGTAACTTAAAGAAACCTGTCTCAGCTGGGGTGGTGTTGGTGCATGCCTTTAATCCCAGCACTCAGGAAGCAGAGGCAGGTGGTTCTCCGTGAGTTCGAGGCCAGCCTGGTCTACAAAAACCTACAAAGTAAGTTCCAGGACAGCCAGGACTGTTACACAAAGAAATCCTGTCTCAGCAACAACAACAAAAAAGGAAAGGAAAGGGAAGAAAAGAACCTGTCTCTAAAACAAAATGAGGAGCAGGGGAAGGATACAGCTCAGGTTGGAGCACTCACGGGGTATATTTGCCACTCTGCGTTAATACCCAGTAGTGCAATAAAAATAAAGTGAGAAATATGTCCTTCAATATAAGAAAGAATGAAAGTCCTGAAATATCAACCTTACACTCCACCCCAAGAAACAGTTTCAGGGTTCCAGGTGCACCCTGATGATGTGTGTCTCTAGTCATCCTGTACTGTGAGATTATTGCCAACAGGCTGTGGGTGAGGCTTTGGGAGATTTTAGGAACCTTTGGAACATTCTTGCCTCCTTTTGAACTTACTGTTGAGCTCATTGGTGGTTTTTACTTGTTCTTCTCTAATGACAAGCCACATAATATTTTTGAAGAGTTGAGATTTCAGCCTATAGGATTTAATTTCCTCTGAGGTTTCATTTTGTTAGATTTCGCTGTTTTTGTACCCTGTTGCTTCAGATCCAAACTTACCATCAGGCTTATTTTCAGGACCCCAGATACAGTCGGCATGTTATCAAGGTTCCTTTTACAGGTTATTAATAAAATGCTGAGGAAGACACAGACCTTTGACACATTATTCCTTCTACGTTGATACCAGCCAATTAACCAGCATCTGTGGACTTAAGGGTGTACTAGTATTCAGACTATTTTCATTTGATACATTGTTATGTAATAGGAAACTTTGACAAATGTCATATGTAAGTTCATATATATATCATTTTCTTGACGCATCATTGTAGAATTTACAGTTTTATAAAGTGACTAAATGATTCAGTGAACACTCAGTACACCACAAATACTAAAGTTGAAAGAGTCTTTGGAAATTGTCTGGTTCCATCTCCTTGTCCTTCTTTTCCCCCTCTGAGGAATCTCAAATAAGAAGGAATTTATGTATTTCCCCATAGTAGCATAGGTAGTGAATAATGGCGCTGGCTGACTGATGGTTCCTGAATGGTCCAGTAGTCGTTTTCCAGTTTTTAGCTTGTGCCTCATAATATGCCATCTGAAAATATTCAAGCATTTCAAATATTAAAATGTCAATTCAAATTGATCATCATGTTAGTTCAAATCATTTAACAAAGTCAATGTTGACTTAATTATATGTATCCTGTGCCTGCTCTGTATTCACAGTCCTGGATTTGATGCTTGCAAATACAGAATGAAGTGTTTGTGTAACTATTAATGTTTCACAATATTGAAAATGGGAAAGAATAAGAGTATGAAATTAATAACTACAAAATGAGTGTTGTCTTAAGTATTGTGTTAGCCCTAAGTAGTCTACAGAATGATTTACTACACCACTGCGTTCAGTTTAAATATCAAGTGAGACAGGCTTTTCAATTTTTACAAAGGGTCAACTAGGTCTAACAGAACTGAGTTGCTTCACTCACATTCCAACAGTGAATTAGTTGCAGAAGCAGTGTTTTTGATCTTCAAGTTGGATGTGCTTTCTGTGTGATTTGTTGCTTAGATATGCAATGCCTTTTAACATTCTCCTTTAGCAACCCATAGTGCATTTTTTTGTGTTGAGATTTGAGTCTTAATCTGTGTTTTTCAAGACTTGGTCACATATTATAGCTATAGGAACTCAGGCTAAACTTTGGAATGATTAGGAAAAAATGAAGTGTCCTAATATGGTACCTCATACCTGTAACCCTAGCGAAGCCAAGACAAGAGGACTACTGAGATCAAGGCCAGTCTGTGCTGTGTAGCAAGATCCTGTACCCAAAACAGAACTACCAAACCACAAAAGGAAAGTCAAAAGGAAATATGATTGAGAACCAAGACTACTAAGCTTCTCAAATAATTAGATATGCAAAGAGTTACATAATAATTGTATATATTATAGATTGGCCTGCTGGATAAATCATTGGAATGAATTCTTAGAAACGTCGAAATCTGCCATCCAAACCTGCAAAGTGAATGAGTGGAATCTATTTGTAGCTTTTTAAATTCTGATGCACACTTGGTAGGAAGGCTTATTTGGAGATGTAAATTGTTTTGTACTAGTTTATTTCTTTTACTGTCCTTATAGAAAATAGAGAATATCTTTAAATTGTTCCTAAAGTTCAAAGATTTGTGTCTATGTTTTATTATATTTTCCAGTTGGATTTTAATTCACTGTGTATTAACTAGTGAAAAAGAAAAGCCCTGTGTTATATATGAAATTCAAAAGAAAACCTTAAGTTATTTCTAACTTAATGAATGTCCTTAAGTTTAGGCTTCTTTTGATTTAGAGTAGTGATAGCTGTGTTTACTTGAGGAGCAACTTTGCATTCCTGGTTTAATAGGACATTAAAAAAATCCTCTATTGCCCCTATGGCAATTACCTGTACCCTTCACCTACCAAGAACTATGCTTGTCACTTATAGAAGTTTGCATATGGCTAAATAATGTTTTTTTAACTTTATGTTTAGTTCAGAACAGAACAGTAGTCAAAGAAGTAGAATTTGGAATGTGCACAGTCACATGTGGTAAGTAGCATAGACCAAAGAAATAACTGTCATGATTTCTACCAAGATAAAATGCCAATTATTTGTAATTTCTCTACTTCTTAATGCTTTCTTCATCTCTTGTTTTCTATTCCCATTACTATAATTTACACACAATACTAGGTAATTGCTTTAAAGGTATATTTTCAGGTTTGGGGTATTTTTGCATGTAAGCTATATTTACTAAACTAAAATTCTGCTTCACAGATGTTCAAAGATGAGATATCTTCAGTGCATCTAACAGATGCCTTCCCACACTACTTTGGCAAACCTGCCAAAAAATAAGCTTATTTGCAATAGACTATTACAAATATTCCATTTCGCTAGTTGTACATTATATTTTGGAGAAAAAAGGTGCTAGCTTTGCAAGATGAATAATGTTGAAAGAATGTGACATTGTCCATTCCATGAATAGAAATTGTAAACAAAATCTCTTACATAGTGTTGAGATTCAAACATTTGCTATATAGACTTCTAGCTGTCAAACAGCTACCCTAAGTATGTTAAAATTGCTGAACTAACCCAGAGTTTCTAACAACCTAAAACTTTGGGTAGGCCTAAGATTTCGAAGTTCTGATTAATTCACGAGAAAGCTGATCTTGCGAGTGCTGCAAGTCCCTTGGTTTCTATAGCCATTGCCAAGAATCGCATGATGAGAAGACAGACAATAGGTAATAAATGAAATTACAAACTTGGAAATATGACAGTGATGAGAATCCAGTCTGCACACATCTACATCAGACTTCTTAGGTTTGGTAAAAAGAATTACCAAAACTGACAGATTTTTATGTGGGTGCTAAAATATGCATAGCATAAAAGTTACTATTTAACCACTTTCGAGTATACAGTTCAGTGGCCATAACACTACATCAACATTATCTATAGAATAATTTCAGTACCCACACTAAAACCTCATACCCAGTAGACAGTAGCTCTCTACACACCCATCCTCCCAGCTCCTGGCAGCCACTTTTTTTTTCTAATCAGCTTAAAATGGGGTTCTGGCCTTAGCTTAGTAATGACAGCCAAAATGACAGGAATCATGACAGCCTAAGAGTGTTCAGTTGTAATTTATCGTTTGTTGTTGCTGCTGCTGCTTGACAATTTTCCACAGTAGAGTTATTTTATAATAATTCCAGTAATCTTTCAGCCTTCCTTTTCCTGATCTTGTGGGGTCCACTTTCTTAGCCCTCAAAAGTGTAGCATCACCAAGAAACTCGTTAGAGATATAGGATGCAGACTTTTTACAGGCTGGGTCAGAGTCTGCATTTTAGAAAGATTTCCAGGTGACTTGCATGCACTCTTAAGTCTGTATGCCTCCTTGTCATCTTCAGCTTTTTCTTTCCTTGGATGGGCTTATGATGAACACCTTGTTAGGGGCTAAAGAAGGGAATCCAGCAGGGAAGATGAAGGGAGACTCTGCCTATCCTGTTACACAACTTATGGGACGTAATTCCAAACCAGTGACACTCTAGGATCAGCTAATAATTATTTGATTTCTTGCTAAAAATGTGTGACAGATTGAGAAAGAGTATCTTGCTGGATATAGAGGTGTAGTAAATAGTTTATTCCATGTATACTTAATAGAGAGACTTTATTTAAAAAATCTTATGGTAAAATATGATTTTTGGAATTGATTTCAGAAGCTCCAACCCCAAACCTGAAAAGTTCCATTATCAAATAAATTTGTGTAAGCCCATGTATTATGGTAAATCTGATTTTATAGACTGAAGGAAGAATATTTTATGTACTCTTAAAATGGAAAATTCTATCAATTTAAAACCTACACAATTATATTGAGTTCTGATTCCAAAGATATTGAAATTAAATTTTTATATTTTAGTCAATAAAAATTATGTATGGTAATATATTTATTAGCATACTGCACATTTCAAAAAACTTCTATAATAAAGAGGTTCTTTTTGCTTTATTGTAATGTTTAAAATGTGCAAGTGAGCATAGAGTCCTTTTCCTGATGAGAATAGCAATCAGTGTCTTATGAAACTTTCTTGGGGGGAAATACTGTTTAAAGAAATAACTGGAGTGGGGGTCTACAAAAGCTCTACATGTTGTCATACTGATTAAGATTTTAATTTCCAAAATTAAGAGAACATTCTCAAAACTAAACTAAAGAAAATGTAGACTTGAGTGGGAGGAAAGGCTCCTTGCAATTACTTTTATTTAAACATTTGTTAATTTCTTTGACTAAAGGTGTTGGTATCAGAGAAGTTATTTTAACCAATGGATGCCCTGGAGGTGAATCCAAGTGTATTGTTCGTGTGGAAGAATGCCGTGGACCTGTTGATTGCGGCTGTGAGTTGAATCCATATTTGCAGAGGGAGGGTTTATGCTGGGGAAATACTTTTAACTTCAACCTACTACTGAGTACAAGGAGACAATCAACTGATAAAAGGAAATACTAAAAAATTAAATACCCCTTCTGTAGACTGTCAGAGCTCTAAGTAGTCTTGCTTTTGATTCACATTTCAGTGGTGTGTAGAGTCTGTGGTATGCTGGACTTTCACTGTGCTTGGGGTCTGTGTTTGAACCTGCCCTGGAGTGAAACACTTCTGATGCTGTGGCTATGACATTTTTTTGCAGATTGATAAACCTAAAATTTGGAAGGTGGAGCTGTTTGTACCAAATTATGCTTTTTTATCATTTCAACTTCTCTAATGAGGTTTCATAACCCTGAATTAGAAGCCATGGGCAGATCACCAGGTTTAAAGTAATATATCTCTAAGCTAAATGCCTTCTCCTCTTCCACACTTACTTCTGCACTCAAATGAAGAGTCCTGGTTTCTCCTCACCTGCTTCTTTTTGGTGACTGCTCTGTAGTCAGACTCTCAATTACAAGAGTCAATGTCCTTGGTATCTAATTGACTTCTGAGGGTGGCTTTTTACAACAGCGTGGCATATGAGAAAGGATCCCCAGACAACACAAAGTTTTCCTTACAGTAGTGTTATTTACTACTGTAGGGAGATAGGATTTGAGACCCAGATTCTAACCTGGCCTTTTGTTATCTTCTCAGGGATCTTCAGTGGATTTCATAACTTTGGATACCTTTATTCAGCTGGAGAAATTAGAAATTTGGCTTTTCATAGCCAGTCTAACCCTCATATTATGTGTAATATATATGGATGTGTATGTATTATGTATACTCAGTGTCTTGATAATGCTATATCTCTTGGTTGATGATATAATTAAATTATTAGTTGATGATACAATTGAAATTGTTGATTTAAAAAGGGAGTATGGCCAGATAAAGCAATTTCTGCCCAGTGATATTTGTCTATTTTTTCTTCTTTTTCAGGGGGAAAACCAATTTCTGAAAATCTTGAAAGTGTTAGACTGTCATGTGTTCATATATCTCCTGTAAATCGTTTCAAATATATGTGGAAGCTTCTAAAGCCAGACCAAGTAAGAAATGACTGTGTATAATCTGGTGTTTTTAGTGGCTGATAACATTTGGTACCTAGTTCTGATGTTTTATGAAATCAATTTGGAAAATGGAGTTAAAAATTATATGAATTTATTGTATTATTGGAATTCAATTTTTATCAAACTAAAAATACATATGTCTTAGGGTCATATATAATCACAACTTAGATTCACACATTTTATGTTGTATTCTGTTTTGGAATCAAGGTTCTTACTGGTTTTATATAGGCGTGGCATGATAAACAATAGTTAACATTAATTAAAGGTGTTATGAATACCAGAAATCAACTGAGTGATAAGAGTTCACTTAAAAGACAAAACAAACCTATAAACTTTTAAAAAAATAAGTATAAAGGTGTCATTTTACTGATAGTAATTGAGGTATAGAAAGTGTCTTTGTTTGCTTTTCTGTCACTGTGATTAAACACTTACCAATTGAACTGGGGAGGAAATAGTTTACTGACGCTTTCTGCTCCAAGTGACAATTCATCACTGAGGGAAATCAGCACAGGACCTGCAGCAGAGCCATAGGGACTTGTTCAGCCTGCTTTCTTATACATCCCAAGACTATCTCCTGCCCAGGAGTGACATCACCTACAGTGACCTGGGCCCTCTCACATCAGTCATTAATACAAAAAATGCCTCACAGACTAGCTGACAGACCAGTTAGATAGGTATTCTCTCAACTCAGGTTCCCTTTTGTCAGATTACCCTAACTTGTGTCAAGGTGACAAAGCTCACTAGCACAGAAAGTACTGTCCATAGTCAACAGGGTTGAGTTTGAAGTCTACATTATCTGATTCTAAATCATATATGTACAATTAATCACATAGAAGGCTGAGAGTGAGAAGTTCTTTTGTTAGAGGATCTTCCTCAAGCTGTCAACCTATTGTGTTTGCCAATGATCCAGAGTACCCTGCTTGTCTTTCACTGTTTCCGTTTGCAAGCAGTGAACCCAGTCAAGACCATTCATACATTTTGTTTTTGTTTTTTATTTTGTTTTTAATAGCAACCCATTATACTTTCAAATGATTCAGCAATCCTAGAAGTACAAAGAGAACTTCATCCTATGGCTTTCGAGTGTGACACCCTGGATAATAATGAAATAGTAGCGTCTGTTAAGTTCACAGTCTATACAACAAGTGGTAAGTGTCCAACATTGTTTGGTTTGCTTATATCTCAAACTCATTATTAGGAAACTGCCCGATGGACTTTTTAAAATGCTGATTTCTACCAGCTATACCCCAGAGCTTCTGATTCAGTAGATCTGTGTAGTGCTGGCACATGAATTATCAGATGAAGCTGCTCCTTTAAAACCCAGTCCTGAAGCTAGAGATGGCTCAGCAGTTCAGGGCACTGACTGCTCTTCCAGAGGTCCTGAGTTCAATTCCTTATACTCATGTAGTGGTTCACGGCAGTCATTAATGAGGTGCAATGCCCTCTCCAGTGTACAGACATAATGCATGCAAAGTACCCATGTACACATTTAAGTGCCTCTTTAAACAAGAAAAATTGACTTAAAAACAAACAAAGCAACAACAACAAAAAGCAGACCTTCAACTTGAAATATATGGTACATTTATTTCCACCATTAAAGTAAAGATTGGATTGTCACATGTGATTGCAGAAAAAAGTATAATTAAAACTTATGAAATCAGAGCATTTCTCTTTAGAAGCTATCTATTTGATGTGTGTGTGTGTGTGTGTGTGTGTGTGTGGTGTGTGTGTGTGTGTGTGTGTTTTGAGTTTTTCTAGATAGCCCTGGCTGTCCTCGAACTCAATATATAGACAAGGTTGGCCTAGAACTCATCTGTCTGTCTCTGCTTCAGAATGCTGGAACTAAAGTTATGTGATATCATGCCTGGCTTTGGATTATATTTTTGATGATTCAGTATTGAAGTTCTTGCTCTATCCTTGAACATGACTTTACATAGACATTGTATCTCCTAAGAAATAAAGCATATGTCCATGTTCATTCAGTTTAACCTGTGGCATTCTCTATGTCCCCATAACTATTTCCTTGGGTTTAGTTGCTCTCAACCATATTTAATGATGCTATCTTTGTTGGTAGGAGTATCTGATCACAAGGTCTTTTGAGAACTCACTTGTGTTAGGATTCTCTAGAGGAACAGAACTGATAGAAGGAATATTAAAGGGAGGATTTAGTAGAGTGGTTTACAGGCTATGGTTCAGGTAGTCCAACAGTAGCTTTCTCCCTGTGGAAGGCCACTAATCCAGTAGTTGTTCAATCCATGAGGCTAGATACCTCAGCTGATCTTCCAACTATATTGAAGTTTCGAAGAAGTAGGTTCTAATACCAGCAAAGGCATGCCTCAGCATTAGTATAGATGAACTTGCCAACAAGAGTGAAGACACACAG
This sequence comes from Mesocricetus auratus, assembly GCF_017639785.1. NCBI lineage: Eukaryota > Metazoa > Chordata > Mammalia > Rodentia > Cricetidae > Mesocricetus > Mesocricetus auratus. The sequence goes on from NW_024429184.1 coordinate 24,182,739, forward strand.
GCAAAAGCAAAAACTTCCCTCTTCCATGCCATTCTATATGAACTGCTACTATAAGGTGTGGCCCAGATTTAGGATGAGTCTTTCCACCTCAAATGATCCAGACAAGAAAAAACACCTCACCAGGTATGTATGATTATCTGCTTGGGTTTTAGTTGATTCCAGATATAGTCAAGTTGACAACCAAATTAGCCATCATATCATTAAAGATTCTAGAGCTCTTATTCTCAGAGAACTGTCTTCATATGTAAACCTTCTAGAAGTGCTAGGTAACTTTAAAGGGGTCTGTGCATTTATTGAAGCTATTTCTGAGTCTAAAAAGCTTTTTTTGCAGTCTGGAGAGCCATGCCATGCAGTGTTCTTTATTGAAATGAAAACAAGCTGCAAAGGGTTTTGGAGAGGTTTGAAAAATAAATGTTTACTAGTAAAAAATTCTTGATGTGCTTTTAGATTGCAACTTACAAAACATCTTCAAGGCAGAAGCTAATAACCACTACGTTGAGTCATCATTAAAAAGATAATTCTAGTAGCAAATAACTATTAAGAAAAGCATAAGAAGACTGAACAACTGGGGGACCTTCAGACTTAATAAACATTCTCAACCTGCCATAGTTTATGATGCTTATAGGTTCCTGCCATTTGTAGACTTGGTCATCACTCCCTGGCCCCTCATAGGTACCTTTTAGTAGTTAGCACTTTTCACAACTAGAAAGGACCATTTTTCTGCTAATGTGTAAGCTAAGGGTTAGAACACAGACCCCAAATCCTTGTCCTTTGTTGAGACAGTGTTGACTTTATCTCATAGTGACCCAGGAATGGTGAGGTAGCTCTGCCACTTAAGAAACAAAGTACCTTCAGAATATTTCAGTACCTATTAGTTCCTCTGAAAAACAGCAAGTTGCTCACCATGCAACAGACCTTTTTGTTTGTTCAGACATCAAGTAAATGTTTTTGTTACAAATATCCACACCCTACAGTATTGGAATGAATCAAATAAGTAATAGAAATGTTTTTAGGATAAATTTAGCTAATAGAAAATTCTGCCAGATATAGTGGTGTATGCCGTTAATCCCAGAATTTCAGAATCGCATCACAGAGACAAGCAAATCTCTGTGAGTTGTAAGCCAGCTACATAGTAAGTTTCAGGACAGCCAGGACTGAGTAGAGAAATTCTATCTTAAAGAGAGGAAGGGAAGGGGGAGAGAAAGAGGGAAGGAGAGAGAGGGGGAGGGAGGAAGGGAGAGAGGGAGGGAGGGAGGGAGGGAGGGAGGGAGGGAGGGAGGGAGGGAGAGAGACAGAGTTAGGGACAGAGAAGGGGGAGGGAGGGAGAGGGAGGCAGAGAGAAACAGAGGGAGGGAGGGACAGATGGCAGAAAATTTTCATTCCCATTTTTTCTTTCTCTTTTCTATATCATGTTCTCACTCACAATTATTGGCTTTCATAATATGGCATTGTTTGGGAATTTAATTGTATGTCCTAAAAGATACATTGATGTCTTAGGTTCTCAGTATTTAGACTGTAGGTATATTTGAAAAAGAGGTCAGTTAAGATGGGGTTGTGACTGTTGTCCAAATAAAGAGAACTTTGGACTGAGGAGGGAAAGGGGAAAGAAGAAAGAGCAGGAGAACTAAGAGAAGGGGGAGAGGAATGAGAGGCAGGGTAGGGGGCAGGCGCTTGTAAGCAGATCCAAGCTGGGTAGCTGAAAAGGTATCTCAGAACCCCACCCCAAACCTTCACAAGACTCGCTGAGTCCCACCAACCCCACCAATTATTTATAGCTTCCGGAATATGAAGCAAATTTATGCTGTTGCCAAGTCACCCAGTTTATGGTACTTTGCTTTAGTAGTGATAAGAAACTAACGTACACATAAGCTATCTTTGACTAAAACATTAAATATTGAAATTCAACCCATTTTTAATTAATTTTAATTTCATTAAATTTTTTCTTAGAAATTTTTAAGAAGAAATTCAGCCTTCTTAAGAAAGTTAGATGTACAAGTAGTCCACTTGGTGCTTGCAAGATGACTGTTCTTCTCAGGAGTGGAGATATATTCTCATACCCTTTACTCCATCCTATCTTGGCTGACGCTGGGTGTTAGTGAATAAAACAAACTAATTTTGCATTTCTCTTCAGAGCCCAGTCCTAAACATTGTCTCTGTTATAAAAATCTCCCACTTTCTACAAACTGAAATTATTAAATTTTTTTCTTAATCTGACAATATTGGAATAAAAATATAAATTCACCTTTGCAATTGTATTCAGGACTGTTTAAATGGAGATCAACAAATTGCATTTATACTATGTGACTACTGAGAAAAGATGGTTATAATCCATGGCATTAAGAAGATAGGAACAAATCCAGGTGATTGCTATACAGGAGATCACTTCTCATGGAGTGGTACATACTAAAATTAAAATGTTAAAATAGCCAACTCATAGTTGATATAAATCTCCCTGGTCTTTGTTTTACTTACCTATATAATATAGTATTTAGTCTGGTGGTCTGTTTCTGTATGGATTATTTTTGTGTGGGTTAAGAATGGGGGAAATAAAAGAACTATAGGAAAGCCATCACATTCATAAAAAGTATAACACTGATATAAGCTGTCTCTTCACCAGTTTATAGTCCAGTAATGCTATCACACATACTGTAGACCAGCTCTGCCTTCTTTTTTTCAGAGAAGAAATGCCTGATTTAGGAGTAGTGTGTCAATATTGTATGGAGAACAATTAGTATCAAGTCCAATCTTATATTTTAAAAACCAGAGTTATGTCATAATCCTAAGCATAAAACTTAAGTGTGTGACGTTTGAAGGGGGAAATGACAGAAGGTCATGATTCAGTAATAGGCAAGGTTTCTTAACCATGACTCAGATCAATCACCATAAAACTAACGTTGAGTAAATCACACTGTGTCAAAAGTAAAAACTTCAGATTACCAACATAAGTCACTTGGAAAATGAATAGGCAGACTGAAATCTAGGAGAAATCCAAGTAACATAGGCAGGATAATGAGTTTGATAAAGGTCTCTCTCAGTTTGTTAGGAAACTAGGTATATCCCTACCCTCCTGACAGAAGTTACTCTTTTATTTATCTTAGAGAAAACAGATCCACAAAATAAGGCTTACAGGAATGGTTCATTTAGATAGCCATTCCCCAGTGATAGACAGTAGTAGTCATAATACATGTCTCTCTACTTTCAGAACTGCAGATGAGAAGAACAAACAGGCCAGACACTGATGCAGTCTTAGTTTTTGTGCTGACCATAGGAGTCATTATCTGCATATTTGTGATCTTCGTCTTGATCTTCATCATCATAAATTGGTAGGTGAATGGCTGGGATGCACCACCATCTTTGATTGACGTGGTCCTCAATCTCCACCCATTTGCAGTGAAGCCCAGATCTCTGCCCCATGGTGTGTCCTATATGTGTCTTGATACTCTCTTGTTTCAAGCTACCCCAACTTGTATATGGGTGCTTTTACAAACAATAGGGTGACTTACTTTGCAGCCATGGGAGAGCTTTCAGATGTGTATTTTACAATTTTACAAGACAATTATTTTAAAGGGAAAAAAGAGACTACTTTTGCCATTTAACCGTGGCTCTCACTGCTTTAAAACTTGGCTGTTGTAACCTCCCAACTCATTTAAATGAAAGAAAAAAACCTGCATATGTATTATACCCAGCAAATCTGAGGGTTCGTCAATCACAGTGCAGATGGATTATTCCAAGTGGAGTTGAACTGTGAATAAAGGGCACTTTTATATAATGGAGATATAAGTATGAGCCTCAGTTTTGGTTTTGTTTTTTATTGTGGCCTTTGTTTTTGTTTTTGCTTTTTCCGCCAGGGCGGCAGTGAAATCCTTCTGGGGGGCGAAAGCCTCAACTACTGAGATACATTCAGAGCTGAGTTCTATGAGGTACAAAGATTCAACTTCTCTTGACCAGTCACCAACAGATATACCTGTACATGAAGACGATGCTTTAAGTGAATGGAATGAATGATGTATGGATGACATATGAGAAACCAAAGACAATTAGAGCATATCAGATTCATTATTATAAAAATAAAGTATATACTGAAATACTTCAATGACACTGCATTGAGTTTGCCTCCATGGTGCTAATGCATGTGCGGCAGGGTTGTCTGTTCAGTTCAGCCCTCTAGTACAATTGCCAGATTCACTTTGAAATAGTTCTTGGTATTTACTGTTTCAGATAACAGCTTGAGGTCACTTATATAAATGTATATACAAATAGTTTCTGATCACTTTGGTCATTTGTGAGGTCATTCTGTCCTAAATAAGAAAAATATAATATAGAAGTTTCCTTGAAAAGTAAGATTTCTCCAACCTGAGGGATCTAGGTTGAACTACTAAAGTAAATCATACTTCATAACCTCTGCAGGGCATGTAACGTATAAAACATCATTTGTAAAACATGAAGTAGTGATAGCAACCAAGACTTGGTGACTACTGTGTGTTAAGCACTGCTCAAAGCAGTTTATTAGGTAATTTGATTGTGTTTGTATAGAGGAAATACATGTAAGAACTAAACAAGTACTTGGAGGTGGCTGGGAAAATAACATGAATTTAATAATTTTTATTTCTCCCAGAAGCAGTGACTTAGAGACTCTATAATGACCACTAACAAGTACATCATTGTGCTTTGTATGCAGGTAATAATAGAAAAGAATGCCAGCATTTTGTGTTGTACCAGTGTGACACAATTCAGCCACTAAACTAGATGCTAAAGCATTAAGGATTATACTCAGTAGTCTTTTCCAGCAATTGTTCTTAAGGCTACATTTTGTTTTTCTCTGTTTAGATGAATTCTGCTTTAACTTCATTACTTTATTTTAGGATTTATGATATACATGAGGCAGAAAACATTATAAATGAGCATTTGTGGTATACCTTTTTCTAACACAGAGAAAAAGGATATTATAAAGTTACCCTGTTTATTTCTGTTACATGGCAGTTTTATCGGAAAGAAGCAAGGATCAACTGGTTAGAAAATGATGTTTATCTGTTGTGGGAATTCCTTTGGAGACCTTAAGTGAAAAGAGATTGTTTTTATATAGTCTCCTAAAAGAAAATTTTACACCACCTATCTCAGACAAATGTTAAACAGCAATCAGCCTTCCAGTTCTTATTTCTGAGCATGTATGGTCTTGCACCTTTAGTAAAGAGGCTATATAAATCCTTGTTTTAAAGCCAGAATGGCAGTGGGTTCCAACTATATTTCCATGGAAGAAGACTAGTTGTGCTAACTTCTGTTCTGGAGCTATTTCTGACTGCCTACCTCTGGCATGTGGTAGGACAGTATTTCTTAGCTCTTTTGGTTGGGAGGGGCAGTGTGCCTACTTCTGACCAGTAAGTTATCAGCCCACATTCCGAAGATCTGGGTCATCCTGAGTCTGGAACAATGATGTGAGGAAATATTTGGAACTTTCATGGCTTGGATTCCAGAGTGAGGACTATGTGCCACAGGATGTTTAGTAAGCCTACCTTAGATAGTCTACATTATACACTATTTTAATGAAAGTTTATAGGTTATTTGATACAGTAGTTAATTCTAGAACTATTCTAATTGACATATCTCTTTTCTTTAAAATAAGTTGAAGAAACTTCTTTACTGGGTACTTATCAAGCTTTCAGTGTGCTGCATACCCCCACGATTTTCCAATGAGGGCATTGATGAACTATGTCCCTGATGTATGGAATGAAGCCATGAATCTGTGTAAAGGGTACTGCTCACTTTCAGGCAAAACTGTCCTGAAAAGTTTGCGTGTGAGGAGCCAGGGCTCAGTTAATGTATACTAGCTGAGTAATTAGTAATGCGTCACACACAGCAAATCATCAGTAGGCTTTGACATTATATTATAGACTACAATGTAATAAATACATTTATGGAAGCCTGAAATTTTCTGTGAAGCAATGTTAGGAAGACTCATTTAAAGAAAAGTTTATTAAGACAATTTTACCTTGTTTAAAAGGGAGGAGAACCTGGGAAGAGCAAAGAACAGGTCGGAAAAAGCAAAATGCATCTTGGAAGAAGGCTAGTAGACCTAGAATATAGAAAGGAGAATATGTTTGTGGGAGATGAGGCAGAGGCAGTTGAGACCATACATGTACATGACATTATATTTGCATAATGAAAATACTGTGTGGACCATAAAATTATATTTCAATAGATAAGAATGCATATCAATGATATAATCTCCAGAATATTCTTCTCAACCATAATTAGCCATGTCCTCTTGGAATTTATTCCTACTGATCTTTTAACAAACTGCTGGTCCTCACTTCATAGGGTAGTCTATACATTGACCTGCAGGGAACCATAGAGTTGGCTTGGCCTAGCTGCCTTGAGAGGCATGTGTCATAGATTTATCAGGTTAGAGTCCATGGCTACTGGGGCACAGTGTGCCTTCTGGTTCCTGAGAGATTAATGCACTCCCTCAGGCAGTGCCAGTTGATGTTTCTCCTGTAGATGTCAAGGATGGGTAGGAACTTGACAGGACAATTGGTCTTAGACATTAACCTTGTGCACCCTGTATAACTTGCAAATGTCATAGTATCTTGGCAACTACAACTGTACTGATCCTGGAAACTGCCATTATATTTTGTTTCTGATAAAGTTTGAAAGTCTGATTGCTCTCAATATAATTGCCACAGCCTATTGTGCTGTGGCCCCCTCCAACCTGGCCTGATTTCATTCCTCATGGCCACATCCGGTAACATTGGCCAAGTAAGTGTGGGCACTTACATTGACCTAACCTAGGTTCTTTTAAGTCCTACTGGGAATGCAAAATCCTTACCAGTTATAACTTAGTTTTCATACATTATGATTCCTAATTCACTCTCTTGTTCAAGACATGACAGGAACATTTAAAGTTCCTCAGAATAGCCATGGTTGTTGGTGATACCTCTAGGTCAGCATCCAGTGACAAGGTAGGCACTGGCTGTGATTTTTCCATGGTAAGGACAAGACATGGAATGAATCAGACAATGTCACTCATTCTGTAATATCCAACTTCCTTCTGTTGACAATTTAATGGTTTCAATTCTCTCTAGTAGATATTATGTTATTTTATGATTAATCATTTCAAAATTGAGGTAATTTTTCTATGTTGGCTCTTTTCTTATACTTTAAATATGCTTCTTCATGACTTTTTGTTTTTGGAAGGACTGCCATTTTGAAATTTATCACCCATCACTATGGTGATTTATCAACTGTTTCAAAATAATAGAATCAGTTATGCAGTAATTTAGACTTTGAGGTTTGTGCCATTTTATTATCTGTGATCAATTTGTTGTGTAATAGAAAACAGTTTGTCTTTGACAATTTCTGACTCTTGCTGAAAAGCAAAGTTAGATTTTGAACATCCATGTCATCATGTCCTGTCTTCATTTGCATAAACTCTTCACTGGACTCTTTCTTCAGTTCTGTACTTCAAGTGTACCCAGCAGACCACCAAGTCCTCTTCCTTTACCTGCTCTTCAGACCTTACCACACGCTTATTTGGATTCTTTTCCCCATTTAGCCCTTTTGTGACTCTGCACCTGCTTACCACTTTTCCTTGCTCTCTCTGAAGCCCCCATCCTACACCTCACCTCGCTCCTTCCTCTGGAATCTTTAACCATTAGTCTTAGGCTCTCAGAAGTCCAGGACAGTATCCTATGTCACCCTGCTCTCCAGACTCTCCCATCACATAAATCAGCACAGCCTCCATCCCAGCTGCAAAAACACCAAGCATGTATACTCCTTGGCTTGCTAACTCTAATAATTGCACACTGCATGGTGCTTTCCCCAGAGTGTACAAAAGGATGTACTGTGTTCTTTCCTGCATATCTCTCGGGCTTTATATTGTTTGTTCTGGAAGAACATGATTTCATTATGTCAGATGATTTCTCTTCCTTGTAAATCATGCATTGGTGTTACCTTGGGGTACTGCATAATAATACAAATATTGCAGTACCTCTCTAATGAGAGTGCTTAAACCTAACCTGCTTGTCTGAAAGGTTTTTGAGCTTTGTCTCAGTAATTCCTAAAAGAAAGCTGTATTTATTTTTTAAAGGATGAGGGGCTGATTAATGTACAGAAGCAAAGCTGTAGTATTTCTATTGTCCTCAACACACAATCTTCATGGAGAAAACATGTATGTTGGTGGTAAGAAATTCAGTGAGCATGTGGTTACCTCAGCTTCAACTTTGTTTTAGCTGTATTTTTCAAGAAAGAGTCCTACTATCATTATAGGAAGTAACAGCAGCACTGATCCCTATGAAGCTCACTAATGCCAGCTTTACTTTCAGATTCCTGTGTGGTAGCTTCATTCTGTGTGAAAACATACACTATTGGTTAGAGGTTCATGTCACAGAAGCATATATGTAGAAATACATGGACAGCTGTGAAGAACAATAGACTAGCATAACTCCACAAAAGTATTATTTAAATAATTGCTGGGTCCTAAACTTTATTCATAATAAAAATTTAATAGCTATCATTTATTCTAAAAAGTATAGAATTTGAATATCAAAGAAAGCTGTATTTCTTCTTGGCATTTCTTTTAAATAGCGAGAAATTATAAAAAAATGTCCAACATCTAACTTCAATATTCAGTAAGAGTCAGAAACTGTTAAAGACAAACTTACCTATTATACAAACAACATGATCACAGGCAATAAAGTGGCACACATTTATTTACTTCTATCTTTTCCTCTCATTTGCTTCCATGTCAGCTAGTTCCTATGCTGTCAAAAATCCCCCTTGTGTTTCAGGAATGCTGTTTTCCCTCTACCTCTCTGCCATCCTTTTCCCCATGGCTTAAATCTTTCAGATGCCTACATTATCTTCAACTCAAATTGATTCCTAGAGCTTCCGTTCTGCATTTATGACGAAGTTCTTCATTGATGCACCACTATCAATTTCAGGATGTATAGCACTGGAGGGGACTTCTCTACAGTATCATTCTTTACAGCAACAAAGCTAAAAGCCTCGTCTCATCTTTCTTCTTGCCCTGAAATTAGCTTCCATCTGCTACCTCTGCTGTAGCTTTCACTGTAAGAGACAGGGATGAGATGAAGGTTTCCCAAAGAGGCACTTGGACAAGAGCAGATATCCATTCCAGACCACATACCTACTTCTAAACTATAGAAAAGAGGAAAGAAGCATTTTGAGTCATTACGTGATTTAACCTCTTTTTATAATCTCCTTTATTTAGAAAGTGGTAAAAGCAGCTTCACAATAAAAAATCAAAGATGCTAGTAATTAAACAGCAAGTGAAGAGTGAAAGATAGAAGGAGAAAGAAAATGATAATCTCCTTTTATATCTGTAGATATGTGCTTTTGTCAACCTAGGTCAGAAAGGTTTTTATTACTGAGACTTCTAGCTGTTCAAAGGGCTGGAAATAGGCAACTATGAGTGTTCAGCCATAAATGGACCGTCTATATCAACCCCCACCTACCCAATGTTCAGAAAACATCAGGGAAGATGGTAAACAAAGAATGTAGTAACTGGAAGATGGAGAGAATGTTGTGAAATACTCTCTGCTGCATGTCTGTTGCTCACATGAATTGACAGCAGCTGTGGAAACAATTCCCTACTATATGCTAAGACATTGCAAAGAGCATTACAAACTCCAGCAGGACTAAAGAGTGGGTATGCTGTTGCTCATGAATATATATATATATGTATATATATATATTAATTTTTGCCTAAAAGTATTTCAACAAACTTTCCTAATGCCATGTGAGTTTCATTTGTGTGTAACTGTAAGCAAAAGACTTAGAAGTTTCTTCACTTGTCTCATGATACCATTGAATCTTACATTATCTGTGCAAGGTCAACTTTAGTCTCCTTTTCAAGATGAAGAAATGAACTTGGAGGAGGTTGAAGAATTCACCTTTATGGTATAAAAGAATTTAACTGGTTTTCTGACTTTACACTTAGCTTCCTTCCCATGCACTATCATCTTTTTAATATAATACTTAAATATGACAAATAAGCAGCAATTATGAAGATAAATAGCGCTTGTTTTTAAATTTTTAATAGGCAAGCACGTGCAACTGGTAATATTATGCATTCAACTATATCTATAGGTTAGATGTTGGAGGAGATCTAAAAAGAAGCTGGGTTAAAGAATTGAATGAAATGTGAATGAAAGCTCCCTGTTACCTCAGAAGTCTGAAGTCAAGGGGTAGAGAGGTGGACTAGATCCACATCACATAAATGAGTTTAGAAAATGTATTGCAACAAGCACATATCAGGTCCCTATGTTGGCTACCTGAAAAACCAAAATGGAGAGAGCAGGAAGTCATCAGAAACAAAAGATTACATGAAAACAGTGTGTGGACCTTTTTTCTAAGCCTAGAATGAAGTGAAAACTCCTGTGAAGAAAGGCAAGAGGTTTTGTAAATGGAGCCGTGTAAAAACAAAGAAATGACCTTCTCAAGTAAGGAAAGGGAACCCAGGAGCAGGAAGAAAGATCTTGAAACAGACAGTTAAGAAGTAATTTACATCAGCAATCGATAGACACATTAGTTTGAATAGGCAAGACTCAGCTATTAAGCTGACCACGAAAAACAGGTAAAAGAAACAAAAGGTACAGATCTAACTTGCTTGTAATGCAAAGCTTTCTAGCAAAATGGAAGAGTCAGATAGGTATAGGTGACAAAAAAGGTTTTGTAAGGTAGCAACTTAAAGCAAGGAGCCGCAGTTTCAAGTGGTGCTAACATCAAGAGTCTCCCATGGGGTAATTAAGGAGATGCCATACATGTTTTCGCTAAGATCAATTGTCTTCTTGTTATCAAGCTGATTAGTAATATTGATTAAACTAAAATAAATGTCACAAATGACTTTATTCTGGTTCAAAGGACTCATACAGAGGTTTTCTTTCCAAAGAAAAAGATACTGGGAACCACCATTGAAAAAAATGATTGACAAGGTCTCCTATTTTTTATTTATTTTTCCCTCATTTTTTATTTAAATTAGAAACAATCTTACTTTACATATCAATCCCAGTTCCCTCTCCCTCCCATCCTCCCATGATCCTCATCAATCCCCCATCCCATCCCCCTTCTGCTCCCCAGGGAGGGTGAGGCCTTTCATGGGGGATCATCAAAGTCTGTCACATCATTTGGGGCAGGGCCTAGGCCTTCCACCATGTGTCTAGACTAAGAGAGTATCCTCTATGGGGAATGAGCTCCCAAAGTTCATTTGTACACTAGGGATAAATACTGTTCCACTACCAGAGGTCCCATGGACCACCCAGGCCTCCTAACTGACACCCACATCCAGAGGACCTGGTTCAGTCCTATGCTGGTTTCCTAGCTGTCAGTCTGGGATCCATGAGCTCCCACTTGTTCAGATCAGTTGTTTCTGTGGGTTTTATCAGCCTGGTCTTGACCCCTTTGCTCATCACTCCTCCCTCTCTACAACTAGATACCAGGAGTTCGGCTCAGTGCTTAGCTGTGGGTGTCTGCCTCTGCTTCCATCAGCTACTAAATGAAGACTCTAGGGTGGCATATAAGGTAGTCATCAATCTCATTATAAGAGAAGGGCATTGAAGGCAGCCTCTCCACTATTGCTTAGATTGTTAGTTGGGGCCATCCTTGCAGATCTCTGGATATTTTCTCCTAGTGCCAGATTTCTCTTTAAACCTATAATGGCTCCCTCTATTAAGATATCTCTTTTCTTGTTCTTCTCTATTCTTCCACCCGACTCAACCTTCCTGATCCCTCATGTCCTCTCCCCTCCTCTTTTCTTCTCTTTCTCTTAGCTCCCTCTCCCCTCCCCCCATGCTCCCAATTAGCTCAGGAGATCTTGTCCCTTTCCCCTTCTCTGGGGGATTATCTATGACTCTCTTAGGGTCCTCCTTGTTTCGTAGCTTCTCTGGAGGTGTGGATTGTAGGCTGGTAATCCTTTGCTTATGGCTAATATTCATATATGAGTTGAGTACATACCATGTTTGTCTTTTTGTGACTGGGTTACCTTACTCAGGATGTTTTGTCTAATTCCATTCATTTGTCTGCAAATTTCAAGACTCCATTTTTTCCCCTCTGAGTAGTACTCCATTGTGTAAATGTACCACATTTCCTTTATCCATTCTTCAGTTGAGGTGCATCTAGGTTACTTCCAGGTTCTGGCTATTACAAATAGTGATACTATGAACATAGTTGAATAGATGTCTTTGGTGTATGAATGTGCATCTCCTGGGTATATCCCCAAGAGTGGAATTGCTGCATCTTGAGGTAGACTGATTCCCATTTTCCTGAGGAACCACCATACTGATTTCCAAAGGGGCTATACAAGTTTGCACTCCACCAACAGTGAAGGAGTGTTCCCCTTTCTCCATATCCTCTCCAGTATAAACTGTCATTGGTGTTTTTGATTTTAGCAATTCTGACAGGTGCAAGATGGTATCTCAGAGTTGTTTTGATTTGCATTTCCCTGAAGGCTAAGGATGTTGAGCACTTTCTTATGTGTCTTTCAGTCACTTTAGACTCCTCTATTGAGAATTCTATTTAGTTCTGTACCCCACTTTGTAATTGGATTATTTGGTGTTTTGGTGACTAGCTTATTGAGTTCTTCCTATATTTTGGAGATCAGCCCTTGGTCAGATGTAGGATTTTTGAAGATGTTTTCCCATTTTGTTTTTGCTTTCCCTTGATAAATGGAGATGATTACATCTATGTGATGAGGACCTTATCTACCTCTTTGCCCCAGCAGTGTTTGTGACTACTGAAGACTTGGGAATACAGCTCTGAAACTTGTCTGAGAGTTCTGCTTTCAAAGAACATTGCCACAAAGTTCAAAACAATATTTTTGGTGGTGAGACAGGGTCAATATATCCCATAGCCCAAATATAAGTTGCTACACAATGAGATGAGATGAGCTCCTGCAAAAGTTGCTGCAGGGTATGTGTGGGGTGGTGGTGGCTGTGTATGTAGCAGGGATGTGGAGGCACTCCTAGGGACAAGGACAAGGACATGTCTGCGTTCGCACCTGGAGTGAATGCCATGACCTACAGCAGGACCAATCAGACATCTGTCAGATGTGATCCAATGACTTTGAATACATTCTATCACACACACACACACACACACACACACACACACACACACACACACACCAAAAAAACTTTTTCTAGGGCTGGGGATATGTCTCATCTAGTACTTGCTTAGATGGCTAATATCTCTACAGCCCTCTCTAATCTCTTAATCTACTTTAATGCTTTTATCTTTCTTCTGTTGCTTTCACATCCTATAAGGCAAAGTAAGATTTAGATCCCAAGGTAGTTAATGTAAGAAAACATTACCAACTTTAGAACTTGCCCCTTCTTTTAGTAGTCATGATCCTTCTAGAGAACAAGGTAAAATCTGTAAAAGACAGTGCTGACTGGTAGGAAATGTTACTGTCCAGGTGGCATCTTCCATGCGATGTTCTTGCTAAAGGGTGATAGACGAAAAGGAAACCAGAAAGAACTGTTGTCCAAAGCATCTGCTGTTGTCCTTTGGGATCCCAGGTGTCATTCTATACATCAGGAAGAGGTCAGGGAGGGGAACTGCTGTGTGCTGTTCTGGTGCTTGTCTTTGTTCTCTGATCATTGGTTTATATCATCACAGATGGGTTCCTTGCTATATTTTGGAGAAACGTGTTATGTAAGTTTTATTCAAGAGTAGATCTAGAAATCTATGGAAAACAAGTTTATTCCAAACCAGTTAGTTTGGATCAGCTCAAAGAACAACAAAATAGGGGGAACATTATGTAAATATGAGGAAATCCTTACATTTGAGAGAAGGAACCCTCCTAGTACCTTAAATGCTTCCTTACAAAAATTTACTTTCTATATTATCGCTGCTGTTGCTACTACTATAGGTGTTTATTTTTAATCCTGTTTTGTGTTTAGAGTAGAAAATAGCAGGCACCTGAGATTTTATCAAGACTTGTCAACAGATAGAATATAGGATTTAAGATTAGAGGGATAATGAATGCAATGTGTCTCAGGCACATAGCTTGTGTGTGAATTTTGTAGAGCAACCCACACTCTCAAGATGTTCCTTTCATTATCTATAATTACACCTAGTCTGTTGTGTTTGGATAGAAATAAAAATAATTTTATAACTACTGCACAACAAAAACCATAATGAAATCTTCAAACCAGAGTTTACCATCTGGCAACATTTATGAATTAATTTTTTCCAAGTTCAAGTTCAAAAGGAGTGTCAGAATGACTAAGATAGGGTTTAGGGATTTTTGTATGTATGATAGAACCTTCTTTTGGATGATTGAGGGAGAGATTGTAGTCTTTGATAGTTAGCAGCTCATCTGACACAAATAGATTGTTCTTGTGTTAAACATAAGTAACTTCATATGAATCAATTTCAAGCAAAGCATGGGAGTTTCCAAACCATAAAAATAATCCAATCACCACATTGCTGACTAATATGAATGACTTCTAATTCTTCACCAGTCGCAAATATAGCCATGCTTACATTGTAGATGAGACTTGCATGCAAACCAAATAACTTGCTTCCTTAAGACGTTCCAAATTCATGAACAGAAACTTTGATACGGAGTCACTTCTTACAGAAAGAAATCATAAAGTTAACCTTTGTTTCCGCTTATTGGAACATTTATCTGTAAATAACCCTAATATCCATTGTCTGTTCTTGAAGATGACTAGCTTTACTGAGATATAGCTTGGTATTGGTTATTTTGGGCCATGTTTTTCTCTTATATTTTTGGTTGTGAGCCTAGCCTTTAACGGCTGAGCCATCTTTCCAGCCCGCCATGTTTTTCTCAGTCAAGCTTTTCTTTCTGTATTTTGTTGTGCTTTTGCTTTGACAGGGGCTGAGTATCAAACCCAGGACTTCATTAGTTCTGGGAAGTCCTAAGCCAATAAGTGAAGCCCTCACCCCATGTTTTTTTCAACTTGTAGATTTAATATTGTCACTTATTACAGAAAAGTTTGTCTGATGTTGCTATACTGTTAAATGTTTCTCTTGGATTTGTATGCTGTTTTATTCTTCAAAACTTCCATTCAGAAACCCCAGGGTGTATTCTTGGTCTGACTCTTCAACCTCTCTCAAATCCCATACCAGTTTATTATGTGCCCTACCAGCAGTCTTGTTGGACAGTCACACCTTCTTTTCTTGTCACAGCATCGCAAATATGGCTTTTGGGAGAGTGACACTAACTGGGACTCTGTTTTACCTATCTAAGAAAGCACATGTTAATCCCTTGATGTTGCCGTTCCAACTTTATCTTAATATAAGATTCAAGGTTGTTTCCTCTTCTTTGCTATTTCATCTGTTGTTGCTGTTATTTTGAGTAATTTCTAAACAAAGAAGCTTCAGTTTAGTTAAAAACATTATAGTTTTGTTTGAGAGTTTTCTATATAGTCATGGCGCAATGATGGTGTGGTGTCCTCTCTGATCACTGTTTCACTGTTTCATGATTCTAAATTACAGGGCAGTCCTGTGACTGTGGTATTAAACTCAGTTTCATGGAATGACATAGTCTAATGGATGAGGTTGGTTCGGGTGTGGCAATAAGACATTTAAAAAGCCTCTAGGTAGCATTTTCTCCATCTCAACAGAGAACACTGGAAAAAAACCAGCTTTTGTTGTGGTTGTTGTTATTCTTGTTTTTTTGTGGATTTGAGGTTCAGAATTACAGAAATCACTTGATTCCATCTTAATGAGAAGGCTAACATGGCATATTCAGAGAATGAAAACTGTCTTAGTTACTTTACAGTTGCTGTGACTAAACACCTTGACCAAGGTAACTAATAAAAGAAAGTATTAAATTTGGGGTTTACAGTTCCAGAGAGTTAGAGTCCATGACCATCAAGGCAGGAAGTATAGCAGTGAACAGATAGGCATGGCTCTGGAGCAGTAGCTGAGAACTCATATCCTGAGATTCAACCATGACACAAAGTGAGAGGCATGAGAAATGGCTTGATTCTTTGAAATCCTAAAGCTCACACCCCAGTGACACACCTCCCCCAATGAGACCAGACCTCCTAATCCTTTCCAAACAGTTCTGCTACCTAAGGACCAAGTGTTCAAATATATGAGTCAATGGGGACCATTCTTATTCCAATCACCACAGAAACCCAGGGTAAAGCAAGTGGATGCTCTTATCTATGCTAACCCTTAAATTGGCCTACCTCTGAACTTTCAGTTATTCTAGTCTATGCCAGCACACTTTCTTAGTGATTTAAATATGTTAACTTCTCTGATATGTCCAGAAAATTGTTTCAGTTAAAATTTATTTCAACAAGTTTCTTAGCTGGGTGTGGTGGCACACACCTTTAATCTCAGCAATTGGGAGGAAGAGGCAAGCAGATCTCTGTGAGTTCAAGGCTAGTCTGGTCTACAAAGTGAGTTTCAGGACAGCCAAAGCTGTTACACAGAGAAACCCTGTCTCAAAATCAAATCAAAACAAAACAAACAAAATCAACATGTTTTTTGTTTTGTCCCAGTGAAGCATGTACTGACATTCTGCCTCAGTAAATTCACTTAGAAAATATGACAAGTTTGAAATAGACAAGGCATTGAAATATGACCCTTTTTTTCAATAGAAAGCAAAGGTCAAGTATGATAGTAACTTTTCTATTGCTGTGATAAAACACAGATGAACACTTCTTTCAGAAGAAAGTGTTAATTTGGGGTTACAATTTCAGAAGGTGGAGGTCTATAATGGTGGGTGCAGCATCAGGAAAGTTTCTTTCAGCATCAGACAGAACATACAGAAACCAAGAGCCAGACAACCCGACAATGTTCAGAGAGTGAGAGAGACATTGGAACACTCAGCCCTAAAAAAGATGTCTCCATCAAAGCCCCGCCCCTACCTCAGGGCTCAGAGAACCCTGTGGAAGAGGAGGCAGAAAGAATGTAAGAGGGGATGGAGGACACCGAGGAAACAAGGCTTCCTAATCAAAAGGTCTTAGACACATATAAGCTTGTGAAGACTGAGCCACACACACACACACACACACACACACACACACACACACATTGTGTTTTTATGTGATTCTTGAGTGGGTGAATGAGTGGATCTCTGTGTCTATAATTTTTTCTCATGCCTTTTTCTTGGGCTGTTTGCCTTCTGTTTGTTTTGTCCTTTTCCCATGTGTTTGGTTTTATCTTATTATTATCCCTTATAAGCCTGTTTGTTTTCTAATGAGAGAAAGAAAGGGAATGGATCTGTGTGGTTGGGGAGGTGAGGAGGAATTGAGAGAAGTAGAGGAAAGGGAAAACATAATCAGAATATATTATATGAGAAAAAATTCATTTTCAATAAAAGAAAAAAACTATGAGCTATGTAAATCACTAGACAAATGGAATGAAGAGATTCATAGCTTAACTGTCAAATTAAACCAAGACACTGCCTTTGGGTTTAAGAAGGTACCACTCCCAAAAACATATGACTTATTATCAATTTTGTTGGTGTTTATGATTTTACAGTTTCAAATATATGATTTGAAAGGCTGTAAAAGTATCAAAAAATAAATAATAAAATAAAAGTTTTAGAGTCCTGAAAGTCTTTCACAGTCTTGACCCTGTTTAAAAGCCCCAATCCAATGCCTCTTCTGAGACCCAAGACAATTTCTTTTTTTTGTTTGTTTGTTTTTTTTGTTTGTTTGTTTGTTTGTTTTTCGAGACAGGGTTTCTCTGTGGCTTTGGAGGCTGTCCTGGAACTAGCTCTTGTAGACCAGGCTGGCCTCGAACTCACAGAGATCCGCCTGCCTCTCCCAAGACATTTCTTACAAAATGAAAAAAGCAAATCACATTCTTCCAACATACAATGACACAGAATATACATTTCCATTCCAAATGAGAGAATGGCAGCATAGTGAGGAGACACTGGACCAAAGCAGCCCAGCAAAGCAAACTCCAAATCTTGTAGCTCCATGTCTGATGTCAAAGGGTTTAGATGATTCTGTCTTCCAACCTTGCTGTCTGTAAGACATAACACTTAGGTTGGTTCCATTCCCCCATGCGCAACTCTCCTTAGCAGATCTCATGATTCTGACACCTCTTACATCTTAGAGTCTCCAATATAACCCAGGCCTAACTATCACAGCTTCTTTGCAATGGCCTTTCATAGTTTCTTGACATCTCAGGCCTTTGCGACAGGGACTGCCCTATTCCATATTTCCTGGCCTCAGTGGCTTTCCATAAAAATGGAGGAATATTTTATGGCCCTTTTCTTCATGTAGTCATCATTATTCTAAACTATCACTTGGTGGATGATACTGCCACATTCTGCTGTCAACTTGGGATAGACCTCTGGACCCCTGAATGACATTTGCAGAAACTTTAGTTTGTAGTTCATTTCTTGGAGCATAAGATTCCTTAGACATTTTGTTTTCACAAGTTGGAAGCTTAGCTGCTGGTGGTCTTTGCCTGACAGCACCTATTCCTTTACTCCTTGGTGGCATTACTGTGCTTAGCGATCTCTTCCAGCACTTCTTCATTAGGTGCTGTGTTAAGCTTGCCAGTGTCCTTTTCCTCTCCAAATTGCCCATTTTCTACTTCTTTATGCTCCACTTGTTTCATTTTGTTTATTTTCCCGGTTGACCTGCTATAACATAGTGATTGCTAATAACTGTGCAAGACTCAGTGTTGGGTGTTTTGAAATCTCCTTTACCAAAAATCTATTCTATTCCTCTAAAAACTATCCCCAGACAAGTTCTTAGGACATGGTCAGAAAGTAGCTATTTACTAAAATACTACAATAGTTCAGAACCTCTTGAGCTGGTCCTCCCTGGTCCATGTTGCTCTCAACACTGTGTTCCAAGCTCCTAGGACAGTCCATTAAGCTCTACTAACAGTCTTTACAGCTTTTCTAGTTCAAAGTACAAATGTCTTCCACATTTCTCCAAAAAAACAAAACAGAACCAAAAAATCCACATTGTTGGGCTTTTCACAGCAGTACCCCACTTCCTGTATTAATTAACTTCTGTATTAATTACTTATCTATTGCTATGATAAAACACTATGAACTAGACAATTTATAGAAGAAAAGATTTATTTTTGGCTTGTGGTTCCAGAGGGTTGGGTCTATAACAGCAGGAACAGTAGACAGTAGACATGGTAGCTGAAGGTTTACATCTCAAACCACAAGCATCAAGTAGAGGGTGCACTAGAAATAGCACACAGCTTTTTCTCCGCCCCCCTCCCTACAACATAGTTCTTCTAGCAAGTCCATATCTCTTAAACCTACCCAAAATGGGTGCCAAATATTTAGATGCCTGAGAATATGGGGCACATCTCATTCCAACCACAATAAACCTATGGCAGATGACTTGGACTGTTGCACACTTACCAAAATGTCCAAGAATTCTGTATCCTTTATCAATGTGACAGTTACTAAATCATCACATATTCAGAGCCAATTCACTTTTTCTCTGTGGTTTTTAGTAAGAACTGATTATTCTAAACAAAATTATGCTCCCATAAATAAGATTTTAAGGCTAAATTGCAAACTAAATGCTGAAAAAAGTTCTGGTTTTCCTTCTGGAAATGATCAGAGGAAGTAATGTGTGGGACTGTGAGTTGACTA
Organism: Mesocricetus auratus; assembly: GCF_017639785.1. Taxonomy (NCBI): domain Eukaryota; kingdom Metazoa; phylum Chordata; class Mammalia; order Rodentia; family Cricetidae; genus Mesocricetus; species Mesocricetus auratus. The sequence continues at coordinate 24,202,318 of NW_024429184.1, forward strand.
AAGAATGATAAGATGGAGAATACACAGCTGGGGGGGGGGAACTTTCAGACTCTTCTGTACTCGTTTCCAAGCATTCCCTTTTGCTGTATCTAGCACTTCACTGAGAGACTACTTTTGTCATAAGTAAAATGATAAAATACATAATAGTGTTGATTTCTTCTTGAAAACCTTTACAGTTTTTGAACCATCAAGTTTCATTGTCATGTTTAATTATTGATGCTTTTGCTCAGTCCCACCTGATCGGCATCATTCATTTAGCACCTGTCCTACACTAAGTAAGAGAGAGGACCTGTAGATAAATAAGAGAGTTCCCATCTTTGAGGTCCTCTAGGCTCCACCAACAAGGACACATTCAAACACAGCCACCCCATGGAGGGCTTCACTATCCTTGGGGAGTGGGAATGGGTGGAGGGTGGGTTGGGAGAGTTGGTAGGGGGCATGGGAGGATGGGAGGGAGAGGACATGGGGAATTGATATGTAAAATAAGATGATTTCTAAAATAAAAACAAAGTAGTAGAGAACAGTAACACAGCCAATGGTAACAAAGTCAGACTCTGCATTTCATGGGGCTGTCCTTGTACTTACTAGCAGAAATACCAACATAGTGAAGATGTGCAAAAGAGATCAGAGATAGCTCCTGAGGATTGGGTCTAACCAAACCTGCTCTATCACAGGTGTGAGTTCCCACCACACTATATGCAGAGAGCTTATAAGCATCTAAAGGGCCTCAAAGATGGGAACTCTCTTATTTATCTACAGGTCCTCTTTCTTACCTAGTGTAGGACAGAATGCTAAATGAATGATGCTGAGTAGGTGGGACTGAACAAAAGCACAGTCACGCCCCGTGTGAGCATTATAAATATTTTAACTGAAACAATATAGCTGAAGAAATTCTAAGTCAACCCCTTCTGTGGTGATACTTTGCTTGTTGTACAAATAAAGCCTGTGTGAGGGTCAGAGAATGGAGCTTGCCACCAACTAACCATAGAGGTCTGGAGGTCTCTACAGACAGACAGGAAGTGAGGTGACTGGGCAGAAACAGGGTATAAGCAGGAAGAAACAAGTAATCACTCTCTTGTCTGCTGAGACACTAAGGTGTGCCATGGCTCCTTCTCTCTGGTCTCTTAGCATTTTCCTCTATATCTGACTCAGGCTTTTTACTATCTAGACCAATTAAGAACTCCATTTACACGTAAAACCTGACAAAAGCTTAAAAGGGCATTCTAAACACAACAGAACAGAGACAAGCATGGCTTCTTGGTAGCAGCATTTTCTCAGGTGGGCTCTGTTTGCTAGAGGCAAGCGGAGGCACAGCTCCTTAAAGAAAGACTTCCTGACTTAACATTAGCAGCAAAATCACAGGGCTTTTTAAAAAAATCTTTTTCTTTTTCCTCTCTTTTTTATTTAAATTAGAAACAATATTATTTTACATATCAATCCCTGTTCCCTCTCCCTCCTCTTCTCCCCTGTCCCCCACCAGCCCCCTATCCCAACCCCTTTCTGCTCCCCAGAGAGGCTGAAGCCTTCCATGGGGAATCTTCAAAGTCTGTCACATCATTTGGAGCAGGGCCTAGATCCTCCCCAATGTGTCTAGGCTGAGAGAGTATCCCTTTATGTGAAATGGGCTCCCAAAGTTCAATCCTACACTAGGGATAAATACTGATCCACTACCAGAGGCCCTGTAGACTGCCCAGGCCTCGTGACACATACATTCAGGGGATGTGGGTCAGTCTTATGCTGGTTTCCCAGGTATCTGGGGGCCACGAGCTCCCCCTTGTTCAGGTCAGCTGTTTCTGAAACACAGGGCTCTTTTCGAATTCCCTACTACAAAACAGTTAAATGGTGTATGAACAGCTGGCATGCTTCTTAGTGGTGGCATGAACCTAGAAACTCTGCCATGAAGCCTAGACTCTCAGAAAGCCAAGGAATAATCAGGGTCAGCCAACATGCTTTACTCTTAGCCGTGCAGATTAAAGACTCACATGGTCAGAAAAAGATAGAGACACTAAAGACTAAAAAGAAAAACCAGATAAAAAACAAGCAAACCCACCAAATTCATAAATCCCAATGCTATAACTTCATATATGAAACACACACACACACACACACACACACACACACACACATACATACATACATACATAAGAAGGGTGGGGGAGAACTACTAATTCTATAGTACTAGTGCCTAGTGAGAGGGAGTAAAGTTGTATATTCAAAGAAATGGAAAAAGAAAATAAGCTCCTGAATGAGAACATTTACAAATGAACAACTGAATGAAATAAGAAAAGTAATACAAGAAATGTAACAACTAAGGAATCGAAATACTGAAGAAAAACAAAGTGAAAGGCCATGAATGAAAAGCATGATTTATCAAATTAAGATCTATATAAGTCTCACCAATAAAATGGATCAAGAAGGGGATCTGAACCTGAAGAGAAAGATTAAATAATAAGAAAGTAAGAGTAGTAATTCCAAGATATATGTGACACTTTGAAAATATCAAGTCTACATATAATAACATTCAAGGAAGAATCCCCTCAAGGCTCAGAAGCCTTTTACAGAGTAATAGAAAAATAAAGAATCATAATAGAAAATTTCCCAGAATTAGGAAAAAAGATGCTCATCTTAATACAGGAGGCATTCAGGACACCAAACAGACAAAACCAGAGAAAAAGCTCACATCATATTATTACAATTAAAACACTAAATATACGAAACAAGGAAAGTGTATTTACAGTCATATATAAAGGTAGATCCCTCAGCAGTTTAACTGACATAAAATTCAAAAGTCATGAGGACTTAGGATGATGCCTTTCAAGTTATGAAAGACAACAACTGTCAACCTTGACTATGACACACAGAAAAACTATTTGTGATTAAAGGAAAATAAAAATTTTTCATGATAGCAAAAGATCTATTCATGGAAAGGAGTTAGGGAATTTATGACCACTAAGCTAGATTTACAGAGGACGCCTCAAGAGAAAAACAAAATTATGAGACCACAAGGAAAGAATGAGCCCCACTAAAATAAGAATTAATCAAGATGAGATATAAAAACAAACACTACAAAAAAGAACAATATGACAGGAACAAGTTACTTCCAAGAGTAACTGTGAATATTATGACTCAATTCCCCAATCAAAAGACTCAGAATGGTAAATTAGATCTAGAAAATAAAGCAGGCGCCATCTATGTTTTTGTCTCTAAGAAACACATCTGAATACAAAACAGACACTACCTTAGAGTTAAATGATGGAAAAAGGCATTCCATGCTACAAACTCTATACCACCAATGCTTCTTTTAGTATATGTCATGCACGTATAAATGTTCAATGTATATAGAAAAAATTATATATATAACTTCGAACATTCAACAAATAGTCTGAGGGAACAATCAGGTATCTCTGTTTTGATATCTAATAGAATAGACTTCAAAAATAATAAGAAGAAATGAAAACTCCATATTGATTAAGGGAAAAATTCATCAATAATATTTAAGGGAAAAATGACACAACACTGAATTGTCTTCTAAATACCTATTCTTATAGACAAAAGCCTCCATTGCAATGAATGATGGGGAACACAGTATCTATAGTTACATAAATTGGCCCTGCACAAGTCAAACTCTTATCAGTCAGTAAATGGGACCTTTCCCTTTACCTCTGAACTATTGGAAATTGATTCTGGAAGAGGGGAATCACTGTCTTTAGTTTTGTGGCCACTGGTGATACCACTAGGCTACAGCATATAGCTTCAAACTCATGGCCACAAAGATGTCCTAATTAGTCTCAGTAGGTCACAAACAAAACAAGTCATTATGAACACTCAAGAGAGACATGTGGAGAGGAGGAGGGGTGAAGGGGAGTAATAGGAAAGTGGAGGTGAGCATGGTCAGTGCATTACACATGTGTGAAAATGCCTCAGAACAAATTTATTTAATAAATTTAGGATACTATGAAGCTAAAAAGTTCTGAACACAGGTGTACCCATTTTTTATGAAACATATAATACCACAGTCAAAGAATAGCCCTTGATTAATCTTTGAATAATTAACCTTGATTAAGAACAAAAACAGTAGGTAGCTTTACTACCCGGTTCTCACCAATTGATAGGTAAAAGAGAGAAATATCTGAATTAAATAACATCATAAACTTAACAGACATCTATAGAACATTTCATCTAAATGCTGAATGACATAAATTATTCTCAGAAACTCACAGAACTTTTTCAAAAATTGATAGTATATTAGTACATTAAAACAATCTCAACAGTTAGAGCAAATTGGAAGAATTCCTTGTATTCCATATGATTCAGATGGGAAAAGACTATAAACCAAGAGAAACCCTAGAACATAGGCAAACTCATGGAGATTAAACAACACCTTACCAGGTAATAAATCAATCATTAAGGAAATCAAGAAGGAAGTTTTTAAAATCCTAGAATCAAATGAAAATACAATGTAACAAAAGATATGGGACACAATGAAAGCATTCCAAGGGAGTTTTATAGTTCTGTCTACAATAAGAAGTCAGAAATCTCAAACAAATGGCTTACTTACATAGCTTGGAGCCCTAGAAAAAGAAGAACAAGGTAAATCATAAATCAGTAAATAGAAACAAATGAAAATCAGGTATAAATTAATGAAATAGAAACAATATAAAGAACGAATGGAGCAAAGAGTTAGCTCTTTGAAAAAAATAAACAAAAATTACAAAACCTTAGCCAAACCAAACAGAGAGGAACTAAATTAATAAAATTTAAAAGGAAGAGGAAGCCATTAAAAAATGTAAAAGTTCTAATGGTCCTACCTTAAAGCTTACATTATGCTAACCTGGGAAAATATTTAAAAATAAATAAGTTGTACATGTATATGACCTAACAAAATTAAACCAAAATAAGATTAAAGATTTAAATATATCCATGAAAATAGAGATTTAAACAGTAATTAAATATCCCCTGAATAAAACAGCCCAGGCCTAGATAGACTATCTTCAAATTTTTCTTAATCCTCAATTTAAAAGTAGCCCTAATGCTTCTCAAATTATTCTATGAAACAGAAAAAGAAGGAAACTAATAACCTTTTATGAAGCTACTCTCTCTCTCTCTCTCACACACACACACACACACACACACACACACACACACACACACACACACACACAAAGATAAAGATAAAAATGTGACCACCAAAGAAAATTACAGTCCTCTTTCTTTGATGAACACGCACACAAACATTCTTAATACAATATTTAAAAACTGAACTCAAGATACCATTAAAAAGGTCATTTATCATAGTCCAGCTGGCTTCCTTATAGGGATACAGAGATGGTTTAGTACATATAAATCAATAGATGTTATATATTTCATAAATAGACTCAAAGACAGAAATCACATGATCATCTGTGTATCTTTTTGACGAAATCCAACATTCTTTTGTGTTGAAAGTTCTGAAGAAACTTAAAATAGAAGAAACATTTTCCAACATAATAAAGGCTATATTTGACAAACCTCTACCCTGCATTATATTAAGTAGTATAGGAAGAGATTTGGGGACTGCGCTGCTAGCTATGCGATGCACTAGAGGCACATACGGATGTGGTAATGAAAGAGCAGTGAACTACACGCTAGCCATGTCCACTTTGGGCACTGCTAGAGGCATGTATGGAGGTGATAATAAGAGACCGTGCAGGAGAGACGCATGCTCTCTTTTCAGCTCCGGTTCTGTGGCAAAAGCTGTGCTGAGTCACCTTGGTTGCCTGTTTTCTATTGTAAGTAATTTCTACAATAAACAGTTACCTATACCCTCAACAAGTGTGCTGCTTATCGTTACAGCGACAGATTGGTGTCAGGAGTTTCGAAACATGGATCAAGACACCCTGAGAGCGACTGCTCCTCTTCAGCCCAAACACCGCCAGCTCCAGGCACAAGTGGGCTCTCCTATCGCTAAGTTCCCCACCACTTTGCTCAGCAAGGCATGATTCCCGCCTCCCCTGCCACTGCTCACAACCAGGAACAAGCAACTTAGAAGCTGCTGCATTCGCCTGCTGGTAAGGTTCCCGTGGTCTTCCAAGATTTCTCTCTCGGTCACGTACTCCTTTACTGGAAGCCTGCTGAATTCCGCCTGAATAAAAATCCACTGCTAATAAGCTTAACTGCTCTATACATATGGCGAATAACATTACAATACAGGACGTTAAGAATTTTCTTGTTTTTTATATAGATGGGATTTTGGAAAGGGTTGGGGACCTACATGGAAGGTACTTTCTACCTACAATAGTGGTTATCAGTTTGATAATCCATATAATTTTACTAAAGAAATGGTTCGAAAATAGGGAAAAATGACAAACTTATACAGATTATATATATGGTCATCACAAGACGGTTTTGAAATACTAGTACAAAGAATTCAGAAAATGGAAAATTCCTTGCAGGATAGTAAGGAAGGTTTGGTAAAAAATATTCAGAATATTCAAAATGATAATGAAGATCTGAAAAACAGGTTTAAAGATACAGAACATAAAACTGAATTACTTTCAGGAAAAATGTGTTCCATATCTATTGATTCAACAGACAGAATAGAAAAAATAGAATGTAATGTTGAAACACTTAACCAAAAAAAAAACTGTACTGTGTTTGATGATTTCACTAGCAAACTACAAAGATTGGAACATAAGATTGAAATGCTAACAGGAAAAATTTGTTCCATGTCTGAGAGCAATGACAAACTAGCTGATAGAACATTATTTCTGGAAGGTAGTTTACATTCTATTCAGATACTTTCTAAGGATGGATATATTAAATGGTTGGAATCACATATAAATAATGAATGCAAAAAATGAATGATTCCATGATGTCCTTGGAAATTTATTTGAGCCGAGAACTTCAAGAGCTCAGAGAAACAATGATAAATAGATTGCAGGTCTCAGAAGACATCCACTCTGATACTTTAAAATCAGACATACAAGCAACAGGTCATGACAGAGTTTTACCTATACCTCTCAGACACCACGAAGACCTCCTGAAGTTGTTATGCCCTCTCCTATGGTGTACCCAGTATCTGTAACCAAAAAACCAGCAACAAAGAAGCACCCAAATGGCTTCGTTTCTAATCAATGGGAACCTATACAGATGAAGGACCTAAAGGGAATCAAGGAGGCCATTGTTTCATATGGTCTTCATTCTCCCTGTGTCAGGGAGCTCCTGAAATCATAGGCCACTGCAAATAGAGTGACCCCTAGATATTGGAGCCAATTGGCCTCAGCGGTGTTCGAAAATTCATGTCAAATACAATGGAGAGCTTTATATAGACAAGAGGCAGAAGCCCTAGACATTCAGGGATTAAAGAAAGGCTATGAAGTGCCCCAAGACAAGATTCTTAGGGAGGGTGCTTATGCTGACCTAGAGGCTCAGGCTGCATATGATGAACACATATTGTCTTTATGCTGCACAGCTGCTTTGAATGCTTTGGATAAGGTTTATGAAACAGGAGAGACAATGCAATCCTATACCAAAGTAGTAGAGGGTCCAAGGGAAAGGTTCACTGAATTTTTAGAAAGATTGTCTAGAGCAGTAGAAGTACAGGTAACAGATCCAGAATCTAGGTGACTCCTCATAGAATATTTGGCATATGAGAATGCAAATCCACAATGCAAGCAGGTACTTTGACCATCAAAAATAAGATCAGCACCATTGGAGGAATGGGTCCCATATACAGCTAACCTTGAATATAAAGGTAAGGATACAGGAGTTTGGGTAGATGAAGCAATTTCTACAGGTTTGAAGAAGCACCAGGATGCCAAATGCCTTAACTGTGATGATATAGAGGCCTGGGTAGGGGAGGCAATCTCCAAAAATTTCAACAGACATAAAAATGCTAAGTGCTTTAACTGTGGTAAATAGGACATCTGAGTAGGAACTGTAGATGAAGCATTCCTAGAAATATTGAATGCTTCCAACAGAAGGCCTCAGCCTTCTGGTCTCTGCAGGAGGTGTGGCAAAGGCAGACAATGAATCAAGGAATGCACTAGATGGATTGACTTTATTGGGCCAGAATGACAGAGAGGAAGATTGAAGCCATATGTTGCAGATATTGCTATAAATCTCTGGGGTTGGAATACACAGGTTAACATTCCTCCTGTATCAGATATGAATCATAGACAAACACTTGGTGGTAGAAAAAATATTGTAAGGCATTACAGAAAACAGATTCCAAACATACAGGCTGTACAAAAACAGGATGCTAGTGCCAAACCTACAGACCAACTAAAAGCTCTACCCTTAAAATAGCTAACAGATGAACCTTTCTGGGTAGGTCAATGGCCTATGACCTCTGAGAAGTTAGAGGCTTTGGAGAAGTTAGTTCAGGAAGAGCTATATGCTGGACATATTGAAGAATCAACTAGTGCATTGAATTCACCTATTTTTGTTATCAAAAAGAAGTCAGGGAAATGGAGAATGGTTACTGAGCCATCAACAAGGTAATTCAGCCTATGGGCTCTCTACAACCTTGGATGCCACTAACTTCTCTAGTACCTAAGAATCGGCCAATTATAGTAATAGTGCTTTTTCACTATACCATTACAAGAAAAAGACAGAGAAAAGTTAGCTTCACAGTATCTACCTATAATAATTCCCAACCGGTATGAAGATTTCAGTGGAAAGTGTTGCCACAAGGAATGTTAAATAGCCTGACTTTATGCCAGTATTTTGTGCACAAACCTCTGGAAATAATTTGTAAACAATTTCCACAATTGTAAATATATCATTATATGGATGACATATTACTGTCGGGTTCAAATAAAGGTACTTTGGAAAAGATGTTTGAAGCAGTAAAGGAAACTTTGCCTTGCTGGGGATTACAAATTGCCCCAGAAAAAAATACAAAAAGGAGATTCTATTAATTATTTAGGTTATAAAATAGACTCACAGAAAATTAGACCGCAGAAGGTACAGATCAGAAGAGATGGTTACCAGACTCTTGATGATCTTCACAAACTATTAGGAGAAATCTCTCAAATACAGACAATTATTGGAGTAGAAGGGCATGATTTAAAACAACCAAAATATGGCCTTCAAAGGAGACAAAGGTGTAAATAGTCCATGAGTACTATCAGCTGAGGCTGAAAAGTAATTAGAATAGGTAGAAAAGAGAATATTAGAAGCACATGTGGACCGTGTGGAACCAAAACTGGACTGCATTCTGGTTATTTTACCATCTAGAGAATACCCCTCAAGAATTTTAATGCAGAGGGAAAACATCATCCTAGAATGGGTATTTCTGCCACATAAACAAAATAAAAAACTGAAAACATATAAATAAAAGATCTCTGATTTGATATTAAAAGGTAAGTTAAGGCTTCGTCAACTGACTGGAAAAGACCCAGCAGAAATTATTGTACCTTATGGAATTATTTCCTCCTTATGGAAGGATGACGAATATTGGCAAATGGCATACAGTAACTTTTTGTGAACATTTAGTAACAACTATCCCAATTCAGAGAGAATCAAATTCATAAAGAAAACAATTTGGATTCTTCCACATATCATGATAAAATCACCTATTTCTGGAGTTCTTACCTTCTACACAGATGCAAACAAATCAGGTAAGGCAGGGCACAAATCAGGAAATGTAAGTAAAGTAGTTCAAAGCTCTTATAAAAGGCAGAGTTGTACACCATTCTCATGGTACTTAAACTTTATAGAGCCTCTCAATATAGTCACGGATTCTCAGTATGCAGAGCAAGTTGTCTTGCACATTGCGACTACAGAATTTGTTCATGATGGCACAGAATTAACCTCATTGTTTTTACAATTACAGGAAACCATCAGAAACAGAACTCATCCTATATATATAACACACATCAGATCCCATACGGGTCTGCCAGGTCTTCTGGCACAAGGCAATGATGAGATTAATCATTTATTAATAGGAAGTATGTTGGAAGCTCCAGAATTTCATAAGAAACACCACATTAACAGCAAAGGTTTAAAGAAGGATTTTTCTATCACCTGGCAACAAGCCAAGGAAATAGTAAAAAACTGCCCCACTTGCTCATTCTACAATCAAACTCCATTAACAGCAGGTAGTAATCCCAAAGGTATTTGTAGGAATGAAATTTGGCAGATGGATGTTTTTCACTTTCCAGAATTTGCCACTTTGAAATATGTTCACCATACCGTAGACATTTTCTCAGGCTTCCAATGGGCTACTGCCCTCAGTTCTGAAAAGGCTGATTCTGTTATCACATACCTCTTAGATGTGATGGCTGTTATGGGTATACCTGCACAAATAAAAACTGGCAATGTTCCAGCATATGTCTCCAGTGAATTGGAACAGTTTTTCAAATATTATGATATAAAACATGTAACTGGTATACCTTATAATCCCACAGGACAAGCAATTGTTGAAAGAGCCAACTGAACCTTAAAAGAAATGCTTCATAAACAGCCAGGGGGAACAAAGACTCCCAAACACAGGTTACATAATGCTTTACTAACGTTGAACTTTCTTAATGCTAATGAAAAAGGACAAACTACTGCAGAAAGACACTGGACTACAGAGAAGATGTCTGAACTGAACCAACCAGTGTATTTCAAGGATGTTATAACCTCAGTCTAGAAACCAGGATATGTGTTACATTGGGGAAGGGGTTTTGCCTTTGTTTCCACAGGAGAAGAAAAGCTTTGGATTCCATCGAAATTAATTCTGAACAGAAGACATCTCAGGAGGAGGAAAGATTACAGCTCATCTACAAGGTCATATTCTACCATGGGTAAAGTGACCTCATAAAAGAAAAGAGAAGTGTTTTGTTTTTTGTCTTCACAGGAAAACTCAGCAAAAAAAAAAAAATACTGGACGTATGGATACCTGAAGAAGAATGGATAGCTACTCTAACGACCAGCAAACAAACGATAACTCACTGTGTGGTATCAAAGTCTAAATCTCTCTATATTGTTTTTTATGATACCCATTTCTGTTTGTTTCTTAATATGCTTTAGTCCACATTCATTTAATTAAAGCTGGATTTGGAGTTGTATTGGCTCTCCTACTCTAAATTCAAGCATATTGTTTAAATAAAATCAAGAATTTCTGTGTTATATCAAAAAGCCATTGATATAAGACAGAAGAAAACAAAATTAGGGACTGTCATCTGTGTATACTCGGTTCCTTTTCTGAAAGTCTAATCTCCTTCATGTTTACTATCTTCCTTATTGTTGCCTTTCCCAGCATGCACACATATAAAAGTTAAAAATTTCTCTGTTAACATTAATGTTTGAGTTTTCCAGAGAACAAGGGATTTCCTAACAGCAATCTTCAACTGCTTTGGAAAGAAAATGGGGCCCTACTTCATCGACTCTACCTGATTCGACTTGATGCATCTGAATTGCTCCACATCATCGACTGGCTTGGAAATACATCACTCGGGACACAATTCCAGACCAAGGAATTGATACAGTGCACCTTCTGCAATCTGGCCAGAGCTCAGACAAGAGCTTCAATTAACAGTAGAACTCTAGTCATTAACGTCAATTAAGCATCTCTTGCCAAACAGAGACTGTCTAACTCACTTAAGATTCTTGTTATGCAAACATTTTCCTTCCCACAGGTCCCCATGGGATTGTCATTGTCCCTTTTCAGCAGGAAGTAGTTTTGAGAATTCCATGCCCCCTTTCTCTACTGTTGATATTGCAGAATAGTTTACACCTGTTATTGTTAGTTTTCAGTTATTTTAGGGTTGGGATTGGAAGGAGGTGTTCAGACTTGGATATTTTTTTCAGATAAGCTTTGGTTTAGATGAGATAGATATTTGAGACATTTCGTTCATTGACACAAGTTAGTTTTGTTTTAAGCTTGAATATCTTCTTTAGACTAAAAGGGGAATTGTAGGAAGAGACTTTAGGACTGCGCCGCTAGCTATGTGGCACGCTAGAGTTTCATACGAATGTGATAGTGATAGGGCAGTGAATTGTTCCGCTAACCACACCCACTTTGGGCATGACTAGAGATGCATACGGATGTGGTAATGAAAGAGCGGTGAACTACACAGCCGGCCATGTCACCTTTGGGCATGGCTAGAGGCATGTATGGAGGTGATATTAAAAGACCATGCAGGAGAGATGCACGCTCTCTTTTCAGCTTCTGGTTCTGTAGTGAAAGCTGCACTGAGTCACCTTGGTTGCCCATTTTCTCTTGTAATTTCTACAATAAACAGTTACCTATACCCTCAACAAGTGTGCTGCTTATTGTTACAGCGACAAAGTAGGGCTTAAGACATTTACACTAAAATCAGGAAATAGACTGGGATATCCATTTCGTCTATTCTTTTTTGCTATAGTACTAGATATTTTAGTTAAATTGATAAAACCAGAGAAAATACAAAGGATATAACAGAAAAACAAGTCAGAGCATGTGTCTATTTGCAGATACTAAGATTTTACATATGAGAGACCTAGAAGACTCAAAAAAAAACCTTTAGAAGTGATAAATATCTTCAACAAAGTAGGAAAAAACAAATTTAAAATTTAGGAAAACAATTCTTTTTGCAATAACCTGAAAAATGACCTTTTAGTAAACCTAACCAGGATATGAAAGATTTCTACAATTAAACCTTTTAAAAATTTTGAAACTGAAAAAGAAATTAAGAAAGACACTAGAAGACAGAAATTCTTCCATGCTCATAGCTACTAAGAATCAATATTATGAATGTAGCTATCCTATGAAACACAATCTACAGATCCTATCCAATCCTAATAAAAATGCCAGTGATATTCCTTACAGAAATAGAAGGAAACAATAGTAAATGGAAGCCCAAAATGCAATGGTTTGAATGGCAATGTCCCCCACAGACTCAGCTGTTTGAATATTTAGTCCCTGGTAGGTGATGCTGTTTGTATAGGTTTAGATTTGTAGCCTTGTTGGAGAAAGTATGTCACTAGGGGCAGGCTTTGGGGTTTAAAATTCATGCATGATTTCCAGTTCACTCTCTTTGCTTTCTGCCTTCTTCAGGATATGAGGTCTCAGACGTTTCTGCTACTGCTATGGCCTCTTGCTACCCATGAGTCCCTGCTATGACAGACTTATGGCTCTGTAACCACAATCCCAAATTAACTCTTATGAGTTGCCTTGGTCATGTTGTCTTATCACAGCCATAGAAAATCAACTAAAACAGCCTTGTAGCCAAAGCAATCCTGAGTGAAAAAGAACAGTGTTAAAAGTATCACCTGCTTGATTTCAAGTTATTCCATAGAGCCACACTGATAAAAGTGGTACTCTTGATGCAGGCACAAAAATTGACACAGATTAATGAGTTAGAGCAGAGAATGCAACTATATCCACTAGATCTTTGAGAAAGACGCCAAAACCCCCACAGAGGACAAAAGATAGAATCATGCAGGAAAAGCTGGATACTTACAAGAGTAAAAATGAAATTAGATCCTTTTCCTTCACACTGCACAAATAAATTCAAAATTGTTGAAGAACCTCAATATTAGGCCTGAAATTCTGAAACTATTAGATAAAACTAAGAAGTACATGTTGAGATACAAACACAGACAAGAACTTTCTAAAGATTCTAATCACTCAGGAAATAAGACCAATAACTAACAAATGGGAGCTCATGAAAGAAAAGCCTATACAGAGTAAAAGGAATTTTCAGTCAAATAAAGACATAGCCTACAGAATGAAATAAATTTTTGGGCAACTGTAGGTACATCAGAGTTCTTTGCATAAATTATACAAAGAACATAAGAAATGAAATATCAAGAAAACAAACCACCCAATCTAATATCAGCTATATAACTACACAAAGAGTTCTCAAAAGAAATATAAATGGCTGATAAGTATTTTAAAAGTACTCAATATCTTTTGTTTTCATGTAAATACAAATTAAAATTCTCACATCCATCAGAATGGCTATCTTCAAGAATGGAAATGATCAGAAATGATGCAGATGAGGGTATAAGGAAAGGGGCATCCATACCTATTGCTGGTAGAAATATGAATTCGTGTAGCCACCTTTTAGTCAGCATGGAGGTTCTGTAAAAATCTAAATAGAACTACCAGGAATACCACTCTTGTACATCTACCCTATAACATAGAGACTTACATGCCCATGTTCCTTGCTACTCTATTCACAGTAGCTTGGAATTATCCTACATGTCCATCAACTGATCAACACATTATGAAAATGTATATATACACAATGAAATTTTATTCAGTATGAAAGAAAAATAAAACTGTGAAATTTGCAGGAAAATTGGAAGGATTGGAAAGAATAATACAAAGTGGGGTGACCCGGAGCCAGAAAGATAAACATTACATGTTTCTTTCCATATGTGGATCCTAGCTTTGACATGTCAGGTTTGTGTCTTTAATTCAGAGTGTCTATAGGGGTTGGGAAGCTAGAAAGTTCACATGGAGTGGGGGGTCTAAATGGGAAGAGATAGTAGAACAATTTCATGGTAAAGTAGAAGTGGTCAGCCTGCTCTACAGAGCTAGTTCCAGGACAGCTCAAAAGACCAAAAAAAAAAAAAGTATAAGCGGGTAATGCTTGAGGTTAAAATTTTTAAAGGGGTTGGGATTAATCTGATTAAAAATACAATTTTCTTCAAAGTAATATGAAAAGAAGTAACCTGGATGAGTGAAAATGGTTCCTTCAAATGCTGTAAGTTATTAAGTAAAATCTTCAATACTAGGCATGAACTCTCCTGCAATTGTTTGGTTGGGCAGTCTCCTAAAGCCCCTACAAGACAAGGCGATTGCCACCGCCCTCATTTAGTTACCATAACAACATGGTAAGACCCTATTGCTGAAAATACAAAGCATTGTGATTGCAGGGCATAGAGAAATCAATCTGGAAGTGATCTAGAAACTTCCTCCCTCCCTGCTGGCTAACTTTCATAGTCTTGAAGGTACTACATAGGCTTATGGAGGAGAACCATCATTAACATTCTTACCCAACAGTGGCCCCTGCATGTTACAATTCTGGCCTGCCAGGGAAAATGTGCTAGTCGGTACAAGTGCACCTTGACTGACTGGATTTGAGGCCTGTTCCAGAGGAGGGAGCACTTGCCTGCTGCTGTAATTTTGTCTACAGTCCATGGTTAGGGAAGGCATAGGCTCCAATGTGGTGAACTTATTACTGATACTTTACCAAGGGGACATTTTGCCAAATTACTTTCTAAATATTTATGTGCACACCTATACATTAGTGTTTCTCTCTACTTGGGTCCGAGAAGCTTCCTTTTGGATTGGACAGCAATCAGTGCAAAGACATGACTGGCCAAAATGGGGCACTTATATCACACACAGCTGAAGGCTTGGGGAATACTGGAGAAGAGGAAAGGAAGAAGATAAAAGGCAGTGGAGTATTGGGAAACACTGTCTTTCTGGACAAGCCATGCCGTTGCACTCATGAACTCACAGCAGTTATTCTTGCCTGCAGGAGGCCTGCAAGAGATTTGGCCTGTCAGCATTCCATCATCCCATATCCCAGCATCCCAGACGAGACAACAATTCATGAGGCTCTACCCCTGGCAGAGGAGCTACTGCTAATTGATGGGCCCTGTAGGAGGCTCCCTGGACCTGCATGTGATCTCCCATTGGGACTCCTCCCTGAGAAGGTGGTTATACCAACTTCTGTTTCTGATGTAAATGGTGAGAATAGTTTCCTGGGACATTCAGTTGTGACTTGCTTTCCTCTGCTGTGTGTGTCAGTCTACACCTCCACCCTCCCCTTCTTTCCCAGGCAGCTGACAAGTTTCTCAATAGAGATTCAACAAGCATAGTCACCTGCCACAGAGTAGACCAAGAAATCGTCTATTCTTTTACCTCTCATTCCTTTCCACACAAATCAAAACTTAACTGAGTTATTTCTAAAATCATCCCAGATATAAAACCTAAAAAGAATTTATTTCAAAAATAGTGCATAGCTTAGTTTTATTGTTGTTAAGCCCGCTCTATATATTATTTACTTTTCTGTTGCTGTGATAAAATGCCATTTTTCCAAAGCAACAAAAAAGGAAAGACTTCATTTTGTCATACAGTTCCAGAAGAATAGACCAAGGTAATGAGAAAGAGCAGGAAGCTGGCATGTCACATTTCCTTCACATGCAGGAAACAGATTCAGTGAACAGGAAGTAGGATGCACCTTTAAACCTTCAAGTCCCATACTTACTCAGCAAAGCCTTACCTCCTAAAGTGCTGTCCACTGAGGATGAAGTGTTTCAATACATGAGTCTATAGAGGACATTTTTAGTTCATACTGGGCCACCTGAATTAGAAAATTGTTCAAAATTTGTATGTGTGGAGGAATTAAGGGAGGGAAGATATGATCAAAATATATTAAAATCTTAAATATATTTCCTTAAATTGAATTGGCATTAGCACCACTGTCCTCCACAGACTTCTAAATAACAACAACAAGAATATGTCTGCCTATAGAAGTTTTGATCCTAGGTTCAGAAGTTACAACGAACTCTAACTAAGCTAAGACCATTCACAAATCAAGACAAAGTAACCCCAACACCGACACCAAACACCAATACCACTCAGCTAGGTCACTGAATAATAAGTTGAGATAACAATAAACAAAGACCCAAACAACTACTCAACAAAGGTGAAACCAGATAGCTACACCAAGAAACAAATAACCCTTTTCACAGGCCTCTGTTCCATCAGAAATATACAAAAATATGAATTTCCAATTAACCATATGCCTCCTCCAGAAATTGTGTCCCCATTCTAAAGCTCCCCAAGAAAATTAACTGATACCCAAGACAATGATTTCAAAATACAAGTTATAAATACATGAAAGGACCTCACAGATTATGAACAAATGCCCGAATTAAGACCCTGAAACACAAAAAGTTGAATGAAATAATTTGAGATATTATTTAATAGAATTTCTAGAGAAAATACAAACTGAAATGGAACTTAAACTGAAAACCTCAGAAGTATTAAAAGAAACTTAGAGGTAAATCTCATCAATAGATTCAAGAGGAAAAGAACAAGTCTTGAAGAAAAGGTAGAAGAAATGGATCTCTTAGTCAATTCTGGAGTGCTATAAAAGATCAAAATTATGAATCCTAGGTATAAGAAGATGAAACCCTGGTCAAAGCTACAAAAAATATTTTTAACAAAATCATAGAAGAAGATTTCTCAAACCTAAGGAAAGAGACGTCTATCAAGATGCAAGGGGCATACACAACATTAAATCGGACCAGACACACCCTAAACCAGTTAATAATCAAAACATTAAATGTGAAAAACAAAGGATATTAAACACAGCAAAAGATAAATGCCAAATCACATATAAAGGTGGGCCCACCAGATTAACACCTGAATTTTCAATGGAGACTTTAAAAACCAGGAGAGTCTGGACTGATGATCTACAAGTTCTGAACAAACATAGATGCCAGCCTAGACTACTATACCTAGGGAAACTATCAACTATAATTAGAGGAGAAATAAAAAACTTTCCATGATAAAAACAGACTTAAGGAATTTATGTCCATTAAGCCAGTTCTACAGAAGATACTGGAAAGAGTATTTTGGTCTACAGTAACAGTTGATCACACCCAAGAAGGCACAAAGATTAATTCCAGAACAGATAACCAAAAAAGGTTTAAGAAAGTGGCATCACAATGAAATAACGGTAATTAATACACATTGTTAAATAATAGCTCTCAACACTAATGGTCTCAATTTCCCAAGAAAAAGTCATAGACTAACAGATTAGAAAACAGGATCCATCTTTTTGCAACCTCCAAGAAATAAACTTAACCATCAATGACAGACACCACTGAGGGTAAAAGGATGGAAAAATACTTTCAAGCAAATTGAACTAGGAAACAAGCAGATATAGTTATTAGGGCATCAAGTTCATAAAACAAACACTGCTGCAGTTAAATCACATCCTGCCCTTCACATTGCCATAGTAGATGACTTCAATTACCAACTCTCAGCAGAAGATAGGTCATCTAGACAAAAACTAAATGAGCTCTGGAATTATATGACATAATAAATCAAATGTCTCTAGCAGATATCTACAGAACATTCCATCCAAACACTAAATAGTTCACTTTACTCTCAGCAGTCCATGGAATGTTCTCCAAAATCAACCATAGTAGGACACAAAGCAAGTCTCAACAAATTTAGGAAAACTGAAATAATATCCTGTATTTTTTCCTGACCACAAAGGACAAAACTATACAGAAACCACATAATAGAAACAAGCAATATCAATGGAGTGGGTTTGTGTGCAAGCACGACAACATTCACTTGCTCAAATGATTCCTTCTTGTTTTACTTCCTCTTAGCACTTAGGAGTTTCCTATAACAACCCCCTTTTAATGTGCAATTCAATTCTGTTGTGGGTGTTAAAGAGCATCATCTTAGTTTAAGGGCTTATATTTTCATACATCATAACATGGGTGGCCATTCCTTTTCTGATCACGGCTTCTATGAGATTGGAGATGAACTTACCTTGCATAGTCTATCTATGCAGGTAAAAATCAAGCAGACTCCTAGAACTAAGTGCATAACATCTATAAGGGTCTGGAATCTTCCAAAAATTGAAAACCATACCCCAGATAAATTATCTGGATTTCAATCATTCCAGGTATGGACCAGGATATGGTAATCTTTTCATTTTGTCTGTGTTTGTTTGCTTGTTTTTCTTTCTATGACCTTTCCTTCATCAACTGTTTGTAAACAGTTGCTAAAACTAAACTTTCTACAGACTCTCCCTTCAAATGCAAGTTAATACTGTAAAACTAAGAAGATTTTATGGTGTTATGCATCTTGATTTCTTGCTTAACTCGTAAGTTAAGGACTGTGGTAGTTACATTGGTTATGATTATAACTACAGCTTGTAACCAGATAATACAATTTAACATATATGCAGGAGTGTGGTAACCCCAGGACCACTCCTCTGCCCAGGTGTTTGAACTATATAATGGATTATATATTCAGAGAATCATCCATTATCTTTCCATTCACCAGTTTGTGAGGGCAGTTGTTTCCTTTAGGTTCCCAAGTCCTCATATACCTATACTCCCAAGTGTCCCCATCTGGTAAGATGGAACAGGAAGAAGGAGTAATGGGGAGTTCCCAATACATATGATCATTACCTGGTTTTGGGAAAGTAGAACATAAAGCTGATTTTAAAATATCCAGTATAGTTCACCTGGGTTTGATATTAAATGTTAATATTAACATTGTCCTGCACCTGCCAAAGATGAGAAAAGTTAGACAAAGGGTGTAGTACTGGCTGAACAGTTTGAGGATTCTTTCCATTGGATCTTTTGGGCAGGTATACTATAAAACCTTTGGCCTAGGAAGGTCAGACTCCCCACAGAAATACAGACTTTTCCCCATTGAGCAATGGAATTTTTCACAATAATTGAGGTTTTTGAGGAGTCAAACCCCTTTCATCATGGGGTTCAAAGGGGTCTAGCTCTATAGTCTCTCAGAGCCATTGATTCCTTATGTTAGTTTTTCCACATACAAAGCAGGAGGAGAGTTTTAGTATTTGAGCTATCTCTGCCACGGCCAAGAACTAGTTTCCTGTGGTCGATGATACAAAGAAGACTTTTTATTTCTTCATAAAAGGAATGAATGACCTTGTGAGATGAAGCTTGGAGTGGGACTGTGACTCTTATGAAGTAATAGTATGGTTTCTAAGTCAGGGTCTGTGTGTGTGTGTATGTGTGTACCTATTTTGTGGACATTCTTTTATTTCACATCTTCTGGTTTAATGATTGTGAAATTGAGAGGGCTACACCCTCCCAATTTCCAGCTGGAAGTGGCAACACCCTTTTGTACAGTGCTATCTTATTTTTATCCTTCAATGTGGTCCATGAAACAGCTCAGGTAGGACAGTAAGTCCAGTGATCATTGTGACATGTGGCTCCGTGAAGTTTATTCACACTTATATTCATCTTTAAACCTATACTCCATCCTCATGACAGACTTCCATAATTGATGATCAGTAAAGAGTTATTGCTAATGGCCATATACATATAAAAAATACTGACACTGGAATCTGGGAACCTGGGTTCATTTAATAAATGCCCCCCATCTCAGCAGTGCCAAACCATAAGCCATTATTCATGAGAGAAGCACTGTGTGTTGGTTTTCCTATTGTCAGATAGTATAAATGGTTGTGCTGTTCATACAAAT
Source organism: Mesocricetus auratus (assembly GCF_017639785.1). Lineage (NCBI taxonomy): Eukaryota > Metazoa > Chordata > Mammalia > Rodentia > Cricetidae > Mesocricetus > Mesocricetus auratus. The sequence continues at coordinate 24,222,500 of NW_024429184.1, forward strand.
ACCTAAGATTCTCCCTATGGCAAGGAAAGGTTTGGTCTAAGCTTAGGCCATGCTGTAGAGTGCAGATGCAATGATCAAAGAAGGAGGGTTGTGAATATCACACAATGGTAGTAACAGTAGACAGTAGTTACACATCCTACCCCAAAGATGCAAAAAGGTATTAAAAGGAACCTGTCTTAGGTTGGGATTCTGTCATTGTTGTAAAACATTGTCACCAAAAACAGCTGGCTTCGGGTTGGGGGTATTTCATCTTATATTTTCAGGTGAATGTTCATCACTGAGGGAAGTCAGGGCAGGAACTCATGGAGGACAGAAATTTGGAGGTAAGAGCCGATGTAGAGGCCATGGAGGAGTGCTGTTTACTGGCTTGCTCCTCATAGTATGCTCAGCCTACTTTATAATCACCCAGGACCACCTCCCCAGGGTTTGCACCACCTCAAGTGAGCTGGGAGCTCACACTTCAATCACCAGTCAAAAAATGCACCAGTGGCTTGCCCACAGGTCATTCCAGTGGGAGAGCTTTCTTACCCGAGGTTTCCTCTTCCCAAATAGCTCTAAACTATATCAAGTTGACATAAAACTAGCCAGCACAGAACCCTTTTTATCATAAGTGCATTTGGCTGGGCCCAGTTCTGCCAAACCATTGTGAGAGCTAAAGTGAGGATCAGAGCCATAGATAAAGGCAAAGGGTAGCAAAGCACTACAAAGGGACAAAATGTTTGCTGTGCATCAGGTGGTTGACTTGTTGACTTCTTATCTTGTGCCTGGGTAGACTGGATAGCTTTTGGAATGATCAGGACAGCGCTGTAGTCTTTGGATGCTCTCATCCTCTGGTTCCTCCAGGTCCTCCGGGATCTCCACTTGACCTCTCTGTGGAGTGAGATTACACAATGTTGATGGGTCAGGAACACACACATAATTGCCAGAAGCTGGTTTTCTCTGTTATGATGTAGCTAGTCACCTAAGTTACCCTTACTTCAGTGAGAGTGCATAAGACAACAGTGAACAGCCTTTTCCAGGTGGGTTTCAGGCTGGGCATTCAGTTTTTTAACCCATACCATATATCCAGGTTTTAAAGGGGTGGGCCTCCACGGAGAGGTTCACAGACTTGTGAACACTATGATCTACAAGATGAGCCAATAACCTGAATCCGTTGTCTTAAAGTGATATCGCACAATTCTCTTAAGTCTCCCCATATGTATCTAGTAATGAGAGGAGGATATCTGTAAAGAACTGGTAGGGGTAGGTCTAATTCTTAACAAAGCAACTGGGACCAACTAATCTCAGTGTAAATGAATCCTTTGACAGTTTGCTTAACTTCAGTTTTAATGTCCAGTTCATGCACTCTTCCTTCCCCGAGCTCTGGGAGTGGTATGCTGTAAAAGCTTCAAGATTACCTTTAACCCTTTCTTTAGCCACCTGCCTGATTCTGCAGAGATAGGAAGTTCAGCTCAAGGGATGACCTTCTTTAAGAGAAGCTTAGCAGCCTCATATACCTTTTCCAGTCGATAGTTTCCTGGTAGAGGTTGTTTTAGACACAGGTTTCACATTGTTCAGACACCAACTAGACTATGCTAGAGGCAGACGTCTGTAAAAGTGTCAACCCAGAGTAGTCTTGAGACTGATAAGGTATCCATGATGGAGCAGGGTAGTGGCCTCAGGGGTTGTTATTCCTTGGTCCTCAAACTTCCACCAGCCCTGGCGAGATGGCTTCCACTCAATCTCAAATGAAGCAATCCTGCTTAGCTATCAGTCTGTAGAACAGTGTGGCAGTTAAAGCTGTTGATTCTACTGTCCCTCTGGAGGATGCCAACTGTCCTTCTGGTCTGCTTTACAATTTCCCTCAGGCAGCTGTAGTTTTGTTTTTGCAGTTTGTAGTTACATTTATTTATGTGTGGAACATTGTTTAATAGTTCAAAGATGTGTTACATTCTTTTATGTTGGATTTGTTTAATTCTGTGAAGCTGTGTTACTTTGTCCGTCTAAAACACCTGATTGGTTTAATAAAGAGCTGAATAGCCAGTAGCAAGGCAGGAGACAGGACAGGCAGGGCTAGCAGACAGAATAAATAGAAGGAGGAAAAGAGCAAGATCAAGGAGCAAGAGAACAAAGAGATGAGGGTGCTATGGGCCAGCCACCTAGCTGCCCAGCCACCCAGCCAGTCATGGAGTAAATAATGAAAGATGCAGAAATAGAGAAAGGTAAAATCCCAGAGGCAAAAGATAGACTGGATAATTTGAGAAAAGCCAGCTTTTATAAGAAAGAATAAGCCACTGTGGGTATTTACTTGGGAGCTGGGTGGAGGGCTCCCCAAAGAGTAGAGTAATGAGACAACCAACAACATTGTAGCATCTCCCTTCTGGTATCCCTGGAAGTACATAATGATGACTCTCTTAGGGTCCCACACAGCCTCTAAAAGCTCCCGATTCCCTTGACATGCTTTATGTCTTTTGATCCAGAATCGATCAGGTTCTTTTCCTTATAGAGGCCCCATGTACATGGAGTGAAGTGAAGGCATTCTTAGAGTCTCTAAAACTGTGGCACTTATCCTTGCTGTCTGGAAGGCTGGGCCAATGCTCTAAGTTCTGCTTATAGAATTCCCAGGTGTCTGACCATCCCAGCATTTTGTGAGCCAGTACTGACCCTTGAGATCCATTAAAGTTATTACTGCTTGGTCACCTCAATTCAAAAGCAGCCAGCTGCCCTGAGCAATTCCTGAACCAAGCATGGAGTTGTTAGATCGAGATAGCGCAAACAGTCTTTTTCCTCTCTGGGCCAAGCTACCCTTGGGACAAAGAGAACCCCGATGCCTGGCTTTTTGGTAGCAGAGTTGAGCCTTCTCTTAAGAAGCCATGTTCCCTTGATACAGCCCTCTTTTCTCGTTCTAACCAGCTGTAAGGCAGTCCTTTATTGGAGCAGTGTAAAGTTATCCATGCCTGCTGGGAAAGTTAAACTTGAGGCCAACATGGTGCCACAAATGGACAAGTCCAAGTTCCCACTGTCTGGATTTTTCCATCAAAAAGTGAAAAAGGCTAGCATTGAGGAGCAAGTAGATACAAAGACAGTGTCTGTAAGGTCTAAACCCATGAAAAGGTAATCAAATTAACTATTTTCAATAAAAAAATAAAGCTAGAGGAAAGAAAGAAAAAGACTGCTTCCATAGGGATTAGACCCAGAAGTGTGTAAGCCTGGGGACAACCTGATGCAGGGTCCAGGTGGTTTGGTGACAAGCCCTGGACTGACCTGTTCTGATCACTCCAGGCACTCACACAGGTGAAACTCTCTCAATTTTGCCACTTGCATGTGCAATGTCATTGGCCTGGCCAGCAAAGGCTATATCAACCATCCACTGAGTCTCAGATGCTCCAGGCAGGAAGGAACGTAATGACAAAATGCCTCACACTACTGATCTGTAATCTCACCAGGTCCCTGAAATATATCTGAGAACTTTATCATATTTGTGACTGAAAGAATCTCCTGGAAGCTAATTCTGAGCATTGGCTGGGACATCTACCCAGGTATGGCATGTTCTCCTCTGCATCTTAAGCTGCCTGAGTAAAGTGTTTCTCCTCGATGTCAAACAGAATTAAAGACCTGGCAATAGTCCACTCAAATGAGGGTGTGCATCTGGATAATAGACTACATCAAGTCAACCAGGCCCTGGGGCTTTTCTGTGAAAGAAGGCATGACCTACTTAAGTGGAGGACAAGGGTTGATTTAGGAAGAGCCTCTGTCCCCTGGTACCTATTGTTCTTAATGTTGATGGAAAGATCCTGGGCTTCCCCCAATGGAATTTGTAAAGCACTTGGAGGCCCTTGTAGATGGGAGTCTGCTGACTCAACTCTCTCTGCGGGTTTTCTTCAGAGTGTAAGGGGTTAAAGATGGAGATCTCAAGGCAGCAAATGCAAGGGAGAAAGCAGCAACTAGCCAGGCTTCAGCTGCCATAGATACAGGCATTGGTAGGATGGGAAGATGTCCACTGGTTCCTCAGACAAAATGGGCTTCTGGGGTTCCAATCTGCTTTAGAAGATGCCATTATGACTTAATAGTTCTTCCACAGACAGGTTTCTAACCACTGTGGATGAGAAAGGACTACATCTTGCCAGCAATCAGTACAGAGAAACTAGCTGGGGTGCCCTGAAATCTTTGTGTAATACAGGCAAGAAAATGGAAAATCAACATGTTTGAAGAGTAAGCAGAAATGACACCCCAACCAAAATTATGCATCGTTTAATAAACACTTGAGCATGTAATTCTGAATTCTTTGTAAACTTTGACAGAAGTCTCAAGAGAATAAAAAGAGAGACTTGTGAAAAAGGTGATCATAAATGATTCAGTTGCTTCCAGAAAATGCTAAATAATCAAATCTTACCTTGTGGTTAATATGTTAAAATGTACTGCAGTGTGTTCATATTATGGTAAAAAACAAGCTTAGCATGTTCTCTGGTGATTATTTGTCGGTTTTTAAAATGAGTCTCACATCAGCACTTGGTGAGCTGTTAAAAGGCTACAATGGAAGGCTTGATAATCACTGTTTGAGGTCAAGGACAAATGAAGCCTAGTCTACAGATTTAATGACACCTAAATTATTACAGACCTAAGACGTTAATAAGTTTCATCTTTGACTTTTTCCCTTTCCATGAAAGCATTTCCCTTGATGAGAAAATATTGAAATAATTAGATGGTGATTTATACACCCATTCAAACAAGAGGTTACAACTAGGAACTAAAAGGCTAAACAAGCCCACAGGGATTCTGACCCAGTTTCTTTCTGTGCAAGCACAAAATTTCAACCATTCTTGTAGCCTGCCTCCAGTCCTCATCCCTTGGGACTTCCTTTGCTCCAATTGCATGAACACTGTGCTGGCTGCTGTAAGACTCTCGTGCTGACCCTTGTGGTTTTGTGGTTTTCCAGGAACCCTGTGACATGAGATGAGGCAGGTGGCTCAGTTGCTAAAGAACTTGCCATGTAAGCCCGAGAATCTGAGTTTGGATGACTGGCACCCCAAAAGTCCCAGGAGTGCTGGTGCAATAGACACAGGGATGCTTTAGGATCAGCCTCTTTTGCAGAGTTGATGAGCTCTAGGTTCAGAGAGAGACACTGTTTCAAAAAATAAGGTGAAGGCTTATCTAGAACTACCCCCCAACAAACGCACAAATTGTGTTATGACTCCAGGCATTAAAAAGGGAAATATTCAGTTTTCATTGCCTCCACAACCCAGGTCTATTGCCTGTCACTCAGCTTCTATTAGTTCCTATACTTACCTTGTCTAAGGTAGCTAGAATCTTACATATGACAATCAAGATAATATCCTCTGCCATAAAAAAATAAAGCCTCACTAGTCACGTAGAAATGTTCTCAAAATATTTGAACCTGGGACAAAGAATTGAAAAGGATATGATCAAAGAGCTCAAGGAGGTTGAAGAAGACATAAACACTTCATGTACTTAAAGCAGGGGGAATAAATTACTGAGATAAGTTAAATAAAACAACAATAGACACATGAATTAAATGATGGAAACAATTCAAAATTTGAAAAAGGAGACCAAAATAGAAAATTCAAGCTTAAAATTGATTTAAAAACTCAATAACCCCCCAAGAAAAGTCAATGAAAAGCCTAACTGATCAAATAGAAAACAGAATATCAGGACTCAAAGATAAAGTGAAGGAACTGGATTACTCAATCCAAGAATGAGGAAATGAATCTGAGTTCAAGACCAGCCTGATCTACTGAGAGAGTTCCCGGATAGCCAGGCCTACACAGAGAAACACTGTTTCAAAAAAAAAATAACAATACTTTTAAAAGTGAAAAGATTGTAAAGAAGCTTTGGGACACCCTGAAAAGACCAACCCTACAACGTTTAGGCATAGAAAAAGAATCTCTGGTTAATGGCATGGACCAGATCTTCAACAGGATCATAGAAGAAAGCTTCCCCAAAGGAAAGACACACCCATACAGATACAAGAGCACATATAGAATAAAAGAAAGGTAAAAAGTCCCAAGAAGACGAGATATGGATGAAGAAAACCAGGTTAAATTGAGTTATAAGAGCTAGTAGGACTGGTGTGAGATAAGGCTGAGCATTCATAACTAATAAAAGTTCCATGTCATGATTTTCGAGATGGTTGGTGGCTCAAAAGAAAGACCACAGATGCCAAACTGGACCTAGCAAAGGTATCTACCATATTTGAAAGGGGGACGGGATGGGATGGACTCTCCATGATAAAAATAAGCTAAAAAAAGAAATCATATCCACAAAGCCAGTCCTATGTGGAAGACTGGAAATGATACTTCAGACTGGAGAATAAGCACAGCCAGGAGGGCCACAGAAAGAAAAGAAATGAAGCTATAATTACAGAAACACAAAATAGGATTAAGAACACCAACAGCAAAACAAAAAAATAAATGAGAGCAATCAACACACACCTTTTGATAATAACTTTAAGTATTAATGGCCTCAATTCCCCAGTAAAAAACATAGAAGGTAATTGGGTAAGTTAAGAAACAAAATCCATCCTGTAGTAGTCTAAAAGAAACTCATTTTACCTTCAAAGGATAGTACCTTAAAGTCAAAAGGGTGGAAAACTGCCAAACAAATGAGACCAGAAAACTAGCAGGCATTGCTGTGATATCTGATAAAACAGACTTCAAACTAAAAGTAATCAAAAAGAGATATAGAAGAATGCTTCATTCGGATCAAGGGAACAATTAACCAGGAAGATACTATAATCCTAAACATGTGCCAAAGTTTGGGCTACCCAGTTTCATTGGTGGAACTATTTGGGAAGGATTAGGCAGTGTGGTCTTGTTGGAGGAGGTGTCAAAAGTCCATGGCATTCACAATTAACATCTCTCTTTGTGTCTGTCTGTCTGTCTTTTGCTTTTATGTCAAGTGTGAGTCTCAGCTACTGCTCCAGCACCACGCCCACCTGCCTGCTGCCATGCTCCCTGCCCTGACTGTTATGGACTCACCCTCTGAAACTGTAAGCAACCATTAAATGCTTTCTTACATAAGATGCCTTAGGCATCGTTCTTTGTCATAGCAGTAGAAAAGTAACAAAGACACTTCCTTTACCTATATGCCCATCCTCTACCCCAATTTAACCCTTCCTGTTACATCATTACCTTTTAACCCTTCACTGCATTCTATATTCCCTTCCATGAAAGCAACCCCCTAGGGCCTTTTACTAATTTCCTGAAATTTATGAGTGTTCCAAATCAAACACACATACTTGAAGGTGCAAAGCTAACATCCAAATTAGTGAAAACAACCCACTTTTGTGTGTTTCTGTGGCTGTATTCCCTCACACACAATGATTTTTTTCCAACTGCATCCATTTACCTGTTGCTTTTCAAGAACCATGCTTATTTTCTTTACTGAATCACAAAATGTAAAGATAATATATAGATGAAATCAAAGACAGATGTGTAAATGGACATCATGGATATGATGTGGTAGATAAAATAAATTATCGTGCTTTGGGGGCATGAAAGGCACATAATATGCTACTCCAGGGGAGCCAGAGGCTTTAAGGAAGGAATTACTCTGGAAGGGGAAGACAACCATTTGGATTCTTTTAGGCAAAAAGTGGAAACATTGCAAGCAGAAAAGCCTAGGAAAGGCAGCATGTATGTGAGAATTCAGTCCATTCTGGGTCATGGAAGAAACAAGGTGTAAGATTAGGCAATTTGTTGATTTTAAAAAGCCTTTTAAATATAATCCAAAAAGCTTTGTCTTACTCTAAAGAAATGATAGCAACAGTGTTTTGCTTATGAAAGTTAATTTTTTATAAGTACTATGGAGCTAGACTAAAGAAGAATAGAACCAAGAAATAAAAGTTATGACATTAGTAGGACTTCAGGTGAGAAATGATGACCCAGAACTCGGGAGACAGAAACAGACACAGGATGGGCGGGATGTGAGAGACTCAGAGATCTGATTGGAGGAATGAGGCTTGGAAAGTGCTGACCTAAGCTTGTCTACGGTTACTGTAGATTCCGTTTACTGAGTGAATCAAAAGGGGGCAGAGGGTCACCCATGAGGACACTTGGTAGGAATGCTATTTCAGCTTGAAGCGCACGAACCCCAGAAGCAAACAGTTCGAATTCCTATTCTTGGCCAGAAGCTGGAAATGCCTGTTTCCGTCATGGCCTTCGCTAGACATTCGAGAAGGAAACTCGAGCATTTTATCATCTCTTGTCTTAAGTGAGCATCTGTTACAGCTGAGGATGTGACTGACACTCCAGTCCAGAGCCAGTCCCTTCCAGTAAGCATCTTTGGAACTGGCCCCTGACTTTTCATGGTGGAAATACGAAAACACTCGAGGCTTTCTCAATCTTTCTTTCATGATATCCCCTGCTCTGGCTATGCAGCTGTTTGCTGACCTCTATTGTGGATGTGGAAGCTTTCTTGGACCCTAACTCGAAGGGCACACCTTCCTTCCTCCCTGGTCTCTACCTCCCTCCTCCTAGCAGATACCAAGATTTACAGATTACCTTCTCTCTTTTTTTCAATGTCTAATAAAATAATTCTCAACATCCCTTCAAAGTCCATTTTTAAGATTGTTGGTTTTTTTTAATTAATGAGACTAAGATCTCAACGAAGGAGTGTCAGTTTTCCTGGTAACATAATTAGCAGATATTAATGATCTTCACCAATTTCATGAGTTAGACTTGAACTACTTGTGGCATACTAGGCAGAGCTGTGCTGTTGACTTAGGAAAGAGAGAGACCTGGGTAAGGTAGGTATAACAAGTGCCACTCACAGAGCAGAGGTAGGTGAAGCTCTGTGAGGGGGCTCACAGGACTGCAAATTGTCCTTTGAATCAGGGATATTGAACCACATTATAAACAATACTTCCTTGAGTGATGTTACAAGGACACACACTGCTGTTCATATTCATGTTCATAAATTCATGTCCAATAAAAAATGGCAAAGCATTAAATGATACCTGTGTAAACATATTTCTTCAGGAGTAAAAATATATAATTTCAACATATAGTTTCCCAGTGATATAAAAGTATTTTAAGATACCTGACTGACCATGAGTCTCACTGCTGGTTCTTCTGATTTCAGTCAGTTGTCTGGGGAGCATGCCAGGTATGTGTGAGTGTGTGTGTGTGTGTGTGTGTGTGTGTGCATATGTGTGAGAGTGAGTATGTGCATTTGTAAGTGTGTGTGCATGTGTGAGTGTGTGAGTCTGTGATTATTGTGTAAGTATGTGTGCATGTGTGAGTGCATGTCTGTGTGCAAGTGCATGCTTGTGTGTAGCATGTGTGTGAGTGTGTGTGGGTGTGACTGTGTGTGTAAGAGAGTGTGTGTACATGTGTGAGTATGTGTGTTTGAATGTGTGAGTGAGTGTGTGTGTGAGAGAAACTGTGTGTGTGTGTGTTTGTTTATGTTCCCAAAGTAACCATAGTACGCAGCTAGAAATGAACAATTAGTATATCTCTACACAATTCCTTCTAAATCTTGGGCTCAAATGAATTTTGTATAAGAGCTCAAAAGAAAATAACTCAAGATTAGGCAATTCATGCTTTAGATTCCAAGCATCTTGTTAACAAAGATATTTTTAGGTAAAAACTGGATAGCCTGCCATGAGTATCTGCTGAGCCAGATGGGATGTGTCCCTCCCTCATAGACACTGTGGCATGCATGGAGGAGAAGCAAGATATTTCTTCTCCAAGACCTACTCACATGGCCGTTCCTATGGGTGTGCCGCAGGAAGCAGATGAGAGAGAAGTCGACAGGAATGACAGGGATATTTGAAAGCTAATTTTCATAGGCAACTATTCACAGACTGCTTATGAAATGAATTAAAACTTATTAAACATATGAAACACTAAAATTATTCCAAATTTCATTTAACCGTCCATGATTCAGAAGACACATCAGGATCAGAATGCCCAATGTTAACATTAAGAACATGGTTACCATCCCGAAAGCATATGCCAGTGCTAGCTAAAATATCTGTTAGCAAAGTGTGCTGTGCAAAATATCACAGAGACATAAGGAACCAGTTTCAAGCAGATCGATTCTTCTAACAAGAACCAGTAGAAAAGCTGGCTAAGAATGTTTAAAATCGATTTTAAAGTCACTCAAGTATTGAAGACGTAGATCTTACATTTTGGGGGGAAAGAGAGGTTTAAGAATAATTCATTCCTTCTGCAATTGAGCTAAAATCTCAAACCTTAGTTCATGTTTTAAATAAGCAAATACTTATTTAACAAAATATTAAACAAAAAAATCTCTCAATCATAATGGAAGTAATTGACCAATATGCAAATTAAATGAAGTAATTTCTTTTTATCAAAACATGCCATTAAGATTATAAAAGAAAAACCACTAAGGTGAGGACATTTCTGATTAGCATAGTTGAGAAAACATCATATGCAGAAAACAAAGAATTCTTTTAACTCAGCAAGACAAATAGTGACTTAATTCCCCCTTCATAATAGTAACTGTTCAAAGGCTAACCCTCATATAAGAAGTTCCTATTCTTTATTAGCCATCATCAAGGAACCACAGAATGAAGGCACAAAAATACCACTCATTAGCATATCTTAAATGAAAGGTAGGGAGCATACCAATTGTTGGAAAAATATGAAGTGACAGGAAATGACCCAGGTGGTTTGGAAGGCAAGATATTTGGTAGTGTAAGAGACAGACCTGGTGCCCTGCTTATGCCTGCTCCAAGTTCCCTACTCCCATGCACCGTGGCCTGTCTGTTTTCACAGAGAGCTCCTCCAGCTCCCTGTCTGAGGGCTTCTGTGATGTGCCACATCTTGCTTCATCTGTACATGGGGCAGACCAAAAAAATTGAAGAGTTAGTGTCACCTAGTCTATTGCCTCTACTGATGCTTGATGGGAGTTCATAGGGAACTCTCCCAACATTCTAACCTTCAGCTTCAATAACTTGGTATAGGTCCTGGACTTTCAAAGTTTGCTGCTGGGGTTGAATTTCAGATGCCAGTAACAGGAGTCTGCTCTGTAACATAAGAGTGATTTCAGACTCACTTCTATCAAGGATCCAAGTATTGATCCTGTACCAGTTTCTGATGCTAGTATTTTGATTTAGAGTATTGATCCAGGCCTTGCCTCTACATGGGGCACCGGCTATTATGGCTGAGCCGCCATAGCTTCTCAATCTCTCATTGTTCTGAACAAGCATTAAACTGTCTTCCCCACTATCCAATCTTCCTGCCCCACACTGGTGGACACAGGTTTATAAACCTTGTTTTACACAGGGATGCATTTCTAGCCTTACATGGGCCAAGCTCCTGTCTTTGATTCTCAGCTCCTAGAGTCTATAACTAATCTCAAACTCGTGGGCAGAGGCTTAACCTCCTAATTGCCACCTTGGCTTTGGTCATCTCCTCCTTTCAAAATGTAGGGATTCTTCTTTCTTTGGTTCTTGATCTCAGCAGTCATAGCTCATGCTGTTGGCCATTATCTTCTTGGCATTAGCTCTGCTTGCTGTATTTGACTTATTACCCTCATTGTTAGTCCTATAACTAAGATATTTACTGTTATGATGGAAGTTCCACCCAAGGCCTCCTCCCAAATCTCCCTCAAAACCCTGCTGCATCTCAGAAAGCCGCCAAATGATGACCCCTTTCCCAGTGTTGTTCAAGACCACTCCACGGGTATTTTGATTCATGGTTTTTCTTGTCTCTCTTCCCGTCTTGTCTCTTGAGGACCTGGAAAACCATCCAGGAGCACTGTATCCATTAAAGGTGCCTTTTCTAATTCGGTTTGATTTGCTGCATCAGTGGAGAGGCTTATCCAGGTGTAGAAACTTTTCATTCACCTCAGTTAGTAATGGAACCCTCAGCCCTCAGGCAAGCTAGGAAAGCCAGAGAATCGATGTCTTCCTTCTGCCACCACCAGAATTTGGATTGAACCAAGGCACTTCCCAAGAAATTTCAGATGAGGGTTTGGTAGAAAATACCAAATCCACCCCTGATTGGACAACTCAGACATATCTATTGAGCTCCAGTCACCCACAGTGACACTTTGTTTGATAACACACTGTTTAAAACATCATTAGATTTCCTAGTCTCTACCTTCATGGCTGTCACTTCCTGGAATCATTGCCTAAATAAATGCTAGATGTATACTTGACTCAAGGTTGCTTCTGATGTATAGGTATCACTGAATAGAGCAAGTCATAATTATAACTATGACCTAGAAATGTATATTCTGAGTATGAACAGAACAAAATTGCAAACAAAATATGCCAAATGGCATATATACAGATATCTGTAGGACTATATTTATAATGTCCGATGCTGGAAAAAACTACTTGTATATTAATTAGTCAGGGAAAATGAATAATGGTATATTCAGACAATGGGCACTAGCATCAAACTAAATGAACTGCCATTAAATACCACAGTATGAGCAAACCTTGCAAATGCTATCATGATGGGGAAAATAAGATTCAGGGGTCCATACAATTTTTAATTCAGTGGTTATTTTTAGTAGTGTTAGTGTTATATTTTGTAAAGGACACCAAAATGTACTCAGAATGTGAAGTATATAATAAGTAGAAATTGAATATATTATTCTATAATCTGAATAAAACAAAGAAATGGTAATGTGAGGTTCCTTTCTCATATATGTTATTAAATAGCTAAATAACTATGTTTGTGAACACATCTATTATTTTATAGTTTTAAATGAAGCTTAAAAACCACAATATTATCTAATTTGTTGATGTGTTTTATGTTAATATTAGTGACTTTTTTCTAGACACTTGCTTAATTAGTAACATACAGTGTTATTCATGTTATGTTGTGACTCTCATTTTAATTCATACAAGTAAAAATAATATGGCATAATTTTTCAGATTTAACAAGCAGAAATTAATAAATGATGGTTTGCATTTTAAGTCATCAACATATCAAAAAGAAACCAGGGCAATTGCAGGTAACTTTGGGTTGAGATAATTGTTTTGCTAATCCAGATTGAATTCTTTGGGGTCAACAATTTCTTCAGTAGCCACATTAGCATTTTTTAATACCTGTTGAACCTAGAGACTCACTAGTATGCTTAGTAAATGGAATTTCTATTCACAGTCGTTAGCATATTCATCCTTCATCATAGCTTCAAACCCTGAAAGCATTAACTAAAATCCCTTTGCAGCAGCAAAACCTGAGAGCATCTAAGATTACTCTGCAATAGGATGTTCTCCCTTTAGTCATGGAATTCCATCGTGGCTAGGTTAAGAGGCAATACAGTATGGAATCATAAACCGAAGATTTGTCATCTGGGCCCACTCCTTAGTATTGAACTTCTCTTGATCTGTTAGGTTAACCTCTGCCTCAACTACAACTAGAAAATCACAGTAATACTACAGGCTGTTGGACCATTTACATCAATGCCATTTTCTTGGATCTATGCCTGACACCAAGTTAGGTACTGGGATTTATCTAGGTAATATTACTGAGCACGCATTACATGACACAGACTACCTACTGGCTATGTCAGTCATTCAATAAAAGAGATGCCTGCTCTAATGAAGTTTACAAATAGACAACCAAAAAGTATAACAAGCAATTAACTTACACAGTAAATGAGATGATAATTACAGGGAAAAGGTACATGGATGGTAGATGAGGGTTCCCACAAGTGTCAGCACAGGCCAGACAGTTTGTAGCCGGGCAAGAAGCATTCCAGGCAGGAAAGTTCATGGTCAGGCATGCCAGCAGGCATGCTGTGTCTTCATGGCCAAGGGGTTCCAATCTTGCAGGGCTCTATGGTGGTTTGAAAGAAATGGCCCCCATAAGGAGTGGCAAGATTAGGAGGTGTGGTGTTGTTGGAGTTGGTATGGCCTTGTTGGAGAAAGTGTGTCTGTTGTGAAATACTAGTTTAGGGTGTGTTGCATTTGTTTATGCTGTGGAATGTTTGTTTAGTGATACAAAGATGTGTTGCATTCTTTTATATTGCATTTGTTTAACTCTGTGAAGCTGTGTTACTTTTCCTATCTAAAAGATCTCATTGGTCTAATAAAGAGCTGAATGGCCAGTAACTAGGCAGGAGAGGAATAGACAGGACCGCCAGGCAGAGAAATTAAAAAGGAGGAAAAGAAAAGGCAGAATCAAGGAACAAGAAGAGAGAAGGATGTCAGGCCTTGCTCAGATTTCTGGGGACCAATGGCATGAGCTGGTTATCCCTGACTAGGCATCCTGTCCGCAGTGGAGACAGTGGAGGTGTAAGCCTGAATGTAAGTCCCAGGGCAGAATCAGCACTGTTCCTTAGGGGTAGAAACAATCGTGGTTGATGTTGGCCGAATTTGTCTCTCCAGAATTTCGGTTTCAGAGTATGGAGACCAGCCTCCAAAACCAGGCACCAGCCTTACACTAAGCAATAAGCCAAGGAGGAAGACTTCCACATATCACTGAGCTACTACTGCCCCAAGCTAACTGAGGGTGGGCATAAGAAGACAACTCTGGTGGCATAGTGTAGGAAACGGAAAAGCAGTTCCTTTTTGCTTTTACTCTGTGGGCTCTGCATGCCTTTCCAGTCTTGCAAAGTCAGAGTCCTGGTATATCTGTGGTGTGTAGCATGGAGGGCTGTGTGTGCATATGCACTCCATACATGTCAGTGCATATGTGTGAATTTTAAGCAATGCCATCTCTTGGAGCTATGATGTATGTAGTCAGTTATAAATGAAACATATTAATGCCCAGCAAATTACAGGAATACATTAGTCTAAGATTTCACTGGGATCTCCAGAGGGCATAGACAAATTTAATTGCCTCTCTCCTTGCCTGCACCTGACTTCTGGAGAATAGAATCAGCTGCCGTTTGAATAAGAAACAGTTCTCATTTCACCATTTTTCAGGTAACTGGCTAGTCTCCACTGCTGTTGTTCCAAGTTTTCTGTGCATACTAAACAGGATGTGGTGACTCATTGTCTTCCAAGTTCCTTCAGGTTCCCAGTGCAGTCATTGCAATGTGGTTCAGGTGCCTGTCGCATCGTTCCCACGGTTGCATTCCTTTTCTGTGCCTAAGAGGCCATACACTGAGAAACTACCCTTCCTCTTTAGCTTTGCCTGGCTACATCCTGTCCTTCTTCAGGAAGTCGAGGAAATGCCAAATGTGTATGAATTCAAGCACCAAGGTGATTTTGTTGTTTTACCCATTTAGAAATAATTTACACTCCATAAATTATTTAAAGGCAATCTAGCCAGAGTTCTCAGACTCTCCAATCAAATTTCAGTAATTGCTGCTATAAGAACCTTGGGTGATATTTTTCCATTCCTCTGTCAATTCTCAGCTTCTGTGATAAAATACCCGAAACAATTCATTTATAACAAGGAACTGTTGACTTAGCTTACGATTCCAGAAATTTTAGTCTATGATCATGTGACTACAATTGCTTTGGGGCCTGTGGTGAAGAATTGCATTACAGCTTAATCATAAGAGAATGCAGTGAAAACTCATTCACTGCGTGGCAGTCAGAGTGGGGGTGGGGCCTAACATTTCTATTAAGGGCATGCTCTGCAATGGCCTACCTTCCTTCCACGAGGACCCACCACCTCTCAAAAGTGCCACAGAGTGGTGAGCAAACTACTATCATATTGGTGTTTAGACTGGCCTAGTTAAATTTCACTGACAACTTACCGCAGCCTAGACGCATCTAAGAAGAGAAGTGTTAATTCAGGAATTGCCTAGAACAGACTGGCCTGTGGTCATGTCTGTTTTGATAGCTAATTGGAATAGGAGGGCAGCCCATTGTGAGTGGCACCATTTTGTGGGCCCGTGATCTTGGGTTGTATAAGAAAGCCAGCTATACATAAACCTATGACCGAGCGAGCAAGCAGTGCTCCTTTGTGCTTTCTGCTTCAAGTTCTTGCTTGAGTTCCTGCCATGGCTTCCCTCAGTGATTTCTATACCTATTATTATACCTAGAAGTATAAGCTAAATAAATCCTTTCATCTCATAAGTCACTTTGGTCATGGAATTTGTCACAGCAACCTATTGAAATTGGAACGGTGATATGTAAGAGTCAAACACCACCATTAATGTTTGGCCATCCAGCAGAGCTCCACTGAGGGCTGTCATGAGTTCACCTCCTTCATCATTCTCTAAGCTGATTTCTCCTCAGCTGTCCTTACTGAGAAGGCTGTGTGTTAGGGATTCTACCTTCTAGCCCTCAGAGTCGACATTAGGGGTGAGGAAGCTGTTGACTGAAAGAAATGCAAGTATCAGATTGAAGGTCCAAGAGTTGAATCTATAGTTTCTGTCCTAGAGCCTCGCTGTACTCTTCCCCTTGGTATTCATGCCAGAGAGTTCCTTATTTTCAGAGTATCCTATATCTAGACTGTCTTTAATTGCTTTTTCATGATCTTTAGGCTTCATTCAGAGATATTATCCTATCTTAACAGCACACATATACATACACACACTCACTCACATACACACACACTCACACACACTCACACTCCCTCACATATACACACTCACACATATCACTCACACACTCACATGCACTTACACAAACATCACTCACACACACACATATCCACAATACCACTCACACACATACCCATACTTGCACACACACACATATACACATACATCACTCATACACATACCCACACTTGCACACACTCACTCAGACACATATACACACACATCACTCATACACATCGGCCACTCACCAGTTAAATACCTGACTTTATTAGAAACCATTTGAACACTTTTTTCTTCCTCCTGCTATAAAAAATACAGTAATTTGCTTTAAAAAATAAACAACTATGAGCAAGCATCCTGGTTCTGCCTACTTTCCTAATGCTTCTGGGATAAACGTTTATAGCAAGTCAGCAGACTGAAGGCGGAAAGCCAGACATCTACTTGGAAGTGCTGCACTCGGGAATCTCTTCTCTACACTTTTCTTCATGACCTACCTACCATATGTACAGTTGAAACCACCAACTTCGAACTAATTCCTCTGTGCTCTGTTAGAGTAAATATAAATTACCTCTAACATATTCAGGAAGATACTTAAGACTCAAGGTCCCCAATAATTTGCAGTACTAAACCAGATGTATCCTGAAACTTCTGACAGAAGTAACACATTACTTAATGAGGGGTCTCCACAACCTGCTGTTAGAACCTACACATATGCAACACTGATAGCCAGTCACTGTTCACACGATTTACTCTTATATTTTTGGTTGTAAGCCTACCCTTTAATGGCTGAGCCATCTCTCCAGCACAACGTGGTTTACTCTGTAGGCAGTCCTCTGCCATTAGTCAGCTTTAACTAGGCCAGAGTCCAACAGGAAAGTGCATGGTGTCCCAGATACACCATCTCTTGGGTTGCTATTGTTTTCTCCTCTTTACTGAGCCAGGTATTACCCATGACAGGCCAGACACATGAACACTTCTATTGTGCTGTTGGCAGGCTTCTTCTGAGTCAGCATCTTCTCTCTGGCCTCATTATGTACAGAATGATTCCATGGAGAAAAACTAATTGCATAGGGGTCTTCTATTTTCTGTTGGTCAAACAAATGAACAGTACTTTTCAAAAGCTCAATGTCTTTTTCATACAGCACTGCAGCTCCTGGGTTTAGGGGGCCTGTTGTGTCAATCTTGTAGAAGACTCACCTTTCACACGTTAAGACCTGCCATACATGATCATTGTTCTACCTCCACTTTGCAAATGCTCTCTTCATATCCGGCTCACCTGAGGTGGAATCTCCTAGTGGGTGACAGACAGGAATATCAAACAGCAAGCATGGTCGGTCGCCATCTGGATAGTTACCGGAAATATAGACAGTAAATCTGAATATGCCATCCTGATACAGCCAGTGTCGTATGAATATTACTGCAAACCACACTAATGTGGAGCAATACGATGGCTGTACATAGACGCTGGTAGCTTCTGCTTCACCACCAACGTAAACTCTTGCAAGAAGTGACTATTCCAAATAGAAGGGTCCATAAGAAGCATGGATACCGTTTGTGGCTGGGCCTGGAGATTTAGGCTTCATAATGGGCAGAGCGTTTTGGGGGAATCGCTGGCAGCTGCTTTTTTGATGCAGCTCATGGAGGACAGGTTTTCACACCCCCTGCTCACGTCTTCTCTTCACCTTCAGGTAGTTTGCGCACAGAGCTTGCAGACATACTCCACAACAGGTTCATAACGTGCGCTTGAAACGAAGAACTTCAGTGTTGTGTCATCACACTCTTCTGTCGTCAGCATTCCCGTAACAAATTTAAACACAGTATAGTTTAGAAAAGTTTCCTGGTGTAATACAATCTCCAGTGCACAAGGAAGCACAACTATATTGAAATTCATCTCAAGGTACATGTCTTTTTTCCAAGAAGATGGCTTCTAGAGATAGGCTACCTGTGTTATCATAAGGGTCTAGGGAAGGATTTGGCATGGTCTTGGTCATACAGATCATGCAGAGGTCATTTGGGCTATGAGCCATCTATGGTCCTGGTTGTGGGAGCTTGGGGGAGACTCCAACTGTATAAGTAATGTAAGGGTCATTAGATTGCTAGCCATCTCCAGTCCTGGTTGCAGGAGTTCGATAAGGCTTGGCCGAACAGATCACTAGGCTATTAATCACCTGCAATTCCCAGTTTTCTTGATGAAAGAACAAGTTTTACATCAATTCTTTTGAAAAAAACAATCCCATGTGCTCAACGTTCCTGTTTATTTTAGAGATCTGTGGGTACAAGTACCTTTGTCGTGCTGTGTTTCCAACTGTTATATAGTTTACAGTGTTTATGAGAGAGGCCATTTGATCCAGTCAGATCTAAAGAAATTTATCTTTTCCTTCACATAAGTTCATGACTAACTGTGCTCCATGGCAGAAGGCAAAATAAATCCTTCCTCTATTTCCTAAGTCAGAGTTTTGGGGCTTTACCAATGCTGAAGAACAAAAGATAACCAGGGAGCAATTATGCCCTTGGGAAGTTGGCACCAACGAGGAAACCTAGAGAGTCAGTAATAGAATTTTTCATCATCTGTAATAGTTTTCTAATGCTCTCTTCCTATTGACATTATTTATTATTAAATGATAGTAGTGTCTGTATGTGACTATGTTTTTGTAATGTATCTTTGTGTGTTAGTCAGCTTTCCTATAGCTATTACAAATACCAGGTATGATCAATTTATAAAAACAAAGCTTAGTTTGGTTCATGGTTTCATAAGTTTCAGTCCATAATCTAAGTTCCACTTATTCTGGGCCTATGTATAACTGCACACCACGTTGTAAGTATGAATAGAACACAACCATTCATACCATTGCTAGAATGCAGAAGTGGAGGAAGAAGAAAGGCCTAGAACTTCCTTGGTGACCAGAAAACCTCCCATTTGGCTCTTCAAGTTTTCCTCATCTTCTAACAGCACCAAAAGAGAAACTAAGCCTTAATAGACAGGCCTTTGAGGGGTAATCTGTTTGAGGTGGGAGAGGAGACGAAAAGGAGAGAGAGAGAGAGAAGGGGAAGAGAGAGAGAGAGAGAGAGAGAGAGAGAGAGAGAGAGAGAGAGAGAAAGAGAGAGAGAGAATACTCCTCTCAGAAAGTGAAATTTATGGAAATCTAGTAAGGTCTTTATTTCCAATATTTTCCTTAGTCTACCTACTATTGCAAAATATCAAACACTTAATGGCTAGAGCAACAGAAATTTATTTGTCAATGGTCTAAGGGTTAGGAAGCCCAAGATCATAGAACTAGCATGGTCAGGATCTGATGAGGACCTTCTTGGTTTATAGTTGAGCAACTTCTTATTGTATCCTCATGTGGTAGGAAAAGAAGAGCATATACAAATTATCTTATGCCTTTTAGAAAATCGCAAATTCAACTATGAGGGTTCCATATTCATTTTCAGATTACCTCCCAAATTTTCCATCTCCAAACACCATCATATTAGGGATCTGAATCTTGGAAGAGAACAAACATTCACCCCATGACTCTTTCTCCCCAGCTGTGTGCTTTCCATCTTCTGCTGGCCCAGAAAAAGGAGACCCTCCTTCCTCAAGGCTCTAGCTCATCTCAATTCCTCTGACAGATATGCTACCTTTCCTCTCCAGCAATGTTTTCTAACTTTTCATTAAACTTGATTTTACTATCTTTATGATGCCTTTGTTCTTAGTATCAAAAAGTCTGTAGAGCCCCAGTGAGGCAGCTCATTTGGTAAATGTGCCCGTCACTAAGCCTGATGAGTTTGACCCCACAAGGTGGGAGGAAACAGCTGTCTCCAAATCATCATCTTCTACATTCATGACGTGGCATGCTCTTGACCTCTCCCACACGTGAACACCAAAGTAAATAATACAATAAAGTAATAAAAGAAAATTTTAACTTTTTAAAAAGTACTTGGTTGGCCGGGCAGTGGTGGTGCATGCCTTTAATCCCAGCACTCGGGAGGCAGAGGCAGGTGGATCTCTGTGAGTTCGAGGCCAGGCTGGACCGACAGCCTCCAAAACAATACAGAGAAACCCTGTCTCATAAAAAAACAAAAAAAGTACTTGGTTACCTGTGGATCTGAGGGATGACTGAAGTAAACAAGGGCGTTGTTTAAGGGCTTGTTCTTCAGATACTGCAAGTCCTTTCAGGCTTTTCTCCTCTACTTCACAACAGAAAAAGGCAGGGATAAAGTGTGAGTAGCGGTATTCACACATGATTCATTCTGTCAGGAAAACAGACTCTGCACAGAATTAAGTTTTCTGAAGATGGAGTTGTATGGTTCCTGTGGGGACAAATAGGAATGAAGGGACTGTAACTATTTCTACTAGTAGCAACTTCTGTAGTAGCAAGGAGACAATCTCATTTAAGTGACTTCCCCTCAGGATTTGGAGTCCTTCAACAAAGATGATCATTTCTGGAATGAAAGAGAGGCATTAAGCCAGAAAATGCTTTCCTCAAGAGTTAGCTTTGTACTGTTGTAGGATCCTTGCTTCTAAGTCACACCATACCTCATCCTGTCTGCAGTTTCTGAACACCCTGAGACTGTGGTGGTTTGAAAGGGAATGGCTTCCATATGCTCTTGTGTTTGGATGCCTGGTCCCCAATTGGTGAAACTGTTTGGGAAGGATAGAAGGTGTGGCCTTGTTGGAGGAAATGTGTCATTTGGAGTAGGCTTTGAGGTTTTGAAAGCCCATACCATTCCAATTCTATTTCTTTGTGCCTTTGTCTCTTTGTTTGTCTCTGTTTCTGTCTCTTTTTCCCCTGCTTGTGGATAAGGATGTGAACATTCAACAACTACTCCGGTGCCATACCATGCCTACTTGTCTGTCTGCCTGATGCCATGCTTCCTGCCATAATGGTCATGGATTTTAATCCTCTGAAACTGTAAGCAAGTCCACAATGAACTCCTCTCTCAGTTGCCTTAGCTATGGTGTCTCTTCACAGCATTGAAAAATAACTAAGGCAGAGATCAAAAGCATTTGCCTTCTAACTCTCTAGTTACCTTCCTATGATGAGGCTTTTCAGTTTCTTTTTCAGGCCCTATTTGAAGAAGACGGTACCATTTCCTTTGGCAGTAGAGACTCTGGAGTGACCTAAGTTTGGAATTTTCCCTCCAACTGCACATCAATGGGCTGGGGAGAACTCAATACCATAGCTAGTGTGTACAAGGAAAAGGAGAATATTGTCACCTTGGGAACACGTTATCGCTGGAGACCAGTTTTACTGTGGTTGTGGCTAGAATTAAAGATGCTGTACATACATAAACCCAGCACTCAGCAGCCGATGCAAGAGGAATGCTGTGTTCTCAGCACGGTGGGCTCAGTGCTAGCCTGGAGGACATCATTAACCCCCAACTCATCTTAGCTTCGTAGAAACTAGTATAGTCTCCAGTCAATCAATCAATCAATCAATTTGTCAACCAACCATATAATTATATAATCATATTACTAAATCTTGGAGAAGAACAAACAATCACCCAGTGTGTCTATCTCTCTCACTGTGTACTTTCCATGGCTGTAGAGAGTGCAAATTGAATGTTAACCATTTTGGAACTTCTGATTTCTTTTACTCTTTGCTTTTCTCACTTTCTGTTGTGTTTTCTTCCTGTTCCCCTGGAGGCTATGGAAACTGAGGTCTCAAAGAAGAGGGCTGTGGAAGGCAGCCAAGTTGTGCTGACAATCTGCACCATTAGCTGCCTTGCCAGGTCCCTTCATATTCAGTTACCTGATTTCTCTACAGACTCCATTTGTTATGGTCCTCTCCTACATTTTCAGTTTGAGGATCAGCCTGTAGCCAGGATAGATTTCTAATTCTGATTTTTACTCTTTATTCCTGCCAGAGAGCTTCTAAAAGCCAGCCCACTGTAAAGAGGTGCCACGCCCAGGAGCCACGCCCAGGAATAATCCCTTGCTTCCACCAGTGGCAGACTCAGTTTCCATCAGTATTAGCTGCTCAGCTCAGAGGCCATCCAGTGTGAACCCAAAGTGAAGCCATTTTCCATCACCACAACCATGTGACCTGATGCAGAAACCAACAGGGCTCAGCCACAGAAGAGCTTTTCCCTCAAACATGAAGGTTAGCGTGCAACATGTGAACCACTGAATGTTACCGGGAACCCCTGCAGCAGTTGATATAACCCTTTCTGAAATCCAGATTACCTATTTCTTTTCTCAGCTCTGACTCTTGTGAGACCCCTTGTCTACAAATGCCAGTTTGTTTTCTTATCCACATTTGCTGTTAGGCGTTCGCTTCTTTGGTTCTATTTATTATGACATAGATATGCCAAATTTTATTGTTCTTGTGCCAAATTCCCAAGGAAGAGTATTTCCTATCCAAATCCTACTGCTCACATTAAAGACACACACACACATGCACACACGCTCTCTCATACACATGCACATTCACACACATGCTTCTTTCTCAGACATGCATTCACACATGCCCTATTTCTCTCTTACACACACACACACACACACACACACTCATGCACACTCATATACAAGTTGGGAGAAGGAGGCAGGTTATTTTGCAATCAATCATCCAATTCCTAAGAGACAAATTTGCCTTGAGATGACTATGGATTCTTTCCAGGGTCTTTCAAAATCCAGATTGTAGGAGTCTATAGATGTTTTCCTTTGGAGCCTTCCCAAGTGACCAGCAGCCCAGGGACACTAACCAGATTTCCTGTCCTTCTGGTACATTGATCAGAATTCCTACCACTTCCGCCCAGGTTGGCGCAGGAGGCAGACAACATTTCACATGAAGAACAGCTGTTAGCCAGTTCTCTGACCTTTCATTGGCCCTGACTGGTCCCATAGCAGCAGCCATAAAAATACATTATACAGAACTCATGTGTACATTTGTTATTCTCCCAGAGGCGATCTGCAGACTCTTTGAACCAAGAAACAATCATTTTTTCTCATATTAATAAATTTACACAGTGGCTTTCTCATGTACATATTACCATATAGAGTTTATGTCTTTTTAAATTGTGATCATTTGACCTGCAATCAGAATTTCAATAATGGGAGGTTCTATAGCACTCTTCGCCAGGAATCTCTCCATTCTTCATAATAGAATTGACAGAGCAACACTGTTGTGTTTAATAACACAGTTGTATCCTCTGTTGTAACAAAATGTTCAGTTCCTTACTATTTATTGTCAATGTAATTTTCTTCCTATAATACCAATTAATGAGGAAGAAAATTCATTTTTCATAAGTCACTAATTTAGTAACCTCCAAGCTTATTAATCATGTTTCTTATGCTCCCATGCAGTGTGCTGACCCACAATTTCCTCCTAACTGCATCATTAGAATTTCAGGATTTGTTTTGACCCTTAGCCTATCAGAAGCTTTAGCTGGCTTACCCATTTCCTCACTTTCCAGTTTTCTCCACGCTGCTTTCCCATAGGACCCACGGCGTGTGAGAGCCACACATGCTGCCTCTTACTGCTCCTTTCTCAAGCAGCTCCCTCTTTCTTTTCATCTCATCCCTCAAAATTATGCCAGCCTTTTCTTTCTTTCCTACCTTTGAATTTACCTCAGTGACCTCAAGGGAGACCCCTTTCAAGCTGAAGTTATCTGTAAGCATGCACACAGGCAGACGCGATAGCTCCTGATGCTGAGATTATTAACCGCTCATACAACTTCATTACATGAATTTTAGTGTGCTTTGACAGTTGCGTGTAAAATTCATATCTTCCCTCAAGTTCACCAGCAGAATTTCTAAGGCATCACAGGTCTTCTCCTTTATTGCTCTATAGGTGAAACCCAATTATCGACAATAAACTAGCCAACTGTCCAGCAGAAACAGAGTTGGTCTTTCATGGGGACTTCTGGCAGAGTAGTCCTTACAGTTGCATGACCTCTGCAGCCTCGAGGGCTCTGTTCATAGAGGCTGGAAGCTTGATTTAATACTCTGTGGTCATGATTCCACTTTGGAAAAACTAGTAATTTCTTTTTATGTGAGTGAGTGACTGCACATATGTATATGCACCATGTGCATGCCGCATGCCTAGTGTCATCAGATTCCCCAGAACTTGACTTCCAAACAGTTGGGAGCTACCATGTGAGTTTTGGGAACTAACCCAGGATCCTCTGTAAGAGTAGCAAGTGCTTTTTAACACTGAGCCTTTGCTCCAGCCACTGGTGTTATGATGTTATGATTATATATATATATATATATATATATATATATATATATATAAAATGGGTTCCTACTTTTTCATTTGACACTGAGTGTTGTATGTGTGACTATCCTCCAAGTTAAGCAGCAATAAGCGTGGGGAGTTTAACTGTGTGTCCTTGCAAGAGGATTACCGCATCTGTTTTTGTTGACTGTTTACACACCTCATGGAGGGGTGGAGAGGATCCTAATGTCCTCACTTGGGTATCCAGCTACCCCTACTGCCTGTTGTACACAACTCTACGTTCATGGCACATGGCCTCAGAAAAGGACTGGAGTATAGATTGAGAAAGACTGGGGCAGGGGGCTCCAACTACGCAGCTACCTGTGAATTATCTCTCACTTAGGCTCCACAAAGAAGCCCAATAACCTCATTGGTTCTCTGTAGTGCCTCTGTTTGCCACTGGAGCCTTCCGAGGAGAGCTAAAAGTTGCTGTGTGTCCTCCATGAAAGAAATATTAGTAACACTAAACTTCACAAGCTATGTAAATCAGGTTTTCTGCAGAAGGAACAAACTCTGAGAGTTGGATCCAACATTGATACATTTATTTACACTATTAAATTTTAGTAATAATCTAATAATAAGCAACTATTTATTGATTAAAAATTATTTATAACATTATTCATACTGAAGACAATGGGTCCCAAAGAAGTCACTGGGCTCTGTGTGTGTCTTAACTAGGGTTGGTTTCCCCTCAGTAAGACCTGTCTACCACCCTGTCTCCCAACCCACTAAGAGAATCTCCTGGAAGTCTCCCAGGCCTCTCTGTGGCTTTTACCCAGATGCATTGTTCTCCCCAGTCTTCCATCTCAGTGTTTCTTCTCTTAGGATTCCTCATTTGGATTCAGTCTTCCCTATTTCTACCTTCGAAGGATTTATCTTGATCAAGGACATTTCAGAGACACTGAAACTACTGCAAAGACCCTCTGGACATGAATCTGAGCTTAAATACCCTGCCCAACCTTGCAGTGACTAAAACAGACTAGTAGTCAGCTCACAGGAGAAAGGAGCACGTGTCTAAGGAAAGTGTTAAAAGATGAGAAGACACTCACAGAGGCACAAGCTCATTCCTATGGACATGTATGCAAGAAAGTTTCACCTGGGGAAAAGACATGGAGAAGGGCTCCCAAGGAGTGTAATGTGGCTTGACATGCCAGCAGTCATCTGCTACTCACAGGCCCTTTTGTTTTTCCTTTAAACTTTGTTATTTTTTTATTTGAAGAAAGAAAAAAACACCACACACACACACACACACACACACACAAACACACACACACACACACACACACACACACACACACACACACACACACCAAAATTAACCAGACCCAAAGAGTATACAAGACTAAACTACACAGAGTGTCCATTCAGAATAGAAGCTGTAGTGTTTCACTCCGGATTTTATACTTTCACTATCAAATATATTTTATGCACAGTTTTAGGAACATTGCAAAGGAGAAGCTGGCGCTGTAGGAAAAAACATCGAGAAAAAAAACCAACTCCAGGCCTTATCTTTCTCTTTCATACACATACATTACATAAACCACCACCACCACCAAAGACAAACCGGTGCCCCTCAGTTTGTTCTGATATATGTCGTTTTTAGGTCAAGGTCATTGGCTATGTCTTTCAGGCACCACTGTTTGTTACAGAATCTAGGACCTGGTCTGTGTTTTCAAATAGTAGAACAATTTATGATCCCTGTTTTTAATGCTCTTGTGTTCCGCCTTGATGACATTAGTCAATGTGGATTCAATACAATTTGGAGAGTAATGAGCTTGGGGCAGACTGCTTGGACCCAAAATCCATTTTATTGTAATTTTGGACATGTGCCTAAACTTATTGATGTCTCGGCTGCTCATCTATGGAAGGGCTGATGTGGTTGTCAATGCAAAAATCTAACAATCACTTGAAAAGCAATAAGAAATACTTCATAGTACAGCTGAATATGAGTGGCCAAGGCCCAGGACACAGATTTAGGTTACCTCAAACACCATGTCCCACTTCAGTGACAGTTTCATGAGGCCTTTATAGTAACAGAACAAAGAAAGTCATAAACCAAGATGGTACAGAAATAATAAGGCTTCCCAGTGAGAAATCACTCCATGCACTCAGGAAAGTAAAGAGAAGTTTCTTTGCCGAGAAAGTGTGCCAATGCCCAAAGAAGAGTCAGCCTGGAGTAGATTTTACTAACTTAGATACACCTTATGTAAGATTTATGCATTTTACATATGCTGACACCCTTAAATCGTTTTAGGAGGTCCCAGCCCCACATTATACTTTGTTTTATTTTGGCTTTTTTGTCTGTTTGATTTTCAGGACAGGGTTTCTCTGTGTAGCCCTGCTAGCTTGGTACTCACAGAGATCTGCCAGCCTCTGCCTCCTGAGTGCTGGGATTAAAGGCATCTGCCACCACCAGGCTCCAGGTTACACTCTAAACAATTTAAACAACAAAGACATAAACCTTAAAGCCTGACCACTTAGGCAAAAGGAAGATTTACACAGCAAAGATACAACCAGAATGTTTTTATGTACACCAGTGTTTTTCGTTTCATAGTGTCTTCTTGCCCGTCGGCAGACTTGTGTTTTTCTCAAGAAGAGAAATGAGGACTTTATGGCATCCCAGGACTTAGCATTAGTTGTGACCCTGTGCTGCCCTGTGAGCTGCCAGTTAGAGGTGTATTCTTTGGGGATGGGTCTAATGGTTGGTGACTCCTGACGAACATTTATATGATAGCACAGTAATTTTCCTTATCACTAACAGGTCTGGTTAGTGTACTACTTTATTTTGGAGGCAACAATCCCTTAACTAAATTCTACTTTGTGATTAATGTCTCCTAAGCAAATACATTAGTAAACCTTTTATAACATCAAATTTATTACTTTGAGGTTTTCTTTTGTTTTTGGTTTTTCGAGACAGGGTTTCTCTGTATTGTTTTGGAGCCTGCCCCGGAACTCACTCGGTAGACCAGGCTGGTCTCAAACTCACAGCGATCCGCCTGTCTCTGCCTCCCAAGTGCTAGGATTAAAGGCGTGCATCACCAACGCCCGGCTTACTTTGAGGTTTTCTATATCAAAGATACCTTAAAAATTCAATAGTGGTTGAACAATCAGAAGAATACAAAAACTGCAGAAGATTATGGCTTCAGGGGCCTGGATCAGGATTTCAGTTTCATATATGTCAACTTCAAAATATGTTCTCATCTCCCACATGACTAAGAAAGCATCAGAGAAAGTTGGAAGGAGTATGCACCAAGGAAGGGGGAAAACACAGACATCTGAGAAACTATTGAAGCAGTAATGGACCATATCAAATACTGGTACCATAGAAATAAAGACAGAATTACAGTGAAGTTTAGGGAATGAGCAGATCATGGGTAACTTGGATAAAACCAGTTTAGGTGATCAGAAAATAAAGCCCCATGCTTTTACTTTTGTTTGCTTGCTCGCCTTCTTAGATTTATTTCCTTATGTGGGGTGGGGGCATGGCCGGGATGAGGAGAAGACAGAGGGACTTGGAATTGGGGGTGCATGATGTGAAACTCCCAAAGAATTGTAAAGAAGTTATTTTAAAAAACAAAGAGACATATGAAGTTCAAACTTAAACTCACTCTATCATTACATATATCCAACTGGAGTAGTAGTCTGAGTTGATAGTTATTAAGACATATATAATTAAAACTTGATGAAGCTTCAGAAATAAATTATAAAAATAAAATATTCAATAGTGAAAACATCAGGTAAGCAAGTTACAGCAAAAAGGGCTGTCTGTACTGTAGACATCAGATGTTTTCTGATGTCATTCTCAGCTGTTGGAGTGGTGGAAGCCAGGGGTCCATTTGTATGTTCTAAAAAGGGAGGAAAAGCACGAGAATGTTAGGTCAAATACTGAGGTAGGCAATAAGTGGATATTTAAGAGACTGAGATAACCCAAGATAACTTGGCTCTCAACCTGTAACATTCCATCTCTCACAAGTCGCACTCTGTCAGCCTTGTAGAACTGTAATGGCTTTTTCATCTGGGAACTTCACTACAGGGAATTGAATGGGCTCATTTACACAAGACACATCCGGATCACCCAGTAAACACAGCGCTGGGAAAGCTTGCACTGTGCGGCTAGGCACTGCTTCCTTAAGCCCTAACTGCAGTTCCTGCCGGAGTCTCCAGTGGCTCCAGCAACAGAAGCAAAACTTGATCAGAACACTCCACTCAGGACCCTGTCAGGGTCACTTTCCCGAGAAAGTTGACACATCCCTGCTTATTTCCTGAGAAGATTCATCGGGAAGACTGCTTCCGACTTCATTCCAGAACAGGCTACAGGAAAACGACTTGCTGCAGCGTATGCTATTTTCACGTGTTGATAAGGCTGGTGGAGCGAGAAATGGGGCGGCTAGACGAGGGTGACACATTCAATGCACAAGGAAGAATAAAACACGTGACATTTGGAGGAAAAGTTCTCCAGGAGGTCTGTGGGGACCAAGTAATGGAAATCCTAACATAATTTCTGGGACAACAGACATTTTTCTCTCCCCAACTTTGAAGTACCTACAAAGCCATAAAATAAAACTAACCACACTGTGAAATATTTAGAATCTATTGCATTTTAGTTTAGCCTGCTAGCACAATGCTAGACCTTGGCATTTTCCATTGCTTGTAGTTTCTTTGTGGAAGGAATTAATCCCATTAGGTGGCAGCTGTCCTTGATCCAAAATAACATTCACTCTCTCTTCTTTGTTTCAGATGCAGACCAGAAACATTTGTGACTTGCTTTCATAGTATCTAAAGCACTTGAGTTTTTAATTGATTACTTAAAAAAAAGAAATCTAAGCTTGCCATTGGAGAATTCTTTGAATTTTCAAACAAAGCCCAATGCCACAGAAATCCTGCAGAGTCCCAGAATAAAGCAATATTATATCCTGAAGAAAGCATTGACTTCAGGAGCTGCCAATGTAACATTCATCAACAGTGTCCTTCACTGCCCCCAATAGACACATATAAATGGCCTCCTGCTAGACAAGATTGTCATGGTCTGTAGCCTGCCTGCTCTCTCTCCACACATCTCAGACTTTCAGGCTATACTTACTGACCAGAGCTACAGAGTCCCCAAGGAAGCATCCAAAATATCAGAAAACAACGGCTCTGTGTAAGGAAGCGGAGGGAGAAAAACAACCTTTATGTTCCAAGCTGGTTACTATAACAGCATCTGGAAAGACGTGTGGGAAAACATCAGGGAGATGATGATTTGGCATAGGCCCCTCAGAATCACCTTTGTTCCTTCAACAATTTGTATTGTCTGCAGCCAAATTATCAGCTGCTTAACCAAAACTGTCTGCATGCTTGTCTTTGGTTGCAAGCAAAAAGTAGATTTAAAGGAATAACTTCTAGTCTTCACATTCCCTCAGGTCACAAGCAGATAACTCTTTCTGTCTTTGTGTTATGTCAGTCTAGGAGGAAGGGATAACAGAAATATAACATACTAGGAGGTTATATTTAACCCAGCTTTCTATGACATTAATGAAATGTATCACAGACAGTAGACTATGTATACCAGTTCTCCTTGTTTCTAGCAATCAACTGTGACTCAGCCAGGGGTAATTTTAAGTATTCCATTTTGATGCAAATCTCTTCTACTCCTGATAGAAATTTCCAGAAAATTCTGCCCAGATGTCCCTCACATACATAGACCTAAGCAAGAAGAGAACAAAGGCTCACTATCAGCAAGATGTGCTGAAGCTAGTACCGGAGTGCCCATGCCTCCAGTGATCTGTATATGAATATTTTCATTATTCTATCATTCAAATCTGAGGCCACCGATATTCTTGACTGGCTTTATGGGGGTTCTTTGGTGGAATGGGGTGGATTCTTTCAATCTCATCTGAAAATATGACATTTGGTGTAGGGTAAATGTCTAGCTTTGTAATTCCTGCTCTACCTGGGTATCCCTGGTACTGAGAGAGTGTCTGATCTCCCTCATGTTTGGAAGACTGAAGACAGGAGTCTTTAGGAACTATTGAACAGCCTGTTTCTTGGTCTCTCTCGAAGCTGTAAAATTTTAGAGCTCGTGTCCACAGCCAGGAAAAAAGAAAATGTACCTAGTCAAGAAAAGAAGTCAATTTTAAAAATGCCAAGGTCCAAAGAGCCAGGGGGATTCAGTAAGAAGAAAGCTTTAAATGAAAGGGAAGTAAACTACATGAACTGATTTGGAATTTTGTGTTTTGTGGTTTCCATCCATGGTCCTCAATACATCATTCCTTCCCAAGGAAGGCCATAGAAACCAGAAATTTTCTTCCTCTAAACAGGTCATTGAAACCCTGATCTTTGCAAGATACCACCTCAGAGCTACTAATGGTGAATGACTGACCTCTACTTGGGGAGATGTGTCACACACCTGTAAGGCAGGAACATTGCACAGTAAGGCCTAGAACAATGTGGAAAGGCCTTCTTGGGGTCCCCTACCCAGTCTATTAACACAACAGTATGATTTTTTTGTCCTTTCAAGTTTTTATCTAGTTGCCGATAATTAAATCATGCCCATGAAATGATGTTTCCATAAAAAAAAAAAAAAACAAAAAGGACAGGTACAGCAACCTTCAGCTATCACAGGGGGTACATGGAAGGCAGTATACTCATACTGGGCAGAGATGTTCTGTATTCTTCCCACACACCGCACCCTATACATCTTTCCATCTGTATCCTCTGTAACCATCTTTAAAGCCAGTGAATATATAAGTATTTCCCTGAGTTTTGTACTGTATAAGAAAATTAACCAAAACCCAAGGGGAAGAAAGTGGGTGCTTCAGTTTATAGATGATGGATCAGAAACACCAGTAAACAGCTGGTATCTAAAGTGAGTGGAGGCAGTCTTTAGACTGGATCCTCAGACTGAGGGGTCTGACATCATCTCCAAGTACATAATGCCAGCCAGAATCCAATTAAATAAGGGACACCCAGATGGTTTCCACTACAGGACGATGGCTTGTTGGTGTGTGAGGAAAACTTCCACCACACACACATTTAGCATCAGATTTTTATGGTGTGTGAGCAGAAGAAAAACAGTTTGCTTTCCAACTGAGATTCTGCTTTTCAGGTTTGCCATTTATGGTACCTGTAGCCTGTGATGGACTGAATGTCCTGGAAGCATTTGAGTCAAAGCAAGGAATATGATTCCCTTCTACATGTGAATTTGGATGTTGGCACCCAGATCCCTTTGAGAGCACACTACATTTGAAGACAGTTTTATCCTAGGGTGTAAAAACATGGATCATAGACAAAGACATACTTTTAGACAGAAAAGAAAAATAATTTTATGAAGGGCCTAGACCCATGATTTCTATCTTTGGATTATTTTCTTGCAATTTAAATTTAACCTATTGCTGTGAACTAAATATGCCCCCTAATTTGTGTGCTGAAAATTGGTCCCAAGGTAGCTGTGTTGGGAGGTAGGACTTCTGTGGAAGTGTGTAGGCCACAAAGGAGAATGTTTTCTGCCTTCTGCATTTCTGCCAATCGAAAACCAGAAGTTGTGTCTCTTTTACCCTTCCTCTCTAAGAAGGGTCAAAGCTGATAGCAATACTTAATCTTGAGCCTCCCAGAGCCCACTGTGAGGAAACAGATTTCTGTCTGTCCTTCATAAATTACACAAACTGGTATTCTGTTAGAATACAAAGCGGACCAAGGTATGCATCTTTCCGGTCTCAGCTAGGGAGCAGGATGAGTAAGTGGGTTGGAAAGGCAGAGTGGAAACATCAGGACTGAGTGTAGCAGAGTGTCTTTACTGTCATTCCACCAATGGAAATGACTCCTGTGGCACGTAAAGACATGGGGGTAAACTCATGGCATCTGAGAGAAAAGGAGCTGGGAAGAAAGACCATGTTAATCACCTCGGGAGCTGTAGGTATTCATACAATTTGGAGGGTGGACACTGGAAAATGGTGGAGCAACGTGAGATGCAGAGAATACTTTGGATCCAGAGCTACAGCATAGCAAACTAATGGGCTCAATGTGAGAACCTACTTGCCAATGTTCTCCTTTACCCTGTGAGCACAGCAGTAGGGTAAATCAAAAGAGCCAGGCATTGTAAACTGTGCAAGTAGCGTGTCAATCAGCACATAGGTAAGAGCCCTTAGCTGCAGTTTCCCGTACAATTTCTAGGTGAAGCTTTCGAGTGAACTATTAAATGGATCACATGAGAGAGCATAGAAAATATTCCTAAAATCTTAGGTGAGACTTCCAGCAGCATCGCAGATTAAAAAAAAAACAGAGATGTCACCTCACCTATCACAGACATAGGTGCAAGAAAAAAAAATGCTTCTCTACAAGTTGCTTGGGATCAAGCTATGGTTTGGTCCATGGTCCATGTGTTAAGGTTCCTTTTCCAGTGCATGAATCTATTGGCACTTGATGAAACTTTTCAGAAAGTTCTGATCACTAGGTGTGGTGGTGCCATTTGTAATCTCAGCACTTAGGAGGCTGAGGCAAATGAATCTTTGTGAGTTTGACACCAGTCACTTCAAATACCAAGTTCCAGGTCAGCCCAGAGCTACATAGTATGACCTTGTCTTTAAGCGGGGCATCTGATCTAAATAATTTGGGAGCTTGACGAGAATATTGAGACCCTCTAAGCCCCTCCTTTTCTTTAGGCTCCCTAGTCCCAGTGAGGTGAACAGGTCCCTCAGTCAAATGCTTCTATCATGATACAATAAGCATCTGCAAACCCAAGGAACAGAGCCAACCAACCATGGCCAGAAACTTTTATAAACCATGAGGCAGAAGATATCATAAAATGGAAAGATCTCCCATGCTCTTGGATAGGTAGGTTCAATATAGTAAAAATGGCAGTCTTACTTAAAGCAATTTGCAAATTCAATGCAATTCCCATAAAAATTCCAGCACAATTCTTCATAGATCTTGAAAGAACAATACTCAACTTTATATGGAAAAACACAAAATCCAGGATAGTCAAAAAATCCTGTACAATAAAGGAATTTCTTGAGGCATTACCATCCCTGACTTCAAGATCTGCTATAGAGCTATAGTAATGAAAAGAGCTTGGTGTTGGAACAAAAACAAACAGGTGAACCAATGGAATTGAATCAAAGACCCTGATATTAATCCACACACCTATGAACACCTGATTTTTGACAAAGAAACTAAAATTACACAGTGGAAAAAAGAAATCATCTTCAGCAAATGGTGCAGGCATAACTGGATGCTGGCATATAGAAGACTGCAGATAGATCATAGATCCACATATATCCTCTATAGGCAGATGATGGGGCATGCCCTTCTGCATATATGTTTCTTTTATTGACTGATAAATAAAACACTGATTGGCCATTATCCAGGCAGGAAATATAGGAGGGGCTACCAGACAAAGAGAGTTATAGGGAGAGGATGTAGGGAGAAGCTGCCAGGGAAAAGCCACATAGTTGCCAAAGGAGTAACATGCCAGATTACGGTTAAGTCACAGACTCTTAGCAATACATAATTTAATAGAAATGGGTTAATAATTAAGAGAGAACTAGCCAGTAAGTAGTCATTGGCCAATGGTTTCTAATTAATATAAATCTCGGTGTGTTTATTTGGGGCTAAAGTGGCTGAGAGACCAAGCAGAACAGAAAGTGTGGCTACAAAAATCCCCATGCACAAAATTTAAGTCCAAATGGATCAAAGACCTCAACATAAATCCAGCCACATTGAACCTCATAGAAGAGAAAGTGAGAATTACCCTTGAATGAATTGGCACAGGAGACCACTTCCTGAACATAGTGCTAGTAGCACAGACACCGAGAAAAACAATTAATAAATGAGACCTCCTGAAACTGAGAAGCTTCTGTAAGGCAAAGGACACAGTCAACAAGACAAAATTGCAGCCTACCGAATGGGAAAAGATGTCCACCAATCCCACATCTGACAGATGGCTGATCTCCAAAGTATACAAAGAACTCAAGAAGCTAGACATCAAACTACCAAATAATCCTATTTAAAAATGGGGTACAGATCTAAATAGAGAATTCTCAACAGAAGAATCCCAAATGATCAAAAGACACTTAAGGAATTGTTCAACATCCTTAGCCATCATGGAAATGAAAATCAAAATAACTCTGAGATTCCATCTTACACCTGTCAGAATGGCTAAGATAAAAAACAATAATGAAAGCTTATGCTAGAAATGATATGGAGTAAGGGGAACACTCCTTCATTGATGGTAGGAGTGCCAACTCATACTGCCACTTTGGAAATCAGTATGGAGGTTTCTCAGAGAATTGAGAAATGATCTACCTTAAGACCCAGCAATACCACACTTGGGCATATACCCAAAGGATGCACACTCACACCACATCTGTTCAACTATGTTCATGGCAGAATTATTTGTAATAACCAGAACCTGGAAGCAACCTTGATGCCTCTCAACCGAAGAACTGATAAACAAAATGTGGTACATTTGGACAGTGGAGTACTACTCAGCGGGAAAAAAAAAACAATGGAATCTTGAACTTCGCAGGCAAATGGATGGAGCTGTAAGAAACAATCCTGAGTGAGGTAATCCAGTCACAAAAAGACAAATACTCATAAGTGGATGTTAGACATAGAGCCAAGGATTACCAGTCTACAATCCACAACCCCACAGAAGCTAGGAAACAAGGAGGAATATAAGAGAGACATACATGGATTGGTATGTAAAATAAGATTTAAAAATGATAAACCATGAGGCAAAATATACTTTTCTTCTGGATATAAAGTTTAGCTTAGGTGTTTTGCCACAGTAGTTTTGTCCAGAAGTCAAAGGGGAATCCTGAGTGCAAGCTTGACACAAATCAGAACCAGAACAAAAAGTAGAGCTGATGGCATTTGTGTGCTGAGAATCTGGCAACCTGGGGTTGGAGAGGTAAACCTTGGATCTGTGTGAAGCTTGGAGAGTGAAAACTCTCTGCACAGTGCTCAAATAAAAATCTATTCTATTTGGGAAAAGACATCTATAGGAACTTTTCTAGTCAACCCAGAAAGAGAGAAAGAAAGCTTTGTATTCATCCAAAGACATAGGTAAGTGGGAGAGCTACTTATGGGAAATTCTAACCATGTGTGTGCCATTCCACATGTAGGCAAGGATGCTGAATTTATTCAAATAATATGAAAAAGTTAAATCATAAAATTTTCATGACACGCTGTTTCTGTACTGTTAAAAATCTTAAAATCCGTAGTGGAAACACATTTGAAACACCCCTAAAACAGTTGTTTTTCTTCTTTCTTCTTTCACATTCAGAGAAATCAGGATCTCCAGGGAAAAGTAGGTTCTGCAGAATATGAGTTCAAAAATTACAAAATTACAAACCACATGAGGAAATAAGCCACCATGAAGGAGACTGAAGACATAAAAACAAATGAAAATTAACTATCCAAATCTTGAACATAATTAATTTGAGATGGTGCAGACTTCAAAAGAATTAACTGGAACTTTTGGAAATGAAAATGGCAGCAAGCAACAAAAAATACTAACTAGTGTATGTTTTGGTGTGATAAGAGTTTACCTGTTTGATTTTGTATAGTGTTGATAACTATTGCAAGAATAATGGAGTCCATGCAATTTTTATTTATGTACTGAAAATCCACACAAGGTTCCAAGGATGTCAGAGTCAGTTAAGCCCTATCCAGCTCTTGACCTCATAGAGCTTCATCCCAGAGAACAAAATTCCAAATGTCTTGGTAATGAAGTGTCGAAGCTGAATTGGCATGGAGAGAGTTCAGATGGAGAAGTAGTTAAGCTGGATGGCAAAAACTTTGTGGAACTGTTAGAGATGAGTTTTGAAGGAAAGTTGCCATTTTTAGATCCACACAAATGAAAAAGACATTAAGCAGAAGATACGCAGCAAGAAAAATGCCACAAAGCTCAACAGCAGGGTGTAAGAGTGTAGGAAGAGGAGCCAGGGTGGAAGGGTGTAAAAAGGACAGGTGATAACAGGCTCAGAGCTCTAGGGACAGACTGTGTGATTTAAATCCTGGGTTTGTGATCTATCATTAATGAAGCCTGTGTCGAGTCACTTCATCTCTCTGAGTTTTAGTTTCTTCTATTGTAAAAGAAGGTGAAAAAAAAACTACAAAATTTTCAGGCATGATGTGAGTCCATGAACATGAACACTTGTTGAGTTCCTAGAACATTTGAGAGCTGTAGCATTGGGCTCCTACTTCTTGAAGTTTAATGGGAAATCTTCACCAAAGTAAAAAACACTCTTACAAATCTAAATAGAGCTGTTGAAAATTGAGTGACTTCGGGTACATTTATTATGCCTTCAGCTTTTCATGTATTTTTTTCCTGAGACTAATTTAGGTTTAAAATACTTGCTCCTTAAATTGCATCTTGGTAAAATCTTAAGAAAGAAATCAATAGCTAATTATAGTATGTTTGATTTCCCTCTTTGTTACCCTCAAGAAAATAAAATATGTTCCTGCTGTAGCTAGCAAGGAAATGCACAATCATCCAAAGGACAAAGAAAGGATCTCAAACTTGAACCAGGAATGAGGGTCAGTCATGCACATAGACTGACTTTGCCAAGAACCCATCCCTGTTTCAGTACTTCATAAAATCATGGAATTGGTGAGTCAGAGCATATGTGCCTCTGGGGCTTTAGTTCTTTAGGTGGACACATAAATTGGGACAATACAACCTGCAGTTTTCTATTTTGAGCCTCCTCCAGAGTAATGCTCAACTGTATATTGAAGAAATCAGTTAATGACAGTGTCCCAAATGAACAACCTTCCTATGATTCTATAAGGCCAGGCCACGCCAAGGCAGAGGGACAGTACTGTGTCACAACTGCTGACCTAATCAAAATGTCACAACTGCTCTAGATAAAGGCAACATCTTGGAGACCGAGGCTGGTCTATAGGTAATTTCATACCCAAAGTTCATTTGTAAGGTAGTTTGAGAAGAAATTTCCCCCATTGCTTTCCTTTTATCAGGGAAAGGAGGTTTCCAGGCCACTACATACTTTGTGTATAGAATGCCAGTAGCAATGCTACTTTAGGTAGGCATAGTCACCAGCTGCAAAGGATGGACAAATACACATTTGGATGAAGACTATTTCATTCTCCCCCAATGGCTCTTTACCAGTCTTGGGAAGAACAGCAATGCAAACGATTCATTCAGTAAGGGTATGAATACTTTTACATTTCTACATTTGGCTAGGGTAAGAGAACACTTGGTATAAAATATTGGCACTCTGTACTAGGAGCTGCAGGCATTTGGGTAAGTTGGTAGAGAAGCGATAAATTGAGTACCAAAGTCACTTTACTATTTAGAGAAGAGCCACCTATTTGGAAAACATTGAATGCAGTCCTAAAAGTGGAGGTGCTGACCTTTCCTTTAGATGGGGATCAAGAAAGCATGTGGCTGCCGGGCGTTGGTGACACATGCCTTTAATCCCAGCACTGGGGAGGCAGAGGCAGGTGGATCTCTGTGAGTTCGAGGCTAGGCTGGACCGACAGCCTCCAAAATAATACAGAGAAACCCTGTCTCGTAAGAGCCAAAAAAAAAAAAGCATGTGGCCAGGATATTATAACTAAATATTCTAATATAAATCCTAAGCACATTGGAGAGTGCAAGGAAACGCCCCTCATGGTGCTTCCCCTCAGAGGCAGAGAGTTCCACAGGTCTCGGCACTTCCAAGGTCAGACCATGTGTGGGAGAAGAAGAGTAATGACTGTTTTCCACAGAGCCGAGGATGCTTCATGACAATAGCAAACATCATTAAAGTTTAAAGCTTTCCAGCATAGGATACTCTCTATTTGGGAAACAAAATTTTAAAAAGACATAAATAATTTGGATATTTTGGGTGTATGTGCATGGTGGTGGTGTGTGTGTGCATATGCATGTGTACGTATGTGAGTGGATGTGTGTGTGTGTGTGTTTGTATGTGTGTGTGTGTGTGTGTGTGTAGGTATATGCATACCGCACTATGTTTATGGAAGTCAGAGAACAACTTTGAGTGTCAGTCCTTACCTTCCACATTGTTTGAGACAGAGTCTCTTCTGTCGTTTGTCACTGCATGGGCTAGCTGGCCCACAATATTACAGTGATTCTCCCATGTCTGCCTCCTAAACTGCCATAGGAGCACTAAGACATTATTGCCACGTCTGGTTTTTTACATGGGTTAAGGGGTATTTGAACTCATGCATGCACAAATAAACATTTTTACCCATTGAGCCATCTCTCCAGCTCCAATGAATGAATTATTAGTTTTCATACTTTAGATGATCGACTCATATTGTTGTCCATGGGCATTCTCTTAATGACTGCTGTGTCAGATAGGTACAATCAAAAACAAAACTGCAGGTAAAGAGAAGTCATTCAGTCAAGGTCACAAAGTGGTAGAAGTGAGTTTTGAGTTCAGATGCTTGTACCCTGGAATATGATGCCTACAAAGACTAAGGATCAAACAGATGGCCTCATATATGCTAGGCAAGCCTTCCACCACTGAGATATACTCTTGCACGAAATCAAGCATCATTAATCAGCCAAATCCCTAAAAATATGATTGCCTTTGAGTCAGTTTAGATTTATAGACTAAAAGATGCTCCAGGATTTTGCTTTTAGCCTCTGTGGTGGTTTGTATGAGAATAGCTCCCATAGGTTCAGATATCTAAGTACTTCTGCCCAGTTGATAGGACTGTTTGGGAAGGATTACAAGGTGTGGCCTTTTGGGGGGAAGTATGTCACAAGGGATTGGCTGTGGGGTCTCAAAGACTTGAACAATTTGCAATATTTCTCACTCTGACTCATTGTCTCAAGATGAGAGCTCTCAACTACTGCTCCAGGGCCATGCCTGGCTGCCTGCCTGTTGCCATGCTTCCCACAATGATGGTTATGTACTCTAACACCCTGAAACCATAAACCCAAATAAATTCTCTCTTCCTTCCTTTGATCATGGTGTCTTTCCACAGCAATAGAAAAGTAAGTGTGACAGCTTCATTATTCTACAAATCAGTACAACATAGACTGGGAGAAGCTTTGATGCGTTGATTTCATGTGGAAGAATTTCATTGAAATGTTTTTCTTCTAACTAGTCACGTGGTTATCACTGTGTATATTAGAGTGTGTAGAATCTTTTAATTTCTACACCAGTGGTGTATTATACATTACTGTAAAGCTAAGGAAGTTTTGAGTGGTTCTGCTATCTACATTTGTAAATGGTAGCAGCTACAGGTACATAGAGAAAGTGATGGGTACCGACCGCATGATGAATTTTTTTTTTGGTTTTTCAAGACAGGGTTTTTCTGTACTGTTTTGGAGGATGTCCTGGAACTAGCTCTGTATGGACCAGACTGGCCTCGAACTCACAGAAATCTGCGTGCTGGGATTGCATGATGAAATTTTTAAAAATCAATTTGTTTGTGAATGTTTTTTGATTTCTTGGGTCAAAGAGATGTATCAATGAAAATAAAAATAAAAGGTTCTGCCACTGTACCAGTAAATACCAAAAAAGAGAAGATCATGCCAACAATTAGAATCATGGATAACAAAGAGAAAATACATTTAAATTAGTGAAAGTAATACATTATTTATTTATTTCCTATAAAAATACCAGTAAGTTCCCATCTGTCAGGGTATCCTAGCCTTATTTTCTGATGAGCTTCAATTTAACAAGTTAGACTCAATCAATGAGCCAAAATGGCTATGATTGTTCAGTTGTTTCTCTCCCTCCTCATGGCAGCAGGTGGGGAAAGTGCTTTTCAGCCAGGAACAGACACGTCTGCACTGTGCTAGCATAATATATAAATGAGGTTTTTATACATACAATGCCATGTTTTAAGTTGGGGAAGACCTGTCCTGAGAACAGCATGTGGGTACTCTGATTGGTTAATCTTGACTAAAGAAACATTTTTGAAGTGTCCAGCATATGGCAAGTGAAGTAAAAGTGTCTGTTAAAACTACTAAGTTAGTGCTGGAGAAATGGGTTAGCAGTTAAGAGCACCTAATTGCTCAGTCATGGGGATCAGAGTTTGAATCCACATTAAGTGGCTCACAACTAACTGTAACTCTAGCTGCAGGGGATCTGACACCCTCTACATGCAGGTACATAGTCTCCAGCTCTCTCTCTCTCTCTCTCTCTCTCTCTCTCTCTCTCTCTCTCTCTCTCTCTCTCTCTCTCTCTCTCTCTCTCACACACACACACACACACACACACACAATTTTTAAAATGCTAAGGTAGAAATGACTGATATGTTCAATGTTCCAGAGTTTACCATCTGCTAATGGATCTTGATGGCACAAATGAATCTCTAGCTGAATAAATCGTCACTTCTTTCCTCATAATTAATTCATGTTAGCAAGATCCTTTAGTGGATGTATAAATCAACAATCAGATTCTAGTTCGTTGGTGCTAAGGAAGCAAATAAAACATTCTGCTCTTTGATTGTGCTTTGGCCTCATTGAAACATCAGGTGCAACAGAGCAGGAAGCAATTTTATCAAAATATTTAAGAGCTAAGAATTATTACATAATCCTTTTCTACTTGAACAGCTATGTTTAATTTCTTCAATCTGTAATGTACTGATTGTCAAAGTTAGATCCAAAGCAAGATTGAGATAGAAGCATAAGTTACTAGGACAACTTTCTGGTAAAATCTTAAATACATCAGGAATCAATTCCCACACCCCCACCCCGTTTTAAATTATTTACCTACGTGTGATATTTGATAGGGGGGAATACTACCTAGTGCAAAGAACTTGGCATTGTATATGAATTCTGTGCATAGCTTGCTTGCTGCTGAGTCACCAGGAGGCTCCGGGGAGAACTAGATGGCGCTGAATTTGATCATAGAAGACAGATCATTTTTTAAAGGAATTCTCCCAGCAGTTCAGCTCCACAACAGAATCTGCTGTTTTTGCTTCAAGCTTTTCAGTTGCTGGTGCTCTGAGGGTTTAGGGATGGATAAAAACTCAGAGAATGGGATCACATGAGAGGACTGTGTCCTACTGCAGGCTCGTGGGAAGACACCTATATGGTGTTTCTTGACTGCTCTTTCATTTTCTAAACTCTTTAGAATAAATTCTGTCCAGTTCCTTACACTGAACACCACAGATTTACAGTTTAGCTGAGGAAGCAATCCCATTTCATCATAATGCCAACTAGAAGAATTCCTGTGGCCTTAGATGTGGGGCAAGGGGAAAGTACAGCCTATATTATGGACAACTGAAAGGTCAAGCCTTGAACCCAGCTTCCTCCTGCACCACAGTAACCTCCTGGAGTCTCTGCCTCTTAAGAGGAGCCACTTTGGAAAGATGGCTGATGATGGCAGTCATCAATTATGCTGAGGGGGTTTGTGTTCATTGCAACCCACAGATACAGAGAAAACTTTGCTAACTGGAGGTAAATGACCCCTCCAATTTGCTTCTGCCTCACTGGTATTCTAGCTATTTAGGAGTTAATTGTGCAGTCTGCAACATGTCTTTGCTCTAGGAATTTGCAGCCTGCCCTCCGACCGTTTTGCCTGCCTCTTATTTCTGTCAGCAAATGGAGGTAAATGAATGACAGCATCAGACTGTAGGCAGCCTCTTCTCTACTAGCGAGAACCAGCAGTGAGACCTCTGATCAGGACAGTCTTTCACATTTGGCTACCAAGAACCTGGGGTCTGGCGATTATTCAAGAGTTTCATTATTCACAGCGAAGAACTATTGGCTTTAGAATACAAAAATGAAGGTAACTCTTTTGTAAGGTCAGGTGATAGGGGTCAGGAAGTTTAATGCTATAGATGCATCTCACTCTGGATAATAAAAATGTGTGTGTCTTAAAGGTTCCTGTATGTTAGGCTTATAAACACTTGGTTACATTTGAATCATCCAAAAGAGTGAGTAGCTGCTCCTTGAACACACTATGCTGTGAGCTTTTATGCAGGGCAGTGTGTTTATGTGAGGAAATAATTTCCTCCTCATCTATCTTTTCTACAATTTCAATATTAATACACCAGGTTTTCTAAAACACCTGTGTAGATACTTCCTCTAAGATACTTTTCATTGAGGATCTAGTAGATGATGAAACTCATTCTCCCAGGGGAGCATTATAAACTATAAGGCTGGTTTTATCTTCAAAGCTGAGAATTGCTTATAATAAATTAAATAAAGGCTTTCAGTGGAACACACCTGATTAAGTTCTACAATTCTCTAGCATTCCATAAATAGGAGAAAATTAAGTGTACCAACTCAAAGTATCTACTTGAAGCTATGTTAAATCTATTCATTACTGCATTTATTTATATTTGTATAAAGAGACTTGTCTGTTTTGTATAAAGATTCTATATCTGGTACCTTTGTAAATGTTTTAATTACGTTCCCACAG
Organism: Mesocricetus auratus; assembly: GCF_017639785.1. NCBI lineage: Eukaryota > Metazoa > Chordata > Mammalia > Rodentia > Cricetidae > Mesocricetus > Mesocricetus auratus. The sequence goes on from NW_024429184.1 coordinate 24,265,455, forward strand.
AATCTTCATTTTGATTCAAAGAGTCAAAATTACTCCTTCTGTCACACCTTACTTTCTTTTGCTCATGTCTCAGTTCTCTCTCCTAACCCTAAACAAAAGTTCACACGTTGACTTTCCATTTTCCAAAGATTTATCTATCTTTGCTGTCACTTGTGAAGATGACTTCAGAGTCCTAGTACAAACACACTGATTATGAAAAATAAACTAAAGGGGCTTGGGGGCTGTTTGTTGTTTGGTTGGTTTTTATTTTTAAGCATAGCAAATTGTTTGAGTTTCTCTTGGCCCATTGCTTGAAAAACTTTGGGACCATTCCAAGTATTTGAGCCCTTGATATAAGGCAAGAGCTTGACTTTCAGATTGGTTTGTATCACTTCCTGTTAAAAAATGACAGTCACCAAAACAAGTCCTTTGGTCCACAGCTCTTCTCTATTATTAACTCCATCTTCACACCTATGAATGAAAGTCGTATTTTGGTTAATGACTACTTTCCTCGGACATGTCTAAACACCCTTCAGAAGAAACCTGGAAACTCTTTTGACTGCTCTTCAGTTTTGAAAAGTGAAAGTGTGTGCCTATATTGGTTATAACCTGCAAAACAGCTCAGGGGTAGTACAATGAGAGATGGAAGCTGGTCACAATGATGGATACCCCATCATAGCACTGCTCCGAAACACACAGCATAGTCTGCTAATGTGTACACCAAGCTCACAAAGCTTCCTGTTCCACTTTCTCCTGAGGCAGCATTGTTAAAGAATTTACTTTCATAATCTGTTTTTAAGAATCAATATTTCTTTTCCTATTTCCCTCTGCTTAGATATAATCTGATTTGAACCAAGAGTGGCTATGCTTTGGGAAAATATCCAGTCATTCTTCCTCCACACTGAACACTATTTTCCCTTCCACTGGACATAGAAATGGTTGCCAGAGCTGTCACTCTGGGAGAAGCAAATTCTCATGTGTCCCATCTTTGGGGAGAGCAACTTAGCTGTGATCTCTGTTGAACTCGATTTGCTGCAATAGCCAACTGTCCCAATTATCCTAAGCTCTCAGCAGGTTATTTTTGAGAGATGATAGGGTTCTGCAGTTAAGTAAGACCTATTCTAAATATTTACACCTTCTGTTTAAAGAAATACCAATGAAATACAAAGGTTGTTCCTCTGAAAATAAATACTAAAATAATAATGAGGGTGTTTCTTGTAAAGCATTCTTGCTCTAATTCCTCCTCAGGGGAGAAAACACACACTTGAAAATATCTGTATTGAGTGGCCAGGTGACAGTTGCTCATAGTCACTCATGTTAGATGGGCTGAGATTTAATAAAACAAACAATCAGAGGTGAGATTGTATAGCCAAAGGGGCTGTGTTTATCTGAAATAATCAATGATTTGATTAAAGCACGAACCAGAAAATTTTGTCAGGTTTATAAATTCAAGCGATAAAATCTGTTACAATAAAATACAAACTTCCCATGCAATAAAATCACACATGATTTGTATAAAGAAATTTTGTGAATGTATGTATTTATGAATGGTGAAAACTTCATTTAAAAATGAAATATTTGATTAATTTGGGAAAGAATATCACAACATTTTAAAGAGATTTTTCCCTTCATAGGATAATTCAAATATATCTTAACTTCCTTTACTCTATTTACAAGCCAGACTCCCAACTGAAAAGCAGTATGTTATGAAATAATTTACATTTGAGTAGGAAATGGAGTTGGTTTGGAGTCCTTATGTATTTGTTTCCTAAAGGATTTCCCTTCAGGGAAACCAGACAGAAGCAACAACGATCATCTTATTTAGAAGGCAGGCAGGAGGACAGAGGGTTGGAGCTCAATAAGGTCCCTGTCATTCTGAGAGCAGAGGGCTGCCCCAACTCAGGTGAATAATGACCAAGAACACTTTGTGACTGTTGACTATACTGTTTGGGGAGCTAGTTGATGTCCTTCTGTTCTAAGTGAATAATGTCCTTCTTGCAGTGATGACAGCAATGTCATCAAAAGGGAAAAATATGTTGCTATCTAACAAGAAATACAGATGAGGCCTCACTGCCCCTCCTGGGCTCTTTGCCCTTTCTTGAAGAAAGGGAAGTGTCTTTATGTGCACGTGATGCTCTGTAAGAATGCCCTTGAATTAGCATAACTATCAAAAGACTGGGTAAGCTTTGGCATTGTGGCTTGATACCTCCAGTCTGCTAAAACAGATGTAAATTTCAATACAGGTCTGTAGTGACATTTTATTTGTAATCTAACCAATGAAGCTTGCCTGAAGATCAGAGTGCAGAGCTAAGCCACTAGTTAAACACACACACACACACACACACACACACACACACACACACACACACACAAGACATTAGTTAGCCATTCACCTAAGCCACTAGTTAGCCATAGAGGACAGGCAATGGTGGCCACACCTATAATCCCAGAACTCAGGAGACAGAGGCAGATGGATCTCTGTGAGTTCAAGGCCACCCTGGCCTTCATCAGAGTGAATCAGTCTAAAAGAGAAACCGAGCCCATGCCTGTGATCCCAGCACTTGGGATGACACGCCTTTAATTCCAGCACTAGAGAGCAATGTAAGGCAGAAGCTTAGTGCAGTCTCAAGGGAAGCCTGAGGTTTGATGGAGAACGATGCAGTCTGCAATCACTCTGAGGACAGGATCTCCCCTCTTTGGTCTGAGCCTTGGTAGAGGAAAGAACTCTCTTGGGACTTGGCTGCTTTGCTTTCCTGATCTTCATCTTGAACCTCAATATCTGTCTTTGGGTTTTTATTTGTGCTACAGCCTAATACTGACAGTCTGCTGAATTGCAGCACAGGTCCACAAAGAACAATGAATCCTCTCAGCACAAAAGCTGTGATGCAATGTTCTGGAAAAAGGGACTACGTGTCATTCACTGAACACATTATATTCATTCGCATCTCTCACTGCTGCCCCCATCCAACCATTGCTTCTCTTGCTGCCATTCCCTAGCATTCCTATATACATTTTCCCTTCCAAGGCTGGTTCCTGCTTCTTCCTCAGTACTCTGCACAAGTATCACTCGTATTCCTGTTATCCTCTTTATTTTGTCATTGACTGTGCTGTATTGAGGTGGGCTGATTAAAGTGTTCACCTTTTTTTTACCAGATATTAGGTAATTTGATGATTTGCCTTGATATATAATGAACATTACTTGGATTTGTAATGTGCATTCTTCCCGCTAGTCCCCTGGGTCCTGCAGCTGTCTCAGCCCCCAAATAACACATGAAATACTATATTAATTATGAAGCTGTTGGCCATTTGCTTGGTTTCTTATCAGCTAGCTCTGACTTAACTATTAACCCATAACTGCTAATCTGAGTATTTCCACATGGTCTTCTCTTACTGGAGAAAGGGTCTGGACCTCTTACTTCTCTGGCATCCTACATCGTGACTGACTGTGCCTCTGTTTCCCAGAATCCTCCTCGACTCCTAGTCCCACCTATCTTGCTTCCCTATAGGCCAACAGTGCTTTATTTAATAAACCAAAAAGACAACATATACACAGAAGGATTTCCCCCATCATGGATTAAATAGAATAAATGCACAGTTCATTTAATGTAAACTGACTGGTTTTCACTAGTAATCTGCTAAGCCAAAAGCACATTCAAGCTGTGCCACTTATTAGTTGCTTGACCTTAGGAAGTAACTGTCTGTCAAATAGGAATAGTAATATTTCACAGGGTGATCTAGAGGATTAAATGAGATAAAGCATGTGCATGTTATAATTAAAGCTCAATTCTAACACCACTGTTATCAGTGACAGGTACTAGGTAGGTTCATAAGTTGCTTATGTGGTTATCCCAATTCTAATAAGTCACAATTCATTGACTAGTATAGAATATGTTTTCTAGGTACCATGTATACAGTTTAAAGATGAAAGGTTTCTTTCTTTCAGTGAACTGAAGTTAAAGCATTCCTGGAGTAAGTAAGCAAAGACTGGAAATGCAGCTAGTGTAGGTGGGAACAGGCTGTGCCTATAATGCAATAAACTAAACTTGCCCTCAGCTACTCTGTCTCCTAACTGAGGTGAGCTATGTTCACGTTAGGTAACACAAATTTAATTTATTTGACTCCCAGAATAGGTTTAATAAAGTTTTATAAATTGTTGTTGTTTGAAAAGTGAAGGAGAGAAACCGCTAATAACTGGTTAGACTAGCTCACCACTCTGTAACTCCTTATTCTTTGCAAGTTGGTGCGGATAAGGGATCCAAAATGAAGACAACAAAGACAGGGGTCTCCACCAAAGAAATGCAACTTCCTACCTAGACACATTACCAGACTGCTTTAAGCCTAAAAAACATGGAACTAGAACGATGATGATTTTGCTTAGGACTATCTTGATTATGAATTTGACAGATTTAGAATCACGTAGGAGCAAACCTCTGGACATTTGCACGTGGGGCTTTCTTGATGCTGTCCATCAAGGTTGGGAGAGCTATCCTAAAAGGGGGTAGTACCATGCCACAGTCTATGCTATGGACTGAATAAGGAGGCAGCAAGCCGAAGACCAGGATCCGTCACTCTCTGCCTCCTGACTGTGGATGCAACATGGCCAGCTGCCTCACACCCTTACCACCATGGTTCCCCCGCGATGCCGGAATACGCCTCCTAACTGCGAGGCGAAAAAACTCCGCTTTCTTAAAGGACTTTTGCCAGCATTTGATTGGAGCAACAAGAAGAGGAATTTTCTAGTGCACCAGTCATCTTTGACTTTTGCCTGCGAGATGTGAGAATTTTAATAAATACATATATGTGATTTTAAGTAAGAAAATGAATATGTAGGTGGAAGCACTGCTATACACAACGTAACAGAGACTTTGTGATCAGAGAAACCTTGATTCTAGCATTAGCTCTGTGATCCCCTTCTTTTTACCTACACAGTGCAGCAACGGTATACACATCACAGAGTCGGCATGAAGACAACATAATATGTGGAAGTGATTCCACAATATCCGTCATTCTGGATATAACAGAACACAGCTGTTTCACTTTTGATCATGAGCTGAAGAACTGGTATAAACCTGTGGAGTTGGGCATGCCTGTAATCTTAGCACTTTGGAAGCTGAGATGGGAGACTGTAAGCCTGGACCATGAAGTGAGAGCCCGTTTCAAAGATCAGAGAGAAGACGGGGGAAATGAAGAGAGAGGAAGATGTGTAGAAGTTAGTTCAATATGATAACACAAGAGAATTCCAACATGGATTAGTTCTAATGGACAGAGTTGGTGTTTCTGTTTTAATATAATTTTAAACATGTATTTCAATGTAGGGAGCAACACATTGTAGGAGAGGACCAACCGGTTTAAGGTTTTAAAATAATCTCTGCAAATACTAAAATATTACTTTCCTTTGAAGTCCTAACATAAAATTTAATATCTAAGAATAAATATAGTATATTTTTGTAAGAACATTAAGTTTATACATTATAAAAAGGCAGAATAATTAAATTAGGCTAGTTATTATAAACAGAGATAACCTAGTTTCAAATGTTCACTACTTCATTATTTCAAAGTATTTAAAGCTTTCCTCAAAATTGATCACATGCTTTTGTTTCAAAGTTTAAACTTTCCTCTAATGCTTTTTAAAACTGATTAAATAGAAATTCACTTTTGCAAACTATTGAAAGGCTTGCATCTCTTACATGACTTGAGGTATACGTTTATGCATTCTTTAAGATATGCATTTTACCAGTAACACAGACACTAAGATCAACAATTAATAAATGGGACATCCTGAAACTGAAAAGCTACTGTAAAGCAAAGGACACAGTCAACAAGGACAAAAAGGCCACACACAAAATGGGAAAAGATCTTCACCAACCCCACATCTGACAGAGGGCTAATTTCCAAAATACACAAAGAACACAAGAAGATAGTCATCAAAACACCAAATAATCCAATTAAAAAGTGGAGTACAGAACTAAATAAAGAATTCTGAATAGAGAGATCTAAAATGACTGAAAGACACTTAAAAATTGTTCAACATCCTTAGCCATCAAGGAAATGCAAATTAAAACAAGTCTGAGATACTATATTATACCTGACAGAAAGGCTAAAATAAAAACACCAACAACAATTTATGCTGGAGAGGATGTGGAGAAAGGGGAACACTCCTCCATTGCTGGTGGGAATTCAAACTTGTACAGCCACTTTGGAAATCAGTATGGTGGTTTCTTAGGAAAAGAGGAATAAGTCTACCTCCAGCAATTCCACCCTTAGGCTTATACCCAAAGGATACACACTCATAACACAAGGACATCTGTTAAACTATGTTCATAGCAGAATTATTTGTAATTGCCAGAACCTGGAAGCAACCTAGATGCCCCTCAACCAAAGAGTGGATAAAGAAAATGTGGTGCATTTACACAATGGAGTACTACTCAGCTGAAAAAAAAACCAATGAAATCTTGAAATTTTCAGGCAAATGAATGAAAAAAAAACATTCTGAATGAGGTAACCCAGACACAGAAAGATAAACATGGAATGTACTCACTCATAAGTGGATATTAGACATAAACCAAAGGATAATCAATCTACAATCCACAACCCCAGAGAAGCTGTGAAATGAGGAGGACCCTAAAAGAAACTCACATGTCTCCCAGAGAAGGGGAAAGGGACAAGATCTCCTGAGAAAATGGGGAGACGGGTGTGGGAAGGGTGGTAGAAGAAAGAGGAGGGGAGAAGGGGAAGGATATTACGAGGGATCAGGAAGACAGAGTTGGGGGAAGAACAGAGAGGGAGAGCAAGAAAAGAGGTATCTTAATAGAGGGAGCCATTATATTTAAGAGAAATTTGGCACTAGGGAAATGTCCAGGGATCCACAAGGATGACCCCAAGAATCTAAGCAATAGTGGAGAGGCTACCTTAAATGCTCTTCCCCTATAATGAGATTGATGACTACCTTAAATGCCATCATGGAGCCTTCATCCAGTAGCAGAAGCAGAGATTCACAGCTAAGCACTGAGCTCCTGAAATCCAGTTGTAGAGAGAGAGGAGTTATGAGCAAAGGAGTAAAGACCATGCTGGGAAAACCCACAGAAACAGCTAATCTGAGCAAGTAGAAATTCATGGACCCCAGTCTGACAGCTGTGTAACCGGCATAGGACCAAAACAGGCCACCTGAACATGGGTGTCAGTTGGGAGGCGTGGCCAGTGAAACCAGTATTTATCCCTAGTGCATGAATGGGCTTTGGGAGTCCACTCCCTATAGAGGGATACTCTCTCAGCCTAGATACACAGGAGAGGGCCTAGGTCTTGCCCCAAATGATGTATCAGACTTTGATGATCCCTCATGGGAGTCCTCACCCTCCCTGGGGAGTGGATGGGGGTTGGGATGCGGGGTTGGTGGGGGACATGGGAGGACAGGAGGGAGTGGGAACTGGGATTGGTATGGAAAATAAGATTGCTTTTATTTAAATAAAAATTATTTTAAAAATTTATGCTCTAGTATATATGTTAAATTTTAACTTGTATGTTGTAATTGTTTGCTTTAGTAAATTATAAAATATCTAGAAACCTTAATTAAACAATGTTTTAAGAAGGTACAGCGGTTATCTCTGCCTTACTGTGCAATGGAAAATTTTTTGCTTTATCTTTCCTGTGTTAAAAAATGAATACTGTAACCAATATAGCCCCATTTTCAAATGTCAAACCCATGGCTTTGGGGGGAAACAAGTTAGTTTTTCAACAAATCCTCTTATAAAATATGAACCACCAATGCTTTACCATTACAGTTGGTACAAGCCAGAATTCAAAGGCCTTTTATGTTTTTCATGATAATCTAGAATTTTTATTTGATTCCAGGTAATTTTGGACAATAGACATGATGAACTGTTTTCTCTTGAATAAATAACAAATTACATCAATGAAATAAAATATACTGTAGGCTTAATACGTTGTAATATTACAGAAGTGCTACTTTGCTATAGTAATTTAATGACTGAAGCTACATTGAAGAACAATCTTACCAGCACTTGTATACAAAATATTATACAGATTACTGACAAAGACATCACAGCAATCTCAATGATGCTACCAGTTTAACAAACGTCTAACAGTACAATATTTTTAAAGAGAAAAAGGATATTCCATTTACAGATACAATAGGGAGATATGTTTTCCACTTGAAACACTGGAAGTGAGAATTAAGATAATCTGGTACCTCAGTTCATATTATTACAAGAAAAGATTTACTCACTAGGGAACTCTGATCCTGAGGACCCTTAGAGTTCAGTAAGTTTACACAAAGGATGCTTTTTTAAGATACCACAGCAATCGAAAGAAACTCTGTCTGAAAAAATCACTGATCTGTAAACCACTGCTTCAACATCTGACTCGTTTGTAAAACCTATGTACATACATTCAGTCCAAATCAATAGATAGAATGCTTTGTGTATATTACAATAGGTATGTTAACATTTTATCAGAAGGCCTGTACAAAGCAACTGTAAATGGCCATTTAGGAGATTTTAAAATATCATACAAATATACAGTTGAGAGTACGAGAAATCTAATTTTGTGCATGATGCTAGTGATCTTGGATGTGAAATGGCAGAAATTAATGAACTGAACAGTAACCAGAGACCTACCTCTCATCTGGTGGTTGGGCCTATTTCCTGCAGAGTGGGTTTAGACAGCAAAAATTCCTTGGCATTTAATACCAGCTAGCCCTGACAGTCAGTATCAGGGAGCCTGGGAATTATCTGTCACAGGCACATGTCTAAGTTGCCCAGATCCGCACTTCCTTTACATATGTTTAGTACACAGTGAAAGACTAGGGGCCCTTGGAGATAGCTTTCCTTGTTTAAATGATACCGCTAGTTCAGGACTCAGTCTTTATGCTGCAGGACTTGAGCAGTTGGGGAATCAGCTTTTGAAGATGAGAGTAATAGCAGAAGAATGCGTGTTTGGAACAAATGTCGGGGGGAAAGCAGATAACCCTGATGCCAGAGCATATAAGTGATTAAATTGAAATTAATGAATCTAATTAAGAGGCTGGCTAATGAATGATACTAATGAATGTAATTCTAATGACTATATTCACTGGGGAGAATGTTTTGGTCACTAGGGTTAGGAAATGATATAGGAAATGCCAAAGTGGATCCAACTAATCTTAAGTATTTTTTAAATGAAGGTAGTTTAATACACACATGATGATATTTCACAGATGTTTCTTAGAGTATCAATAAGCACCAAGTTTAGTGCTATCAGCCCCATTGTCCCTTAGCTTATTATATGAATTAGGTCTTGAAAGTTCATTACAATATAAAATCTATCACTAAAATGGCATTTACACAAATACAGTTTTAAAAGTGAATCTCGGGATTTTTTATATACCTATACTCAGAACTTCCTACCAGGTCTTTTTATCTGTGAGAAGAGGTGGTACTGCCTGGTAGTTAGAGACATGAATCTTGATATTCAGGTTGATGTAGGACAAGTCTGGCGATTCCCAGCCCCTGGTGATACTCTGTTAATACCCTTCCTTATGGAGTTACTACTCCTGTGTCCTGAGTCCTCATCTGTACACAGACAACGAAAGCAAGAGGCTCAGAAGGCAAATACATCCCAGCTTGGTCCTCAGGCCACATCCATCTTACCACGGATTGCAAAAAGGGGCACTGCCCCTTGAGTCTGGGAACCCCAAACACTAGAAATCACAGGTGGATGCTAGCTCTCTGCTTCATGCTATGCAGTCTTCAGGACTGGTAAGAATATGCACAAGGAGGAGAGACTCTAAGTAGAACTTAACAGGAGCAAGTCGCTTTTTAAAAGCAATACCTCTCTGTACTGGAAAAGGGCCCAATTCTGAGCACCATGGCAGTGGAGCCAATCAGAAGCTAGCAACCATCATCTTTAAACCTTGGCACATCTAAATACCAGCAAGTGGAGGCACTGCCTATTCATTAGCCCAAACTTACCTAAACACAGGCAGCCATGGGGCTGTTACCAGCTTTCACTACCCTTTTGTCATACCCACTGACCTGCTCACCCTTTGTATTCAAATGGCTGGACCTGGGGACTAGCATGCTGTGTGCAGCGCTATTTAACCTGGGGTCTGACTGCCTACATGCACCATTGAAACTCATTTCTGTTAGGGGGTCTTGAAGGTCTTAGAACATCTCCCTCTTAGTGGTTTTCATTTCCATGAAGTTGATCACTACTACGTGCTCATCATCTGCCACTCTCCCATGTCCCTGGGAGAATCCTTTAAGCTTTTACACCTCTTACTGATAACTCCTTGCTGAATGCTGTCCTAATGGAACACCTAAAGGTCATTAGAATACTGAATCACTTAGGTGGGAAGATTTTTCTGAAAGGTTTTAGTCAGAATTTTTACAGACAAGGTTTCATGAAGAGCTTGATCTTAGAAACTGAATTCATGTTCAAGACTGAGGCAAGTGGAACAGTTCACACTTGGTCAGTTTTCTTGTGTTATGACATTGCTGTAACAGTTACAGCTACAAGATAGAACACACACACACACACACACACATTTACAGTCATACTCACGTGGTACAATTTCACTGAATCAGACAATACTTCTTCTCAATTGAAAAGAAGAAGATTGTGTTTTGGCCATCCAGGCCTGAAATCTACTTAATCTGGAACATAACAATGCAATACACTTCAAGTAAACAGCAACAGCACAGTGATAACAGTGTACATTAAGATTGACACATGCTGTCTGAAGAGGTCCAGTGGTAGCTAACAACTGAAGAAAGTCAGCAATGTCAGCCTTAAAAAGTCAGTATGCTTTCTCTTTTCCAGTTTGATTATAATCCATTACCCAACTGAATTGCTGTGGTCCAGAAGATAATAAATGTCCTCATATGGAAATTCAGGCCTAACACAGTTTTAGTGTCCACGAATTCTGCTTAGTACTTTGGATAGTCTTCAAAATCTTCTTGTTGTTTTAACAGAAAAATAAACCTTTTATGGTTATTTCAATGTTAACTTCAGATATGGATACTGGAAGAAATACTAAGGTTTCTAAAACTGTATCACAGACAATAATACCATCTAAACAGGAATCACCCTGGTACATACCTACTCCCATATGCCATTGATCTTATGAAAGTCTACCTTCTGGTTTTGCTAAACTAGACAAAACCACACAATAAACACTGAAACAGAACTCACAGGACATAAAACATTTTACAAAGTATCTCTACTTTAGCACTATACCTATTGTAAAAATGTACTTTTTTATACTATAGACAAGACACATACCACATTGTCTTGAAAATTGTGGTTACAAAGGCATTACTCATTTCCTGGTGTTTCCCTATGGTTACTTAGACTTCAGATTTTGTAGCCAAAGGTTTCCCTTCTATTTGAGAGACTTTGAAGGGCCTGTGAGTAACTGAAGCAACAGGCTTTCTTCACTGTAAACCCCTGGAAAAAGTGGAGTTTAAGTACCTAAACTATTGAGATGTCAGCAATCTGATAAATAAGCACAAGTGACAGGCACTGTTTGCTAAACATGGTAACTTAAAAATATATAATCCCAAGGACAACAGACTTCTAAATTTTAAGCTTTAAAAAAAGAACTTCTTTTTCTGTGTAGCCACAAAAGCATTAGGCTCACAGAGCCTCGGCAGACGTGTCTGTGGACACAGACATGGTCACCTTGGCGATCTTAACCGTGCTCTTGATGCAGCTTTCCGCGGCCCTGTGCATGCTGGCTGTGTTGTTGGCATGCTTGTGCAGGCAGTCTGAGTCCCCCATGCTGTTATCTAGAGGCTGTGCAGTTCCTTCGCATGAAGGGAACATGCTGCGGAAAGCATGTCTCAGGTCCTTGCTCCTCAGAGCGTAGATGATGGGGTTCACGGTGGAGTTCAGCAGGCAGAGCATACTACAGAAGGCAAACACCGTCTTGATAAGCTTATTCATCTTTCCAAAGACATCATATACCATGATTGCAAGCAGAGGGCCCCAGCAGATGATCAACACCACCAGGATCAGGACCAGGGTTTTGGCCAGCCTAATGTCCATGCGAGCTTGGTCGGGCCGGGTCACCTGCACCTTGCCATCTTCTGATGTGTGGATGATGATGCTCTTCTGGGTTCCACGTTGAATCATGCGGACTGCATGGCTGTGAGCCTTCCAGAGAATGTACATGTACGCATACACAATGAACAGCAACAGCACGCTGGTGACTCCAATCCAGAACATCAGGTAGGTTTCATCAATGAGTGGGAAAATGTCCGAGCAAACAGATTGCAGCTTCTTGCAGTTCCAGCCAAGGAGAGGCAGCACAGCAATTACTATTGCAATAGTCCACATCAGGCAAAAGGCTACTACGGCCTTGGGTCTGGTGACGATCCTCTTATAGGCCAGAGGCCGGTGAATGGATATGTACCTGTCAATGGCTGTGAGGAACAGGCTGCCCACAGAAGCTGTGAAAGAGGCTGTGACCCCACCCAGTTTGAACAGAAACACATTGGGGCTGTCTTTACGATGGAACACATGGAAGTCAACAAAGCTGTAGACAAAAATGACGCTCCCCAGGAGGTCGGCCACTGCCAGACTGCCAATGAAGTGGTAGGAAGGCCTGCATCGGAGACTGCGGGAATGCAGGATGACACACAGCACCAGAAGGTTCTCCAGAACCGTGAAGGTGCCCAGCGTGAGGGACAGCACGGCAATGGCCAGCTGCTGACTGGGGTTCAGAATCATGAAGCACTCCATGTCCATAAAGTTCTCCCCACACTGGATGTTCTCCTCATTCTCCTTGTATGACGAGAGGGACTTGTTGTAGAATTCTGTGATGTTTGTTGTGTCTACCACTGGCACCAACTGGGAGTTGTCTCCTGCAGTCATCTTCTCTTGGAAGGGACTACCCCTGAAGGAAGTCAGAGGGAACTTCTGAGGGAAGTATCCTAATTTGGATGCCATGTCTCCTTTGATGTCTTCGTACTGAATATCATTGGAGCCCACATAAAGGAGGTCTGTGGTGATGGTGCGGAAGGTGGTATCTGCAAGGCCATCCAGGATCGACTTCATAACCTCAGTCTTCGATTAGGCCAGACTCACAGCGATGGAGAAAGAGATGCCAGGAGGGAACCCTAACAAGAGGGAAAACAGAAAAGCTGAGTGGTAAGAAAGCCAGGAGGGTAAGAAACAGAAGCACTGGCACCATACATCAGTGTCACCTCTCAACACAGAGGTTCAGTCAACACAAAGAGTCAACTCAGAGAAGAGCTCCCCACCCTGCAAAACAAACACCAGGGGATGGAGTCACACATCAGACACATAATTCTCATTTCTTAAAGTCTTTGAACAAAAGTCAGTGAGTCCTGCATGGACCTGTGCAGTCAAGTAAGTGCACCAAGCTGAATGAAATAAACCTCACTGCACACGTCATGAGAAGTGTTGGCCACTAGTCTTCTACTATCAAGTATACAGAAATCTGTGATGATGTGGCTGGGGACAGCAAGCTCACAGAACAAAAATCCCTGCCCTGTGATACACCTTAAACAGACAAGACAGCCCAAGAACATAAAAGCATAGAATCGAGGGTTGAGCTGTCCAGTTTAACTGTGAAGGAAGACATTTCTGACAACCAGAGACAGCTCCTGACCACCGTGGGAAGATACTCTCCACCAGACATATTTTCTCACCCAGAGGAAGGGAGATCGGGATGAAGACATGGCTGATAGAAACTTAGAAAAATGTCCATGCTGATCAGGCAACATCACACGTATTTGTGCAGAAGCTTATGGGATCCCACGGTGGACATGAGGAAGGTGGTGATAATGGAGGCACCCTCGGTGTGCTGACATGAAGGGCAGGAGATAGCCCGGGTGGCGTCCAGTGATTCCCAAGGAGACTGTGTTAGAAACAAGGATGACTAATACGATGCACCCTTCAACTCTAGGTTAAGCAATTTGGTGTTATTTACAACATAAATAGCAAGAGAACTAATCTCCCACGCTTTACAAATGTTTAAAAGATGGCTACTTATCTCTTTAGTTTATAAAAATTGTTGCAAATACAGGGTGATACATATGGCGATTAACCATTAATTTCAGTACTTCACTTATCAAATGTCACTTGTTGTTTCTGTGTATAACGTACAAGAAAGATACTATTTTTTGAAACAAAATTTAAAATTCTAAGTCTTTCTGCTAAAATACAGAGAGCCGATCTGTCAGGGAGGTTAGCTTACGAATATACAATCTACTCAATATGTGATAGAGCAGCATGGCATGCCACCCACTGCACCAGACACTTAACAGATCAAGCCCCCAGGGACTCTGACATCTACCCGGGGAGATGGTCAGCCACCTCCACACCTACAGGCAAGGGAGCCACCCTGCAGGTGACATATGAAGATTATATGGCTCTCATTTCAACCTCGCTGCCCTAAGATCAAACACAGATGGGACCCAAGACCCCCTTCCAGGCTCATGCAGCCCGGCTGAGCTCCTGTCACTCTGACCCTCTCAGTCTGCTCTCCCTGAGTACATCCCACCTCCTTCCGCCATCCATCGGCATGCTTCCTGGGTGAGTTCAGCACAAAGCCTTCTGTGTTCCAACCCTCATCCTTCCAGCCATGCCTCTCCTCAGCCTGGTCTCCCCATTTGGGCTATACCATGTAGAATTTACTCACACAAACATACTTGCTTCATGCTTTGATTCTCACTGCCCCTAATTCTCTTCTATCCGAATATTCCTCTCTCTCTGCCTGCTTGAGACCCCTTACTTCACCAATTTGTTGTTCCTATTTCCCTTAGCTCACTGTTTCCCATGCTCAAATGAAACCCCATCTTTGGTGCTCTCTGAAGAATGAAACGGTCCTATTACAACATTTACCTGGTCTGCGTCTTGCTCCCAAGCTCCAGTGAAAGCTCAATGAGGACCACACTGGGGACCTTATGTTTGTATTTAATCATAGCTCAATGCGTAGCACACAGAGAGCAGCTTAAAACTGAGGCGGAGTTCTAAGCACAAAGCCTCAGCAATGCTTAATGCAGTTGTTAATCAGCTAAGTCACATTAACTCTGGATGGTGGCCCCGGAGCAAAGTGCAGTTGCTGAAAGTATAGGCAGGGGAGATGCAGAAATAAGACCCAACGCCCAGCATCCATGCATGGTGCCTGATGCTTCTCAATTCTTTTACTAAAAGAATGTCTCTCCTCAATTCTCAGCCTCAGCTTGGTTGCAAGTAGCTCTCAGGTATCCTCAAGTTCCCTTTTTGAATCTGTCTGTCATATCCTTTCTGACATAATTATTTCTTCACTAAAATGCCTTGTGTCTCCTATCTTATGAATCAGCTTGTACTTGGCAAACTTGTTTGTTGAACAAGTCAGTTTACATATGACATATTACATGGGGACATTGTGGAATTTCCCCATGTCTGTGCTTTGTCCCCAACCCTGGGAGGTGACTCACTGGTCTTGAAATACACTAACATATTGGCACACCTTCCTCCTGCCCCTCTCTCTGTGTAAATGCTCTCGTGCAAGTCTTCTGTAGCTAGAAGGATCTCCCTAGACTTCTGTGCCAGCAGGCTTAACAAGCTCCACTACTTGATTCTTCTGTCATCAACCTCATGACATCATTTAAGCACAGGTTTACACATCTACTGCCATAACCAGAATGCAGTTTCCAAACAGAACAGTGCATTTTCTAACTGCCTTTAGTTATGGGCAGCAGAGAACTGAACTCTCTGGGAAATACTCACCTGAGCTTAGTAAGGTGCCAGTGGACTTTCATTATCTGGCATATTTAAAATGTGATTCACTATTTATTTCCTTTACTCAAAATTAAAGAAAAGAAAGGTAGCGCAGTAGCTAATCCTGAGCTTCCTAAGGTCCCACCCTTCAGGCGTCTTCGCTCAGGAAGCTAGTTCTTCTCGCTTCCCAGGTGGAGGCTAACTTTGAAAGTTTTCAAACTATATGTGTGTTCCGTATTTAGATTTACAAGGTTCAAATTCACACAGTACAGAAAGATATACTGTGATACCCCTCTCGCCTGTGTCTTAGAAATGCATCTCTCAGAGGTAGAGAGGTTCTTCTTACTCTTTCTAGAGGCAGTTCATACCCATTCAAGTGTGTGTACGCACATGTGTCTGTGCACGTATGTATGCATGTGTGCATTTGTGTGTGTGTGTGTGTTTACCACCTCTCTACCTTTTAAAGAAAATGTTTGCATGTACTGTATAGCTTTCCATTTAGATGTGCCGATCAAAAGGGCCTGGTAGATGAATGTGACCAGCCCACTATTGACGGGAGGCTTGGGGGCTTTCCTGTCTTTTGTTACTGCAGATAATGCTGCAATGAGTTAATCCCAACAGCTCCATGTTTCACATTGTTTATGTCATTGTGAGTGCTCTTTCTAGCCATCGGAACTCTTAGCTTGAACTTGCCGTGACACCACCTCCTTCTTGGCCTCTATAATCAAGTGTACCTCTTAAGTGTCACTAACCTCCACCACCACCACCACCACCAACACACTTTTAAGCACACAGAAAGCTTATTATAGGCAGGAGGCTCTTTGAGCTTTTTACATGTATCATTTTATTTCTACAATGGCTTATGAGGTAATTTTTGCATGAAATGCACAGAGGATGTAAATAATATACCATTAGCACATCTAGTAGATGGTAGAGCTGGAGCTGTGCCTGGGTGTGGACCTCACTTCAAGGGCTCAAAGTAACCAGAGGCTGCACACTGGTTATTGTGGGTCCAGAGTCTCTGCTTTTAACCATCTCTCTCTGAGCTAAGACAGGGTCCGATTTCCCCTCAGTTTCCCTACTGATTCCAATCAGCACAGCTCTAGTGGATGGAGAGAAAACAACTATAGGGATTGGCAGACCAGGGTGGATGTCAGGACACATCCACTCAAGCAGTGGTTCTAAGCCTTAGTGTTTCATCTACAAACTAGGGATAACAATGATAATAATGATGCCTAAATCACAGAACTGTTCGGGAAAATTAACTCAAAATAAATCCTCCTTAGGCCTGGCACCAAAATAAGTCTTCAATAAAAATTACTGTCCACACTACTCTGTACTATTGATAGTTCATCACCATATACTACATACTAACTGCATTTCAAGAATATATAATATATACTAATTACTACATTACATAGTAATTATATTTCAAGAAAATGCATTATCTTAATTCACTTACAGGCTGCTTATTCAGTTGTATCCTTTTATCAGAACATAAGCATGAGGCAGAGAGAAGACACATGCATGCTGAGGGGGAGTCTGGCAGCATGTCTACTGCATTTAGGCCCTTGAGGAACTTCACCTACATTCTATCAGTACACTAACACAGTGGCTTCCAGGCACTTATTTCTTATCTGACTTTCCAGACAAGAAGGAGGCCAGTAGACAATTTAGAAAATTATCCATAACACAAATGGGAACCCATGTTCCAAGGACTCCAGAATTTCCATTCTGGATTAAAGTTATTTTGCAACTTGTATTCAAATTTTATCTGCTCTTTAAAACATAACTAATGATAATTCCTAATAAATCACTAAATCCTATTCCAGCCTCTCCAGGTAAGTCTGCCTCCTAACCTGGTACCAAGGACTGAAAGCCAGCACTGGAGAGAATCAGTTTTCAGGGATGGACAAGGAATCAGAACTCAAAACTGTCCTGAGACTTACTGTACTTATGAACACCATATGTGACCACAATGTCTATGACAATGCAAACACCTTCATTTTGACAACAGTGTGTCAAATATAAGCCATGATTGCAAGCTGTCATGTCTGACTAATATAAATCAGAGAAGCGTTTAAAATGAATGGACTTTGTGCATTTTAGAATATCAGAACACCACTGTGTACAGCTTATTACAGATGCTAATGAGAAGCACTGCGGGGTTGTTTTCTTTTGGCTTTTTTTTGCATCTTTGGAAGTCTTTCCTTTATTTCTACATTTGGATTATTGCAGTAATTTCCACCTTATTATTCTTGCATGGAGAGTTCTCTTTGAGAGTTCATTAGTAATATAGCTTAGGCTTTGGGGGGGTGAAGCTGCCATTAATTTTGTTTTTGTTTGCTAATGGGAAAATCATAATTGGAAATTCTAACAGGATGTGTAGATGTGCGTATTAAAGAAGTGATTGGGGTTTATTACAGTTATAGTGAAAGAATGATTGAATGACAGCTAAAGTTTCCTAACAGCTTAATATAGAAACCATGCCTTTATAGTAACAATAATAAGTGCGTTTAAATGTGTCGAATTTATCATCGTAGGAAAATCTTCAATTCTTAGGTTAGTACCATCTGTTCTTGTCCCTTCTCTCTGTGCAGACACCTGCACATCTTTTCCCTCCTCCCCCAGAAAAAAATGCACGTGATCAACAAGCTGGCTGTGGTAGTGGCAAAAGAATTTTATGAGTACAGTAATGGCATAGAGTCTTCTAAACATATTTATGCAGGGTCCATATCCTTATTCCTACAACCACCAAGCATACACTGAAGCTGGCTTTGGGGCTTATGTTTGTAAGCCTGGCAGTCAGGTGGATGAAACAGGTTGGGTCTCGAATCCAACCTAGGCTACCTCAGCAGAGCCCTGTCACCAGGAAACAACAACAGAAGCCAGCTAGCCATGCTTCTGCTTAGATGAAGTATGGGATAATCCTGAAAGCAAGACCTTGCGCTGCCGATTGCATCTGTGTTGCTTAACACCAGTTCCCCGGAGGGCTGTTTAGGTTTTCTTGTTTGTTTGTTCATTTCTTTGCTTGCTTTTTTTCTTATTTTAAGTTATGAATATTTTGCCTTCATGTACATCAATTGCATGATGGGTATCCATGGAAGTTAGAAGAGTACTTTAGATCCATTAGATCTGGAGTTAGAAGCAGTAGTGAGCCACCACATGGGTGCTGGGAATTGAACTCAGGTCCTCTTGCAAGAGCAGCAATTGCTCTTAACCACTGAACTACCTCTCCAGACCCTGTTTATTTGTTTTGTTTGTTTGTTTGGGTTTTTTTCGAGATGGGGTTTCTCTGTATTGTTTTGGGGGCTGTCCTGGAACTCTCTCTGTAGAGCAGGCTGGCCTCAAAATCATAGCGATCTACCTGTCTCTGCCTTCCAAGTGCTGGGATTAAAGGTGTGTGCCACCAACGCCTGGCCCTGTTTGTTTTAAAAGTGGTATTTCAAAAATTTAGGTACCTATTGCTCCTGTATCTTGTTTAAAATTCTTGTAATTCAGACCTGAGAAGCATCTCTGGGATAAAAGATAATAGGCTGGTACTTGCTCATTGCAGGATGTATGTACATGAATATAGAAATCACCAGAATGGCTGGTATGGACATCATTATAGGTTGTACTGGCATACTACTGGCATTCCCTGATACTAATATAAATGCTTAAATGGGACAGTGACAAGCTCATAATGTCTGAACTGACAGGGTCCAGACCAAGTTAAAGTGCAGGGTCCTTGCTCAGTCCTGCTATTTCCCTATATCTTTGTTCTGCTATTCTGCTTGGATGGTGTCATGAACGTGTCTTACGGAGAGTTCACAAAAACAGAGGTCCCAGTGGAAAGATTTGTTATTTTCCCACTCATTTCCAGGAATAAGTCCGGTTTTTATTGATTTGTTCAAGAGAAGTACCTTGATAATCCATTTCTCTGAAGTTAGCAGGGAAAAGTTTTAGTTGACTGTTATAACTGTATTACATCTAAGTCACAGATGGCCTCAGTAGCCAGAGAAGCAGCGTATAACCCAGTGAATGATGTTTTGCTGCCAGCTGAGCAGACCATGGGTCTTTCCTAACACTACTTACTACCCACTGTTTGGTCATCCTTTCCATCATCTTCTACAGCTAAGTAAATAAAGAACTGACTTAATTATGTGGATAATTCAGGCAAAAATAGATAATATCTCTTCCTGGTATTAATGTCAGTTCCTCTTCATATATATATGGTTGACTGGTCCTCAAAGCTTCAGTTCATCATATATTTTGTAAAAGAAAAAAGGAACTTATTAAACACACCATTTTCCCTGGTCTGTTTTTTGCTAACAAAAGTATTAGTGTTTTCCTTTAAAAGTATATTAATTAGTATGAACTATAGATATTAAGATATAAGACTATATTTTCTTGCAAATCTAATGCAAGATATGCTCATTATCTAACACCTAAAGGCTAGTTAAAATTTAATTGCGGGGCTCAAGAATATGATGCCTTGAAATTACATGGGATTAAGCACTGTGAGGTGCCAATGATACAAGACAAGTCTTCCACAAAGGTGAACTAGTAATATACTGAAATGACTTGTTGGCTTGGACAATAATATCCATTTACCATTTAATTCTACTCTGTGGCATAGATGTTTGCTCCTACTAAGTGCTTTGACCTTTTCTGTGAAAGAGATATATTTTTCACAGTCTGGAAAGACTGTGATTATGGAAGCAGCCTTCTCCTAAAAAAGAATATATAGTTTCAATTCAATAAAAATTTCATAAAGTTGTATTTATCTTGTACATAAGGTTTTCTCATTAAAAGCAGAAAGCAATATATTATTTTAGACCATAAAATATGTAGAACCCAGTTAATAAGCTCTTATCTTTACAGGTCATTATCAAGGTCTGCACAGCAATGGTTTAAAATACTACGCTATATGATGTCAACTGTGTAGCATAGCTTTCACTTTTTCTTCCTTTCATCTACAGATGAAGGGGTGTTTTCACTTTGAATCCATGAGCATATAAATTAAGTCTAAAGAAAAGCCAAATATGTTCTTTGGCTTCAAATCTTAGATTTGGATGAATAAATGCATATTAAAGAAAATCTGAATTTCCCTGTATTCTTGCCTCAGAATCATCTGAATGACACGTTATTTTTCTTTAGTATTATTGTGGCACAAATAAATTACAGCCTCCGTTCTACATTAGGACAATTGAGGTTCAGAAAGGCAAAAGCTTTGCCTAGCTAAAGCCCCCAACAGCAAGTGTTTGGGGGAAGGTGATGTGGAACTTCCATCCATATCTGCATAATTCAGACTCCCTGCTTCTCATTCTGTGGTCCAGGAAATGCCTATGTCACCCTTTCATTTTTTAGAGAAAGAGAAGAGTTGGTTTGGGCAAGAGATATCATAAGCAGTACATGATAACATGATCTGAAGGGGACAGACGATCCAATGACAGCAGAAAGGCTGCCCCAACCACCTGCAACACATCCTTGTCCCATGATCTTCAGGGACAAGCATAACAAACAGCTACACGTTACAATTCCTGCTTCTGAATCAGCACCTTGGTTGAAATGACTGTCAGCAAATAAACAGAATCTAAGTTATCTTTTTCACTATTGTTTTTAATTAGATATGATGTGTATGTGTGTGTCTTGTTTGTGCTTCTTTAGTCAATTTGCAAGGGTTGTTTATGGCAATGACACATTTCTACACCACCACTGAGCTATGAAGAGGCCACCTTTAAGTCTGGCGCCTTCCTCACACCTTCTCACTTTAGAATAACTCAGGATGGCTGTTAGTAAACAAGAGCTGGAAGCAGCCACTCCCTACATGGAGAAATGCAATGGGGTTTTCTTAAACAGAGTAAATCCCTAAGGCCTCTTCCCAAGTTCTGAGCTGAAACAACATAGACAAATTATGCAAACTTTATGCTCCTTCAAAATGAACGATTGTTAGACTCTTAGCATGTGTCAGTATCAGCCGTGTGACTTCAGAATGTGGCTGATGGATGCTCATTAGCACATTTCTTTGGGCATGTGCTCTGTGCCTACCACAGACATTATACTCAAAGTTATGGACATTTTCTGCAACTTACTAGTCTGCAATGTTTCACACTTGTGTAGTTGCTATGGGCTGAGCAAATAAACCAAAGGACACAATACTCTAACCCAGGAGACCCATCAAATAAAGCCTATGAACATGCCTACCCCTTCCCACAGTTAAATACTGGGATATGAGGTATATGGTGTATGGGCTGTGCCTTGCGAGTTTCTCCCAGAAGAAACTGTGGGCCATCTTGTAGCAGTCTCTTCCTGTCTATCTTAGTACCTGGTAAGTGGCAGACTACTGAATGGGTGCCATTATGCATTGGCAACAGTGCAAATAAAATTCCACAGAATGACTGTCAAGGGTAAATAGTTGCCCTCAGCATTAAGCCAGTTGATCATTAGGAGATTAAAGCTTAGTCTTGGTCCCATACAAATGTCCATCTGAAAAGGGGTAAAATGTTAAAATGACATAAAATATACCAATAGTATTCAGACTTAAGATGTAGAGTGGAATGCAGAAGTCATGGGCAATGATTGGGTGCCTATTTTTTTTTTTTTACTAATTCTTGTCCTCTCTGAGTTAAGATGAAATATAAAAATTAACCATGTCACTGAGATCTCTATAATATACAGACTTGAATGGAGCCTAATACATGCTTCCAATACACCTTTAAAGACATATAAAAGTGTTCTTATAATAGACATTTTCCTTTCCCAAGTGGATGCTAAAGCACTGGTCTTTCTCAAATGGTCTGTCAAGAGAAGTTATGTGAAAACTCGGCCACTAGATAGAGTGGTTTTTAAAAACCCTTAGGAATCAAAATGTTTATCTGTTCACTGGACACAGCTCTTGCTTTGGTTGAGCAACTTCTTCTGCTACACTATTTCATGAATGTACTGCTGAATTAATTAAAATATAAAGAAGAAAATATGTCACGGAGGTTAAAATTTGTTATTGCTACTGTCTACAAAACTAAATCCTTAATTGCTTTTCTGAGGTAAGACATTGAAAAAATTCAATATATTAAAAATGAATTGTGACTATTTAGAATTTTGACTCAAGAAAGTAATGAAGAATTAATGAAGATGCTGAAGAGATAGCTCAGTGGTTAAGATCACTGATTACTATTCCAGAGGACCTGAGTTTAATTCCCAGTACCCATATGGCAGATCACAACTATCTGTAACTCCAGTTGCAGGGGATGTGACCCCCCCAAAAAAAGAATTAGTAAAGAAAAGTTCTGCTGAAAACAAATACATTTATGCTGAGCAATACTGAAAGTAAAATGGGAGGTCTCAGGAGCTCAACATCAATTCTAATAACAAACTCATTTCTATTTTATGAAATATTTAGCTTTCTAGCTTGCAAACATGAAATCATCAACACAGATCATAACTAATGCTCAGATGAAAATGAATGGAGATTCTTTTATTATTGGGACTAATATGGAGTATTTCACAAAAGAAACAAATATTAGCTTACATAATCATATTCATTGAGAACAAGGATAATTCCTAAATGATTCAATTCCCTTCCTATTATTCTCTCACTGGAATAATTTGAAATGAATTGCATTGTTTTTTAAGTCCGGGATTTCCTTTAAACGTTATTTTTAAAACTACAAATTTAAGTGTTAGGTACTTTAGTTTAAATGTTCAGAAAAATTCAGTGTGTGCCAGCAACATTAAATATAAGCCAAAGGATGCTGTCAAGATGCAAATAATTACCTTCACATGAATGTGGAAGTACTAGGCTTTGGTGGCAATGCAAAACACACTGTGTTCTTGTGAATTAGAAGTATGTAAATAGGATGAAGGTGCAGAATCTTCGTGGCATTGTGCACGTTCAAGGTCAAACAATTACAAGATTCTGAACTGAGCTGGAGCTCAAAGTGCCCGGGAAGAATGATACGAACATGAAGAACTGGATTGGTGAGACAGGTGCAAATGAGCAGAAAGCTCGTCCAACCGCACCTTAAGAGACAGTCTGAGAAGCTGCCTAGTGGTCTCTATGGGCAACACACTTAGCACACAGATCAGTGGGTATTCTTCCAGTCAGCAGCAGCAGCAGCATCCTCTGGGAACTAAGGACCAACCCAAATCCCCAGTTTGGATCTACGGAATCTGAAATGGTAGAGTTGGGCACATCTGGACTGTTAACAAGAGTTCCAGGAAATATTTCTGGAATTTAAGAACCACTGGTTAAGTTAAAAAAACTCGTGAAAAGGACTAAATAGAACATTGAAAGAGAGAGTTATCCTTTAAGAAGACTAGACTTTAAGTAAGAAGACAGAATATTTACAAGTACAAGTTTTGAGATCATGAAACCGGTGAGAGAACTTGCTCAAGGTAAAATGGCTTCCTGCAGTAGAGCATGAAGGAAGGCCAGGGCACTCCTGTCCAACTGGTACATGGAAACAGCAGCCTAGCCTGCAAATGAGAGTAGGTTTGGGGATCCCCTCAAGGCTTTGACTACAATTCAGGGCTCCTCTAGTCTTTTTTATGGAAACTTCCTGTTCTATATTTTATTCAGTAAAGTGACTTCAAGATGTAGTACACACTGACCCAATAGATGATCATAAATTAAGAAATTCTATCATCTTCCCCGAATTCTGCTTACAAACCTTATGGTCAGCTTTATATAGGACCACTACATATTTCTTTAAGCAACACTGAGAAGAAACCATTCACTGCTGAGCATAAAAGAATTTTTTAAAAGTCAAAGAAATTAACACCTCAGCTTATTTTCTTCAGTTGGAAACATTTGTTTCTGTTCTTTGCTCCCAAACCATAAAGTAATGTATCACAAGAAATGAACATGGAGACTTTGCCAAGGCAGAGACTCTCAGTAGACTTACTGCTTGCATCTGAGAGCGATACAATCTACAGTTGGTATCTTTTTTAAGTACCTAGGAACTATAAACATGTAGAAATATATCCAAAAATATTCAAATGTATAACTCTGAGCAACCATTTCCCAATTATTACAATGAAAATGAATCCCAGGCTACTTGATCATCATTCACTCTTAGCTTTATGAGAAGTTAAATGCTACTTCTAAATGTAGTTGAATATTTCCAAAGCCCAACTCCTTCAGAAGTAGGAGTACAGGATTCTTTGAAATCTTTTTTGCATTTCAGTGATGTGTTAAACTCCCCAGCTTTCCTGTGTACCTCTTAATGTGCACTTGCTCATCACTTGTGCAGAGAATAAAGAAAACACAGAAATTCCAGCTAGCGACCCACTGAAATGAGTGGAAATTTTAATCAGCAAAACACTCTCACAGCATTCAATTGAGTGCCTATTACAAGAATAGGTAAATATCATTTTAAAGGAATGTAAAGCAAATATGAATAGAAATGACATACTACCTCAATTTTTAGGATATTGATTCACTTGTTATAGAAATCGGTATTTTAAAAGTACCAAATACAAGGCAAGGATGTATTTAAGACAAATTTTTAATTTTTTTCTTTTTTAAGCAGACAAGGATTTGTCAGCAGTTTTAATGCAGCACTCCTTAGAGCAGTCTTAATGTAGCACTCCTTGTAGCTCAACTATCAAGACTCACAGTAACTACAGATTTCTTGTTTAAAAGTATGACTCAAAATAATGGATGAAAAAATGGTAAGGAGTAGAAAGGGACCTTCCCATTGAAGGACAAACTTTGAAAAACTAGATATCTTAATTACGTTGTATTTTAATTACATTTAAATATACATAGACAGTTTCTGAGAGCATTTGCCAGTATATTAAACACTGCAACAGATTGCCTGGCGCAGCTCTCAGAGATGCCTCTGCTTTTCTTTAAAAAGCAAGAGCATGGAATTTGTTAGTAGGAAAAAATAGATATTACATTATCAGATATAGGAAATTGTACTGCACCTTCTCTCTCAAAGTTAAAAAATGTTGATTAAATGCTACTCATAGTTGACAAAAGTTGTAAAGAATTAGTCAAAAATATTAGTTCTACTCAGCTTTCATAACTACAAACAACTAAGAATGCAAACAAGAGTTGGAACATAACATTAAGTAATACTATTAAGGGAAAAGTTTCATTTGAGTTAGAAAAGGGAGATTAAGATCATTCTGTCATCCCCTCCAAAAATTGCAAAATCCATTTTATGAACTCACACAAAAGTACAAAATGCAATGTAAGTAGCCCAACGAGACAAAAATAAACACTTGTCTGAAAATTAAGAGTTCTCATCTAATGAGTTCCTATACATTTATTCAAAAGTGAATGACAAGACAAAGAAAACAAGACTTCAAAGTATTCTTAAAGTGCAGGTGTTAAAATCTCTCCAGCTGAGAGCAGAACAGAATTCATGTCTCTGCTAGGACTAATGTCAGGCTCATTTGCTCATGTTTGGGGAACAAACAGTTATTTCAAAAAGAAAACAACATGCACAGGCACACACACACACAGTCAACTACTATTGTCCTCAAGAATGTCATGCTCACTCTTATGAAAGCAACCTGTCCAAATGAAACTTTCCAATCAAAGTCTGTCCCAACATTGTTCAATATTTATCTATATAGAGACACACTCAAATGTAGTGAAAGCATTGGTCACGGTGAGATCAAGCACATTTTCTATACTTGCACCTTGCTTTCCTAGAGAAAATTCTGTAGTGGAATGTACTTCATTCTGCCATGATACCCTGTTCGGGGAAGAAGCATAACCCAAGAAAGCTTTTAGTAGATACTTTCTGCTCCAAATTACAGGTAATCACACTGATTCATTTAAGGAAAGGCTTTGACCTATTATTACCCATCTCTCAGAAATACACCTATTATCCATGTAGTAAGCCTAAGGAAAACATTCATATAATATTAAGCAATTGAATAACGGTAAGAGGTGATGGACGCTCTA
The DNA here is from genome assembly GCF_017639785.1 of Mesocricetus auratus. Taxonomy (NCBI): domain Eukaryota; kingdom Metazoa; phylum Chordata; class Mammalia; order Rodentia; family Cricetidae; genus Mesocricetus; species Mesocricetus auratus. The sequence goes on from NW_024429184.1 coordinate 24,292,066, forward strand.
AAATTAACCCTCTTCTGCTCTTACATATTTCTTATGATTTTAACATCCTTGTAATCACATGATAACGTTTGAAGCAATATGAAGCAAATGGGGATATTTTAACATGAATTTTGTGATATTTTGCCAATTGGTATATCAAAAAATATTCATTATCAAAACTGGCAAAAGGCTGTCTTAAGCCACTGGTGTTTATGATGAATGTAATCAAATGTGTTGATGCTCATCCTGGTGTATTTACAGGATTCTTAGACACAAGACTGCAGCAGACCTCCACCTATCCTAGAAAACAAAACAGACTTGTTTTGATTCAAGGTGAATACTTCCTTTTGCCTGGAGTCTTCTGGGTCCATCTGTATAGCTGCTTAGAACTTGGACATTTTCCCAAAATTGCAGTATTCATTTAAAACCAGAATGCTATTCTCAAATATCTAAAAAGGCAACATATCTAAATTTTTACTTTATCTATAATAGACATGGAAAAGTTTTTCATGCACATGTATAAAAGTGTGTCTACACATTCATTTTTTAATTATGCAGTATAGAAGTTGAGAACATTGATATTCTGGATGACATTTATCTCTTCTTTTAGTCCAGGAAATATTTTAGAATTTGAAATGAACATTATAAGATGAATTTAATCTAATCTAAGAACGTACAGCTAAATGAATTAAATAGTTATTAAAGAATTAGCAATTCAGTGGCAAAGTGTTGACGTCTCAACCCACACAAAAGAGAATCTGTACAGTTATAACATGAAGTTAGCAGTTTTTTTAATAAAAATAAGATTGGGAAAGAACTGGAGATTTGGGAAGAGGGTACAAAGTAGGAAGTTCAAATACATATATGATGTTTTTATTCTCTCTTGTTCTTCTCATTATCTACCAGCCAGTAAGAGAAAAGTAAGCAGAACTTCGTGTCTCTGCAAATGCAGGTATACAGTCTGTGACTTGGTCCTGGAAACTTTTCAAAAAGATGTTCAGTCCAGGTTTACAGTAAAAAACAAAACAAAACAAAAAACCAGAATTATAACTAATTTAAACCCGAAGGCTGATTTCACTCTATGAACTCAGTTAGAAATGATGACTACCAAAACTGGATATACAGGGCTTAGCCTGGGAAGACACAACATCCTTTAACATGCTGGGGCCCCAAGCTCTGAACTGTGTTCTTTATGCAACCAAACTAACATAATTGCCAGCAAGAGTAACGGGCAACATCCTAAAGGGGAGACTCCAGCTCACTAACCAAATTCAAAATGCTATCACCAAATTGCACTTTACCAATTATGTGTCATTGGGTATGTATAAATTCAATTTGCTACTTATCCTCCTTGCAAATTCCTGACTAGCTGGTTATAGGAAATTACTTATTAGGCCAACTGTTTTCTGGGAAGAAGCATTTGGTAAGTGTGATGAACTCTAAACTGTTAGTATAAGCTCTATGTCATAATGCTTGCTTCTAATACAGAAATTCAACTCTAATTTCCAAGACCAATACACAAGACAACCAAGGAACCTGTCTAAATATCCTGGTAGTTAATGCTAATTCTGAGACAAAGCAAAGGAGAATGTCATAGATTGTTTTGAAGAGTTTCACAGGCTTTGCCTTCGTAATTAATAAGCTGACACAGCATACTAAACACTTATCAACACAATCAATGGGGCTGCTTCCTTCTTGGGAAAATAGCTAAAACGATTCATGGAGTTTTCCTTCAGAATTGTCTGTAATACACCAATATGTCACAAATATCGTGAATCTTCGGGAGAATTTCATCCCCAGCAGTTTCATCTGGGTAACATTTAGCAATTTCACTATTTTAACATTTTGAAATGCCAAAAAGAACACACTGATCCTGCAGCTAGGCTTATTAGAGAGGAGCAGTCTCACAGGCAAGACAGAAAGGAACACAGTCCTCTGGGAGATGGGTAACAGAAAAAAAGCAGCGAACACTAGAGAGTGAACAAAGCTGAGTCCTGCTCCACTGTGGGGTCTGATTTTCACCAGAATTTAAAACTTTACACACACAATTAAGTAACATCACCTATGGCTTAATTAAGGTTCTAGTAACAGCATCCCTTTCCAAACACAGTCACTGATGTCATTCATATTTGGGAGCAGAAATATCAGGTTTGTGTGGTTAACAAGGAACAGGCAAGCATAGTAATTTGGAAAGGTCAGAAGTGAGCGTTCTCACCATGTGGCATTACTGCACCCTCATGTAGGATCAGGAACACAATGAGATCTCCCCCCGTTAGACACTTGATACATACATACCTCAGCCACGGTGTTCCTTGCTTGGAATGGGAGACGTCTTTTGAAGCAATAAAAGAGACTGTTCACAGTAAGTTCTCCTAATAACCTAAAATGATTAGTTTTTAAAAACCACATCAGCCTCAAGCCCGTTTCCCAGCTATAGAAGCTGCTAGTGTGCCTACAAACAAGTGCCTGCAGTATGTGCTGCTTAACATTCTGGAAGGGCATGGATTCTGTTCCTGGGTGGATGTAACCAGAAAATTATTTCTCTCAGTTAAGAAACTATCCATGGCCTTTCGTTTTGATAAAATTGCTAGTAGCTGAGTTGGAGAAGGAGGGGGATGGGAGGGGGGAGATAGAGAAAAATCAATCTGTAGATTTATCTCCCTTTCAAATCCTCAAAGGCTGGGACTGAAAAGCAACACTTTAAATCAGACAGTCCTGTGGGAACCTCGAAGGCTGGCTGCTCCTACTTTGTCAGTTTTCTGTCGGGAGTGACCCCACAGATAATCAGTGCCCACTGAGTTTCCTCTGAGCATGCGCATTTCCCCATTGTTCAAAGGAATTAACTTGGTAATGAAAATGAGAAGTTATGGGACCCAGAGAGATATCTTTCAACACCTTTAAAAACCAGTAAAACTGCTCTAATTTCTCAGTGGATTAAATGCCCAAGGAAGCTTAATATGCCAAGAAATAAACAAAGGCAAGAACAGCTAATAGCTCCTATTTGGAAGAAAATTAAAAAGATGGGAAACAGAATGCTTCATAAATAGGTTACTATATTTTTCTCATCTCTCTAAAACCGTTGAGAGACAAACCATGTACTACCATTAGAAACATGCATGTTGCTTTATACTTTGAACTGACCAGTTTTTCATGTCTGTCACACACACATTTGCATTCAGGAGATGCTCCATTTACGACTTGTAAGCCTTACCAAGAAATGCCGTTTTTAAATAAAGCATCAACTTTGTTCACCCAACGCCAGCTCTTAGTTACATGATTCCTATAACATTCAATTACTATGCATACTGGTTTTTCCATAATAAGAAATGGCTACTGTAGCCATCGTTCTGTATCAGAGAAGTTTGTTATTTGACATAGGTTTCTTTACCTGGCATTAAATCTTTTGGTTGAGTCGCTTTCCAGATTTTGATGCAGAGACATGTATTCCTCTGGAAGACTTAGTTTCTGATACGGTTGAAAGACATCAAGCATCAAGTCAAGCGCCTGTTTTTCCAAACATGCACAATTACACATTTTCTACAAACAGACATCAAGTGTATACAGAGCTAGGTGCACATTCAGTAGATTATAAATGGTAGAAACCTCCAGAAGTAGCTCAGACTACAGTTAGCAAGCTGGGACTATACAGCTAAGTAAACACCACCAACGCACGATTTGCTCTCCTGGAACACGAACTCCGCGCTTAGGACACCTGGGGACCACTGGCCAGTACCGAGGGGGGCGGGAGGCGGAAAAGCTATTCCCAAACGCCACTGTGCCAGGTCTTACCCTTCGCATCCCCCGGTCCACGGGCCAGAAGCTCCCTCGGCACCTGTCGCCCAGCCAAGGGGCTGGCTTTCTGCTACAAGGAAATTTGCCCCCCGACTCTATGAGAGCTCTGCAGACAGTCCAGGCTCCCGCCTGAGCCAGGAGAAGGCTCTGGCGCCAGGGGAGCCCGAAGGAGGCGGAGGCGGAAAAGAAGTAGAGAAGGTAGAGGCAGAGAGCGAGCCGGGGAGGCGGCGCGGGGCGCGGCAGGGCGGGGTAGAGCGGGGCGTGCCTGCAGCGATCGGTCAGTAAGTCAGTCGGTCTGCGCGCCCGCGTCCCCGGCCTCAGCACCCGTGCGCCACAGCCCCCGGGACGATGGCCCCTGAACTCTGGCAGGCCTGGGTCGTTCCCTGGCTCTCCCTGGCGTCCCGTTGACCGCGCTGGCCGGCGTGGGGCCGCCCGCCTGGGCCAGCCCGAGCGCCTGTCGCCGCGCCCTGCTCACGGTCCCTGCCTCTCCCTCTGCTTGCGCGCTGTCTCTGGCTCGCTCTCGCTCCAGTCCCATTTATGAAGCGTGGTCCCATCACGTGTTAATGAGCCTTTGTCCTGCCCTGGCAGCGGCGGCAGCAGAGACTCCGCCAAGGGATCTGAGCGGGAGGGACCGGCACGCGGCGCCAGCGGCTCCAAACTTTGCTGCGCGGTCCCCGCAGCGGCGCTAGCCCGGGGTCTAGAGAGGGCCGGCCCTCGGCGCACTGCGCCCACTGTGTCATCCTCATTCTCCGCCACCGCCGCATCCCGGGGACCCTGCGGCCTGACCCTGCTCTGCTCCCAGGCGCCCTCCCACCCTGGCGGGGCCAAAAGGGGACTAGTGCCTCACTGCCCGCGACCTCGGGGCCGTTAATCACGCGCACTGCTCAGCGCCAGCACCTCGCCCGCACCGGGCGACCCGGACCGGGAACCAAGGCAGCAGACACGCAGTCCGGGTGCGGTCTCCACCCGACCCTCCCCTACGCGCCGCCCCAGCTCCCTCAGCTACCTGGCCGCCGCCACTAGTCCTCCGCCCTCGGGGCGCACGACGTCGCCCGGGCGCCTCCAGCGCTAGCCCGGGCGACCACTTGGGCGCGCCCAGCCTCCAGAGGTGGCCGTACACGCTCGGCACCGTGGGCGGCCGGCGCCCCCCTCCCCAGCTCTGGTGCTCCTCGCACCTCCTGTTCGCGGGGAGACGCCGCCACGGCGGGCGGGGGCTCTGCTGGGGCGGGTGCCTGGGGACCGGTGGTGCGCCCGGCCGCCGCCGCAGGAATTAGGGGACATGCTCGTTAATTGGTTCCACTATCCGCCGCCGTCTGCCTCCTGTGCGCACGGATCAAACCTTAATTGGTCTTTACATTTATCACGGCGAATTGCAACCCTATACACGAGCATCAGCCCGCAGCTTCAGCCGAGAGGGCCATTCTCCGCCAGGTCCCCGGGGCCCAGCCGATTGTGGCTGCGTCTGAATTGCGTTTTATACCTCTTTTTCTCCCGAGATTTGGGTCCACTCGACCCCTCAAGGTTTCCACCTGATGGAGCCATATCATGTCAGCTCCAGGGTCCCCGCTACGAGCACAACGTTTAGTTCCAGGCAGACGAGGTAGTTGCCTGGCATTCATCTTAAGAATCCTTGCTCAGATTCGAGGACATCTAACCCCAACAGCATTCTACAAGGCCTCCTATTTTTTTTAACCAGTTTTCCCTGACGTCCTACCCCAGCTCAGAGCCAAAAGCAATCATAATGTGTCTTGGTCTCTGTTTTGAATCTGGTGACAAAGATCCCAGAGGGCGAGCCTCGAGGATGAAGGAACATTGAAGCTGCAGAATCTAGGGAGGAGAGCCTGAAATCTTCCATCCTACAGGTTTAGTTGAAGAAAGACTTCCTGCAGAGCGCCAGCTGTCTGAATATCCCTGAGACAGCTTTCCACTAGAGAGAGTAGTTTCCATTTCCATGTCAGGAGATCGCCTTTTGAGATGGAGTCCACAGCTGAAGCAATCAAGTTGTAGGTAAATATAAACAAAGACCTGACAGACCAGTCTGCAGTGGGAGAAATGATTACGAGAGATGGTGGGTGGATGTGGGCTATCGGCTGCCTAGGCACAGGTTCTTCCTCAAACCCATCTCTGGCATGAGGAACGCTCGTGGAGCTTAGAGAGGGAGACTTCTTCTGCCCTTTTCTTTCAGAGGTTAGGGTTGTTATTATTTCGCCCTCACTTCAGATTCCTAGCAGAAGCAAACATTTGCACAAATGTTCCTTTCTTGGGACCTCCAGGCCTCTGGATAAGTTTCAACACTACCTGCCAGCACTAGTTCAAATGATGGTCAGTGATAAAGCAGTTCTTACTCTCGGTGTGGTCAAGTTGGGGAGCTGGGCTCCTTGGTGATTTCAGACAACATGCTTTCATGTGGGTATCGGTGTTGCACACTTGGGTGGCTCAGCACTGTTGTTCCGAATCATCCAGGTACCCAACACAGACACACCCTGGTGGTATACAGAAGACCCCCTTGCCGGTCAGTATCAAATCTGGAAGAAATCGTTTACAACCAGTGGGAGGTACTCTATGGAGGTCTGTCAACATCAGCTTCTTTCCTCCTAAGACAGAGCTCTCTAATTCCTTATGAGGGTGCTGAAGTTTATTCGTGTCTCAGAATCTTCCCAAATCTCTTTGATTAATGGTGTACTTTTTTACCGAATCCTGTGAGGCATGAACAACAAAAAAAATCCATAATATGAATGACTAGTTTGTTAATTGATTGAAGGGATCTGTGGACTGAAAATATCAGTATTAATCTAATCAGGGAGAGATTCCAGCAGCTATTACTGTTCAGCTAGTTATTCTGTTGTTCAGAACTGGGCCTGGAGTCGGACAGCTGGAAAATAGTTACCAATTTTATTCAGAGTTCAAAGATAACACTCAAGACTGGAGTCAAACTTTGACTTGTGACCTGGTATTTTATCACCACAAAGGAATGCATTGTTAAAACCAAGAGAATTATGTTGTATGCAAAGTGCCCCTCTTGTGGTATATATGCATATATGTTTTTCAAGTTATGTCTGTCCCAAGCTCATCCGCCAGGCAAGGAGCTAATGTCCCTTTCTTTCTGAGCTGCTGAGCTAGAAGAGATGTGGGCAGTTGGCAGTAAGACAACAGGCATGGTCTGATACCTTGGGCTTCACTTTGCAAAGATCACTTTATATGGGAGGAAAGGATTTATATCCTCCATGTGGCTGAGTGCCTCCTATGCTCCTAAAGGGGACACCAAGGTAGCAAAGGCAAGCTATCAGTATCCCTGCTAAGGATGCTGTGTGGAAGACACATGTAAACATATTACAAAATGTGAATGCTTCTAGATCACTACAAGCCAAGGTTGAATTAGAACCCATGACCTTCTGAGGAAAGACCTGTCAGCGCCTGAGCCAGGCCTCACTAGTTCCTTCAGGCTTTCTGCTTTTTCAGATCTTTATTCTTTTAAAATTATAACAGGACTATGATGAGCCAATTTGCTGCTGTGCCATGTAATTTGGGTTATTCATTCAGTGGGACATAGAAGATGAGAACACAGTCAAAGTGGCATATTTCAACTTCAAAGAAAGATCTAAATTTCAGACAGTCAATATGCTCCTAGTTACACTAGACACAGAACATTAAAGCATTAAGGAAGCAACGGCTTCTCTCTGAGACGGCCGTTGATCCCAAAGACGCTGCATATTAAGGCTTCCCTTTTAACTTGTCCTGGTTCATCAGTCCCTCCCACTCCCAGACTGATACTCCCAGAGTGACAGACATCGGTTCACTTATTCACCACTCCTTAGAATTTGGAGACTGGGGTTCAAGTTTGGCCCCCAAGTAAATTTGGTGTGTGCAGGGTGAAGTGTATTCCTCAGGGCTAGAATGCCAGATGAGTAAAGATATTTGGGGAATGATCTGGCTACATGATTCCATTCTAATTTGGAGAGTTGATTTGGAATTTCAACAGCTGCTCCTGTCTCTCCTCAGAAATGTGAAAGCACTTTTAATTGCAGTGGTTCTGCCTTGCTTGGAGGCCTGCAGACAGACCTGCAGCCCAGGCTCTAGCAATTGTTAGTGTAAAATGCAACTTGTGAAATGTTCCACTAGTGATGCCGCCACAGCCTAAAGAACCACCCACATCACTTCTGCATGCATCTTAGAACCACAAGCTGCTTTAGAAACAGGAGTCTCTTTGTCATTTCCCCATCAGAAAGTCAGCTTCCTGAAACTGGCTTCAAGTGGAGAAGCTAGTCGCCAGGGTAAGAAATGAAGGAAAGAGGAAGGAAGGATGGGGACTCCTTTAACCTCAGGGATACTCTATTGTATTCGATACAAAGAGGATAACTGTGGCTTCTTGGTGATCTTTCCCTACAACTAAACAGATGTTCCTTACGGCTTTTTTCTTCTCTTCTCTTCTCACCTTCTTTCATTAACTTGCCAGATGAGCAGTGGCAAGGAAAGCCCAGAAATGACAAGAAGGCATTTTTCTTTTGTTAATATGCTGTGTTGTGTTTTGTTTTGTCACCAAGCTGAGGATCAGTAATGAGGAGATGGAGCATCCTTACATTCAAACCGTGTGAGAAACATGCTCTAACAGAACAAGCAGGCAGATATTGTAAAACTATAGCAACGAGGAACAAGGTGGATACTGTTTTCATTCCCCTTGATGAAACTCATACAACCAATCATTGAAGTTCTATAATTAAAAAGGCTAAAAACATGTCTAAATATTTCATTACTTTTAAAAATGAAATAAGCAGTTGTATAATAATGTCAAAACAGCAAACAATAGAAAGCTAGTAATAGAGACAGGCATTTTTTTAGTCATCCACAGTCCTCCTTGAATAGATTGCCTTCCTGGCTGTCTTGGTTACTTTTCTATTGTTATGATAGGACACCATGACCAAGGCAACCTTGTCAAGAAGGAAGAGTTTATTTGGGCCTACAGTTTCAGAGTCATGACAGTCATGCAGGAGGCAGTCAGGCATAGCACTGAGCAGTGACTGAGAACTCACATCTTGAAACACAACCTTGAGGCAGAAGGAGAGATAGTGGGACTTCAAAGCCTTTGAAACTTCAAAGCCTGCTGCCAGTAACACACCTCCTCCAACAAGGCTACAGCTCCTAACCCTTCCCAAATGGTTCTACCAAATGGAGACCTCAAACATAGGAGTTTATGGAGACTGTTCTCATTCAAACCACAACACCTGTGTTCTTTATAGTTTTTGTTTTGTTTTTACAACTTCCAGTAGGAACTTAGGAAAGAAAAGGAAATGACTGCCTTTCTTGAGCAAAAGAAAGTAACTGTAATAATGGTTCTAAACTCCCGACCTGGCACCAGGAACTCTCAGTAAATAATAGAAGCGTTCATTTCTCCGACACCTTCTGCTATGTTTCTGTTGCATTGGCATTAAGTATGTGGAGGGGATCACAACACATGGCTTTGAAAGCTTTATATTCTCAAACCAGAAGGTGGAAAGATGCAGAAAAATGAAGCACTGTATTAGAGTGGTGACTTGGGCTCAGCTGTGACCCGGTCATTTCTCCCCTATTCTGAAGAGACTATGCTTTGCACTGTGATCTGGGGTGGAGGGCTAATTCCTTGATAAACCCCCACTAACTGTAGCTCACAAAACTTTCCTTGAAATGAAGCTGCCAGCAAAATTGGAAATTGGTAAAAGCCAATGGTGTGTGTGTTGTGGGATATTTGTACACTGTGTAAAGACACATTGCTGTGATTGTTGTAATAAAAAGCTTAATACCCAATAGAGGTATAGGTGTGCCTTCTGGGGAAATAAATAAAGAAGAGTAGGAATCTAGGTGTACAAGACACAGGCTAGCCAGACACAGAGAGGAAACATGAGGTACAAGATAGAAGAGAGATACCAACATGAGGTAGAATATAGATTAACATAAATGGATTGATTTAAATTGTAAGAGCTAGTTAGGAACAAGCCTAAGCTTCAGGCCAATGCTGTTTTCTGTTTTGTTTTGTTGGTTTTTCAATACAGGGTTTCTTTGTGTAGCTTTTAGCTCAGGCTTGACACAGATATAATTTAAGCTCTTACAATTTAAATTAATTGATATTTTTAATCTATGTTCTGCCACATGGCCTTACTTTCTTCCATCCTGCGCTTTCTGTTTCCTCTCACGTCTGGCTGGTAACTGCACCTTTATTTTCCACAGAGTCAACTCTGTCCCCACAAGTCCCACTTAACCTCTTCCTGTCTAGCTATTTTGCCATTCAGCTCTTTATTAAACCTATCATAGTAACATATTTTCATACAATGTACAAATATCTCCCAACATTTCCCCCTTTCTGTCCAAATAAAAAGGAAAGTTTTAACATTAATATAGAAAAACTATATACAGTAAGAATAATAATCAAGTAAGAACTACATTCACAATGTCCAGTCCATTTGTATTTGTCAAATTTAGACCTTAAAACATCTTCTTAGATAAACTGCTTAGGCATATATATATATATATATGTGTGTGTGTGTGTGTGTGTGTGTGTGTGTGTGTGTCTGTGTGTATTATATTGTATACATATATATTATAGCAAAAATAACCTTAAATTTTTATCAATATATAAAAATAAAATATCTTAAACGAGAGTAGAAACATGTATTTTCTAACAAAAATAACCTTACATTTGCATCAATATACAAAAATTCATACCAATGTAAAATATTTGAGATTAATCGTCGCTTTTTTGTTCAAAGTAGATTCAATAATCTACCCTTGTATCTTATCACTCCTATGTCCCCCTTTTTATTTTCAGAAAGAGATCTTTGATTCTAACCTCCCTTGTTTAGTTTCCTTCCTTACCATGACCAGTAACAATTTGCAACTAACCCCCTTAAATAATGAAAAACATCTATAACCTCCTGAATGCCTGAAAACTACCCACCCTACATCTTGGGAATGTGGGCATCATATTCTTTAAATTACTTCCTCTTGTCTAGGGGTGATGGCATCTTTAGAGGACCCTGAGAAAATTGGGATAATAGTAAAGTCCTGGGAGACCTAGCTGTATAATTTGTTGTCTAGTCTCTATGTCATGGGAAATTTCAGAGCTTATCTGAAGTTTTGATTCAAGGAGCTCATGAGGCTAGACCATCTCAGCTACCAGCTTTGAAGTTGTTCTGGATGCAAAATTTTGAGGAAACTGAAACAGTTGCACTTTGAGGCTGAATTGCCTGGGCACTTGGTAGGGTAAATCTCTGTCCTCTATATGAAAGGATGGCATGCAATAATAAGTCATGAGGACTCTGTGGTCAAGATTTATCATGTCTCATGTAGTATCAGAGCTGTTCCTATAGTTAAGGGATCAGCATGTAAGTCATCTGTACTGTAGTCTTTCTTGGTTTCCTTTTTCATGTCTGTAGCCAGGAATTTCAGGTGGTCTCTGCCAATCAAACTTGATCCTCATTAATTTTTATGAGAACCATAACTGTTTGTTTTCTGTGGAAACAAAAGCATAACCTCTCTCCCAACACAACAAAATTCCTGTCTTCCATTTTGAAGCCAAGACATTTCTAAAGTAGATAGGCTGGGTTAATTCTGCGGTCCCTTCCATAATCTAATGTCTTTCAGCAGCTGCAGTTTGCTCATCAGCATTCAAAAATTTGAAAGTCAACAAAACATCATACAGGATCCAGATGCCCTCTGTGGCTTATTTTTTATATTATGCTACTCTTTCTTTAAAGAGTTTACTATTTTTAAACCATTTATTTTTTCTAGGTCTGTCTATACCCATTCTCTTTCCTTTCTTCAGCACCTATGCACATTTTTAAAAATAGTATACCTTTCTAGAGGTTTTCTTGTGTGTGTGTGTGTGTGTGTGTGTATGTATGTTTACTGAGTATACAACCAAGTTTCTTTCTTTTTTTCCTTTCTTAAAGATTTATTTATTTATTCATTATGTGTATAGCATTCTGTCTCCATGTATCCCTGCACACCAGAAGAGGGCACCAGATCTCATTGTAGATGTCTGTGAGCCAGCATGTGGTTGCTGGGACTTGAACTCAGGACTTCTGGAAGAGCAGGCCATGCTCTTAACCTCTGAACCACGTCTCCAGCCCTCTAGAGGTTTCCTTTGCCCTGGCTTTACTAAGCATCTGCAGTATCAGCATTCTCTGACCATGTGAGTCAAATCTTACTTTGCCATGTCAGCTGCTGTGCGGCTCAGCTTGGTGCATGGCACTAGCTCATGGCATTGGTGGCTGGCTCCAGCCTGTGGGCAGTAGTCAGTAGTTCTGCCTCTGTATGCCAAGCACTGGCTGGCCCACCTGAAAGACTTCAGGACTAGAAAGCCATGTCCAGAACTCACTTAGCTTTCTCAGTTCCTGTAAAGGGAAGCCTTCCCGCCAGCCTGGTTCCAGAGCCGCATCAGTCCCAAATAAACACACAGGAGGGTATATTAATTATGAAACTGTTGGCCTTGCTTGTTTCTTACTGGCTAGCTCTGACTTAAGTATTTATCCCATAATTGTTAATCTAAGTATTTCTCTTACCGGAGAAATTTCCGGGCTTCCTACTCCATGGCAGTTACATCTTGACTCCCTGTGTTTCTCCTACCCAGAGTCCTCCTGGACTCCTAGTCCCACCTATCTTGGTTCCCTATTGGCCAACAGTGCTTTATTGACATATACACAGGACTTCCCCCATCAAGTTCCTGTGTTCAGATATTCAAGCCTCCATGTTGGTGTCATACAGCAAAACTTTCTCTCTCCTACCAGTCAGCTCCCAAATGACACAGAGACTAATTATTAATTATGAAAGCTTGAATCAACTAACTCTATTTTTTCTTTTTTATATATTTTTTATTTTTAAATTTAAATTTAAATTAGAAACAAGGTTGCTTCACATGTCAATTCCAGGTCCCTCTCTGTTTTCCACACCTCCTCCCGTGCCCTCCCACCAACCTCTGCAATATCCCCTCATTTCCCCAGGGGTGTCCATAGTCTGTCATTTCATCCAGGACAGGGCCTAGACCCTCCCCCAAGAGTTCAGGGTAAGAGTGCATCTCTCATTGTTGGATGGGAGTCTGAAGTTCATTTGTATACCCGGGATAAATACTGATCTACTACCTAGGCCTCCTCACTGGCACCTGCATTCAGAGGGTCTTGATCAGTCCCATGCTGGATTCCCAGGTATCAGTCTGGGATTAAAGAGCTAACCCTTGTCAGGTCAGCTGTTTCTGGGGGTTAAACCAGCCCAGTCTTAATCCCTTTGGTCATCTGGCCTCCATCTCTGTCACTGGATTTCTTGAGTTCAGCTCAGTGCTTAGCCATGGTAGTCTGCCTCTGCTTCCATCAGCCACTGAATGAAGGTTGTTTCCCAGACTCTCTGGCCATGGGATTGTAGGCTGGCACTCCCCAGATCTATGTCTAAAATCCATATATGAGAGAGTGCATGCCATGTTTGAATCAACTAACTTTTTTTTTGTTTTTATTTTGAGACAGGGTTTCTCTGTATTGTTTTGGAGGCTGTCGGTCCAGTCTGGCCTCAAACTCACAGAGATCTGCCTGCCTCTGCCTCCCAAGTGCTGGGATTAAAGGTGTGTGCCACCACCGCCCGGCAAATCAACTAACTCTTAAAACTTAAATTAACCTGTGTTTTTCAATCTCTGTCCTGCCATGTGGCCTTATTTTCTTCCATCTTGTACCACCTGTTTTTTTTCTTTCCATGCCTAGCTGGCAACTCCGCCTTTATTTTCCCCAGGGTTCTCTCTGTCCCCGGAAGTGCTGCCTAACCATTTCCTGCCTAGATTTTGGCCATTCAGCTCATATTAAATCGAGCACAGCAATCCATTTTCACACAGCATACAAATATCAAGCCATTATTTGGGAGCTGACTGGAGGGACAGAAAAAGACTCATTCCAGGTGTGTGATTGGTCTTTGGGTTCATCGCTTTGCCTAGTATACCAGTCATTAAAGAAAACAGGTATAACTCAGACTTTATTGAAGAACTAAATGTATCAAGTGGTTTTCTAACTTTTTGCTTAAAGAATGATAGATTTAGAGAGAGGGAGATGAGATTCAGCATCTTTTACCCTCTGCTCTGTGCTGATGGGCCAGCTCTTGCGTACCATATCTAGATCTCTCTTTTCTAGGAGGCAGGTCTACCACTAACCTGCCCTACTACCCCTGTAGTCATTGGGAGTGTCAAATAATATAATAAACAGGGAATTGTTAGAAAAGAATTATGAAAAAATTCTCAATTGTTAACTGATTTCTCTTTGGATCAAATTACATAGACAAATTTAAATATTGCTCTTATTTTAAGAAAGAACAATAGATAAATTGTGAATCTTAGACCTGTGATGGCATTGACTTTTATTAAGACCAAAGAAGAGACTGCAATGTTTGATAACCAAACTGGTGCCTCTTCAGCAACAATACGGGTTGCATTAAAATATATGGCTAAATGTGTGGAAAGGTGTACCGGTTTATGGCCCAAGGGCACCACTCTTCAAGGTGGGAAAATGATTATTCTGAGTTCAATGCTAATGTCTCTCAAAATCTATAATTTAAGACCTAACCCACAAGGTCATTGCATTATAAAGTAAGAACTTTTGAGGAATCAGTCACGATGGCTCTGCATTTGTAGAAGAAATGTGAGAAATAGTGTCTTTCCCCCCTCTACCTTGTGAGGCTGTGGCGTTTGTCCATTTCTCTATGCCCTGATTTTGGACTTTGGACTTACTTCCCAGCCTACAACTATGAGAATTACACCCTACTGTTTATAACTTACAAGATCTAAAGTATTACCTTACAGCAGCCAGAATGGAATGGAGCTGATTCATCTGTACTTATTGCTGCTACCTGCTACAGACTATTGTCTGCTAAATGTGAAGTTTGCAACTCGAAGGGCAGAGTTTGCTCATAAAACTTGAGAAAACATATGATTGATTATTCCTTAGAATGCTTTTCTTAAAGCTGAATACTTAGTATTAAGACTTCACAACTTATATGTCTGTGTGGGGACTGAATAAAATAATGGCAACGTCCTCTCTGTATTGTATATTGTTCTCAGGTATCAGAAAACCAGCTTAAGTATAAAAATCCAGTGCTTGAACCAATTTAGAAGATATTCATGATGTTTCAAATAAGATCTCATGTAGAAAAAGATTGAACTGTCAATTTCTTAGTGTGAAAGATATGAAAGAGTGTATGGAGAAAATGGACCGTTTTTGAAAGTCATTTTAGAAAACCTTTGATTCTTAGGTTTTCTGTCGTATGGTGTTACAACTGTGGCTTCAGAGCTCTGAATTACACCCTCCTCTGCTTCCCCTAGAGGAAAGCTCTTTCCTTTCCCAGTCCCCTTTATTACTATGGAACCATGGGGATGGGAAGGAAGAAAAGAGGAAAAAAGAAAAAATGAAGAAACAAGAGAAAAACAAGTAGATAGTTTCCAGAATATCTTTCTCTTGTCCCTTAAAGGAGTGACCTAGGATGGCATATAAAGTCTCTGATCTGACATTTTCTGGAATATGAAGCAACGGTGGTGCCTGGCTTTTGTGGGTAGCCCCAAGGTCTAACTTAAAAGAATTCCCCACACATTTTGAGAGAACAAGCCTTTGGCTAATTCATTTCTGCCCCAAAAGATTTCAAAAAAATTGGATGAGTCTAGGAAAGGGCATAAAAATTAGAATATGCTGACACAGAATGAATATTTAACATTTTTCCTCCTAAAGTGGTTCACAGATAATATGATGCCAAGATGGCAAGTTCAATGTCATGGCAATAATACACTAGAATGCTCAATTGGGTTGCTGAATTCACAACTCAAGTTGGCAATGTCATTTTTAAGACCTTTATTATTTTTATTGAGTAAACACATCATTTAAGACAATAAACAGTATAAAATGCTAGCTATATGGAAAAACAACATAAGAAAGTTTAAATCAAAGTTCTCACCCTATTCTCCCATCATGCAAGCCTTCATATTGTATACAGACACAATTAGTGAAGTGTATTCCTGTTAGTAGAATTCTCTAGACAGACTTTTCTGCATTGCAGATATTGAAGGAAAATACCAATTACAAACCAAGTTTTTGAAATGGATCTGACTGACTCATTTAAGCATATGTCTGGATTCAAATGAAAGCCTGGCCTGGCTCCATCTCCAGGAGAAATGTTGTGCCCGCTTAAAGATGGTAGACCATGGGCAGTGCTACCTGCTACAGACCCTGCAAAAGTGAAGGACAAGAGCATCTTTTGTTATTCTTGGAGAGTGAAATAAGGAACTAGAATAGTATACGTTGCAATGGGCAGGGCAGTTGCATTCAATTAAAAAATGTACTGCGTCTCATAGACCTATAGGCGTTTTGGTGCACATTCATGTTGATGAGAGCCTGTTTGTCTTCTAAGTCCAGAACCTGACTACAGTTTACATATAGGTATAATTCTTTATGGTTTGTTGGTTGGCTGGTTGATTGTGGCTTTAATATACATTGCGATTTCAGACATATAACCAGAATACAATTACAGTTTAAGAATTTTGGGAAATTATTATTATTGTGATGTGTAAGCCAGCAATCATGATACATTTTTAATCCTAGTGGATGCACTATGATTCTATGTATAACTTGTCCAGGCCACCGTTATACCTAAACTCATATATGATAACATAGACAGTCTATAAATAACTTTCTTCTTTACTAATTTATATATTATGCAGAGTATTGCAGAAAAACTACATGTGAAGTGAATTATATTATCTGTCTACTTGATCACCCTTAGAATTACACTACAAAGTATTTGTTACAGAAAATTGGGATGGAGTATGGCAGTCTTGAAACCAGCTGTTTTATATAGAATGCTCTTCCCATCTAGATGGGCTTACTAGTTCACACGACCCCTGGTTCTCCAGCTCCTCTTGCTGGAGATGTGTTTGCCTGTTTTCTACACTGAGAACACACCGTCTTACACTACATCAGCCAAGAACATGGCTCAAATGGGCAATCTGTGAGCAGAAGAGCTTCTCTGCTAAGGTGTTTTAACATTCTTTTCTTTATAAGTTTACATGTCATGAAAATGTTTTCTCCACAGTGAGGACTATGTTACAAGACTCTGGCACTCAAAGAGGACTAGAGAGCCTGAAGCCATCACTAAAACAGCAGCTCCTTCCCTTGCATGCAGGTTGCCTGAGTTCACAGCTCTCTGTCCAGGCCCCATGTTGAGAGGCCATCTGTCTGGATTTGCCAGCAAGTCCAGTCTGTGCTTGGAAAGAGGAGTGTGGATTGAGGAAAGAAATAAGCCAGAGAAAAGAGATGGAGTCAGGAGGGTACCCAGTGAATACTATGATCAGCCCCAAGTTTAGTACTCAAAGCTCTTATATACCCCAGTCATTGAAGAATGAGCAAGCATAATTATCTTCTCATTACCCAAAACATCAAGTAGCCACACCCTAAAATAAATATCCTGTTGTTAAGACATTAGTTACTCCTTAGGGCAAATATCCTGTTGTCAAGGCAAGACACACAATAACCACAGCTTAGGCTAAGCATTCTGTGGTTTAACCTTGAAAGAGTATGAGTGTATTTGAATTTATGTCAAGAGAGAATGGAACTGTTTCTATGGGCCGTGACAGCTCTCCATTTTGCTCATTTCAAGCCCACCATGTAGAACAGTGCCTAATTCATTCTCAAAAACATTGATTGCACTAATGAATTTGTAAAGCAAAAACACCCTTTCCTTTTTATGTTTGTGTTATAGAGGCTATTCTTAACACCATGCAACTGTACTCAGGTTTCAGTTGATCAACAAGAACAGTATTGTTTTGGGTTATTGTTAGACAAGGATTCTGCCCACACTTGCGTATAATGACAATGGAGATCTAAAAATGAGGAAATTCTTCCAACAACAGTTCATGTCTCTTAACTTTGAAGAAACTTAATGTGTGTGTGGTTGAGCACATGTGTAAATATCAGAGGAGAACTTTCAGAAGCTAGTTTCCTCCATCCACCATGTGCTTCGTTTTCATGTCTGTTTTTCTTTGTTTTGTTTCTTTCTAATAACAATAAAAAGTGAGTTGTTGGTCCTGCTTGATGACATGGACAGGGATGCCACTCGGTGTGTGGAGAGAAGCTTTCTTTTATCAGACAGCTCAAACGTGAGATACCCAGAGTGTTTCAGTCATTTCCCTGTGCTGTAACTGGTACTTGTTGGCAGTTTTCTGTAGGCAAGGAGACTACCAGCAGCAACAGGCAGATGACGTGGCACCATTTCTGGCATTTTCTGCTTTTCCAAAGGCACATGTTTTAAATGCTGATTGTCCACCCCTGTAGTAGGTGACATGTCACACAATGTTACTGTTGAATCAAGAAAGTCCATATAAGAATACTGGTTGAGATTGAAAGAAGTAGGGAACAATTGGCCCTTTTTTCTTTATTTATTCTCGTTTGACAAATATATCCTGAAATTCGATATCTTACAAGTCTTGCTCAGTTGCATCATGATAGAGCAATTCATATTGAGGTATGAGGTAGGTACAAAAAAAAAAAACGAAAAAAAGAGGTTCCTGAACTTGGGAGACTTTATAGTGTGGTAGGAAGATAGATACAGATGCAGATCTATGCACACAACACATGCCCCTGAGGTGCAGAATGTGTTGGAAACAGAAAAGGGTAGTAACTAGTTCTTCCTGGAG
The DNA here is from genome assembly GCF_017639785.1 of Mesocricetus auratus. Classification (NCBI taxonomy): domain Eukaryota; kingdom Metazoa; phylum Chordata; class Mammalia; order Rodentia; family Cricetidae; genus Mesocricetus; species Mesocricetus auratus. Next base: position 24,310,511 of record NW_024429184.1, read on the forward strand.
TAAGATTTAGCAGTCTCAGAGACTATTAGGAAAGGGTGCGCTGTAATGACAGCTAACGTTGCCTAAAAGAATAAAAGACTGTTCAACGAATAGTCTATGCATAGGTCCACCACATGTAATGCTCAGAAGATTACTTAAAGGGTATAATGTTAGAAAATGTAGCAGCTGAAACCAAACAAGGAGCTTTAGAAATATTAAAAGAATCTTGGATTTAAAGAGTTGTTAAGTCATTATATTAGAAGACAGGGTAAAGAGAAGACAGATTGAAGACAGAGAACATTTGCACACTTTTAGGAAAGTTCTGGGTGGAGACAGTCAGTACTTCATCTTAGGAAAGAGGCCTTCAGTTGATGTGAAAACCTCACAATCATCAGGAGCCAGCAGTGGCTTGAGTGTTAGTGCCCAGATAGAAGACTACAAAAAGTCATCAGACTGCAATCACTAGAAAACTACATTCGCATGCACTGTAATTCAACTTAAAAAAAAATGTTGTCTCCATTGGAAAAATAAACTTCATCCAGGGATTTGCTCAACAGAATCTGCTTGCCGTGCTTCAATCAACAGAGAAAGTGTGTTTATTCTCATCTGAGAGTTTCTTGGCATGAAAGGTGGCAATTTTGGTCATTCTGAAGGTAGAGGACTTGGGTGGTTCTTCTCTCTTCAGCTCCTTCCATTAAGCCTGCTTTCCTTTTGCTCTGCCTTCAGTACACAGATTATTTGGGGTTTTTGTCTGCTCATTTTCTTTTCCCCTTCCATGCTTAGAGTCAGTCATATTATTTACCTTCTAACTGGAACATTGTGCTTAAATCAACTCATGAAATTATAATAACCACAATTCAGATTGCACAGTGCTTCCCAATTAATATGCACGTCAGTTCCCTCATTTGAAGTAGGTAACCAGATTTTCACATAAGAAATCAGAGATATCATACGAATGGCATATGCAAGTAGACCGCTAAAAGGATGAACTGGAACTTGGGTTTTCACTAAGTGGTCTGCTCTTTCCGTGACACCATCATGCTTCCCATGGACCATTTGCAATTCAGATGACTCATCTGCATATTTGTTCAGTCCACATCTAGAAAAAAAGAGCATTGGTTCAGAACTTAGAAAATAATGGCATTTTAATAGAAATGGCACTTTGTGACTGAAAAAACACTAGTCACACTTAAATCTACAATTCTGTTAAGTTGACAGTATGTTTTTTTAAAGGAATATAAAAAATTTGATCTTTGCCTTAATGGAAATTTTCTTTTGATGATTACTTTAAATACTCTTGAACTTTGAACTAACTCATTTGTTCATCTACCCATCCAAACTCTTATTTACTAATTTTGAAACAGACATTGGGCTGTGAATACTAATTGCTGAACTAATTCACTTGCTCATCTACCCATCTAAACTCTTATTTATTTTTGAAACAGACATTGGGTTTTGAATACAAAAAAGAAATAAAATGTATTTTCTGTCAGCAACGCAGATTCGAGGTCATCTGTAGATTGAGGTTTCTGTCCCACCTTGTCCCAAAGTCATTCAGTACCAAATAAACACACAGAGACTTCTATTCATTGCAAACTGTTTGGCCAGTGGCTCAGGATTCTTACTGGCTAGCTCTCTCTTAATTATTAACCCATTTCTATTAAGCTATGCATTGCCATAGGCTGTGCCTTATCCATAATGCTCTGAAGTACACCACTCCTTTAGTGGCTACTGAATTCTCCTAGTCTGGTAGCCCCACCTATAATTCCTGCCTGGATAATGCCAATCAGCATTTATTCACCAACCAATAAGAAAAACATGTTCACAGCATTCAGAAGGACGTTCCCCCATTAGTCATCTGACTACTCCTGCTGGATCTCAAATCTCTTATCTTTTGAAATCTTTTACCCTTATTTCTTTTACCTAGACCCCAACCTCTTCTGAAAGGTAGACTTTGTACAGACATACCAACCCTGTCAAGTTTTACTTAATTATGAGCAACACCAAGAAGTAAATAGCATCCCTTGAATGGCTGAAGGGACCAGACCCTCACCCAGCCCCCTGCTTTAGAAGCCATGACAGGCTGTAGAAAATACTCAACAAAATGTGCTGAGCTTCCTGACCTTGTCAGTCACTAGTCTCTAGGAGGTTCACCCTCCACCAGGTTGCAAGGAACCTATCAGAAGTTAGCTGGAGGGCTCTGGACTGCTTTATGGTAATAATGGTGTAACAGTGACATGCAGAGCATAGAAACCACCCTGGGAGGGCCTATAGGCCATAGCAACCAGTTAACCAATCAACACAGGACAGGTCGTCTCAGTGAATTTTGGGGGTGTATAAAGGGAGCCTCCAGGAGGAGCATCTAGGGGTACCAAACAGTCTCAGGGCTGGTGTGATTTGGGGCTTTCTTGAGGTCTCTTGGGCCCCTTCTCATCCTGCCTGCCATATTGAACAGCTGAAGGGCCCACGTTAATACAGTTAACTTGTTAATAGTAAAAGACTCTTTGCTTTTGCATCGAAATGGGTCTCTTGGTGATTTTTCTGTTCAGAATTTTGGCACAACATGACAGGTAAACAGAAAAATTATATCACCTACAAATATATTTTTAAACCAAAACAAATAAAAAAAACAGAAAAAAATAAAATAAAACAGTCCTGAGAGTGGGGACAATCTGCCCTAGGACACTCATTTTCAGTATAGTTTTGGGAAAAAAATTGTTTTCTAGTGAGGATTCAAGAGATATTTGAGAATTATATAACTTGAATAAATAATTATGAAATATGATGTAATGAAGGATTACTTAATTTGAAAAACATGAATGTCAAGTTAAAAAACCAAGATGGGAAAAGCCAAGAAGACAATAGAGAATGTTGAAGCCATTTTCTACAAAGAATTACTAAGACATAGAAGAAAATGGTTAAAAAAAGGAAGTAGTTGGGGAATGACATATACGGGGGTGTTATGGATATCTAAACAAAGAGTCTATAGCTCCTGAGCAGGCAGAAGCAAAAAGTCAAGTGTCAATCAGAAATAAACTTATGTTGGTTCAGAGAAATTCATATTAATATTCACAAATAAAAGTATAACTACAGTCCCTAGAAAAATGCCATAAGGAAATAGCACTCATCTGTGCATAGTTCTAAAGCTAAAGTAGCAATCCTAGATGCTCCAGGCCTCTCTCTGTCCTGCTACATACACAGCAAAATCAACAACCATCAATCCCTACTGGAAACAGGAAGTGACAAATGCAAGAATATTGTGGTGGCTTTGAGCCTTTCTTGGGGAGCTAGGGTCCTGGAAATTCCCTGACTATCTCAAGGAAAGAGACAAGCAAAAGAAATGTTATGCCAAGTTCTGAACCATGCATGGTTCAGGAAGGTGAAGGGATCCAGCACAACACATAGCAATTCTTGTTACCTGCAGTAAGGGAAGGGAATCCTGGGGAGGAAAAGAACACTAGCTCATTAGACAAGTAATTATCCCTCCTTTAACACTTTGGAAAATGGCTCTGCCTACCTAGTCAGGTGATTGACCTGCTCAACTGTTAACTCCTATGTTTTGGAGTACCTTGGAATGCTGGGCCTGCACCCAAGCCAGACAACAGCTGTTCCTAGTGGCTATTGCAAAGTGGGATTGATCAAGTTGCTCCACAGATGGTAATCTATAATGGTTCTGGAAGTTTAGTACTTAATGAGAGGATTAGAGATGCAAACAAGGAGAGTGAGGCAGCCCGAGGTTATCAACGATGGGAAACCTGTCTCTGGGCTGAAGATACAAAGGAGAACAGAGAAGGCAGAGCCAGCTTGGTGAGCTCTGAGTCTGGAGCGGTGTCCTCTGTGCCTCCTAATGCTGCAAAGGGCTTAACCCCACCAGAGATGCTGCTGCTCTGGGAACCAGTGGGGAAAGGCAGCATGGCTCCCTGACTCTCCTGCCTTCAGATATCCTGCTGGTACCTCCCATAGGCTGACTAAACCAGGAGGTAGCCAGCAAAGCATCACCAAAAGCACAAAAGCTGTAGATCAGAGGTGGGTGGAGAAGTCTGAAACAGATAAGAAGGGTAGGACATGGACTTATGTAGTGAGAATAATTGGTAACAACCAATAATCAAAGAAGCACAACTGAGAAATGTCTAGTTAACCTTGGGAAGGAAGATGTTTTGGTACAAGAATTCTACATTCAATTAAATGCGTATTCGTGTGCAAACGAAGTAAAAACAATCACAGTCAAGGCCAGGCCTGGGCTAGCAGTCTTCTGGAGAATTCAGCAAGCACAAGACAGGGTCCTTTACTCTGCTCCCTGACTTACAATCATGCTAAAATCAATTTGTAATAAACAGTGCTGAGATTTCTCTACAAATTTAGATTCTACTGGTTGCAGGGTATGAAGCTGTGAATTAGTTGACAAGGGACAGGTTAATAGGAGAAAAATGTACTACAGATGCAGGAGTACCCAGAGAGTTTTCGTAGGGTTTGCTTAGCAGCCTGCAGGAGGGGCAGAGGACAGGGCCTCTGTGATAGAAGACTCCAGTGAGATCTAGTGACACTGTTTTCACGTAGTCAGGGTGCCCATGTCAGCTTTCCAACAACGCTTTTGTGGAATCCCGTTCTCCATCTTGTCAGGTGAAGGAAGCTAAAGCAAGACTGATTCTTTCCTATCTCAGATGTTTTCACTTGAAGTAGTCTCTCTCTACCAGTGTGGTAGTTCACTGGCCCCTTGATATGGTGTGAAAGCAGAGGCAAAAGGGGCCTTGGAGGGGAATGGAGTGGATAGGCCTGCCTTCCAGGGAACAGACTGGATAGGGATGCCTTGGAGGGAATAGACTGCTTAGAATGCCTGAGAGGGGAACAGAGTGGCTGATCTGTATCTGGGAGACTTTATAAAGAAGTGAGTTGAGCCTTAAGTATGAATGGCTGTTTATCTGGCAAAACAGCTCTGGAGGAATCTTGGGAATAGATGCTGAACAAACATGGCATAGAGTTGGTGGAAATACGATTTGCCTAACAACCTCAGCATTGGAGTATAGTGATATGAGGAACAAACGAACATAGTTACCTCCTTAACACTCAAAACAGTGAGTGACTATGCCCCAAGTCAAACACCCTATTATTTGGTCTTGAGGGTCAACACATCCAGTAGCCACACCTTTGGCAAAACATCATGTTGTTTAACTTTGAGGAGCAAGAATAGGTTTGAACTCTCTGACCTTAAGTCAAGATGGAACAGAGTTAATAACAATGGGTCCTGGAAGTCCTTGTTGGAATACATTTTTGGACTGGTTAGAGGTCACAGTCTGCCATAGCCTGGCAGCTTTCTATAAGATCGGCAATATGGAAACTCATTCCCTCCCCAGCAAGGTTTCTTGATCTCTACCTAGCCTTATCTAGAGAATGTCGCTGGGCCTGGAGGACTGACATTATCTGAAAGCTGTCTCTAAACCAGATGCCTGATTCTAAAAGTAGATGCCTGATTCATCTTTAGCTTAACCTTTGGCACAGATTCTTGCTAGAAGGCTTGTGCTAGGAGCTCTGTTATAGGTCCCTACTGCCACATACAAAGCCTTGTGATAGGAGTGTGCCACTTAATGCAATTAGGATTTGTCCCCAAGCTCCCGATCCTATAAATTCCTTATACTCTGGAATAAAGCTGAGCTAATGCACTGAAACCTGTTTCCCAGAGGGCTGACTCCATCCATGCTCGTGAGACGTGTACAAAGCTCTCTATCGTCCCTCTGCCTTTTTCCCCTCTTAGACTGATGGCCAACAGGCCCAGAGCGAAAGAGGACCCCCACAGGTTCTAACTGGTCAGACTACTTTACAGGTTGAAATGGAAGCCCAGATAAAGATGGGTCAGTGGCAGCAGAATCACACCTTGACTAGGACTGCTTAGATGTGCCTGTCCTTTTGTCCCTCTTCCCAATATGATCACATTAAAAATCTTTTTTTCTTATTTCCAATAATTATTTGACCATTTTACTTGACTTATCAAGGACAAGTGGCTAAACTTGAAATCTTGAGGTAAAGACTGTGATGCCAAGTTAGGTAACAAAAATAGCTCAATTCGAAGGCCCACAAAAATTTTCAGAGGGAACTGGTATCCTACCTAGATTAAATCCATTCATCATCAATTATAGAACGGGTATCAGGGACACATAAACCAACAAAATACTTTGTTTCATGCAGCCCTTGTGTGAGGATGCTGCAGGGTGAGCAGAGTCAAGGCACCTTGGGTTGCAGCTGTACGGTCAAAGCGTCAAGGTAAGAGGGGACTGACCTGGCAGTTACTTGGGGCCTCCCCACTTATGTCCTAGGATAGGTTTGAGTTGGTGTGCAGATCTGGACACTTAGGGATTCTTACCCTCAGAACTATGCTGCTACCATGAGCAGGACTCTAAATAATGGGTCACTAGTAAATTCACAGAAGCAACCTTGCTAATGAAAATGCAGAGGAAACAGATTTCTCAATGGGGTTGTAGGGAAGCCTATACAGCAGAGCATGCCAGTTGCACAAATTTATTGAATTAGTGTTTCATGGCACAGGAGGCTTTAGAAATGAAGCAGGTAGACCTTTGTGTTGTTATGCTAAGTCTGACGAGGAATAAGTTACATAGACGTATCATGAAGCAAAGAAGTACTCTTGTGGCTGTGTCCTGGATTCAGAGAGGTTTTTTATTCCCAGGGACAGTCAGAAATTTCCTTGTCACGTTTTAAGTGGGGCAGAAGGGCAGGTGAAGACCCAAGATAACCCAGTATCTCCTCAGTGTCAAGGTACTCGGGGTTCACTATCTGAACCCTGTCGGGATCATATTCACAAAGCTGTGCCGCTGCCAGCTGCCTCGGTTGGCCATTTCTTGTTGTGGGATATTTGATCACACCGTGACACCCAGAGATTGTTAATAAAGTTAACCTTGTGTCACGGGGTGGGGCCAGCAACTAGCCAAACAGAATTAGTCATAGAGAAGCCAGGAAAGCTGATAGAAGAAGAGGGAGACTTGAAGAATTTGTGGGCTCTTCAATCTGGGCGGTGTGGAGAGAAGGTCACCTGGTCACTCCTCCACTGCTTCTTTATCAGTCAGGTTTGCACCCCAACATTTGACTCCCAAGTCTTTATTCGTAATAGAACAACTTGGATAAACACATCAACTTCTCATCTGTAGTCACTGCTAAGCTAGACCACAGCGAGAGAAATAGTATAGGAACACTCAGTTCCCCAGAGACTTAAAGAGTTACTGATTAAATGTTTCTTTAAGAATCAATTTTTAAATTATCTATTCAAATAGAGACACCAAGTGTTCTCTATACCATTCTGCTAAAAATAAAATCTATGTATTTATCAATCAAGATTTTCTTCATGCTCTGACTTTTCTCCTTTGATCAGGGCCCTCAGCCCTCAGCTCTCAGAGACCCATCTTGGGTTTCTATCTCCATCCTTGCAGAGCTCAGTTTTAGCAAGCATCCTGTCTAGACAGGTTACCCACAATTCACCTCTACCCCAACGATGAATCAAGTTTTGTATTCTCCACTACCAGCCTTCTATATGGTATCATGCTGGCATGCCTCTGATGTAAGGTCAAGTCAATGAAGAGCTCACCCTGCCTCTTAGCAAGTTTCCAACCACCGACTCCCAACTCTGCTCTTTTATTCAGAGCTACACTCATCTTTTCTTCATTTCAAAATTTCATTAGAAATAGTTCACATGTTTACTGAAATAGACTCCAAAAAGCCGGTCTTACTGGTTTTTTTGTTTGTTTGTTTGTTTTTGGTTTTTTCGAGAACAGGGTTTCTCTGTGGCTTTGGAGGCTGTCCTGGAACTCGCTTGGTAGTCCAGGCTGGTCTCGAACTCACAGAGATCCGCCTGCCTCTGCCTCCCGAGTGCTGGGATTAAAGGCGTGCGCCACCAACGCCCAGCTCGGTCTTACTGTTTTAATGTATCAGAGTAATGTTTTTAAAACATAACATATTTCAGTAGATATTCTTGAGAATCATATTGAGCCACAGACTGTGCCCCAAGCCAGAATAAGTCACTCATCCCTAATAAAATAATCAAAGGAGACAAATAGTGGAAAGAAGAAAAAGGAGATTCATTCAATGTGACCATGTTTGAAAGAGGGACAAAGAGATCCGATGACCCCACCTGCTCCAGTGGGACTTTAGGGTTCTGAGTGACATTAAAGTTTAAATAAAGGGCCAATGATATGTGTGTTTAAGCAGTTCCAGTGAAGCTGTTGCCCTACCCACCACTGACCCATCCTGGACTTTAAGTTGGCTTGACAATTTGTTAGACTTTTAACAAATCTCTTTTTGGGAGACAACTTGCCCATCTGTCTGACACCGTTTCCTTCTCCCACCAAGAGATTCTTGAAGAAAATTCCACTTCCTTGGGGTCTATTGCTTTAATAATCTGATAGTCAGATTGAAGGACACAAGTGTCTATTTAGAATATCTTCATTTCTGCGAAGCCTGTTACAATTCTCCACATTCTGTTTTCATGCCCTAACCTTGAAGTGAAGTATGTCAGTGTCTGAGAAAAAAACACAATGGAGAGGATGAAGTGGGAGCTGAGGTTAGAACACATTTGTTAGTGCCAGACAGCAATGCAAGAAAACCACTTTTCTACAGTCTCGATGGCTTTTGGAAGGGCTGACATAGCAGCTGCATCTTGATGTTTTGAGACAGTGTCTCATCATGAAGCCTAGACTGTCCTCAAACTTAAGACACTCCTACATCAACTTCCCAAGTGCTGGGATGACAGGTAAGTACCACCATAGCCAGCATGACTTTATTTCAGTTCTGACAATGTTCCCCTTTGACTTGGAACAGTGTTCTATAAGACACTGGAAATTTGTTCTCCATCGTCCCATAATGCTAAGAAATAATTCATTCTGATTGGTCTGATTTTATCCCACATTATGGGTTGGTAAGAGAAAAGTGCCAAAGAGTTCAGGCCACCAAACCTCTGGGGCCTGGCTGTAAGCTGCTGGGATAAAGAAATGGCTCTTAGATCAGACACACTTGAGTTCCATTTTACTTGTTCTGTGGGTAATGTTCTAGCTTCACAAAAATAGTGTTCAGGTTTCTTTGTCAGCAGCTATGCTTCTGTGAACAGTGATACTTAGTATAAAGTATATATGCCAAATACCTATTTTGACAGAGTAAATGAATACATACATATATGGTAATACTTTGTTTATGATCTAGTAAAGCTTGCCTGGTGACCAAAGTGCAGAGCTAAGCCATTAGTTAGTCACACATCTAGTTAAGAGCTAAGCTACCAGTTAGCCACATACACAGTAATCCACTAGTTAGCCATAGAGGATAGGCAGTGGTGGCCACACCTTTAATCCCAGCACTCAGGAGAGACAGACTCAAATGGATCTGTGTGAGTTCAAGGGCACCCTGGGCTACATGAGAGTGGATCAGTCTAAAGGAGGAACAGAGCTCACACCTTTGATCCCAGCACTAGAGAGGAATGTAAGGCAGGAGCTCAGTGCAGTCTCAGTGCAGTCTGGGGTTTTGTGGACAGCATTGCAGTCTTCATTCACGCTGAGGACAGGATCAATGCCCCCCCCCCTGCCATTGATCTTAGCCTTGGTAGAAGTAAGAACTTTCTAGTGGCTGTCTGTTTTGCTTTTCTGATCTTCAGCTTGAACCCCAATATCTGTCTTCTGGATTTTTTATTATTCATTCTACATACCTATGTTTTGAATAGTTAGATTATATGGACGGCAAAATTTTTAGATGCTTTTAGTCTGTTAAGACACTAAGGGATCAACATTATGCCATACGTGTGATGAGGCATCTCTGAAGGGCCATCATTATCCATTTGAAGCCGGTGCCCTTGGTTTCTGGAGCTAGTAGCTCAGGGAACTAAAGAAAAATGTTAGCAAGATCCAATAAGAGCACAAGCAGATTCTATCATTTGTATCAGTTCTTTCTTTAAAAGTGCGAAGTTTGCTGTGTGGATAGGAAGAATGCTGTAGTTAGCCCTCCATAATTCACAATCACCACAAGTTATCTCTTTCTCTTATCCAAGATACTGTCATGGGCTTTTCTTGTGTTTTCTATACTGAGTGGGGTTAGTTCAGACACCTAGCTTGCTCTGTCACATTCTCAGGTTGGCTCTAGCTGCAGCCAGGGACTCTTGGTTTCTCTGTGTAACAGCCTTGGCTGTCCTGGGAACTCCTCTGTAGACCAGGCTGGCCTACAACGTACAGAGATCTGCCTATCTCTGCCTCCTTAGAGCTGGGATTAAGGGCATGAGCCACCACTGCCCGTCTCCATGGACTCTTAAAACCCATGATTGTGTCTCTTTCATGGAGCACGCCAGGCTGCTGAGACTCCAATGTGCTGGCCAATAATATCTATTGGCTACTTTGCATGCATTAACCTAACAGACTTTCAACTCTGTCACTTTTGCATAATATGACATTTAGACACATGGCTATAAATGTTTTTAGTCATAGATACACAGAACATTAAATGTACTAAAGTCAGCTTAGAATAGTTGTTTACAAAGCAGTCATGTAGATGTCAGCACAGACTGATCCTTAACTGACTCCTGACTTTGTTAAGACAGTTTCCTAAATAGCCAAAATTGTAAAGCATAAACATCATAAAACAATTTTTGACAAAACATAAATCTTGTCTTAAGTTTATCATAAAATGTTGTTTAGAGCAAAATAGTCTCTTTAAGAACATCTTGTTGCTTTAGACATGGGAGTTAGCTTCTAGTTTTCATTAGTATCTTTATATTAGGACATTAACAATTTTGAAATGGGTGCATTTTATTTTATCTCCAACTGCAGATTTTTATAGTGGGATGCGATACTAATTTTTCTATTGTATTTTTTAGCATTATTCTAAATGTGTGTTAAAGACAAACTAAACTTTCTAAATAAGTACAAAAAGGCCCAGCTGTATGAATTATATTATTTAAGTCTTAAATTATCATACGATGATAGATAGCCATATATATCACACTGTGGGGTGGTCCCTCTCATATTCCCCTCCCTCCTTCCCTCCCTTCTAGTTACTATAAAAGAAAAAGGAAGGAACTCTAGGGAGCTTTCCAGAGTCTCTGAGAGCCTTGAACACACAGGGACACATCTCACATAAGGACTCACCTTGACTAAACATTTGCTTCTACCTCTTTCACTGGGAGCTTAAATGCATCTCAACCTGCACCTTAATGAGTACAGTCACAACAGAAGGAAGAAGGCATCACAGTTTTAAATATACAGCCTACTGTAACACCAAGCTTTTCAAAGAATGTCTCAATACTCCAAGGAACTACAACTGTTTAAACAAAAATGAGATTTTAAAGAAATGTCAGGTGAAGATGGAGAAAGGAGCTCACTGTATTACAGGGAAGTAATGGGCTTTCGTTACCAAAAATGCAGAAAGGAAAAGGAAATTTCCAAATGGATTTGATATGACACTGTCATATGCTACTAATAAAGGTAAATTGTGTGTGTGTGTGTGTGTGTGTGTGTGTGTGTGATGTGTGTGTGTGGTGTGTGTGTGTGATCAAAAGTAAAAAATTTCTGGTGGTATTTGATCAGGTTGTATCTGTCTTTACACACTGATAACACAAATAATGAGTTGAATGATGTGAGAGACTCTTACCTCACATCATCTTTTGTGAATGACAATGGCTTTTTCAATGGGGGAAATCCTTCTGTATATATGTTGTCTTATTGGTTAATTAAATAAAGCACTGAAGCCAAAAGGGAAGCAAGATAGGTGGGACTATAAGTCGAGGAGAATTCTGGGAAATGTAGTGAAGAGTATGGCTCCATGTAATTCCAGGGAAGAGAGGATGGGTCAGGATGCCATCCTCGGAAAGATAAGTCCTTATAGAAATATACGTATTAGTAATTATAGGTTAATAATTGAGTCAGAGATAGCCATTAAGAAACCATAGCAAATGGCCAACAGATTCACAATTAATTTAGTGTCCATGTGTTATTTTGGGCTACGTGGCAATGGGACCCAGGAGACTGGTGGGAAGACTATTTTACAATGTAGATTTTCACCTAATCAAAAAGATCAGAGACAACCATTAGAAAATTCAGAGCCTCTTGAGGGTCAGACACCTCCTTCATAATCACTTTTGGACCCCCATCTCCTATTTTTGTTGGCAGTGCACAGGAAGAGGGAAGTGTCATACCCCAAGTTCCACCTCAGGTCCTGGGTGGAGACATGACAATCCAATTTGCCCCAAAGATTGCAACAGTATACATTACTGACCCCTCCATCAATGCTGTCATTTACAGATCTTCATTGTTTAGCTTCCTGCTTTTCTGAGTCCAATTCCTAGGGAAGAAAGTGGGGGAACCTAAGCTTTCCTTTTCCTTCTCAAATATTGACTACAGTTCTAGGTATGTCTATCCTGATGCTGGGTATTCCTACTGCCCCGTTGAAGACTGCTTTCTTTCTGTGTAGCTTCATACAAACCTCCATCCCTCAGCCTGCCTGTTCTCTTGGTTCTTTATTCAAAAAGCATGGGCTTTCCTTTTGAGTTTATTCCCAAATTTCCCATTGACAAGACTATATCCTGTATCATATTTAAATGTTAAAAACCTTATTTTATATTATTTACAACAAAATATACCACCTGTTTGATGGAGAATGTTCTTCTGTATACATGTTTGTCTTATTGGCTGATGAATAAAACAATGATTGGCCAGGCAGTATGATAGGTAGGTCTAGGAGACAAGGAGAACTCTGAGAAGTATAGGCAGAGAAGAGTTATCATGTGATCCCAGAAGTGATGTAGCTGGGCAGAAACTGCCACTAGCTAACCATAGAGATCTAGAGGTCTGTACAGATAGGCAGGAAGTGATGTAGCTGGGCAGAATCAGAATATAAGCAGGTACAAACAGAAAGTCACTCTTTTCTTTTCTCTGTGGAGACACTGAACAGTCGAGATGTAGGATGCCAGAGGAGTAAGAGGTCCCCAGACTCTTTCTCTGGTAAGATAAGACCACATGGAGATACTTAGATTTATAGAAATGGGTTAATGATTAAGAATAAGAAATCATAGCCAATGACCAACAGTTTCATGATTAATATAACTCCTGTGTGCTTCTTTGGGGCAGAGAAGGATGGCAGGACCCTGCCGGGTAGAGAATTATCACATTGCATTTGTTAGCAATTATCCCAACAAAATTGCCTCATTGTCTTAGTGACAAACTATATGTCTTTTAAATAGTCCAATGCCTATAAGTCACATTAAAATATTTCTACATGCAGGCTGATCCTAAAAAACAGTTTGTCCGGTAAAAAAAATGTAATTTAGAGATGTTTTTGACTGTTATTAAATGTATATCTTTTTCTTAAGATTTATTCTTATATTATGTGTATGAGTGATTTGGCTACATGTGTTTAAGTGTACTGCATGTATGCCTGATGCCAGTGACAGCCAAAAGAGGCTCTTAGGTCCTTGGAACTGGAGTTACAGAGTTGTGTACAAATGTGCCAGCACTCTTAATTGCTAAGACATATCTCCAGTCTTAATGTTACCTTTTAAATGTAAGACATTAAGCTAACAGAACTTCAAAGATACTTAGTAGATTATTTTTTCTGTAACTTCCATTAAAAATAACATAAATATCTAACAGATACATAAAACTATAATTGTATATATCATAGGCAGTCATGTATCAGAAACCATAATGATAATCTAATACTATTTAATGTGCATTGCTACGAGTATTTTATCAATGTAAGCCACTTTAGTTGTTAAATAATTTGAATTTTAGCAGTTTTTGTAAATTCTATGGTTTTTTTTCTGTTTCCAAAATAACATTTGAAAGAATCATGCTCAAGCATTCTAACCAGAAAGAGAGTCAGAATTAACCTTTGAATCAACAACATCCAAGGCCTGTAACCTGCTTTCCTGAAGTCCAATGTTTTTTAGTTTTTTTTAAATTTTCTGTATTTTAGGGAGAAGTTGGCAGAAGATGCAAAAGGAATAGCTATTATATACTACAAAAATCATCCCAATGCGCTCACATTCATTCATACATACACTCATACCTACATTTTTAAAAGGCCATGCCAATTATAATTTCCAGTACACAATGTTCGTTAATAGCCCAGGTCAAGAAGGATTGAGTCAGGCTGTCCCGGCGATAGGCCCTAGCCATAAAGAATGGCTTAGTCCCAGCCTGATGGTCCATTTCTCCTGCAGAAAAAATATGACTGTGTGTCAAGAACAACCCACACTGTTTCCTGTCAAACCAAAAAACAGCTGTTACTTTCTGGTAGCTACCCATGTATGTCTGTGTATATACCTGACCCCAAGCCCCCCAAGCATCCTCAGCCTTCATCCTACATGAAGGTTGAGGGCCCTCTCTGTTCCAGCCAGGCCATCTTAGTGGGTTCAGGTTCAGGTCGTCTACCTGTTTCTACCTCATTTTCCTTTAGGGACCTCTGGGCAGAGAACCTTCCTTCCCCCTTCCCGGGGGGCATTTGTCTGGGAGCATGGACACCCTCTAAGGTCATTATACAGGTGAAACAGCCACCAGTCTAACAGACCTCTGGTCTTTTGTGGCCTTTGCCTTTGTGAGTAGTGCAAGCCCCGTGGTTGGAGCCTCCGTGGAAACCCAGTTTGACCCAATACTCTTTGAGCTCTGCCAAGTCCTCTCCATCCATTTCCCCTGAACCTTCGTCAACTCTCTTCCTCCCAGACCCCCTGAACTTCAGGCTGCCTTGCATCTTTTTTGCTTGTTTTTGTTGTTGTTTGTTAGGTTTTGTTTTTGCTTACCACTTACACTCAAATTGTGCAGGACAAGGCAACCATCCATCTGGGTCTGACTCAGAGGCACCCTAAACAGACCCCAGACTTCCTGGGAACCTCTAACTTACTGGGGCCACAAAGATTGGAGGTGACTGGAACCTTCCACAGTTTGACAGACTTTATGATCTCAAAAGTCTTAAGAGCATGCGGATGCTCCCTCCTAACACTCATATTCTTCTTTCTCAAAACCTAGGGTATGCCTCAGGTGGGTTTTAGTCAAAATTCCCATTCCTTTGAGGCCTATTGTTTAAGTACTCTGATAGTCAGTTTGAGACACAGTGTCTAGATGGAATATCTTAATTTCTGCTGGACCAGCTATATATTAAGGGATATACAGAGGAAAAAGAAGCACACACACACACAAGGGAAATAATCACAAAATATATACACAGTACACAGTAGATTTCCTGAAATTCAGCTCAGTCATTAAATTGTTCTAAATTATTTTGCTTTTAAAAGGCTTTTATTTACAATTAAATATATAATTATTTGTAACTAAATTTAATTGCTATAGAGATAAGGCATGCTTGTGCAATGTGACTTCAATCAATTTTCAATTATTTCTCCACAAAGGTTTAAGAAGAAAAAGGCAAGGGGGGCTTTGGAGTTTGATATATAGATCTTGGCTTTCACAGGCTGCCTCTTTTGTGAACTGGTAGGATAAGACGTATGCTCCTTTGAATGATTTTCAAGTTATTAAAATAATGTGTGAGGGTTTTTTCTTCTGAAAATAGAATAGTTTCTAATGAAATACATACATGGACAGAGCCATTAAGCCATACTTTGTCTTCCCTGTCTAAGATTATGATAAAATGTTCCCTGCTGCTAAAAAAAATAAGTGCTGTGAACTGAACAGCTAAGCTCTTTCCATCAATGAATTAAAGATTCTCTTGGTAAAATGTAAATGCAGTAGCTTGGAGTGCTTTAAAACATGAACAAAGACTGTGGGATTTCATTAACTTGTCAATTCTGTGACTTCCCAGAGGAGCATTAAGAGGTGGGAACTCAACTCCCCAGTGTGACCCAGAGCCACTTCCTGCAGAGCAGAGCAGGAATCCAGTCTTAGACTTCAGTGTCACTTCAGAACGGCCAGCTAGTGAGCAAGAGCAGGGCCAGTGCTTTAGCAGAAGGTCAACTTAGAGAGAAAAGTATAAAGCAAGAGTCCAGGCCAGGTTTGGCTAGGAATTGGTTTGGAAGGTAGACTGGATCAGTTTGGGGTTAGGGCCAATCTGAAAGAATTTTCTTCTTCTAGAAGCAGGACGGGTCTCAGAGGAGACTTCTCTTGTATCACACACACACACACACACACACACACACACACACACACACACACGCCTTTGTTGTGTGATAAGACTTTTCCTGGGGTGATGTAACATGTTGTCTATTCACCCTCACCCCAGATAGGGAGATCATGACAGGCCAAAGTATGTATACCACCAAAGCCCAACTTGGTGAACCATGAGTTTTTTTTGGGGGGGGGTTACTTACAGGAATATGGGTTTGAAGTTACTTACAGGAGCAAAAGTGACTCAAAGACAGCTGCATGACCAAAGCTTACACCAGAATGGGTGACAGCTCACAAAAGCCGGGAACCTGGAACACATTTCACAGCCTGCAAGCAGTTCAACAGTTTGGAGAGTGTCCTTGTCTGGTGACTCAGTTGTTCTAAAACTTCTTCAGGCAGCTCAGCTGGTTTCTGCTTCTTCCAGTAGCTGGTCTGGTCTGAGAGACTTATTTTGCAATGGTGGCTTGACTGGGAGTGACTCTTCAGTACTTCATTGCTTGCTCTTGAGAGGGAGGAACCTAATTAATCTGGTCAATTTTAAGGAGTTGTTTATCTCCCTGCTTAAAGAGTTTCCCAGCAGGACAGAATGATTCAATCTCCAAGGAAAGGGTTATATTGCAACTTCAGCTGGCCTCAGATTTTCAGTTGGGTCAACAAATCATTCTACCCTTCCCCAAAGGAAAGAACCCCAGAAGGAAGACTTGAATGGGGAATGGAACTTCACATTTAGAAAGTAGTTGATCATCTACATACAAAATACCAGCAAAGCCCTCTAAAAGGGCATACTGTTTTGACCCGTTGTAAAAAGATTGATTAGCCCATGGCTACATCTTCTTGTTTTCTTTTAGTTTTATTTATTCCTAAATTTCCCCATACTTAAAGAAATAGATTGTGCATTTGAAGTGATTCTGAGTTAAATGAGTGGGTTCAATGTAATGATGTGGATCTTCTGAGAACTGAAAACAGAAACTCTGAAGAACTGATCTTCAATCTGTTGTTCTGGGTGCCTCATTCCCCAGGCTCCCAGACCAGATGCAATGCCAACAAACAATAGTGTTTTGTTTTGTATTTTTTCTATCAGCCTCTACCACCAGAATTCCTTTCATCTGCACTTATGAAAGTCACCTTCCATTTTGATATACATGTATCATTTTGTGAGTCATCCTATTCTGTTCACAACCTATTAAATAGGCAGTGCCAATACCCGGGCACCACACAGGAGCTAGGTGACATTCTCACTGTGGCATCTGCTGCTCATACCAGGTGGGGTTTGTTAGGTACCTTGTCATGCTAGCAGCTGACAGATGCTCTCCCAGCATGCTTCAGTCCTTTGCAGTACTCAGCAGCTTTCTTGGGAGGCAGGAAGGGTCAAGAGAGCATACATCAGCAGTGGTTGGTATAAACTCCGCCACTGGGCTCCTGTAAGAGTCAAGAATGTGTTCATGAACTCGCTCCCTAACTATGAGTCTAATCTAATGCCAAAATATGTCCTTTTAATGACAGGATGAGAAGCCTTCAGAGATGTGGAAGCACTGGAGGGGAGGAAGAAACAGTGACAAAAATAGGGACTTTTATAATTTGTCTCTCCTCCACACTCCTGAATTAGCACGGACGGCAAAGTTGACTTTAGGGCAAAGCTATTTCGGATCTTCTCTGTTCCCGTCCATTTAGTGCAAATGAAAATGCCAACAAAGTATGAACCTAGAAACCTAATGCACAGGACACAGCAGAAGAGTTTTCAAAAGCAGGAATGTTTACAAGTATTTCACTTGATGCTGAGTTAAAATAGCCAGTAAAGTTGATAAGGATGGAAGCTAATCTGCCTGTTTTATTATGAAGCAAAATGAATTAGATAAGGCTGTGGTACATGATATGGAAGATAATCTTTTTCCTTTCTGAAAACATCCTTTCAAAATACACAATCAAATTATAAGATGAAATTTGATTTAGAATTTTATGTATACATATCTTCTGAGTGATAAGACTTTTTTTTTAAAGCCCAACAACCACAATGTGCTGGTATTAGAGGGCTGTAAGCATGCTGCGACGCCATGTGTAGCGCAAATTCATTTTGTGGTATAATACCTTCTACTTTGCATTTTTTAAAGGGTGATTGTTTCCGTCTTAAGTGTAATTTTAAACCATACATATTTCTATCTTCAAAATTTTGGTTCTAAAAATTTTAAACAGGCTTTTTGCTTTAAACTTCATATTAGCAAAATTGTCAAGAGGCATTTGCTCAAAATTTTCTCCTAGCAATAGAATTCTGAAAGATTTCAATGTTGTCCCAATAGAATACATGAAGTAGTTTGTTCTTTAAATAAAATCAAAGTGAAATAAATAAAAACGTTTGCCATCATATTTACACATACAAATGGAACATTTATTTTTTGAGAGTGTGTGTGCATACCTGTGTGTGTATGTACGTGCACATGCATATGTGTATGTACGTACATATGTGTATGCAAGCATGCCTTGCCCATGTGTGGAGGTCAGAGGACAATTTTCAGGGATTGGGTTTCTACTTTCACCATGTGGGTTCCAGGGCTTGGTTGTTCGCCTCGAGAGCAAATGCCTTTACCTACTGACCCATCTCCACAGCCTGTATTTACTTGTAAATATTTTATGTCAATATAGTTTGCATACCTCTCTATCAATAGAAAGGCCCTAGAAATCGTATCTGAGCCAAAGTAGTGAATACCTCTGCCAATCAGATTGTAGTCTCAAAATAATCAAGT
This sequence comes from Mesocricetus auratus, assembly GCF_017639785.1. Lineage (NCBI taxonomy): Eukaryota > Metazoa > Chordata > Mammalia > Rodentia > Cricetidae > Mesocricetus > Mesocricetus auratus. The sequence continues at coordinate 24,329,313 of NW_024429184.1, forward strand.
TCCATTAAAATAATCCAGGTTTGCTGGCAAAACAACCAGTTTCAGGTCATATATCTTGGCATGGCATATAAGAAAACTAGGAGCCAAATAAACTCTATTGAAGACCTGTCAAAGATTTCAAAAGACACCTTGGTAAAGCGTCAAACACAGCTGATGCTTAAATTGAAGCACATGTTCACACTCTTAAATTCATAATGATGCTCAGAAGAGAACTTACTGAAAAATGAAAAGTCAGTGGTCAACTCTGGAAGAAAAGAAAATGTATTATTTTTAAAAATTGTAAGTAAAGGGAAAGAGTTGAGCACTTGTTCTGATATGAGCACAGTAGGCAAATGTTTGTGGAGAAGTTTCTTCTTATGGAATTCCAACCAGCCAATAGAAGATAAGCCAGAATCGGAATGTTGTTACTGTGTTAGCTGCTGGCTCCCCATCACTGTGGAAAGCTGTTCTAGCATATGGTCAGTTAGTCCTCTTGCTGTGGGCCTGTTGCAAGGCACCATAGCCGGGTGAAGATGAGAGACCAAGCAACCTGCCCACTTCATGGTGTCCAGGAAGCTACAGAGAGACAGGGAATGTTCCGTCAACATTAACATAGGGGCATATCCGACTCAATAGGAATTTAAAATTGTTTAAATAAAATTTGACATTAGAATTTCATGCATATAACAACAGTAAAAAACTCAGTGTGCCCACTGAATTTTGTATTTCTAACAAAAGATACTAAATTAAGTATTTAGAGTAAATATATTTATTTTATGTGGTGTCATACCTAGCCAAAAATCACTTTGTGATACAAACTCTCTCCAAGTTGCTTTAAAAAAATATGTGCCCTGACTTGTTTGGCTAGGTTCTATCTTCGGTTTGGGACCAAGGTGGCAACACATGAGCCAACACCATCTAATGAACAATAGATACCTAGTTTAACATGAGATATTGAGATACCAACATCAAAGAAAGACAGCCACACACCGTGTGCCTCCTGATGGTAGCACACAGTACTAACCACCATGTATTCCTCACAGTACTTCAGTTTGATCCAACTGGCCTCCGTAGCTGCAGATAACAAACGACAGGACATGCATAGAATATGGGGACATAATAAAATACTACCATGCAGCATAAGTTGACAAAGCCTAGATCTCTCTAGAACAAACAGAAGATACATTGAAGTCTGTAAAGAGAAGTCTTTTCCTTGAGAGAAGCTTTTCCGCCAGCCTAGTTCTAGAGCTGCTTTCCCGCCAGCCGGTTCTAGTGCTACATCAATCCCAAATAAACACACAGGAGGCTATATTAATTATGAAGCTGTTGGCCTTGCTTGTTTCTTACTGGCTAGCTCTGACTTAAGTAATTACCCCATAATTGTTAATCTAAGTATGTCTCTTACCAGAGAATAGTTCCGGGATCCTACCCCATGGCGTTACATCTCGAACTCTCCTGTGTTTCTCCTTCCCAGAATCCTCCTGGACTCCTAGTCCCACCCATCTAGATTCCTATTGGCCAGACAGTGTTTTATTGACATATACACAGGACTTCCCCAACAGAAGTCCCTTTACACAATTAAAATGCAAAAAAGAGGGAACATTATACAACACATGAGATTTGAGACATCAGTTAACTGCAGCCATGACCACTTTTTTGGTACTGATTCAACTAAACTGTTTTAAAATGTTGAATAAAGAAGTTCAAACATCAACAAGATATTTAATAACAGTATTTAGGTATAATAATAAAATTGTGGTTACATTTTTAATGTGTATGCAAGTGTTTGTGTGAGCTTATGCATGTGTATGTGGGTACATAAGTACATATTAATGGGCATGTTTTTGACTGTGGATACAGGATGACAATATTTAGTGTCATTCTCAGGAATGCCATTTATCTTATTTGAAACAATATCTTCCATTGTCCAAGAGCTCTCCAATTAGGCTAGATTGATTGACCCATGAGCCCCAGAAATCCTCCTGTTTCTGCCTTCCTAGTACTGAGATTATAAATACAAACCATCATACATGTTCTAAACATCAAATTCAGGTCTTCACACTTGTAAGCAAATCACTTTATTGACTGACCTACTCCCCAGACCCATGAGTATTCTTTTAAAGAGTTCTTTAGTAGTTCTGTACTGAAATAATTGCAGATAGAATTGACTTCAAAATCACTCACGTGACCACCATAGACCAGATGGGTTGGAATGCTGATGAAACTGATTGTACCCAGAGTTGGTCACTGATGTGGTGTGCTTGTCTTTGAGGATTCTGTTTAATTTCCTCAATTCTTCTATAGACTTGAAGTCGTACATAACTTGCACTTTAGCAGATACTTTGAAGTTTTTCTCTTGTTCCAACATGTGGGTTCTGAGGATTGATCTCAGGTTATTAGGCATGGCTGTAACATCTTTACTCACTGAGTCATCTTGCCTGCCCTGAAATGATACCTTAGGAGAGAAGTTTTTAAGCAGTCTTTCCCTTGCCACTCAAGACCAAAAACATATTTGGTAGCAAAAAGAAAGATGTTTGTATTCATTCATTCATTCCTCATTCCATATTTATTATGTCCCAACCACAACTAAATAAACAAAGAGACAAGACAATGTTTCAACCTTAAAGGGTACACATTCTGCTTGGGGTATATAAGAACCTACCCAATGACTTTCAGGAAAACAAAGAGGATCTAGAGATAAAAGAGGCACAAATTGTTTACTGGAGAGTTTGGAAGGGAGAAAAAATTTAGTAGAGAAAATTATAAATATTTTGTAGAGAAAATATTTGAACTAAATCTTATTCTGCCACAAGAACATAGCAATAACATGAGTCCTAATGAAATTCTTACCCACAGATGAACGTATCACTCTGCCCTTATCAGAAAAGCTTCTTCTTCCCATAGGATGGGAATCTGAAACCCACAACCTGACAGTGTGCAGAGAGTGAGAGACTTTGGAGCTCTCAGTCCTACATGGGATGTCTTCATCAAACCCCTTCTCTGAAGACTCAGTGGTGGGGAGAAGATGTGGGAGAGGAGGCAGAAAGAGCACAAGAACCAGAAGTTATGATGGATGGCTCCAACAAAACAACATCTTCCAAACACAACAGGACTGACACATATGAAGTCACAGAGACTTTGACAGTTCACACAAGACCTGCACAGATTCAAGCCAGACAAAAATATCAGGAATGAGAAGGGAAGTAGACACAAAATCCCACACCTAACCAAGAAGCTATTTATAATACATACTTGCTGGGAAAGGGAAAATCAGTTTTCTCCAATGGAGTGACACTGGGGGATATCAACCTTGCTTCAGGCATGCTTTATGCCCAGAGGCAGTTGGCCAACACAAAATAGACTCCTGTGTGTGTGTGTGTGTGTGTGTGTGTGTGTGTGTGTGTTGTATTTTGTTAGTGTTTTCTTTTTTTTGTTTTGATTTTCATTTTTGTATGTTGAAGATAGAATTTTCTGTCCAGCCTCATCCTGTAGTCATTTAGTCCCAAATAAACACAGAGGTTTCTTCTATTAATTATAAACTGTTTGACCAATGGCTCAGGCTTCTTATTTGCTAGTTCTCTCTTAATTATTAACCTGTTTCTATTAAAGTATGTATTGCCATGAGGCTGTGGCTTACCAGTCTTGCCTCGTATATTACTCCTTTGGCAGCTACATGGTATCTCTCCTTGTCTTCCTCTTCCCAGCATTCCTAGTCTGGTAGCTCTGCCTACACTTCCTGTCTGGCTACTGGCCAATCAGCATTTATTCACCAACCAATAACAGAAACATATATTCACAGCATACAGAAAGATAACCCCTATAGTCTTCTCTTTTCTTCCTAAATAAAAGAAAGGTGTTAACTTTAACATAGTGAAATTATATATAACAGAACATTTTTCAAGGAAGAACTATAGTTAATAATATTTAGTTCACTTACATTTGGCAAAAATTAAAGAAAATATTTTTTCATCTATCTTTGTGAGTCCAATGTTTTGTATGTAACTTACCTTTTATCATAACTAAGGAAAACCAGAACCATAACTCTCTGTCTTCAACTCCATCAAAGACCCCAGAAGAATAATATATGATCTCTAAAATTGACAAAGACATCTCACTGCCTGGACAGTCACCCAAAGTTCCTCTGTAACATTGGGACATCCCTCTTCATCCCTATAGGCAGACTTTTCTGTGAAGCAGGAATCTTGAAGGACCATCCTGTCACTTGGAAAGTTCAGCACTCACTTTTCTTTGTAGCCTGCTTGTTCAGTTTGGACAGTGTACTGTCAAGCTATCCAGGCAAGAGCAGTTTCTTGTCCAAATAGCTATTCCTGCCATCTTGAAGGCAATCTCCATAACAAATTTCTTCAATGTCCATCTTCCTCTCTTATGTAATTGGTATTGCCAAGAGCAGCTGTGTCTCATTGTCATGAAAAAACCCTAATAAACCATCTTAAATGCCATAGTCTGTAGGTCTTTGAAAGGTTTTGAAGAATACCTATCCATTTGAAATATACCTCTGTATATCTAGAAATCTTAACTAACATACGTTTTGACTATTATAGGTGACTATCTATAATCTATATTTAATTATATAATACATTTTTAAAAGAACTGTATAAACACAATACCTAAAGAAGAGTAGAAATATACCTATAACAAAATTGAACTTAAATTTATTTCAATAAACCAAATCCATACCAATGCAAAGTATTTATTTCTATGTCATATTCCATTTTTTAAGAAAGAGATTGACTGTGATCATTAACCATTTAAATGAAAACAATCATTTATAAACAATATGTGGGAATGTGGGCATAGTTCTCTCCAAACTGCTTCCTGCTGTTTGAGGACATTGTCAACCCCAAAGTGGATCCTGAGAAAACCCAGAGTCATGGCCAACCCCTGACTGTAGGAGTCTGCAAGACTGCATCGTCCTGGCTGTTTTGGATGTTGGATCACCTGGGTCACTGTTTCAGGGGGTCTTGCTTGATCAAACCATATCGGTTTGAAAGGAATCCACAGCTTTTCATCTTCTGTGGAAACAAAAGCACAATCTCTTTTCAAAAGTAGCATGTCCTTAGACTTAAATTTTGAAGTCAAGGCATTTTTAAAATATGTAGGTTGAATTAATCCAGCAGCATGTATAATCAAATGTCTTTTAGCAACTGTTGCTCCATTCTCAGCAGTCAAACAATTTAAAGACAACACAATGACATACAGTATCCAGACTCTCTGTGTAGTTCCCATATTTGTGTAGCTTTAAAAAAATTACTCTATTTCTTTTACTTTTATTTTTTGTTTTTTTCAGACAGGGTTTCTCTGTGCAACTTTGGCTGTCCTTGAACTCAGTCTGTAGACCAGGCTGACTTTAAAATCACAGAAATCTGCCTGCCTCTACGTCCTGAGTCCTACGATTAAAGTTCTACCATCCTACCTAGCTACTCTATTTCTTTAAGGACTTTTTCTATCCTTTGTCTTTTCTCTCCTGAGCCTACACATATTTTTAAACACACTGTAAACCCTTCAGAGGTTTTTCTTCATCTGAACCAGTCTTTAGTGTATATCTGTTTTTCTGACACATGAGTCTTCAATCTGCTAAACAGCATGGCTAAGATTAAAGCAGGGGCTGACCCCACCGTAATCCTTGGCTTTCTGATAGTCTAGCTTCATGGTAGAGGTACTGGTGAAAGCCATGATTATTGCCACAACTCTGCAGAGTTTCTAGGTCCATGTCACCATCAAGAAGCATGTTGCAGGCTGCTCATGAACACCCTTTAACTGTTTGGAGCAGGGTCTCTTAAAAGAGCCGTGAAGTTTTTCCCACTAATGCTGAGTCAGGAAACCTCTCTTAATGTTTGCCTCTAGCAAACAAAGCCCACTCGAGAAAATGCTGCTACCAAGAAGTCACGCTTGATTCTGTTCTTTTGTTTTTAGAATCCCTTGTTTTAAGTTGAAAAGTCTTGCCAAATGTCTGGGCACAATTTGATGATGGAAATTTAGGTTTATTTTGCTTTTATTTGGGAGAGAATATGAGGTTCTATGTACAGGAAGGTGGGGAGGTTCTGGGAGGAACTGGGGGAAGGGAAAGAATAGGGTCAAAATAAAGTGCATGAAAACTAATAAATGATATTTTAGAAGAGGCTTGGGAACTACAGGAAGCTGCCATTTGTCTAGACCTGTGCAGAGCCTCTTGCTTCATGAATCTCCGAGTTCGGACACTGTCCTTCTTTATAAACTATTTGTCCCCACCGAGGTTCACACTACTTCAGATTCACGCTGCTTCCCCCAACCTCTGCCTGTCAGCCAGCAGACCCACTCATGCCCCTTTTGGGCACTTCCAGCCTCAGTTCCCGGAGCATCTTCCTCTTCCGTGACTTCTGTCATTCCTGCTGGACCCTGCCTGCAGACAACTGTGCAAGCCCATCAGTGTCACTGCACTGATCAGCAAAGATGCTTTGACAGGTTTGGTAGATGGCGATAAAGCCATGGAAGAGCGGGAACCATCTCCCAGTTAGTGCAATGCCACCATATTGGCTGGTTGCAGGATGTTTTTTATGAATAACCCACTCAATACACACACTCTCCCAGAGAGACTTGAGTCCTCCCTATGACTACCGTCACCATCCCACTTTAGTGACTCTGATTTCAGAGTCACTCCCTGGTCTTTGTCACACGCAGACATTAGGCAATCTCCTAAACAACACACCTAAAGACCCCGTTTTCTTCCCGAAGCTCCTGTGTCTCCTGAAGCACCTTTCCCTTGGAATGGATGCCACCAGCTCGGCCTCTCCTTTTCTTCCTTTCGTTGGTCACGGCTATTTTGCCGCCTCTCCTGTCTCACTTGAGTTCCACAGAGTTTCATTAGCACCAGCCTCTTACGCACGTTCTCAACAACTTTGCCCTCTGTCCTTTCACATTCTCTAGGGGGAAAGTGATTCTGGAGGAAGCCGGCATCTGCTTTCCCTGGGCTGGCGCTCACGCTGCCACCATATGGTGCCCACCCACGCCATCCTCGAGCGTGTTCTCCCTCACTTGCACAGTTTCAGCGCCACTGGCCTTTCCACAGATCCCATGAGCTCCCGCAGCTTTGGATACGCCGCTCTCCCCTCTTGGAATGCTTCTCCTCCCAACTCTAAAGCGTGGCTGGCCCCACCTGGCCTTCACACCTCCGCCTAATAAATAATAATTAGGAGCTTCTGTTTACAGAGCACTTGCTTTGTGCCAGGTGATTTATATAAACTGTCCAACCTAGTGCTTGTAGAGGTAGATGGAATTAGCATCTTTATTTCACCGGTAAAGGAAACTAAGAATTGAAGGTTGTGTAAATTATTTAAGCTCACACAGGATTCGGTACCATGCTAGTTAACTGTGAACCTGTAGAATATGCTACTCTTGTTTCTCTGTTTTGTCTCCCTTCTGTCCTCCTTCCGCCTCCACACAGGCACCTTCCCAAAGGCATCGAAATAATTTATAACAATTTTCTCAGTTTGCAATTGTACATATATTTATCACTATGCCTTTTTATATTTCAAATTTTGAAATTTTTAGGTGTGTGTGTGTGTGTGTGTGTGTGTGTTAGAAGACGACTTTGTGGAGTTGCTTCTCTCCTGCATTTACTTGGTTTCTAGGGATCAGACTCAGATTTTCCAAGCTTTTGAGGAGTATTTTCACCTGCTGAGCTAACCACTGACTCCTCTATTGTAACTTTCTGTTTCTCTCCTTTTCTTAGACTTAAGGTACACGGGCATCCTGTATCCAGTTCACACCCTGGTGAGTCTCCAAGGCCTAGCAACATGACCGTCATGACCAAATATCAGTTCATATTTGTTAAATAAGCAGAGAAATTGAATATGAGGCCAGAGTTGACGGAATGGGGCATGTTAGCAGAACTAGTCTTCAATGAAGACACAGAGGTAGATGCGGGTTATTGACATGACTGTGACATGACAGGACCTCACCCTGTGTGTGCACTGGTGACATAAACAGAGTAAAAACAGGATGAAATGACATTGTAGCACATACCTGCAATCCCAACACATGGGAGACAGAACAGTGAGGATACCAAGTTCCAAACCAGGCTGGAGTGCACAGCGAGACCGTGTTTCTAACATCGAGGGCCAGGGATGTAGCTCAGTGGTAGGGTGTTCGCATGTCAGCATGTGCAAAGCAAAACGCTGCATTCAGTCCCCAAACCACAGGCACACATCACACCCAGGAGGGATAGCAGGAAAACAGAAAAGTGGAAGGCAGTCCTGAGGCCACCGTTAGGGTTGCTGGAGAGGGTGAGCTAACGTGGTATGAGAGCACCGCCCTCCTTCAGTCTTCATAGTGGGTCCTGTTGAAGTTCCATATCCCCTCCTATAAACAACTAGGAATAATACTAGCTGGGCATAAAATGCCACAGTAGAAACATCTTCAACCAGGGAATTCTTCCACATAGGTGAGAGAGGCAGAATAAGTAAGCTGTGGTAGAAAATTTTATTACATTTGACCAAAAGTCATTTCAAGCTACTTAGCACAGACATCCACCTGTCATCTTTAAGGTAACTTGCAAAGATCAAAATGGATCAAAGTTAAAGTGAGATTTTTAGTGTGCAGTAACATTGCAGCTTGATTTTATGGAGCGAATCTTTCAGGAAGCAACATATCACAGGGTCACTTTAACCACAGTGTCTAATACAGCTTCAACACTAAGTTTGAAATCAGCAAATGCAAGTGAGTCTCTAAAGTGATGTGTTTCTTTACATTCTGTCTTAGGTCACTCACTTTTTCTGATGTTTTAAAATTGCTACAACTTTACAATGTTGCTAAGAAACCTCCATTTTGGTACCACATACACAGGGCAGAATAAAAGATTCTTGGAGGGGGGAGAACTTTACATAAGAAAGCAAAATTGAATTGAGACATTAATACAACTGAAGGCATGAAAGACAGGACAGACTTCAGGACATGTCATAGTCAATCAACTAAGGCAGAGCTCTCAGATTTCCACACAAATTCTTTGCTGTGCAGTAGTTCTACCATGGAGCTTATCTTGGCTACTAAGGATACCATCTGTGATAAGAGACCCACGGGATCCTAATTTGCCTTGGATTTCAGGAAAGATTTAAGAAGGGAACAAGAAGATACAAAGTTGGGGGAAACAGCACAAACAGCCACTTACCTGTCCCCTAGAGCTGACTTCTCAGAGCACAGGAGAGTGGACCAGCTACATGGTGGGGCCTTGGCACTGCTGTGTGACTGGAGTCTGTTCCTTAGTGTGGGAGACTCCATTGGTACCTGTTCCAGAGAGGCTTCTCCTTATACAGTAACATAAGCCCTTGGAATGGGACTGCAGTGGACTGATATAGGCACAGCAGAATGGCAAGGGCCTGAATCCCTGTGCGAGCAGCCCTCATGCTGGAGAGCTGTGCACTGCTGGGTTAATGCCTCCATCCAGGGCATTGCCTTCCATGTGCCCTACCCAGTAGGATTGCCCATAGAGTCAATGACTCCCACTCATCTGTGGTAGATCTCATTTGTCCATTGCCATTCCTCTGCTAAGATTCCCCAAAATAATCAAGTTAGCAAGCTTTTAATAGGGATTAAAATCTGGTAAGTTAAGTAAAATAAGTATTGGCAAAGTATGGAAATCTCAGAAATCCTCTGGCTTTTACTAGATAGCTTGACCTAACTTTCTGGTTCTTTTCCAATGCAAAATTGTTACTGATATGTTTTTTTTTCATTTGGGCATAGCAACCTACAATCCAAGTGGGAAATGGCTTCAAGGAGATTACTTTCTTGTCAGTGCGGTATAATACCAAAAGTTCATTTGTACAGTCACCTACGACAAGTCCTTGAGTAGAACTTTTATTGCCCCTCCCCACATTAATATCATAACTGTTATTATGCCTTTGATAGACACTGCAGTTTGGACTGCCCAGAAAACTGGCATCTTCCTGGAAGCCTCCACAAGAACCTGTTCCTGGGTCTGAGGAACTGGTCCAGAGCATGAGCTCATTCTTGTGTGCCAAAATCTCCGAAATGCTCTATTTACCACTAGAACTGATATTTACAAAGGCCTTTTGTCTAAGAAATCCATGTGGATGTGATCTTGGTTGTGACCCAGTCTCAAATGTGAGAAAACTAATAGTTGAATGGAAGGACACTGGAGAGGGAGCTGTAAGGGACAGAGATGGAACACAGTTGTCTGCATCCTAGGCCCAAATGCGTTCTTCTGCCATTCTATCACTTCTGCTAGCAGAGTCCTGTTCACTGCAACAGCTCCCCTAGGACAGTGCACACAAAGGTTACTGGATTCAGGGCAGCAGGCCAAGAGTTAGTTCAGTGCAAGCAAACAGGCTCTGAAGAGCAAGGGGCATGGGCCAGGATAAGCCCATGCAGTGGAGGAGCATGTGTGCTGGACAGGGGTGGGCTCTGTGGGGCATCTCTACCAACAGAAGGCAAAGAACTGACCACATGGCAGGAACTTGTGCCAGCATCAGGCAGTGAGGTGACAGTAGGTCTCAGCAAGAGAAGATCCCTTGTCCAGAAATGAAAATTGACATTTGGAGAATAGTGCTATGCACAAGGGAGGAATTAGGATTTCTGTGATCTTCCTGTGACCTAATACTTGACATACACTAGTTTTCTTTTCTCTAAAATAATATTTCCTTCCATTAACTTATGCCAACGTGTTTCTATGTGAACCTATGTGAGTAGTTCTAGGGGAAGAAGAAAACAGAATCATTGGCCTGTAGAGAGGTATTTGGGCATTTTGGGTTAGGACTACACAATCAATAAGAATGTTATTACCCTAAGGGTTATCCAAGGCATCTTTGACTAATTGATACTGTTTGTTATTAAAGGTTTTGCCAAGTATGATGGTTCATGATTATAAATCCCAGCACTTAAAAGTTAGGGACAGGCCATGAGTTTCAGACCAGTCTGGACTACAGAATGAGATCCTAATGAGAAAACAAAAACAAAAACTCCACAGTTTTCACATGTGGTCAGGATTATTACTTCCTTTATGTGAGTTTCAAGGGTTCTTCCAAAAGTGAACAGAATTTGCATAAGAAAGTCATCTGCATTGAATAAAATTGGCTGTTAAAGAACACTTTATTCCTGATGTACTTGTCAAATGTTTCTCTGTTTAAGGGGGGAATCATCTTTGATTTTTACCAGAAAGTTGGATAACTTCTCTGAAGGGGATTCTTGTCCATTCATTGTCACTTAAGTGGCATCAGAAGGAATGATGGGAATGAAGAGACCTTAGTATTCGGAGTTCAAGAGGAGTGGTGGAAAGTGACTTCAAAGAGCTCAACCAAACCACAAGCACAAATACAAGTAGAGGAAATGCATAAAGATGGGAAGAAATTTGATGACGACTTTTTTTTTAGAGAATTGTTACTGTTTTGTGAGTTCTTTGAGATGGAAGGGTTCTAACTCCATTATGACAAGGTACTGCAAAGGAGGTTTTTTTGTAATAACTTGGAAAACTCTGAAATGTGCTGAGAGATGAAAAGCAAAGACTAGTACCTGAGAAGTTAAAGTATTACCACGTCAGTTGGGAGCAGTCTAAATTTCCAGTTAGCTGGACCAACAGGCACAAGTTTCCTGCTGAAAAAATATGAGGCACCTTGGAGGCAAAAATACTCTAGGATAACGCCATGCCCTGTCCTTAAAGGGCAAGGTAGCAGAGTGCAGTGTTCTCACAAATGAAAACCTGGAGTAAACTCATGATTCTCAGATCTAGAGGAACAATGCAAATGATGACCCGGAGTAAAACTACATTTGCTCAGACACACAAATGACATCACAGGGACCTGTCAGTTAGTCTCTGAAGAGCCCTGGAAGTCAGAAGAAGGCATTGGATCCCACAGGACTGGAATTATAGGCAGTTGTGAGCCATCATGTGGGTGCTGAGAATTGAGCCCAGGTTCTTTAGAAAAGCAGCCAGTGCTCTTAACCTCTGGGCCATCTCCCCAGCCTCTGCATGGCACACTGAGGGCCTACACATTCTGAATCTTCACGGCTTCCAACGCACTTGTTTCACCTCTGCTCTCATCTTGTTCCCCTAATGTATTGGTGACAGTCACCCTTATTGTAATAAAAGAATTTAAGTAAACATTATATCATACAAAAATTAATGTGAAAGTAAACTTACTGTCTTCAAAACTGAAATGAGTGCTTTGGAAAATAAAGTAGAGAGAGAGGTGTCTGATTACGAAGGGGAAGGCAGATAAATATAGAAGTAGAGAGGATAGTAAAATGACAATAAGGATGCCTGAAAGTCATAATTAATATTATTAATTACCTAAAATTACTTATACTACACACAGATTGTTATATAAATACATGTACATAGTTTAAATGCAGTTTCCCCTCTGGACTGACAATGTTCCATCCAAGAGCCAACGGCTACATAATAAAAACCCTATAGCAGGCATGACTAATTCAGGGCTGTCCAAGAGATTCTCCAAACATACAGCCTATTGCTGTTGCCCTTGGTTGCCCCCCAGAAGTGAAAAGTTAGTCTATATCGCTAAAACCATTGTACACTTCAGACATCAGGCCCAGAGGCTCCTGAGCTGGAACTGACTTGAAAGCCTCTTCCTGAGGACTAGTTTTCAAGGCACCGTGCAAGCTTTCAAAGCAAGGACACAACAAGCAGTCTTACCCAGATATGATACTTATGAACCTCAAAAACAACCAACATGTCACGCTAACCATAGAGGTGCAGCAGAGACATGAATACCTTGGTAGTAACCAACGGCTCTCTAACTGACCTTCAGACCCACTAACAAGAAGGGGAACATGGCTGGTACCGTAAACCTAGCCAACTATCCAGGGCTGGTGAAGTCAGGGATCTTGAAGGAGAACCTACAACTCCCACCTTACTAAGCAAGCATAATCCCCAAGTATATGTTAAGTATTTGTTCTTATGCACACAGATAAATGTGGTTCTCTCCCCTCATCAAAGAAGCTTCTCTTTGCCACAGATGGAGAGCATTACACAAAACCACAACCAATCAAAATGCAGAGTTGCAGAGCCCAGTTCAAAGTGATACGTCTACAATACAACTCCTGCCCCTAAGACTCGTGGATCCTTATTGGAAGAGGGAGCGGAAAGATTTTTTTTAATATTTTATTTTCCAGTTTAAATTTAGATAAGAAACGAGGTTGCTTCACAAGTCAGTTCCAGGTCCCTCTCCCATTCCCTCCCCTCCTCCCGTGCCCTTCCCCCAATCCCCCCCCCGTTATCCCCTCATTCCCCCAGGGAGGGTGAGGCCCTCCATGGGGGTGTCCATAGTCTGTCATTTCATATAGGGCAGGATTTTAAGAGCCAGAGGAACAGGAAGTGAGATTGTATCTCTTAGTAATGCCAGAAATTACACCTGTAAAGTCTCTCCAATACAAAACGTGGATTGAACAAGGAGGACAGCAGTAGGCAAGTTAATGAGAAAGGGAGGGAGCTCAGGAGTCCTTGACTCTCCAAGAACTACAGGCAGCTAAGGAATGGTGCGGTCCTGAGGAATAGTCTTCCCCAGGGAAGAGCACACAGGAATGGTGCAGTCCGGAGGAATAGTCTTCCCCAGGGACGAGCACATCAGTTGGTTGTTCAAAACCAAATAGTCAGCCCTGAAAACATATGCATACAAGTAACTTAAAACAGATTGAGCTGGCTATATTTATGCATTATATATACATGTGTACATATCCAATCTAACAACAATTAATGAAAAATGCCTTCAGTTTGAAAGAGATCAAGGAGTAAGGAAGGCATAAGGGAGGGTTAGGAGGAAGGAAAGGGAAGGGGGAAATGATATAATTGTATTATAATCTCAAAATATGAAAAATAATTTTAAATAATACAAAAAAGACATACACTTAGAAAAAATTTAAAAAATATGAATAGCCCAAATTCTTGGGCAGCCCTTGGAAGTTTATGTCTGAGTGGTAAAGCGGGGTTTACATTGTCTTGTTTTTTGAACCTCTAATGCTGTGAAAAGTAACTGATTTTGTAGCCCTAAGAGGTTTTTGAATGTGGAAGCCTGTCAATTGCAAAGCCACTGTCCTGGCCACCAGCTAGGAAAAACAACAACCTCGAAATTCTGTTGCTTGTGTGCCAGGAGCCCCATATGACCACCATGGGCAAGTCTTTCCGCATCACTTGTCGCATACTTCATGTCAGTTCATTCATTCATTCAATTAATATTGACTGAGCTTCCACAGAGAAGCTGGCAGAGGGAAAATGCTTCCTACTGAGTGGGTCATGTGACTCATTTGACTCCATCAGTAAGCATCCATGGAGGAATCCAGCAAAAGGTTACAGTTTGTGGTGGCTTCTCCCTCCTAGTGAAGCTTATTGTTCCAGAAAAGTTGCTAGCTTAGACTAACTTCTGAGACTCGGAATTCATCATTTGTCTTCACAGTCTGGTTACTTCCTGCTGCTATATATATAGACTCTATTGCACTCAGTGGAGTGCTGATTACATGCAGGCTTACAGACCTGGGCAGTGCACCCGGGCATTGATGGGTGCACAGACCAGGGAAGCTTTAGTACTTGGACTGCACAGGGAGACAAATTAGTTCTCACACATAGAGCAAATCTTATCATTGATTTCTAGCACTAGTTAATGTCTATCTGACTACTGAATATATGAAAACTTTCCATAACACTTACTGTCTCTGAAGTACTAAAAATACTGATAAAGATTTACAATGGCATCTGCAAGATTACAGACTTTTGAGTAACCTTGTCCTATCATTTATATGTTGAATGTCCCCTCAATGGCCAGCTTCAACATATTTTATGGCACCCTCTCAAAGCACATGCTAGGACCCGGGCCACTTCCTTTTTCTTTTACTGCCTTGTGATAAAGCCAGTCTTATTCCACCATGTACTACAGTGAAATGCTGCCTTATCATAGGCCCGAAGCTACATGCTAATCAACCATGGGCCTTAAATGTAGACCCAAAACGAACACTTTCTTTTTTTTATTGTCTGAGAATTTCATACATGCATGTAATTATCTGATCAAATATAATCCCCTTTCTGTCTCTTCTAGTTCCTCTTCTACACCCCCAGTCCCATCCCACCTTCTTGTATACTTTTTTCCTCCACACTGAATGAATTTAAGGTAGGCCATATGTGCATGGGTGCTGCAGGGTTATCTGCCAGAACATGGATAGTTTCTCAGGACCTGCGTCCTTGAAGAGAGCTAGGATTTTGACTGATTTGATTTTGTATAGGTTTTGGACATACAGTCACATCTACCGTGGGTTCATGTGTGCAAAGGCACTGTCTTGTTCTCCAGATTTTCTCTTTCTAAGTTAATTATCATAGGTACTGAATTATAGTAACAGAAAACCAACATACAATTTTGCTTTTTAAGTTGATTTATATACCATTAGAAAATTATCAAAATGTCAAAAAATACTAATAAATATCCACAAAAGAAGCTTTAAAATGTCTGGACTCCGTAAGCTCCCACTATCTTGGGTCAGCTGTTTCTATGGGTTTCCCCATCATGGTCTTAACCTGGTGGCTCATATATCACTCCTCCCTCTCTTCGACTGGACCCTGCAAGCTCAGCCTAGTGCTTAGCTGTGGATCTCTGCATCTGCTTCCATCAGTTACTGGATGAAGATTCTATGATGACAATTAAGGTAGTCATCAATCTGATTACAGGGGGAAGGTCAGAGGTCAGTTCACACACCGTCTCCACTATTGCTTAGATTCTTAGTTGGGGCTATCCTTGTGGATTCCTGGGAATTTCCCTAGTGCTAGGTTTCTCAATAACTCCATAATGGCTCCCTCTATCAAGATATCTCTTCCTTGCTCTCCTCTGTCCTTCTCCCAACCTGACCACCCCATTCCCTCATGTTCTCCTCCCTCTCCCCTTCAACCCCTCCCCATGCTCCTGATTTACTCAGAAATCATCTTACCTATTTCCCCTTCCCAGAGGGATCCATGTATGTCTCTCTTACGGTTCTCCTTGGTTGGAATGTAAAATTAAATTTAAATAAATAAATTTAATAAAAATTTTCAAAGTCTGAACTGTGGACTACTACAATAAAAAGTAAAGTTATGCACTTTCTTACTACAATAGGGAAGAAGCACTGCACAATCACACTCAAATTAAATAAAAACCAGAGTCCAATGGTTACAGAGTTAGGTCTCCGATCTTTGAGATTCATTCTGAGTTTTCTGGACTCCAAAGGACCAGGACTGCTTCTCTGACTCTACCCTTCGCAGCACACACAGCTTGTGTCCTAGCATCAGGCATAGCTGCTGCAATTCTTTGTCCTAGGTGGTTGTCCCATGTACTGGAAATCTTCAAAATCCTGGAGCCCTCAGTGCTGGGCTGCACCTTTCTCAGTAGCCTCTTCTGGGCTCTCGTCAGGGATTCTAATCCTGCCACAAGAGCCCAAACTCTAATTCTCCATGACCTCATCAGTCTTGGGGCTTCTACTACAGCTGGGGTACAGTTTCACTAATGACTCTCCTAGACTCTCTTCAGGGACTCTAGCACTGCCACACAGTGTCAAGCCTCAGTGGCTCTCCAGGACCTCTTCATGCCTTCAAAACCAGTAACACCCGGGAAACTCTTACACATTATCAAGTTTAGCTGCCAGCATGAAGTACAAGATTGGCCTCTTCAGGACCACAACTTTTGTGTGCTGACTCTGAGGAAACACCTCCCACAAGATTTCGCCTCAATGACACTAGTGTCTTGTTCCTTACATCTGATCTTTCATATTCAGCTGACCAGAACCACAGATTCATAATATAAAATATCACAACTGTTCAGCAGTGCCCCACCCACAGTGAACCCTCCCACATCAATCATCAGTCAAGAAAATGCTCACAGGCTTGTCCATAGGTCAATCTGGTGCAGGCATTTTTCCTCTCAAATGAGTCTGGCTTGCATAAAGTTGACATAAACCAACCAGCACAGGAATGAAGGAAGTAAAGGAAACTTACTAGACCTAAGGAGCTTACTGAATGTACAACAATCTCAAGCCCCCTCCCCAAAGTTATATAATTGCTGGAGAGAGGGGACTCTGCCAAGGCAATTTGCCTGCATCCTGTACCAAGAGCTCTAGGAATAGAATTTTCATGAGTTTTGATCCGTGCTTGAGTGGGGTTTTTTTTGTAATGGAGCTGTCTTGAGTTAACCATGCTCCTGAAAACAACATTTCATCTGTCTTCTTGTAAGTAGGCCAATAACCTCACACCATAACTAAGCCCAACATGGATGGAATTATTTCTTTGGTCTGTCATCCAGTATCTAATCTGGGGTAATTAGATGTTTGTTCAGATATCACCCCTACAAGTCACACAATTTATAGATATGACTGATAAATGAATTTATAAGTATTCTTGATGATTTAGAGAATTTGAAAACAATGTCTCACCTACACAACATAAATTTTTAACCATATAAAATGCAATAACTTAAATAGGCATTGATGATACATATGATGTATTTTTTCATCTTAAAACTATATGTTTTATGTTGAATAAGCATAATCGGGTACAAAGTAGAAAGGAAGATTTGCAGATGATTTAATAGTATACATGAATGACACCCAAAATTCTACCAGGGAACTCCTACAACTGATAAATACCTTTGATGACATGGCTGGATACTAGATTCTAAAAAAGAAAAGAATCAGTAGCCTTCCTATATACAAATGACAGACTGAGAAAGAAATCAGGGAAACAATACCCTTTACAATAGCCACAAATAATATCTTGGTGTAACTCTAACCAAACAAATGAAGGACTTGTATGACAAAACCCTCAAGACTCTGATGAAAGAAACTTAAGAAGATATCAGAAGATGAAAAGATCTCCTATGCTTATGAATCAGAATGATTAACATAGTAAAATTGGCCATTATCAAAAGCAATCTACAAACTCCCATCAAAATTCCAACATCATTCTTTATAGTCCTTGAAAGGGCAACACTCAATTTCATATGAAAAAAAAAAGCTCAGGATAACTGAAACAGTACTGAAAAACAAAAAGAATTTCAGAGGCAACACTATCCCTGATTTCAAATTGTACTACAGAGCTATAGTAATAAAAACTATATGTATTGGCATAAAAACAGACACATTGATCAATCAAAGATCCAGACATAAATCCACACACTTATGGACACCTGATTTTTGACAAAGATGCCAGAAATGCACAATGTAACCAAGAAAGCATCTTCCATAAGTGGTGCTGGTCTAACTGGATATCTGCATGTGGAAGAATGCAAGCAGATCCATAACTACTACCCGGGACAAAACTCAAGTCCAAGTGGATCAAAGACATAAACATAAAAGTAGATACACTGAACCTGATAGAAGAGAGACAACTTCCTAAACATAACACCAATAGCAGGGGCACAAAGATCAGCAACTGATAAATGGGATTAAAAAGCGTCTGTAAGGCAAAGGACACTGTCAAAAGGACAAACAGCAGCTTAGAGAATAGGAAAAGATTTCCCCCAACTCCACATCTGACAGAGGGTTAATATTCAAAATATATAAAGAACCCAAGAAACTAGATATCAATAAACCAAATAATCCAATTTATAAATAGGGTACAAACATAAATTCTTAACAGGGGAATCTCAAATGGCTATGAAACATTTAAATAAATGTTCAACATCCTTAGCCATCAGGGAAATGCAAATCAAAACTACATTAAGATTCCATCTTATACTGTCAGAATAGCTAAGATCAATACACAAGTGACAGCTCGGCCACTGTGGAAATCAATATGGTAGTTCCTCAGATAATTGGTAATTGATCTACCTCATGTCCTGACTATACCACTATTGGGAATATACCCAAAGGATGCTCCATCCTACCACAAGGACACTTGCTCCACTATGTTCATAGCAGCTTTATTTGTAATAGCCAGAAACTGGAAACAACCTAGATGCCCCTCAACTGAAGAGTGGATAGAGAAAATGTGGTACATTTACACAATGGAGTACTACTCAGCTGTTAAAATCAATGATATCCTGAAATTTGCAGGCAAATTGATGGAATCAGAAAAAAATCATCCTAAGTAAGATATCCTAGACCCAGAAAGACAAACATGGTAGTGCTCACTTGTCAGTGGATATTAGCTGTTAAGTAAAGGATAGCCATGCTACAATCCATAAACCCAGAGAGGCTAAGTAACAAGGAAGACTCAAGGTGGGATCTCCATGAGAAGGGGAAATAGAATAGAATCTGCACTGCACTGGGGGTGGGTAGGGAGGGGAACAAGAGCGATCCAGAGGTGGGAGGAAGGGATCCAGTTGCTGGAGGGAGGGATGAAGAGCGAGACTGTAGGGAGAGATTACTGGAATTGTGGGGGACACTTGGGAGCAATATGGAAACCTAGTGCAGTAGAAACTCCCTAATGAGGACTCATAGTAATGGGGGTTACCGATCCTGAACTGTCCATCTTCTGTAACTAGGCAAGACTTCCAGTGGTGGCTCTGGGATACCTCTGGACCCACAAAAGCTTTAATGTACAATTTGTCCTGCCTGCAAGATGTGCTGGGGTAATGGTGGTGCAGAGCTTGTGGGATTGGCCAAACAATGACTGGTGTAACTTGCATCTCAACATGAGAGGGAACACATATTCTTGATTGTGTAGCTTATTATTTGGTTTTTGTTTTGTTTTTAAGGTGTGTGTGTGTGTGTGTGTGTGTGTGTGGTTATCCTAACAGTGGGAATGTGGGGTGCCTCTGACTCTTTTGTCTGCTCCTGGGACCCTTTTCCTCCTACTGAGTTGCCTTGCCCAGCCTTGATATGAGAGTTTGTGCCTAGTCTTACTTTATCTTGTTATGACATGTTCAGTTGATATCCCTGAGAGGCCCGCTCTTTTCTGAAGGGAAGCAGAGGAGGAGTGGATCTGGGGGGAGCAGGGTTGGGGGAACTGAGAGGAACAGGACTAGGAGAAACTGTGGTTGGGATGTGTTGTATGAAAGAAGAATAAAGAAACATAATTTGGGTAGAAGAAATCTGAATTGGTGTTGTGTTGAAAAATTAGCTATCAGAACAGATAAAATGGAATTATCTTGATGTTTTCTTACTATTAATATTAATTTAATATTCTCTTAGAGTTCTTACTCAGCTTAGTAGATGTCAATCTGTACAATAGTAAATTTTACTTTTAAGAATTTTTCAGTACACATATTGTTTAAGGAACATAGACGAGTTGAGGCACGGCATCACATTTTGACACCCCAAAGAGGACCAACAGGAACACTGTACAAATCACAGGAAACTGTGCTTATTGTTTGTTCTGATGCAACCTCATTACTTGCCCTGTCCCTGTATCCACCCTGTATCAGTGAGGTTTCCATGTGACAACAAGAGTCCATCATTCCTTCCTAATCTGGGTTCCTTTCCCCTCCTGAGTGAACTCAAGAGGTGTTTTCCGTGATGTAGGCATGAAGATGCCCCAAAGGCCATGCCTGTGAGCTCACCATCTTTAACTGGAGAGCAGTCCATTCTGCCAGAACAAGTGCACCTGCAGACACACACAGTGCACTGAATATTTTATTAGGAAAACTTGGGAGAGAATTGGTAGGAAGCTGGCAGTTTTTAGCATAGCTGTGACAGCAGCTTTTGCAAGTGAGAAGAAATACATGCAGTATTCATCACATGGTCACAGTTTTATTTTCTCCAGTTTCAGTTCCTTCATGTCAACCACAATTTAAATGGAAAGTTTCAGAAATAAGTAATTTTTAAGTTCTAAAGGGTGTATCATTCTGAATACTACGATGAAATTTCACACCATCTGGGTCTATTCCATCCTGCTGTAGACATTCATCATCTTTTATCCTGTGTATCCATGTTATCCATGTTAGCTGCCTGGGTTCCTAGACATGCATCCATGTTCTATCCAGTTATCTGTGCTTATATGCTAGCTGCCCATCAATCACTTAGTAGCTGTCTTGGTTATCAGATCCTCTCTCTTGATATACATAGTGCTTATACCTGAATAACCCCTACTTTACCTAGTAATGACCACAAAGCACAAGAATAGTTCTGCAAGGGTCGTACCAGGGCACAAAAGATGGAAGGACAGATTACTTTTTCAGAATAGTTATGAACAGAACTAACACGTGTTATTTCTTGACTAAGCATTCAGTTGTGGGTGTGAGACATCCCTGAGCTCTCTTGTTCCTCTGGCATGGTAGTTGACAACTTTTTATACAATCCTGATTTTCTATATTTGGATTTGGAGAGGAGGAGATTTGGAGCAAAGCCCCTAGCCTGTGCATATGGATATTTAGTGTAGCAGTAAAAATAACTTTATTATAGCAAGTCACTAAGATTTTGGAATTGCTCCTTGAAGAATCATATCCTTGATTTTCCTTAGTGTTACAGGTGTTTTGAATGACTCAATTAGACTATGAATTCCTGCTCTGAGGAAAAAGGCTGGCTCGACCTGCCTGAGCAGTCCTATTTGTTCTGATAGACAAGATACATTGTGTACAAGCAGTTTAAGGGTTTTAAAAACACCCTGCTGAGTCAGTGGCTTGGCACTCTGGATACTCTAGTCTCCATTGCTACTTATATAAAAAGCCTTTGTCTGGGGACACCTCAAGTTGGTGTCATGGAGCTGTACAACTCAAATACAGCAGCATAATTCATCTAGACTGAGGAAAGGAGACTGGGCCACAACTCATTCAGCAGGGTGGAAACCTGACTGTAGCCAGATTTCCTCAGAGGACTCAAATCCTGGATTGGGCACTTGACATAGGCAGTGCCAGCATTCACAGCCAGACCCTGAAGAACTGCACTGAGTAGGGTCAGAACCTCTAATCTGACCTCACCAAGGAACACTGAGAATTGTGGAGACTTCCTTCTCAAATGCAGTACTCTCTCCTTCCCGGTATTTAATTAACGCCCAGTGACGACTGAACAGGCTGGTTTTGAGCTGCTATGTTCTTTTCCCTTCTTTGCCTTCCATTTTCTTTCTTTCCTTCTTTCCCCTCTATTCTTTACTTTCTCAGTTTCCCTTAGGCAGACTCTCCCAAAGAACAAAGATTGACTTGGTTAGCAAGTCTCTGTGCCTCTGACATCTGAGAATTAGGGCTATTTGAATCATCTGACAGCATTTCTTTATCTCTCTCTTTTCTTTATACCCTTAGCCCAAACTGCCAAATTGTCCCCCTTGTCTCAGCTGTTTCCTTATCTATTAACTTCTCTCTCCTCCCCTTCTTCTTTACCAGCAATACTAATCTCTGCTCTGACTTTGTTCTCCCCACCCTCCTGTCCTAGTGCAGACATTCTATCAATGTTCCTTTACTTTCTAAAATAGCAGGTGGTCTGCCCTGTAACTGAGATTGTTTTGTAAACATTAGTCTAATTTCAGAGGAGTACTAGGGATTTAACCTGCTCTCCTCAAAACCAGAGAGAGAAAGAGAGAGGGGGGGAGAAAGAAGGGAGAGAGAGAGAGTTCAAATCTACTACAATTTAGTCCTTCTTGAACATTGTAAACATTTTCACCAAAAGAACAAATGTAATTAAAAAATACAACAAATTACCTAACCCTAGATGTAAAAATCCCTTTGAAAAAATGTGAAAAAAAACCAGACCATGTAACTTCTCTAAAAATGACAAATACCACACTAATGGTATTTATGGCCCCAGTGAGCATAAATTAGATAAACTCCAACAAAAATTCCAAATAGTGATTGCAAATATGTTCAAAGAAATCGAGGAGGACACAAATTCCCAAACAAAGTCCAAGCAAACACAAACATCTGTGTAAAATACAGAAGTCAATACAAGGATATGAAAATCAAACTCAATAAATAGAAACATAAAACACAAATCAAACTGAAATACTGGAATTGAAAATTTAAGGAGCCAAATAAGAATCCCAGTGGATAGCATCACCAGTAGATAAATCAAAGGAATGGCAGACTTGAAGACAAAGTGAGGAGTTGCAATCTTAAGATGATGCTAAGCATGAAGAGAGCATTTGAGGTCTATAGGACACTGTGAAAATACCAACTCTAATAGTAGAAGAATAGTTTCATGTTAAAGACATAGAAAACACTTTCAATAGAGTAGTAGGCAAATTCCCACATCTAGGGAAAGAGATGCCAAGTCAGATACAGGAGACATTCAGAATGCCAAGCAGACAAGCCCTCCCCCCCAAAAAACTTTTATAAGGTGACAGTTAAAACACTTAATGTATAAACAAAGAAAAAGATATAGAAAGCTGCAAGACAAATCACAAATTCACATATAAAGTGAACACCATCAGAATAAGAACATATTTTTTTCAAAATGGTGTATTTAAAGTTGTGAACAATAACTGCCAATCCAGACTACTATATATACCCAGCGAAGCTCTCTGTCATAATTGGAGGAAAAAGAAAAACTTCCTGTAATAAAAGCATGCTACAGGAATTTATGAACACTAATCCAGTTCTATAGAAGATGCGCGAAGCCTGGCTAGAGGAACAGCTCAGCAGCTGAGACCACTGCTGCTCCTGTAGGAGGCTCAGGCTTGTTTCCCAGAACTGAGATGACAGCTTACAACCAAGTGTAATTGCAGTTCCAATGGATCCAACATCCACTTCTGCCTCCTCAGGCACAAGGCACATATGGTAAGCATACAGACAGACAAATACACACATAAAACGAGAACAAACCTTAGTTAAAAGATTTTTTTAGAGTGAAAAGAAAGTTAAACATATCTATGAAGTTACAGGGAAAGCATAATTCATACTAGGACAGTAATTTTTAGAATGAGGAATAGGTGGATACCATATATTATAAAACATTTTTTTAATGACTTGATTAGCACATACCTTCCTATAGTACTACTGAATATTGGTGGTCTAAATTACCCAATGGGACTTATCCTAGCCTATTGGATTAAAAAAACAAATAAAAATAAAAACAAACCAGGACCCAGGTTGCTGAGATGGCTCAGTGAATAATGACACTTAAGACTAGAGACCTGTGCTTAATCCCCAGAATGCTGTATTCAATTTTCAGAATCCATGTAGAGGTGAAAGAGAACAAATTTCACAAAAAAAATGTTCTCTGGGTTCCACATATACACTCTATCTCATGTACCCCCAAAATACAATAAAAATAATAACTGAAATTTAATTTTTAAAACATTTAATAAACAGGATATTTTTGTTGCTTCCAAGAAATGCACCTCACAATCAAAGATAAATACATTAGAGAGAAAAGATGGAAAAAGATATTCCAAGGAGAGAATACACACACACACACACAGAGAGAGAGAGAGAGAGAGAGAGAGAGAGAGAGAGAGAGAGAGAGAGAGAGAGAGAGAGAGAGGGAGAGAGAGAAAATCAGTCCTATGAGGGAAATGTATACATAGCTCTAAGTACTTACATTAAGAAATTAACAAGAACACCAATACATTACTGAATGATGCAACTCAAAACTTTGGAAAAGCAGGAACAAATCTAACATCAGCACAATAGACAACAAGAAAGAATAAACACCGGAGTAGAAATTAAGGAAACAGAAATAAAGAAAACAATATAAAGAATCCAGTGACTGTAAGAGCTGCTTCTTTTAGGTAAATAAGACTGACAGATGCTTGGCCCAACTCACCAAAAGCAAGAAAAATAGGACTCCAACGAGCAGAATCAGAAATAAGCAGAAAAACATCACAACAAACACCAGAGAAATTCATAGTATATGGGAATGCTTTATAAACCTGTACTCCATTAAGTTGGAAAATTTGAAAGAGACTGATAAATTTCTAGATTCATCCAAACTACCTAAGTTAAACCAAGAAGACATCAACAACATAAATGGACTCATAACAAATGAAGAGAATGAAGTAGTAATAATAATAAAAAAAACTCCTTCTTACTAATGAAAGCACCAACTCAGATAGATTCACTACAGAATCCTAGGGAATTTCAAAGAAGTTCTATAGTCAATATTTCTTAAATTATATACCAAAGAGAGAGAGGAGAGAGAGGAATAGAGAAGAGTTCTTTTAAACTCTACAAATCCAGCATTACTTTAATACCAAAAATGGTTAAAAACAGAACAAAAAAGAAAACTATAGGCTAATATCTCTGATAAACATATGTTGGAAAAATACTAAATAAAATACTTGCAAAGAGAATACCAGCACATGTCAAAAAGATTATCCATCATCAATAAGTTGGCTTTATCACAAACATGCAGGAAATGTTTAATATGTGTAAGTCAATAAATGTAATAAATCATATGAATTGATTTAATGATAAAATTTCACGATCATCTCACAGATACAAGAAAAAGTTCAACATAGCTACTGATAAAATTCCTAGAGAGAAAGAATGGGAGGGAACATACCTCAACCATTAGGCTGTATTTAGCCATCATCTTACACATAGTAAAACTTGAAAAAATCCCACTGAAATAAGGAATGAGACTTGAATGGCCACTAATGTCACTCTTTTTCAAAACCACTAGCTACAACAATAAATCAAGAGACAGAAATTATAGGGACACAAATAAAAGAAGTTATACTCCCTATTTGTATGTAATATGATGTTATACATAAGTGATCACCTAAATTCTACCAAAAACTTCTAGAAATGATAATTTTAGCAAA
The DNA here is from genome assembly GCF_017639785.1 of Mesocricetus auratus. Taxonomy (NCBI): domain Eukaryota; kingdom Metazoa; phylum Chordata; class Mammalia; order Rodentia; family Cricetidae; genus Mesocricetus; species Mesocricetus auratus. Next base: position 24,354,898 of record NW_024429184.1, read on the forward strand.
TTAGTAGGATACAAAATCAATTTACAAAACTTGATAGCTTCTCTAAACACCACCAACAAACACACTGAGAAAGAGGTCACACTCATGCACTCTTTCAGTTCACAATGGCCTCAGAGAATATATACTATCTAGGAGCACACCCCACCAAGGAAGTAGAAGACCTACAGTGTACACTTTACATCTCTGTAGAAAGAGAACACCAGAATGGAAACGGCAGTCTATGCTTGTGAACCAGTATATTAACAGTGTGAAAATGGACATTCTACCAAAAGCTACTTACAGATTTAATGCAACCTTAGTCATCCTGCACAGAAATAACATATTATTCATTTGGGATACAAAAGACCCTTGATACAAAGCAATGAGCAAGAATAATAATGTTGGAGGAATCACTATTCCAGATGAGGAGATAATATTGCAGTAATAGTACTGGCATAAAAGTAAACACGTAGACCAATGGAACTCTTGTGATCCTGGGGCCAGCTCTTCTGTTCTCATACCCAGGAGGCCAGCTCTCTCTGCTGCTGCAGGCTGCAAAAGGTGTGTGTGTGTGTGTGTGTTATTTCCCCTTACCCTCGCCATCCTACAGCATATGAGGGAAAGGGAGGGTGCAGCTCACCTGCTCTGACTCCCACAGGCCTGACTCACCTGTGCCCCCACCAACAGGGTCAGCTCTAGTGCACTGCTGGGGGGGCATGAAGGGGAAGCAGGGCAAGGTCTACCTACCACAAGTGGTGAGTCATGGGGAATGGGGAAGGCATCTCCCCCTTACCTACTCCACCATAAGGCAGATGAGGGGAAGGGTCAGATCTCCCTTACCAGAGTTTGCAACAGGGTCAGCTCTGCTGTGTTGACTGGGCGGGGTGCAGGGCCCACATGTCTGAGTGCTGAAGCCAGTGATGGGCAGGATAAGTCCTCCCACTCTTATGACCCAAGGACCAGCTTTTCTAGCCTATAGTAGGTGGCGAGGACAAAGGTGGGATATTGCCCTTACCCATGTTACTGCATGACAGACCATGGGGTTAGTTCTCCCACATCTTCAGGGATGGTTCACCTGTACCCTCACTGGCAAGGATAGCTCTGTTGTGCTGCCCTGGAGAGGTTCAGGGTCTGTTCTCCCAAGTGCTGCAGTTAGTAAGGGGTGGAACAAACTCTGTGCAGCCCTACCCTTACTGCTCTGGGTGGTAACAGGAGCCACAGGCATCAACATAGATCACGACTAGGGCAGATCCACAGACCCAGACATGGCCCCTGGCAGCAGCAAGGCCCTGGGTGGCAGTGCAGACTACTCAGATCTGCACGGTCCTGGGCAGAGACTCAACCCTCAGACATTAACATGACCTTAGGTGGCAGCCCAGGCCCCTAACATCCATGTGGCTTAGTGGCACTACAGGTCATGGGCATCAATATAGACCCCAGCTGTGGACCATGGATCCAGACATGATCTTTGGCAACAGCTCAGGCCCAGGTGTCACCATGGTCCTAGCTGGCAGTTCATGTCACTCAGATTAGCATGAACCAAGCAACAACATGGCCCTCAAATCCCCACATGGCCCCAAATGTGAGCCCAGATCCTATGAATCCATATGGCCTTCAATAGACAGGAGCCTTGGACATTTTTGTAGACCCAAGCTGTAGCAGGGCCACGGTGGGAGGATTTTTAATTGGAGAGGGGGTAAGGAGGCCAATACAGGAGAGGGAAGGAAGAGGGAAGATAACACTAAGGGTATCAGAAACTGCCACAAGGAATGCATACATATATACACATATCATTTAAATGAAGTTATCCTACTTGGACCAACAGTGTTGTTCCCAAGAGACATAGACTAACAACTAGGCATTAAGCAACTCCATGTCAAAATGTTGGTCAGTGAAGTCCATTAGACTGCCCAAACAGCACTGTTGTTGTCAACCTTGGTTCCTACCTCCTGGGGGTTGAAGCTAATTCCCCATAGCTGTAAACACCATGAATACTGCACACAGAACTTAGTGGATCTGAGCTGAACCTGACCTGAACACTTATTCCCTGAGGACTAGCTCTCATAGTCTGGGAAAATGACATACAATCTTTCAATGAAGGGGAGCAACCAGTGCTGGCCCCAAGGAACCCCAACAATGATGAGCAAAGTAAGATACAGCTAAAGACGCAATAGTGGCAGTAAACAAGAGCTGTCTAATTGGACTTAAGGCCAAGTCAGCAGGAGTGAAAATCATTCATGGTACCGGACAGCTAGTCAACTACCCAGGGATAGTCTGAGCCAAAGCAGTAAGACAAGAGAAGGAAGCAAAAAAAGCAGTCAAAGGAGTTTTAATTGCAGATGAAATGATTCCCCATATAAAGAAACCTGAAGACCCCTTTGAAGAACTCCTTGGAGTCTTCTCATGTGCATCTGACCACAGGCCAGTGGTGAAGCCTGCTACCCCACTCCTGGCACCCATGCCTATGGGTCAAGACTCACGGGCGGTCATTCTTGAGTATCTGCAGCCTATCATATTTGAATCAAGACAGCCAGTCCCAATCTCAGCAGCTTGTTTGTGGTCCCCATGGTTACCACCAAGACCTCTTGTGATCCTTGTCAACCAACAGATCATGTAAGTGTCCACGGTACATCCTGCACCAACATCCTGTGCCAGTTTCTTTTTGGAAATTCACTCTTCCATTGATAGCCACAGTATTGTAGTCCCCTAAACATTTGATAGCATTCCCCTAGGCCTCCACATCATAATCACTGGTAGCCCAGTTTTGACAAGTCTAGGGAAACACCCAGTCAGTCAATCTGGCTAGGTCAGTGCCTTATCCTAACCTGACAGAACCACAAGCCAGCCAGGTCTCTGTGGTGCTAAACAGGAACCCGGCCCACTAGCTCCACCTGCCCAATGCCAACCACCCTGTGAACAAGGTAGACTGTAGCAGCCTCTCCCCTCACAAAACTGTTTCTGTGATCCTATAACTGTGCCTGGCACCAAGCAGAAATAAACTGCCAGGTACTGTGAAAACAATAACAACAACACTCTTAGATGTGGTAAATACTTTCTGCAGAGTGGCAGAAATGTGGAGCCTTCCTCCATACCAACAATAACATACTGAGAGAGAAATCATTCTTTCCCATTTACAATTGTCTCATGGTGGGGTCGGGGGTGAGGGAAAACCGTTAACAATAAAAAGCTCTTGGAATAAAACATACCAAGACAGAAAGCCTCTAAAATGAAAACTTCAAACACTGAAGGAAGAAGTTGCAGACGACATTGAAAACAGAAAGAACTCTCACGCTCATAGAATGGCTGAATCAATATTGGAAAGGAAAGTGACTCTGTTACCGAAAACAATCTACAGAGCAATAAACCCCCCATTTAAATTGCAATGTCATTCTTTACAGAAAGATTCCTTACAAATCTTAAAACCCATATAGAAGCACCCAGATAACCTAGGCCATTCCAAGCAAAAAGAACAATTAATGCTGGAGGAATCACCTTACCTGGTTTCAAGTTATACTACAATGATACAGTAACAGAAACCACACAAGCCCATCACAGAAACACACATATAGATGAATGGAATGAACTAGAGGGCCAGATCTAAATCCACACAGCTACAACCACCCAACTTTTCACAAAGATGCCAAAAATGTGCTTTATAGAAAAGATGGACTCTTCAGCAAATGATGCTGAGGAAACTGAACATCTGCACACAGAAGAATGAAAATGTATCTCTATACATCACTGTGCACAAAAATCAACCGCAAATGGACCAAAGCTTTAACATACATCAGAAACTTAACTATTAGTGGAAATAAACAGGGAAAACCACTTCAAGACACAGGCTTAAGAAAGACCTTTCTGAATAGTACTCTAATCTTTCAGGGAATAATGACAACAGTTGATAAACAGTACCTCATATATTGGAAAAACTTCTTCCCAGCAAAGGAAATAGAAGATCAAGTATAGAGTTGGCTTATGAAATGAAAGAGAAATCTTCCATAGCCATACATCAGAAAGAGGATTTTATACACAATTAAAACATTAGAAAACTAAATAAGTGGAAATCAAACAATCTGATCAATAACTGATTTCTACTGCTGTGAAAAAATACAAGGACTGAAAGCAACTTCGGGAAGAAAGGGTCTATCTGAGTTTACAACTTGTAGTCAGTCTGTTTCCCAGGGAAGTCAAGGCAGGAACCTAGGGGCAGAAACTGAAGCCGAAGTATAGAGAAACACTGCTTACTGACATGGTCAGCCTGTTTTCTCAAGCACCCTAGGGCCACCTGTACAAGAGTAGCACCCACAATGTGCTGGGCCCTCCCCTATCAATCACTAAACAAGAAAATGCCCCAGAGACTTGCATACAGGCCGGTCTTATGGAGGTATCGTCTCATTCGTGGTTCCCTTTTTCAGATAACTCTAATTTGTGTCAAGTTTACAGAAAAATCAACCCAACAAACAAAAATCCAGGGCACCGTCTTACCCTAGTTTCAGTTATTCAGCAAACAAAATGGTACTGGCAATGACCTAAGCCAGAAGGAACTCTTTATACAACACTGGAGGCAACTGTGGTAAGGTAAACTGGTCCAGTTACTGTGGAAATGCAGCTGGAAGCATCTCAGAAAGTCTAAAACTAGATCCTGTATGACCTGGCCACACCACTCCAGCATTTACCCAAAAGACTTCAAAGTAGCATATCACAGAGAGATTGGTATACTATTTACTACATCACTATTTACATGAGCTGAGCTATGGAACCACCCAAGTTGTGTATCCACATAATAGAATTGTTTTCAGCCATAAAGAAAAATTACATCAATTGCAGGAAAATGGATGCAAGACAAATGTTTTTTCTCAACTTAGATCCATAGATCATGCTTAAGTACATAAAATTATGCATGTATATATGACATGAATATAGAAGAAAAACTGTCTAGGTGAACCAAAGGACTAATGGAGGAAAGGGAAGGAATAGTGGGAGAAATATGCTTAATGCAAACTACACACTTGTATGGAGACATCCTTCTGGAACATAGCACCATGTCCAATGAATATACCCAATGAAAGTTTAAACAGACAATATTCTGGAAAGGCAATAAAACTTGAAACAGATAAACCCAAAATATAGCAAACATATTTTGTAGTTTCAGATTCATGCAAATGGTATATTACAATGTGTGCAGTGCCTACCCACAATAGTATACTTCCCATCCAATTACTATTTTCCAAATTAACAAATCCCCCATTGAAACAAAGCTTTCACACAAGCAAGGAGATTAAACTGCTTTGTTAGAAATATTTCAGAGGAAACAAAAGATCCATCAAGCAGGGTGAGCCAAACACATGCAGACATTCACACACACACACACACACACACACACACACATACACACGCACACATACTCATACACACTCACACCCATATGGACATACTATACTGTAGAGTCAAATAATTCTCATTCACTTTTAATCAACAATCCTGTCAAGAGGGTAGCTAGAAATGTTATGAACTTCTATTATAATCCATTGATACATTCACAAGAGTTGCTTAGTAACCAAAAGTCTAGAAAGCATAGGTTCCTTCTGGTTAAACATTAATGTAGAAAGAGAACTGATGTTGAAAGCACTCGAGACCCTCCCCAAAGAACCGACCCACACTGTCTATGAGCAGTAACACAAGAGAAAACTCATTTTGCCAACTTCACAATTTCATCTTAGAGAAAAGTCAGCTTTAACACAGCTTTCCAATGAGGCTTTCTTAAGAAAGATGCTCCTAATTAAGCTTCCCATTAGTAAGATGATTAAAAATGGAAATAGGTTTCTGTTAAGATCTCTGAATTTCTGCAAATGAGTATAGACCATTTAAAGTCTAGTTGGTAAGATTTGCCTTTTATCGGTTGCTGATAGATACACAGCATTTGTTCTAATTTATAGAACATTTCTAGTGAAGCAGGCAGTCTGGGGACTCCTCACATTGCAGCAAAAGCATGGTCTTACTGTAAAATTCTGATGCCCTCAGGATTCTAGGCATTGTTGTAGGTCCCAGGATGCCTAGCGATCATGTAAGGACTGGAACTTTTCACAGGAAACAAAATGCATATGCAAACAGCACTCATCTTAAGAAAATATATGGAATAAAAGATGATAATATATTTTGTTGACAAGACAAGCAGGGAGAGCCTGATTTACCACCCTACCCTCACTCTATCTGCTAACAGTTTTGTTGGGAAGAGCTGTTCCTTGCTGGCATAGGTAATATGCAGTGCTTGGAAGACCCAGGCACTATGCAAATGCCCTACTTAATGCTGACCTTCATAGCACCAAACCAGGGCCCAGCAACCAGAAATTCCCCTTCAGTCTTGCACAGACGAGTCCCATTTGAAAGCCTGTCATTCTTCATCGGGAACTGCCACTTAACTGTCAGTAATATGGCTTTTAGAATTTAAATTGCAAAGGATGTAAAAATAATTCATAACCACAGGTAATTGCAGTTTATAATTTGTTTCCTCCTCTAAATGCTCCCCCCACAAGATTCTGAGACTTATCATCTGTGGTGATTATGAGTTCTCAGTTTGGAAGAATTGGTCAAGAAATAAATATTATTATCCGAAGGTGTAGTGAAGGAAGAGGAGGAGAGAAATTAGAAAAAAATTATTAGATTCTAAAAACTTTTAACTTAGTATTAAAATTTTTAAATATCTATTATGCTATGTTAAATACTTTACAGTTGTAATTTTCTATGGTGTGTTAAGAAAATTATTGTAGACTGGGCGACTTAAACAAAAGAAATTAAGTTTCTTACAGTTCCAAGGCAAGATTTGGCTTCTACGGAACCGTCTCTTGTGGGTTGCAAATGGCCGCTTCTTCCTGTGTCCATCACACATCAACATCCCTGGTGTCTGCTAGTGATCATCTCTTTTTAAAGATTAGTTTTTATTTATAATTATCTCTTTGTCGTGTGTTGGTGTGTGGGTATGTGCACATGAGTGCAGGTACCCCTGGAGGCCAGAGACCTTGGATCCCCTGAAGTGGGAGTTACAGGCAGTTGTGAACTGCCTGACTTCAGTGCTGGGAACCAAACTCAGGTTCTCTAAATCGAGTAGTTCATGCTCCTAACCACTGAGTCATCACTCCAGCCCCTCACATTTCATCATTTTGTAACAACACCAGCAAGATTAGGTCAGGACCCTTGCTAAAGGCCTCATTTAAACCTAATCATGTCACGTTCTATAGTTAGGGTAACGTTTTCAACATATGGATAATCTTTAATGAGCAGATGATAATGACAGTTTCCTTGATGATTTGATATTTGAGTTTGGACATTTACATACTGGTCAGCACATAGAAAAAGCAAGGGCCCTGCGGAATGTGGTTTTGATAAAGAAGTCCCTGGGATCTTTGCACTTGAAAGACATACACTTTCACTGTCAAGAGTCGCATAGCTGTCTACACTTATATTCATTAAGTTTAAATCCAATTACAAATTCAGCTCATTTTTGCTTGTCGTATCTCAAGGTTCACTTATGGCATGTGATTTATGATGACAACATGGCAATGCTAATACCAAACATTTCCATCATTCTAAGTTATTGCTGATAGGCTGTCATTCCTGGACAAGAATTTGCCCCTTTTAAGTCCTCTGATATTCTCAAGGGAGCATCGTAAAACCAGAGTCCTGAGCCCTGCTGTTCCAGCTGAACCTTCCCTCTGTCCTCACGTTCACGCAGGTCCTCGCTGCGGCTGCTTCTGTCTGTGCCTTTACTCCTCATTCTCTCCAAACTCCCCCGCCCTTTAACTTGTGCTTTTCCTCCTCAGCACTCCATGCTTTGGCTTCTGTTGCTCTCTTTTTTCTTTCTTTCTCTTTTTAATTTTGAATGGTGTGATGGTGCTCTCAAAGGATTTTTGTCTTCTAATCAGAAAACGTGTTTGGCAGAGGACAGTTGGGAATCACCTAAGCGGTAAACCTCTGGGAATGCGTGTGAGGGAGTGTCTTGGCGAGGTTAACTGAGGTGGGAAGACACCCCCTAAGTGTGGGCCATGCCATCCCTAGACTGGGGTCCTAGACGATATAAAAAAGGGAAAAGCACCAAGTCTCAAACAAACAAACAAAAAAGGGAAAAGCAAGCTGAGTACCAGCATTGCTCTCACGCTCTGCTTCTTGACTTCAGATCCAGCGTGACCAGCTGCCTCCAGCACCTCCTAGCAGGCCCTCTCCACGCTGACAGACCACAGTCTCGAACCCTGAGCAAAATAAACACTTCCCCCGGAAGTGGCTTTTCCCAAGCATTTTGTCTCAGCAATGAGAAAACTGATACAGAGAAGTAGGTTCACTGCTGTGATAACCCTGGCCGTGTAGTTCTTGGGAATCTGGAATTGACTAATAGGGGGATGTGGAAGAGTTTGGAAAGTTGGACTAGGAAAGTTCTAGAATGCTGTAAGCAGGGTAACTGCACCGCTGTGATGGGAATTTGGAAGACCACATATGCAGAGGGGCAGCCTGGCTTGTGAGGTTTCAGAGAGAAATGGGAACTCTATCTGGCACTGGAATAAAGACATTCCTGCGGTATTGTCGCAGTAAGTCTAGCTGCACTCTTCCCATGTCCTGAGAATCTGAGTGAGGCTCAAGCCAGGAAATGGGCTGACTTGTTTGCTGGAGAAACTTTCCAGACTGAATGGTATTGAGGCTATCTTCTCTTAGGATTTCTTTTGCTGGGAAGAGACGCCATGACCATGGCAACTTTTGAAGGGAAAATATTTAATTGGGGTGGCTCGCTTACAGTTTCAGAGGTTCAGTCCATTATCATGGTGAGCATAGTGGCATGTAGGCAGACATGCTGATGGAGTAGCTGAGCACAAGAATTCATATCTCTCTGCTCTTGACTGTGGATACAATGTGACCGGCTATCCCAAAGCTCCTGTTGCCACAGTGGACTATACCACTGAGCTGTGAACCAAGAGAAATCCTTCCATGATGGACCTTACCATTGAGTTTGGTTCACAGCTGGGCAGAAATGTTGCATGCTTCTCCCTTGGCAGCTTGTACAGCACGTTCCAGTACTATGAGAGTTAGTCCCCAAGGAGCTTTCAGGTCAGATACAGCTTGATTCCTCTGAGTCCTGTGTCCAAAGTGCATGACATGGTCAGCAATAAGGTTTTAACTCCAACCTCTGTGAAGCAATCAAGGGCAATAGAAACAACCTACACTGTTTGATGAGCCTTTATACTCCCCTGACCAACAACTTGCAAAGGGGCTTCTCATGACTGGTACTGAGGTCTTTATTAGTCTATGGTTCTCAGGAGGAGTATTATTACCCCAAGTGGAATAATTTCAGTTAAACTATATAAGCATGTATACATAGACATGTATATGTAGTAATTGTAATTTTAGATCAATGTGAAATATGATACTTTATGGCTTTTTCAAAAATTCTTACTGTAGTTTATACATCCCTCTCCTTCTGTAATAACCTGCTTCCCCGCTCCCAAATTACCCATCTCCCACTCACTCCAAAGCATCTCTGTGCTACTATTGCCCGCTATACCCCTCCCCATGGTCCCCTTTTCTTTTCCTAGCTTTTGTGGTTAGTCCAGGTTATATACTCGCATCTGCAGATTTGGGGCTAAGAATCACAGATGAGCAAAAACATTTGTTTTTTCTGCATGTGGATTACCTCATTTAATGCAGTATTTCCTGGTGCCATTCGTGTACCAGTGAAGTTCCTGATTCTATTCTGCTCGACAAATAGTATTACATTTACAATACAAATGTGTGCCGTACTTTTATTATCCATTATCAGCTGAAGGGCACTGAAGTCATTTTCATTTCCTAGCTATTGTGAGCAGAGTGACAATGAACATGGCTGAACAAGTATCTGTGGAGTGGGACGTATGTGGGAGAGTGGCAAGGCCAGGTCACACAGTAGGTTTGTCTTCAGCTTTCTGAGGATTCTCTACACTGATTTCCAGTGGCCGCATTTGCTGTTGGGTGTTTGGAATACCTTAGTCATTCAAACTGGGGTGAGATGAAATCTCCAAGTTGTTTTGATTTGCATTTCCCTGACTACTAAGAATGACGAACACTTTTTGAGCTACTTCTTAGTTATTTTTATTTCTTCTATTGAGAACTCTCTGTTCAGATCTATAGCCTGTTTTTAATAGGGTTATCTTTTTTGTTTTGTTTTGACTCTTTTTAAAAGTTATATTTATTTATTTATTTATTTTTGTGCATTGGTGTTTTTCCTGCATATATGTCTGTATGAGGATACAGGATCCCTTGGAACTGGGGTTACAGACAGCTGTGAGCTTCCATGTGGGTACTGGGAATTGAACCCAGGTCCTCTGGAAGAGCAGCCAGTACTTTAAACCCTGGGTGATCTCTCCAGTCTTGTTTTGACTCTTTGTATGTTCTGGATTCCATGTCGTCTTCCACTCTGTCAAGTTACTCTTCATTTGGTTGTTCCTTTAGCTGAACAGAAACTTGGTTTTATGTGATCTCACCTGTCTATCGTTGGCCTCAGTTCCTGGACAAATGGAACCCTATTTGGGAAGTTCTTTCCTACACTGAAATCTTGTATGCAATTGACTATGTTGTTTTCCTGGCAGCCTCAAAGTTTCAGGTTTCAAATCAAGGTCTCTCTGATACCATTAGAGTTAATTTGTGTGCAAGATGATATGCAATTTTAATTTTTTACATATAGACATCCAGTTTTCCAGCACCATTTGATAAAGATGATATTCTCTTCACTGTATATTTCTGTGAAGAATGCTGTGGGAGTTTTAATTGGGATGTAAACTGCGTCTTGTAAAATGGTCATTTTTATAATATTAATTTTAATTCTATCAACTCAGGGGCTTGGGAGGAGTTTCCATTTTCTAGCATTTCCTCAGTCTTTTTCTTTAGAAATTTAAAGTTTTCCATATAGAGCTCGTTCGCCTCCTTGGTTAGGTTTGTTCCAGATATTTTATTTATTTTGAAATTATTGTAAATAGTAGTATCCATTTATGTATATTTTTGGAGCTGCCTATTTGGTACTGGATAGCCCATTGGTATTCTTTTCCTCAGGGAAGCGTATATCTCTCACTCTAAGCATTCTTTAGTTGACTGAAGTTCTTTATGTTGTTTTGAGAACTCAAGTGTCATGCCATACATTATGTCATGTTACTGTCCTTGCTTGGTTCATGTTTGAGCATACTAGCAAGATGTTCACATTAATAGGAGACACAGTTTAACAGCAAATTCCCCTATCCTCTTGCTGTTACATTTCTTGAGCTTCAGATGCAGAAGTTATTTTGTTATTTTGTATATGTATCCATTGGGACCAGGCTCCACAGCTGTTTTGATTGGTTGTGATTTTCTGTAATGGAATCAATTTATTCAAGATTTCCTTAATAACTAGTGAAGACAAACATGTAGGGCTCAGAAGGAATTATGTTGGCTTAGTAAAGTTGTGGTTGAAGATTCATGACTTCACTAGCCCTGAGTAATTGTTTAGGTTTCTGGTACCAGCCACAATTTCCCTCCTGTTGAGCAGGTCTTAAATCCAATTAGAGAGGTATTGGTTACTGCCAAAATATGTGTGCCACTATTGCCATTAGATGAAATACTTTTTTGAATACTAATTGTATCTATGATATGGTTTACATATAGAATTGGAATTTTAACTTTTAGAATACATAACTTAAGTGAAGGGATGTGTGTAAATCTCTGTGTGTATGTGTCCCTGCTAAAAGATAAGATAAATCAACTAGCCAATAGAAGGAAAAACAGGAAATGGGGTATTGATGGAAAGATTAGGGAAGTAGTGAAAAGGAAAATGAATTATTATGAGGGAAAAGTCCTACATTGTTGAGAAATCTTGACATCAAGATTATTGAAAACAATTGTTCCAATCATTTCAGTGTCACCTAATTCCATAACTATAATTTATATGCCAAATTATCTTAAGTGCCTAAATATGTAGAGTAATCTCTATTTCTTTCATTTATTGATTGCTTTGATAGACTAGACAACTGATCATTTCTATAACTAGTGACACGCCTACACATGATCAGCCTCTTGAGATCTTCAGCCCTTCTAGAACACATAAAAAGTTAAAGATCCAGCATTCAAACAGTTCAGAGCATAGAACAGCACCAGTGATGCACTGCTTAACTCTAAGGGAAGACACAAGCACGAAGAATAATGGAATAATCTCATTGACTTGGTGTGAAATTGCAACACTATTTTTCTAGTCATGGCCCTTTAGCTAAGAATTTTGACTCACTGTCTATTAGGTTCTTCACTTGCCCCAGATCTAGCTCTGTTCACCACTGTGAGGTTACTTAAGACTGAATGTGACAGCTACACATAAGTTCCTAAATCAGCCTGGAGATATAACAGATAGACAGAATATGCCAAGAAATGAGCAGATTTGCAGAGATAAGAATAAGACAATAGTTCTTTGTGTTTGTGTTGGATAATAGATGCTGTGTAAATCTAACTTTACTATGACCTATACCTTTAGATAGAGTTTAAAAATATTAGATTCAAATTTTCATCTCAGACTTTTTTCTATAAATAGGATAGATAAAATGTAATGACATGATAATGTTCTTGTGAACACTTTCTGTCTCTTGGACTAACAAATTATTGTGTATAGAAATGTGTTTGTGGTTCTATGTGTTTATCTAGTGGGTGTACATGCAAGAGATAGTTACACAACTTTGGCATATGTATAAGTAAGTGGTGTGTATATGTGATATATGCATTTGTGGGTTGATGTGTGCATTATAGATAGGCATATGAACATGTATTTAAAGTGATCTTCATGTAGGCAATGTGGTATTGCTTGTGATTATATCTGAATGAATCTCTGTTGATAACATTTTGCCCATGAGTCCATTCTATAAATTCTGGTTTCAAAGCTTCAATTCTTCTTGTCTTCATGTCTGTTTTGGGATCTAAAATTGTCTTGTTCCAATACCAGTAAACAATAAATCTATAGATTAAACATTAAGGCTTGGCCTTTCTTCTCCCATTCTATAAAGGGAATATAAAGGTTAAATGCCAACGACTGTACAGCTAAAAGCTTTTCAAAGAATCAGTGTTAATTGTCTTCCTACTTATTATTCCCCTAAATGTTCTTGTAAAGCACCTAAAATTTTATCACCTCCTAACCATAGGGTATTTTAGATATTTAGTTAATTCATATTGAGAGAATTTAGCAGACATGTGTGTGTATGCATGAGGTGTGTGTGTGTGTGTGTGTGTGTGTGTGTGTGTGTGTGTGTGTGCAAATTTCTTCCAAATGGACATTAAAGTGATGTGGAAATTTAACTCATCTAGTTGAATCACTTCTTTTTAAAAAGTTCTTATTCTCTACTTGATTTCCTGGACTAAATAACCATTGATTGATATCCTCACAGCATGAAGTAATAAAATGATGTACTCTACACTTCTTGCATTTAAAGAAAGTGATTATAGTTGTTTTATGATCGTAGTGATTGCCCTTTTTATTTTAAAATTCTATGCCTGAAAATTATGTCATCTTGATCTCGAGAGGCACCCTATTCAATTCGCATGCAACAGTGAGCATCAAATTGAGGTAGAAAGTACTTGCACACAGCTTAGTTTTAATTAGAGATTTTTAAAGATACCATCAAAAGTATTCAACAGAGACTATGATTTAGTCTGTGCATTCATTTGAGACATTAGGGAAACTAAATGGAGCTATTTTGCTGATTTAGGCATTGTATAGGCTGGTGATTTATGTATTCTGTTTTTCAGTGTCTGAGACCAGGTGCTCTTTCATAATATCATCGGGGACTGACCTAAAATCCCCCAAATCCCTAAGTTTAAAACAGTGTCATAAATATCCCCAGAATAGGCCAGTAAAGTGTTTCTAATGTAATGTTTCTTCTTAGCCATTTATATGTGTGAGGGTGGTGTTAATTGTTAATTTGAGAGGGTCTGGAATTGCCTAGAAGGCAGTGTTGCAGATGCCTCTGAAGGATGCTTTAGACTGGATTGGTTTCTGAACTTGCTTGTTCAGGATGATCTTGATTAGGTTAATTGAAGTTAGGAGATTCTCTGTGATAGTGGGTAGTGCCGATCCCTGGGCTTGAGTTCTAGACTGCATAAAAAAATTAAAGTTGGCTGGGCATGAACAGTCACTGCTCTCCTCTTCCTGTCTATAGAGACAGTGCGACCAACTGCTTCAACCTCTTCTTGTCTTAACTTTTCTACCATGATAGACTGGGCCTCACTATGAACCAAACTAGACTCTTACTTCCTTGAATTGATACAAATAAATCTGTGAAGTGTGCATGTTTGCATGTTTGCATGTGTGTGGATGCATATGCATGTGCCAATGCACATAAAAATGTTCATGTGCAAGCCCAAGGTTGAGGCTGAGAGTCTTTCTTGGCCACTTAGTCACTGAGGCAGGGTTTTCAACTGAGTACCTTAATACAGCTAGTATGGCTAGTCAGCTTGCACCAAGGATTCGCAGTCTCTCCTTTTCCAGATCTCGAATTATAGATGTCCCAACCCTACCTCCTGGCATTATGTAGGTTCTGGAGAGCCAAACTCCAGTCTTCGTGCTTACATGGTGTATGCTTTAACTATTGAAACTAAGAATATACATTAAAATTATATGCATATAAAATCATTTATGTATATATATGATTATTAAGATATCAGTGATTTTATAAGTAAAACAGTCAGAAAGGAAAGGCCAAAGTTCACATTCCTTCATACATTGCTGATTGTTGATGTGTGTGTGTGTGTGTGTGTATGTGTGTGTATGAATACACACATGATATTTGTAATATTCCTTGATTTTTATTCTCTTCTGTTTCTTTCTTCATATTTTTTCATTTAACTTTTTATACATGTCACTCTCAGTTCCCTCTCCTTCCCTTCTTCCCCCACCTCCCAATCCTCCCAACCCCTCACCCCTACTCCATCCCCACTCTGCTCCCCAGAGAGGGTAAGGGCTTCCATGAGGGATTTTCAGAGTCTGTCACATAATCCTGGGAAGGGCCTAGGTTCTTCCTCATGTGTCCAGGCTGAGAGAGTGTCCTTCCATGTGGTATGGATTCCCAGAGTCCATCTGTATGCCAGGAATAAATACTGCTCTATTTTCCAAGGTCCCACAGATAGTCAAGGCCTCCTCTCTGTCACCCAGGTTCAGTGGGAGCGATGTCTGGATCAGTCCCATGCTGGTCTCTCAGTCATCAGTCTAGGGTCCATGTGTTCCCCCTTGTTTAGGTCAGCTGCCTCTGTGAGTTTCACCAGCCTGATCTTGATTCCTTTGGTCATCACTCCTCTTTGCAACTGGGTTCCAGCAGATCAATTCGGTTCACAGTTGTGGGTGTCTGCCTCTGCCTCCATCAGCCACTGAGTGAGAGTTCTAGGATGGCATATAAGGTAGTCATCATTCTCATTATCATGGGAGGGCATTTAAGGTAGCTTTAATGCCAGTTGTTGTCATTCTTGTAGATCTGTGAAGATCTTACTAGTGCCAGTTCTCTTCTCTTACTTATAATGGCTCCCTCTTTTATGGTATCTCCCATACTTTTCTTCTCTATTCTTATCCTGGCTCAAACTTCTTGCTCTCCCATGTCCTCCTCTCCCCTACTCTTTTCTCCCTCTCTTCCTCCCATCTCCTTCTGCCCTCCCCTTCTAACCCCCCCCAATCTAACTAGGAGATCTCATCCCATAACCCTTCTCCTGGTTACCATGCATATCTCTCGCAGGGTCCTCCCTGCACCCCAGACACTCTGACAGTGGGGTTGTGGGCTGGCAGTGCCCTGTTCTGTGTCTAAAAGCTATGTATGAATGAGTACATACCATGCTTGTCTTTTTGTGACTGGGTTACCTCACTCAGGATGGTTTCTTCTAGTGCCATCCATTTGCCTGCAAATTTCAGGATTCCATTGTTTTTTTCTGCTGAATAGTATTCCATAGTATATATGCACCACATTTTCTCTATCCACTCTTCAGTTAAGGGGCATCTAGGTTCTTTCCAGGTTCTGGCTATTACAAATAATGCTGCTATGAACATAGGGCACATCTTTTGGGTATATGCCTAAGAGTGAAATTGCTGGATCTTGTGGTAGACTGATTTCAATTTTCCTGAGGAATCTCCATACTGATCTCCAAAGTGGCTGCACAAGTTGGCATTCCCACCAGCAGTGGAGGAATGTACCCCTTTCTCCACATCCTCTCCAGCAGAAACTATCATTAGAGTTTTTGATTTTAGCCATTCTGATGGGAGTGAGATGGTATCTCAGAGTTGTTTTGATTTGCATTTCCCTAATGGCTAAGGATGTTGAACACTTTCTCAGGTGTCTCTTGGTCATTTTAGACTCCTCTATTGAGAATTCTCTATTTAGTTCTGTACCCCACTTTTTAATTGGATCCTTTGGTGTTCTGGAGACTTGCTTCTTGAGTTCTTTGTAAATTTTGAGATCAGCCCTCTGTCAAATGTGGGGTTTGTGAATATCTTTTCCCATTCTGTGGACTGTCATTTTGTCTTGTTTACTGTGTCCTTTGACCTGCAGAAGCTCCTCAGTTTCAGGAGGTACCATTTATTAATTGTCGATCTCAGTGTCCATGCTACTGGTTTTACATTCAGGAAGTGGTCTCCTGTACCAATTCATTCAAGGATACTTCCCACTTCTCCTCTAAGAGATTCAGTGTGGCTAGATTGATGTTGAGGTCATTGATCCATTTGGACTTAAGTTTTGTGCATGGTGATTGATATGGTTCTATCTGTTGTCTTTTACATGCCAGCATCCAGTTATTCCAGCACCATTTGTTGAAGATGCTTTCTTTTTTCCATTGTATGGTTTTAGCGTCTTTGTCAAAGATAAGATGTTCAAAGGTGTGTGGGTTGATATCAGGATCTTCAATTCGATTCCATTGGTCTACCTGTCTGTTTTTGTGCCAATACCAAGCTGTTTTCAGGACTATAGCTATATAATAGAGCTTGAAGTCAGGAATGGTCATGCCTCGGGAAGTTCCTTTATTGTACAGAGTTGCCTTGGCTATCCTGGGTCTTTTGTTTTTCCATATAAAGTTGAGGATTGTCCTTTCGAGGTTGGTGAAAATTTGTGCTGGTATTTTGATAGGGATTGCATTGAATCTGTAGATTGCTTTTGGTAAGATTGTCATTTTTACTACGTTGATCCTACCTATCCAAGAGCATGGGAGATCTTTCCATTTTCTGGTATCTTCTTTAATTTCTTTCTTTAAAGAATCAAGTTCCTGTTATAAAGGTCTTACACCTGTTTGGTTAGTTACCCCAAGATATTTTATGGTGTTTTGTGGCTATAGTAAAGGGTGATGTTTCTCTGATTTCTTTCTCATTCTCTTTATTGTTCATATATAGTAGGGCCACTGATGTTTTTGAGTTAATTTTGTATCCTGCCACTTTGCTGAAGGTGTTCATCAACTGTAGGAGTTTCCTGGTAGAATTCTTTGGGTCGCTTACATAGACTATCATATCGTCTGCAAATAGTGAAAGTTTGACTTCTTCCTTTCTAATTTGTATCCCCTTGATCTCCTTTTGTTGTCTTATTGCTCTAGCTAGAACTTTAAGTACAATATAAGAGATATTGAGAGAGTGGATGTCCTTGTCTTGTCCCTGATTTTAGAGGAATCACCTTTAGTTTCTCTCCATTTAGTTTGATGCTAGCTGTTGGTTTGCTGTATATATCTTTTATTATGTTTAGGTATGTTCCTGTTATCCCTGATCTCTCCAAGACCTTTATCATGAAGGTATATTGGATTTTCTCAACGGCTTTGTCAGCATCTAGTGAGATGATCATGTGATTTTTCTTTTTCAGATTGTTTATATGATGGATTACATTGATGGATTTTTGTATGCTGAACCATACCTGCATCCCTGGGATGAAGCCTACTTGATCATGGTGTATGATTTTTATGATGTGTTCTTGGATTCGATTTGCAGCATTTTATTGATTATTTTTGCTTCAATGTTCATGAGGGAGATTGGTCTGTAATTCCCTATCTTTGTTGTGTCTTTGTGTTGTTTGGGTACTAATGTAGTGTGGACTTGTAAAAACAATTTGGCAGTGATCCTTCTGCTTCTATTGTGTGGACAATTTGAAAGTATTGGTATTATCTCTTCCTTGAATTTTTGGTGGAATTCTGCCCTGAAACCATCTGGCCCTGGACTTTTTTTTGGTTGAAAGACTCTTTATGGCTGCTTCTATTTCTTTAGGGGTTATAGATCTGTTTAAATTGTTTATCTCTTCTTGATTTAATTTTGGTAAGTGATATCTATCCAGATAAATTATCCATTTCCTTTAGATTTTCCAGTTTAGTGGAGTACAGATTTTCAAAGTATACTCTGATGATTCTTTGGATTTCCCCAGTGTCTGTTATTACGCCCCCTTTTTCATTTCTGATTTTGTTAATTAGCATGTTCTCTCTGTGTCTTTTGGTTAGGTTTGATAAAGGTTTGTCTGTCTTGTTGATTTTCTCAAAGAACCAACTCTTTGTTTCATTGATTCTTTGTATTGTTTTCTTTGTTTCTGCTTTTTTTATTTCAGCTCTCAATTTGATTATTTCCCAGCGTCTACTCCTCCTACGTGAGTTTGCTTCTTTTTGTTCTAGAGCTTTCAAGTGTTCTGTTAATTCTGTAGTGTTCCAATTCTCCAGTTTCTTCATGTGGGCACTTAGTGCTATGAATTTTCCTCCTAGAACTGCTTTCAAAGTATCCCAAAGGTTTGGGTACGTTGTGCCTTCATTTTCATTGAATTCTAGGAAGTCTTTTATTTCTTTCTTTATTTCTTCCTTTACCCAGGGGTGATGCAATTGAACATTGTTCAATTTCCATGAGTTTGTAAGGCTTCTGCAATTTGTGTTGACATTGAATTCTAATTTTAAGACATGGTGGTCTGAAAGGTTATTCCAATTTTTTTTGTATCTTTTGAGGTTTGCTTTACTGGCAAGTATGTGGTTGATTTTAGAGAAGGTTCCATGTGGTGCTGAGAAGAAGGTATATTCTTTTTTGTTTGGGTGGAATGCTCTATAGATGTCTGTTAAATCTCAATGGGTGATAACTTCTGCTATTTCCATTGTTTCTTTGTTAAGTTTCTGTCTGGTGGACCTGTCCAGTGGTGAGAGTGGGGTGTTGAAGTCTCCCACTATAAGTGCATGGGGTTTAATGTGTGTTTTGAGTTGTAGTAATATTTCTTTTATGAATGTGGGTATCTTTATATTTCAGGCATATATGTTCAGAATTAAGACTTCTCATTCCTGATGGATTTTTCCTATGATGAATATGAAATGACCTTTTTCATCTCTTTTGATTAATTTTAGTTTGAAGTCTATTTTGTTAGCTATTAGGATAGCTACACCCGCTTGCCTATTATGTTCATTTGATTGGAAAGTCTTTTCCCAACCCTTAACCTTGAGGTAGCATCTGCCTTTGAAATTGAGGTGTGTTTCTTGTATGCAGCAGAAGGATGGATTCTGTCTTTGTATCCATTCTGTTAGCCTGTATCTTTTTATAGGTGAGTTAAGACCATTAATATTCAAGGATATTAATAGCCATTGATTATTGATTCTTGTTTGCTTTGGATCCGTCTGTGGTGGTGGTTTTGTGTGTGAGTTTTCTTCTATTTCTGATTTCTGGTAAAGTTAGATTATCTATTTTCCATGTTGTTTTGAGTGTAGTTAACTTCCTTTGGTCAGAGTTTGCCTACTAGAACTTTCTATAGGGCTGGATTTGTGGTTATGTATTGCATAAATCTGTTTTGTCATAGAATATCTTGTTTTCTCCATCTATCGTGATTGAGAGTTTTGCTGGGAATAGTAGTCTGGAATGGAATCTGTAGTCTCTTAGTGTTTGTAGAACATCTATTCAGGACCTTGTGGCTTTCATAGTTTCCATTGAGAAGTCGGGCATAATTCTGATAGATTTGCCTTTATATGTTACTTGGCCTTTTTCCTTTGCTGCTTTTAATATTGGTTCTTTATTCTGTATGTTTGGTGTTTTATTATGTGGTAAGGGGACTTTTTTTTTTTGGTCCAGTCTATTTGGTGTTCGGTAAGCTTCTTGTAGTTTCATAGGCATCTCCAGGTTGGAAAAGTTTTCTTCTATGATTTTGTTGAGTATGTTTTCTGCACCACAGAGCTGGGCTTCTTTGCCTTCTTCTATACCTATTATTCTTAGATTTGGTCTTTTCATGGTGTCCCATATTTCCTGGATATTTTTGTGTTAAGGATTTGTTGTACTTAAAACTTTCTTTTCTTGATGAATCTATTTCCTCTAGTTTATCTTCAGTGCATGAGATTCTGTCTTCCATCTCTTGTATTCTGTTAGTTATGCTTACATCTATAGTTCCTGATTGTTTATTCAGCCTTTTGATTTCCAGCATTACCTCAATTTGTGTTTTTCTTATTGTCTCCACTCAGCTTTCAGGTCTTGAATCATCTCCTTCATCTGTTTGATTGTTTTTTCTTGGCTTTCCTTGCTTTCTTTAAGTGATTTGTTGATCTCTTTTATTTTTTGGTTTGCGTTTTCTTCCATTTCTTAAAGGGATTTTCTCATATCCTCTTTGAGGGCCTCTATCACTTTCAGGAGGTTGTTTTGAAGGTCATTTTTTCTGTTTCACCTGTGTTGGTACATTCCGGTCTTGCTGGTATAGAGTTTCTAGACTCTGGTGGTGTCATGTTGGTTCCTCTGTTATTGGCTGTGTTTTTATATTGCCTTCTTCCCATCCTTTCTTTTAGAGGGAGCTTGTGGAGTCTCTTCCTCTTCTTAAGCACCAGGCAAGGACCAGAAGGGACTGAAGACTTAAGCACAGGGCAAGGACCAGAAGGCACTGAAGACTGAGGTGTGTGCAGAGTCAGGGTAATCCTGCAGGGACGGGCAGGTCCTCTCTTGAGCACAGGGCAAGGACCCTCTTCTCTGTTTCTAAATATTATTACTGCTACAGATATCTTGAGATTTAATTTATTTTGAAAAATAAACATAAATCTTATATATTTATTATTCATTTATCATTTATTATTAATTTTTATGTTTATTTATTATATGTTCATCTATTCATAAACAAGTGAATTGCCCTTTATTAACTAGATGAATGCATTTTGTGTTCCCTTATTTAAAAACTTGATTAAAGGATTACAATAGTGCAAAAGGTCTTGATAATCTTTGATATTGGCTGATAAATACCGAAAGAATATAGAAGGTTCTATTTTTTGGAGAACAAAAGGAAAATATTGATCACTTATGCCATGTGGGCATAGATACTGAATGTAAGACATGGAAAACTACATTTATTTTCTTTTTACGAAGCAGTCTAGTGAGTATGTCTTCTCTCTTTCCTTTTGGGCCACCCTACTACTCCTCAATTATACCTCCATAACATAAGCATCAATGCTTACAAGACCATTTGGAAGCTGGTGAGTAAAAGTGATGCTAGGGACTAAGACTGGGAGGAGTAGTAAATAAGAGGAAGAATAACCAGAGGAGAGGAGAAGGAAGGAGGAAGGACCAGCTCCTGGCTCTGCTGCATTTCTAAGCCCTCCTTAGGACTAAGTAAGGTTATCCAACTAAATCTGAGCCAATGGTATGCGCTGAAAGGAAACAAGGAACAATTCATCAATACCTCCAGTAGGATCTTCTACTCTTCTTTCCCCATTTGCTAGATGGATTTTGATGCCATAACCATCTAAGAAATTATGCATTGAAAATGTTAGAATATCTATCAACCCTAGTCCCTAAATTATTGAATGATGGTGAGGAAGACTTTTATCTACCACAGATCAGACTTTGTATAAGTGGGGAGAAGGAAAAGAGGGTAGAGCAGGCAGGGGTGGTGGTGGTAACTAAGGATGTTTGAAGAAACCACATGGAAGCTTACTCTTTTATTAACTTCATGTGTGTGCATGTGCATATGTGTGTGGTCTGCGTATGTGTGTGTATGCATACATATTTAGAGTTACTCTAAACAAGAGATTATATTTCTCCCAGGAACCATAAGAAGTATAAAGGACACTACTTAGTTTATTTCCAAATAAAAAGCCCAGTGCCAGGTATGGGATAGTTACCCTCAAGCTGATGGCGACAAGTGAGATGCCCAAAGCAATACAATAATGCTCCTTGTTGCCTACCAGCACTTGACGGTAAGATCTTATGGCTGCAATTACCACGCATATTGGCCACAGGATATGAATAAATCAAGTTGGTACTGATCAGGAGAGTCTCTCCTTGCTGGTTCAGCTTATGTGTATCTCATGGTGTAAAATGCAGTCAGTCAATCCATCTCCAAAATGCCCCCACAATGTATCTATTCCAGCAGCTATCAAAGCGTTAAACCCAAAATCTCTGAAGTTCAAGGAAAACTCCGCTGTGGGTCCCTAAGAAATAAAAAACTACTTAACAGTTTCCCAAGATACAATGGCATGGGATAAACATTCCTATTCTCAAAGAATGGGATAGGGAGTAGAAAATAATTACCCCAAAGAAAAACCAAAATCCAGCAGGGCAAGCAGTACATCTTGTATGACCATTTCCAGCTTCTAAGGCACACTAACATCTGAGGGAAGGCCAAGCAAGAATAGACATTTGGAACACTGAACAACTTCTTGATATCACTCACATAATTTAATCATAATCAGTTTTATTTGTTGTAAAACAAAGATAATGATAATTGCCTTGCCATACAGGCCTCCTCCTGGATTTATGATCTGGTGACTGTGCCAACAAACAATGAAGAAGCTAGAGAACACCGATTGTATTTGGTGAGGTTATTCAGAAAAGGCTTCTAAGCATATAAAAAATAAACATTTTTGTCTTGATAGCAGATATCAGTTGTTTTGCTGACATTTAAATCCTATCTTGACATAATGCCCAACACACGAAATAGTACACAAAGTAATAATAAAGAAAATGTCAAAATGTATAATGGCTGATTCTCAGCTGGATACAGCATTTGTCAAGTATCAAAATACCTTTTGGCAACTTGGTTCTTAAATATCTAATATAAATTCACACAGTGCACACTCAATGTTAGTTTCCATTCTTTCTAATTTGTTATGTTGGAAACATATTTGGCAGTCACCACCATGAAACAAAATCATATACTCAAACAGTGATATTAGACAATAACCTTTAAAAACAGAAATCTTAAATCCATTTGTCTCTTAGATAAGAGGACTGTTTTACATAACCTTCTCATCTAAAGGAATGTAGGGATCAGAAAGTACACCCTAATTTGGCCATAAGTCTACCATCCCTGAATACATGGTTAATTCTCTCAAGGAAAGAGAAATGCACCGTTTTTTTACTTTCTCGAATGAACATGGACTTTTTTGAGACATGTAAACCTTTTAATTGATATGTAGCCACACATAGAAGGAAGTGCACAAATCATGAATATAATCTGTGTGAATTTTGCTACCCCAAACCCACAGGGGCAGCAGCACTCCATCCTGGGTGCAGAAAACTATCTCAGAAAACATGTCATTGCTGTCCAGAGACTCTGAAAGACATGAAGTTTAAAGGTGGTAGAGAAGAGAGATTTCATGGCATCATGGTGGAACCTGGGTGTTACTAGCTGCTTTTAGCAAATGTATAGTGTTATTAGTAGTGAAGGCTAACAGAATGGACAACATATTTGAAAAAAATTGGAGCTTGAAACCAGTTCACAAACAAAAAACAAACTAATAAACTAACAAATATCAAAAACCTGTTTAGTATTGAGGAGTTATCCTTGAATATTGAACAAATACCCCAGGAAAGAATGGGTGCATTATATCAACCAGCATGAAATCCGGGTCAGCACTCAAGTACAGACTGTGAGACTACAAACACTTGGGTCATTGTAATCATTTCCAGCTCAGCTGAACTAGGGAAGCTGTCCTAAGCTTTGTGTTCTTTTCCTTTTATGAAGGAAACATTGCACAACTGTGAATCTCATGTGGGCAACCCATGCACAGAAAATATGTGACCTCGAAGAAAGAGCAACCATGAGATGCTGCTTTGTGGAACTAGGACTTCGTGGGAGGGACTTAGTTCTCATATGTTCTTTAGGGAGGAGATGCCCATCCCTGAAATATGCCCCTGAAAACCTGCTGTCTATCCTTAAATACAACTGGCTTCTAGTAGTCTCTGGTCCAACTCCTGAGGCTTCTGATGTCTTTGGTTAAATATCTCAGGAAAGGGGACCTGGTTTTGCTGTGAAACATTCCAAGCACCTGTCTTAGCTCAGAATATGAGTCCTTGGTATCCTGGCCTGTCTTGACCTGTATTTTGGAGGTAAACTGACCAAGATTGGAGATCCTGGCATGTCCAGACCTGTATATAGGGGGTAAGCTGACCAAGATCGGAGATACTGTTCATTTCAAGGAGAGGGCACAGGGTCATCATCTACTCAGTCTGGGATGTCAGAACCACCATGAGCAAACCTCAGCACCCACTCACTGTGCTGCATCAGGAGCCTGATACCTAGTGCTGGGCCTGCTCACTTTTATCCCCAGGATAACAATCACCTCAGTTTCTATGCTATAACTACTTTTGCTTGTCTTGGTTTAGAACTCATAATATAACCCAAGTTATCTTGGAATCCTCAGTAATCCTTCTGCTTCAGCCCCATGCACTGTGACTACAGACATGGAACTACATGGCTGGCTCCAAATATTTCTTCTAAACTGGAAGTTAGATTAACGATTACTTTATGACGGAATTGTGACCTTCACATTGTATCTGTTACTCCAACGTTAATTATACAACAACTGATCATTATAAATGTTGGCTAGTTGGTGAGTCCCTTTTCCACTTGTGAAAATTTTTCCAAAAAAGCAAGTTATTAGAAATTTGTAGTAACTATTAAAATTAGTTATTAGTTCTTCAAGAATGTCACCATTTGATAAGACCAACAACAACAAGAGAATAGCTCAGAGAAGAGTTTGAGGGTACTGTTTCAATATTTTTGAAAGAAGCCGTAATAATGAGGCAAGATACTGTTTCTGCCAATATACATGAGCTACACAATTACTCAGAAAACAACCTTAGGAATTGACACTGCGTTGAAGAGGTTGTTTTATTGTCCCATGAGGCATATTACTGGATCTCAAGGGTAGAAAAAGAGCTAGGAAGATATTAAGCCAGAATATGAAGGATGAACATTCACCATGTGCTCAGCAGCCTGGAAATTATTGTTTAATATTAATTTATAGATGATTGCTGAGCCAAAGGACATAATATCCATTATGGAAATGTTCAGTCATGGACGCTGTGTCCCAACACTTATTAATTCCAAGCTGAATATCAAATGACATGCATCCCAAACTGAACGTGTTCAAATGGACAAACACTTTGGAAAAAGCAAGAGCAACCCACCACTAGCACATTGAGTTCTGCAAACCAAAGAGTACTTTTATCCTGAATGGAATTAAAGACTTAAGGAAATAAAGGGGAGTGGGGCCAGCGTGCATATGGTACAGAGAGAGGGAGAGCATCTCTCTAAGGCTGTGGCACAGCTCCATGTGCAACACTGCTTAGCTGTGCTCCTCAAGTCCTTCAAGTGCTCAGCTGAGAGACGGCTTTCTGTGTGGTTGCTGCATGGCAGTAGGTGAGTCTGTCGGGTTCTGCGGCTCATCTGCCCACCTTAGCACTTGCAAAGTACATGGGTTACCGTCTCTGTGCAGCCCTGGGCTTTAGAAAGTTTACCAAACACCCTTTTTCATGTATTAGCCCACAGAGCACAGAAATTATTTCTACTTTACATGGGTTCTTGTGGCTCTAAAAGAGTCCTTGTCACATAAAAATTGCATTTGTTGTTTCAAAAACCTGTACACTAAATGGATGGTGTAAGGAATGTCATTTGTTCCCATTTCCCAGACCACAGGCTTTTTTCCTTTTCAAAACCAGCACAGTGTTCAGTGTGGTGGAGATGTCTGTCCTTAAATTGATCAATATCTGAGGAAAGAATGGGTGAATTATATCAACCAGCATGGAATCCGGGTCAGCACTCAAGTACAGACTGTGAGACTACAAACACTTGGGTCATTGTAATCATTTCCCTCTCAGCTGAACAAGGGAAGCTGTCCTAAGCCTTGTGTTCTTTTCCTTTTATGAAGAAAACACTGCACAACTGTGAATCTCATGTGGGCAACCCATGCACAGAAAATATGTGACCTCGAAGAAAGAGCAACCATGAGATGCTGCTTTGTGGAACTAGGACTTCGTGGGAGGGACTTAGTTCTCAGATATTCTTTAGGAAGGAGATGCCCATCCCTGAAATATGCCCCTGAAAACCCACTGTCTATCTTTAAATACAATTCGCTGCTAGTAGTCTCTGGTCCAACTCCTGAGGCTTCTGATGTCTTTGGTTAGATATCTCAGGAAAGAGGGCCTGGTTTTGTTGTGAAACATTCCAAGCACCTGTCTTAGCTCAGAAGATGAATCCTTGGGATCCTGGCATGTCCTGACCTGTATATAGGGAGTAAACTGACCAAGACCAGAGATACTCGACATTTCAGGAGGAAGTCAGACTGTCACCATCTTCTGGGATGTCAGTCTGAACCTCCATGAGCAAACCTCTGCACACCTGCCCATGCTCACTGGGGTCTGGTACCTACTGCTGGGCCTGCCATCCTTTAGTCAGCAACACTTTGAGAGCTTCACATTAACAATGCAAATATCAGTCATATTTTTATCATGCCAGTTACTCAGAACAGTAGGACTATTTGGGGATATGTGTCCTGCCTGGTCCTCAAATGTTGACTGTGATTATGATCAGACCACCACTTTGTGGAGGATAGCCTCTTCCAAACGCTGCCAGGAGGAGAGGAGAGAGGCAAAACTCCCCTGTCCCCAATCCTCAGAAATAAATGATATCCAAGAATCAAAGGCCTAGGTGTTATATTTTTTAAAGCTTCATGGTACAAAGAAATACATACTGACCAGGAGGTAACATTTATAAAATATAAAACCTTAAATGTGATTTTTAAAAAGTCCATCTAGAAGAGAATCAGGTGGAGATGGAAATAAATCAATGAACAGCAAAGACAACGTTGATGACACAGACTGTGAGCAGAAAGCTCCTGACCACTGTGGGGAAAAGGCTTGTGTGAGGAGGAGCCATGAGGAGATCATTCATGCCAGACACCTTGGAGAAGAGAGCTCGAAAAAAATCCCTTAATTAATAGCAAAAGCTGAAAATACATCTCTCCCTCACAGCACACAGAAAGTCAATTTCAAATGGATCAGAGACTTTAATATAAAAGACAAAACTTTTAAACCTTTTGGAGAAAATGCACCATAAAGTTTTCAGGCTCAGTAGCTGTGGCGTGTGGAAACACCACCAGTGGGCAGAGAAGAAGGTGAGGTAAGGAATGTCCCAGGACTCTAACCTCAGGGATGACACTCACGTGACCAGGAGATGAGGCCAAGCTTTGGAGTCATTGGCTGCCTTCATCTCCCTCTAGGACCCATTTTCTAGAGACAAGACAGAAAACAGATCTTTAGGGTGTTAATCCACAGCCTTTGGCTTCATGTCTCTGAACAAGGCAGAGTTTACAGGTTCAATTCCTGATTTTTCTTCATGTAACATGCAGTCCTGGCTGCTGACAAACAAGTATTGCATCACTTGCATTTCACCCCTTCACTGTGGCATGGAACAAAGGACTAGTATTCGGAATATATAAAGAACTTCCATAAACATATAGAGACTGAAACTGAAAATAGTAAAATGGGCAAAAGTCCTAGGTATTTTTACAGAAGAGGAACTCAAAACATCAGGCTAATATAGGAAAAGGTAGCCATCATCATTAAGAATCAAGAAAATGTAAATCATAAATCACAATAAAATTTCATATCTCAGCTATCAGACTTTTTTTAATGTTAGCTCTCTCTTTGGAATCTGTGGTGTCATTCTAACTTGAACAGTTTAGTCAGTCGTAATGTTTGTACTAATATGAAATAATATCAACTAGAGAGATGCCTTAGTGGCTAAGAGAGTGTATTGCTTTTCTAGAGAACTCAAGTTCAGTTCCTAGCTCCCATTTCAAGCAGCTACATCCACCTCTGATTCCAGCTCCTCTGGTCTCTACGGGCACCTGCACTGAGGTGCACACACACACACACACACACACACACACACATATATATACACATAAACACACATGCACACACACACCTACACAAAGGTGCACACACACACATACACACACATATATACACATAAACACACATGCACACACACACCTACACAAAGGTGCACACACACACACATACACTTAAAAATAATAAAAACAAATCACAGCTAATCTTTTTAATTATAGTTTTTCTTATCATTTTAATCTGGATTTTAAAATTGTTACTACTACTTTTGAATAAGGAAATGTAATTATTATTCTTGTGTATTGAATAATTTCAATATGCAATTACCTCACTATTATTTAAGAGAAGGATTTTCTATTTTCAAATTAATATTTATGATTATTTATAAAAGCTTAAAACCTTTGCTCACAACTAACATTTTTAATTTAAATTTCTCATCTTGAATATTAGTTGGCTTTTATGAAATACTTCAGAAATTAGATTATTTTCAATAATTGGGCAAATTTATTAAAATTTTTAATAGTTTTAATACTTGATAAGTTTATTTTCCAACAAATGACATTTTTAATTTTTCTTTTTTCAAACATGGGTTACATGAGTATGGTATAGAATGTTCAAACAAATTTATTAAGTATAATATAAATGAATAAATTTAAATTTTGTGAGTCATTTACTTTTGAACTATTATTAAGCAAGTAAAAATTTAAAAATTTTATAGACCAGTGTCTAAAGTATGTCCTTGTACTATTTTCCTCAATTTGTAATGCATGAGTAAGAAAAAGAAAGACTTTTGCACAATTCTAATAACCTATAATGTTTTTCCTTTTTTATTTAGGATTTTGATAATGTTTATAGAAGAAATTTACATTTCTATAAAAAGCTTTTTAACATACAATTTTCAATATGTTAAAGAATAATATGTTATAAAACCTGTCATTTTTAGTTCATTTGTGTGTTTTTTTGCATTTTTGAGAAATGCACCATTTGCAAGGCTTTAATTTTTACATTTTTATTAGGAAAGGCAATGACGACTGTCTTCTCCATTCTCCTCTACCAGAGAGGTAATCTGTTCTTGTGTTAGAGCATTGTGTCTCTCTCAGAAATGCTGGAAGCTGTCATGCTGTACACACAGTTCATACTTACTACATCCTGCATCTGGACGCACCAGGGTGTTCTGTAAGTGAGGCTATTATCAAATGCAGAATCAATTCTCTTTAGAAACAGACTGAGATACAGGGTGCGAAAAAGAAAGAGTACCTACTGTATGGAAATTAAAACAGCCACTGCAAAGCTCAACAATGAAACAGCTCAAATTACACTCCCAGGCAGAAATACCACAAATGGCTCCTGGCTCACAAAGAAAATCAATCCAAGAAGATGTGCTGATTTACATAGCTGATGTGGCTGAAAAATTGGCCTGGGGAGAGCAGAGCTCTTAGCACACAAAAAGGCAGGTGAAGAATTAGATCTGAATTAAGAGATGGCTAATGGAGAATGAGCTTTTCTGCGTGACAGTGACACAAAAGGGATGTGGACCAGCAGCAAGGACAGGGCCAGCCATCTGCCTGCATCCCTGCCTGAGAGCTTCTCCAAGAAACCTCTGGTGCAAACACAATTTAAGAAGGCTTCCTTACAGACTGTAATGGGCACCCAGAGGTGACCATAAACTTGCAAATGAAGCCTGTCACTTAGTGCTCTCTTTTCACAGTCTCTGGGTTAGGTGTTATGCAACTTCCATTTCTTTGGATCAAAAACAGGACACTTTGATGTACCCTTTTATTAACTTCACTGGTTTTTAAATTGTCTGAACTGTGGAAGTCCATGACAATATGTCACCCTGTTCATCACAACTTTTTTCTCCTTACTGGTGCTGAAGACCAGATGTAATAGCCTAGAAACTGAAACATGCCCCCTTGTTAAAGCACTGCTTGTCTAGAGCAAATACCCAGGAAACTCGTGCAGTGTGTTCCATAGTCCCAGGGATGGTGCATGGCTGCCTCTCATCTGGATTTTTCAGGTGCACGTCCATCCATGTGTTTCCAAGGATCCCAGAGAGCCTCTAAAGGCTTTGCCCTGCCACATAATTGCCACCCAGCCTCTTGTTTCCTGTCCAAGGGTAAAGCTAAGGCCTACAAGATCAGAATTGGTAAATCCTGTTAGCATTTCCAATACTCCTCCCACCTCTCTCTCTGTCTTTCTCTGTGTCTCTCTCTGTCTCTGTCTTTGTCTCTGTCTCTCTCTCTCTCTCTCTCTCTCTCTCACACACACACACACACACACACACACACACACACACACACTGCACTTAGTCTACCAAAAGCCATAGTCCTTTATCTCATTGTAAAGTCTGGGAACAAATATTAAGAAGTGCCTACCCTGTGCAAAGTGAGACATATCCATGGGCCATGTTCTTGTAGCATAATAAAGACAAGTCTGCTTTTTCCAATTTGGGTTCAAGTTCTTAGACCCACCTTATGGCTTAACAAATTGTTCAATTTCTCTATTATTTTCTTCATGTCTGAAATATTATATAGTCAGCATTCACCATGGACCATACTGGCCTCCATATTACTGACAGGAAGCCAAATGCTGTACTTCTTTGTTGCAGGAAGCATCTTGTGCACTGCAGAATGCATTGATTACCTCCTTAGCCTCCTTAGCCTCCCTTCCCAGTGTAATGCCTCCAAAGTGTCTTCAGACTGGCCATGTATTCCTGGGAGAGGCAACATCAATCAGTCCATCACCTGACATCGAGAACCACTGCCATTTCATTTTGAAAAATGCCAGATGCTTTCTAAAAATTATTTGACTTAGAATTGCATGCTCTAGTCCAGTAGTTTTCAACCTGTGGATCGTGACCCCTTTGGCAAACCTCTCTCTCAGAAAATATTTACAGTATGATTCATGACAATAGCAAAATTACAGTTGTGAGGTAGTAATGAAAATAATTTTATGGCTGGGGGGGTGACCACAGCATGAGGAACTGTATTAAAGCATTAGGAAGGTTGAGAGCCGCTGCTCTAGTCTTCCCCACCTGGAGGAGTGTAGGTCCTGTTGTATGCCCATTATATGTGTTAAAACACAGAGACACTAGTTACTCTCCTAGAGGTTGCAGCATACAGAGGCTAAGCTTGGACAGCCAACTAGAGACTACATTCCAAGTGTGGACTTTTCCCTTGTGTGTGCGTGCACCTAGAGAAGATTATAATGCCAGCCTTACAGAGCTGATGTGAGCATTCATGACTCAGTGAACACAGCCAACTGCTCTTGTCATAATCAGGAGCACAGTGTGTTCCTTTTGTCAAGCAAAACTTTACTCACTGGGTTTCAGAGCACCTCTGCTCCACGGCAGAAGAAGCATCTCGACTGGACTCCTTTTCTCATCTGCCAATCGCTCTTCAGATCAGTCCCCCATCCCATCCCCATATGTAAATGTTCAGAAGAAAAAAGAGTCAGTGTGGAACTAGCTGTCCCTCAGTGTGGCTGTACATGAGATTACACAGCAAGTTTGGCAATACCTGTCATAACCTGACTTTTACCAGAGATTATGTGTTGCCTGCATCAGGATTATGCCTGGGGGAGCAGAATCTTAGAAGACGCCCAAGTGGTTGTAGGAGGCAGTCAAGGCTTTGAACCACTTACTAAGATAAATCTTCAATACTAACTCGTTAGTCCTTGTGATTTTAATATAGGTTATTCATCAGATTAGGTGTGTTTTATGTCACCAACAGGCAACTAACAGAAAATTTTCTATATAAAAACAAACGAGGATCACTCCGTAACTAAGAGTCTACAAAAAGAAATGAATGCACGACAAAAGAACTGGAATGTGGGTTTCCTTCCTTTGTCAATATTGCCAATTCTATATGAAAGGCCCTCCTTCTGTAGGCAAAAACCAAGCAACAATGGACAAGAGGAGTTTTAGAGGCTAAAACGAATTAAAATATAATGTTTAATGTATCAAACTAACAATGTGAATAAATAAAACCAAGGTAGTCCTCTGGAGTACTGTGCTTCTTCCCACGAAGGTGATTGTTGAGGGTATATTAACACGGAAAGCCAATCGCAGTGTGTGGGTCAGTGAATCCAAAATGCTGCAATAAGCCACGCCTGCGATCTCACTACTCAGGAAAATGAGGCAAGGGGGTTGCAAGGGCAAGACCAGCTTAGATTACACAGCCAAGATAGAAAGCAGAGAGTGGGGAGGCAAAGAAAAAGCAAACACCATTACCCTCTATTTTTGAAAACAAAATCAAATATTCATGGGAAAATACTTAAAAGATTTTCTAGACGGTGGAGTTGAGACTCATCTCTTTCTACTTATTTTATGACTTTTGCAATATTTATATATGACTCATATGATAAAGATATAATTAATACTGTTTTTAAGATTAAACTCCTATTCTGATTTTGTGTTTATGAAAGCATTATTGTGATGTGGGATGTGGCAAGTTTAGTAACTCTATCTCAAAATGGAAAGTTTATCCTAACTGGCTTTAGGCATCTTATCTCAAACCAGTTAAAAATAGTATTTGTATGGCTGGGGATGTAGCTCAGTGATACAGCACTTGCTTAGTTTGTGCAACACCCAGGATTCTACACACACACACACACACACAGAGAGAGAGAGAGAGAGAGAGAGAGACAGAGACAGAGACAGAGACAGAGACAGAGACAGAGAGAGACAGAGAGAGACAGAGAGAGACAGAGAGAGACAGAGAGGGGGTGAGGGAGAGATGGACAGACAGACAGAGACAGAGAAATGGTTACACACTGTTAGTACAGTCTTAAAGCTGAATTATGGCCACAAATAAGATCAGTCCTATGACAAATGGGCTAAGGGTCTTGTTCCCTGTCCCCATGGCATGGGTCTTCCTACACCATGCCCGCCTCCTCATGCGTAGGAGCACATGCATGCATGTAGCTTCATGAGTGGATTTTCATCTGAAGGCCTTGCCTTGCCCACTGTTTTCCTGATTTGGGCCATTTGAAGATTCAGGCCACTTAACCATGGCATCAATTTTGGACTAGAAGGCTTTATGAGCCTGTTAGAGGAAGCAGAGAAATATTGTTAAGATCATCTAGAGACAGACCACAATTGAGCTACATTTTTTGTTTGTTTGTTTGTTTTTGTTTGCTTTTGCTTTGGTTGTTTTTGTTGTTGTTGTTGTTGTTCCTTGGTCATCCTCTGAAAATAAGACACCTCAGCAATGCAGAGCTATGCACGTGCTAAATATCCGTGGTAAATGAATAGAAGGAATGAACAACTGGAAGTCTTCTGTGCAGTAAAAATGACTCCTACTGAGTGTAGGGCAGGTCCCTCTGTGGATAAGCTCATTTTTTTCCTCGTAGATTCAGACGTTTTCGCAGGTGAGTGACCTGTGAGCAGAAACAATTCTCAGACTCCCTCTCCAGTTCATATGACAAGCTGCATGTGAATACCTCCTGAATGAAATGAAAATGAAAGAAAA
Organism: Mesocricetus auratus; assembly: GCF_017639785.1. NCBI lineage: Eukaryota > Metazoa > Chordata > Mammalia > Rodentia > Cricetidae > Mesocricetus > Mesocricetus auratus. The sequence continues at coordinate 24,388,438 of NW_024429184.1, forward strand.
GCTGACCTCTACAATATTTGATTTTTATAGGGTCCTGATGTAATTTTCAAAAGTAATTTTATGTTCCGCTACATGGAATGTGCCACGACAATGATTTAGCCACCACATTTGAGAATTAGAAACATCTTCAGTAAACCATTCAATGCTCCTACTTACTCATCTCTCTGAAGCAAAGCAAATAGCTCTCACATACACAGGATTCCACTGTGTGTGTAAGATCTTCAAAGGCAGTCGTCTGTCGTTTTCCTTAGTAACCTCTTTATTTGTGAAAGTGGAATTAGGAGATTATTAATTTGATCCCAGGTATCAGAGCTTGTAAATATCATAATATGTTATCATCCTGTTGAAAAACTCAAAAGTAATTCCCTTAATACATTCTTTCTAATCTCAGTCAAATCTAAAATTAATCATCTATAATTATAAAACCTAATTTAATTAAAACTAGCTCTTCACCATCTGGTCTTATTTGTATAAATTAAAAATATACCATTTCATAAGAAATTCCTCCATTTAACCAATTATGTTAAGTATAATTATTATGTAATTAATCTTAGTTCAAATTACATTTGTTGTCACTTGACAGAAAAGTAATTTATGTGATAAAAAACCAGTTGACCAGCTAATTACTCTGCCAATTGGCGTGTTTTATCTCAATGCTTCACCATTTTAAAAAAATGTATCTTAGAGAAAAGTGTCCTTTGCAAATAAGAGACTAGCTGTTATTAGAGCAAAATAAACATGAGATAACATTTGAGGTGAATCATTACATCTTGTGGTTTCAAGACCTTTGGATAAATTAGGAATTATTAGGTATAAAGTGATGGTAAAAACAGACCAGCCATTATACAACTGAATGCATTAAATAATGAAAATTCCTCAGGAAACAGGACCTGGGGAAGCATGTATACACACTGTTCAGAGCCTTCCTGCAGAGGTCTAGCTCCCCTCTTTGTAACTGAAACACCTAGTAGAAAAGGTATCTACTGATCCTAAAAGATGCCTTTTGAGCTAATGCTCATTTCTGCGCATTGTCTTTCAAAGACTGACAGGAAAATCAATAATGCTATTCTAAAAGTTTAGAGTGCATGTTGCGCACCTGCAATCCTACCATCTGGGAGTAGGATCAATGAAAGAGTGGCGAATTTCTTAAGAAGAAGAAGAGGAAGAAGAAGCAGCAATTTTGAAGACAAAGCCATCTTGCTTAAATGGTAGTTGGCAATAAAAATAGGAGAGCAAGGTAAGAAAAAAACCAAAATAGGAGGATTTGCTTTCTAGTACCACCCAGTGCTGGATGCCTAGGGCTCAAGAGAAGAGAACAGAATGAGGCGTGTGTCCAAATCCGGGATGCATTAGGTAGGACAAAGAAAGGAGCTAAAGACATAGCAAGCACCCAGTGTTTCTCTTTCTGCTCTGCTTATTTTATGCTACAAGCTGGTCTAAGGTGAGTACTCCAAAATTGTTTCCACTGAGGAGACCATGTGAGAAAATAGTTGTTTGTTTTTTAAGTTTTCAATCATTCCAATTAAGGACAAACACAGTGTGGCAAAGGTTTATAGCCTCAGCATGATTTTAAAATACTACTATTATTATTTCTTTGAGAATTATGGAGTATTTTGATCTTACTCACCCCCATCTTCTAACTCCCCCTAGACCCACACACCCTTTTTCTACCCACCCAACTGTGAGTCCTCTTTTTTTGTAGCAACAAAATAAAGTTCAAGTCTATCTTGTACTGTCCATATACTCTTGGTTCTTGGTTGTATGGCTATTCTCTGGAGAATGTTTCACCTGCCAGGAGCTACATCATTAAGGGAAATTGCCTGTCTTTCTCCTAGCAGCTGCCCATTGCCAATAGCTCCTCATTCAAAGAGGGGACTTGATGCCCACCTGCCTCCTGCATGCTGGGATCTTGTCTGGCTTGAGCTTACACAAGTATTATGCATGCTGCCACAATCACTTGAGTTCCTGTGTGTGACTGCCTGTTTTCTCCAGAAAACAGTTTTGCTATAGTGGTCCACCCCCTTTTCTGGCTCATACAGTCTTTCCATGCCCTCTTTCTAGATGATTCAAATCCTGTCAGGAGGGAGAATGATGCACACGCCCTGTTTAAGGCTGAGCATTCTGCGGTCTCTTGGTCTCTGAGCTTGGCCAGTTGAGAATGTCTGTGCTGATTGTCATCTACTGCAAAAAGATGCTTCTCTGATTGTATTGTTTTAAGCGGTGCTTCTCAACTTTCCTAATGCTGTGACCCTTTAAGACCCTTTAATACAGGTCCTCATGTTGGGGTGACCCCCTCCCAACCATAAAATTATTTTTGCTGCTACTTCATAACTGTGACTTTTCTACTATTATGAATTGTAATGTAAATATCTGGTTGCTATTTTTTTATGATCTTAGACCACTCCTGTGAAGGTGTTGTTCAATACCCCTAAAGGGGTCAGGACTCAGAGGTTGAGAACCATCGGCTTTAAGACCATAAATTATATAAAATTATAGTATTATATCAATGGTTTGTCTCCTAAATTGCATAATTCTGCTTGCAAATGAGCACCTTGGTCTTAGGAAACACACGCTGTTGCACTTACAGGTAAGCAAGATACATTTTGAAAAAACACCTCTCTCCCAAATTGTTCAGAAGGGAAAAATACAAGACAGATGCACTAAAAGTCATGGAAGCAGTGGTGGAGTTCTCCGCACTGATTTGAAAAGATTCCTGGATAAAAGCTGCAACGAATAAAGACAGTAACTTAGAAAAGCTTGTGGTCTGTGCACAAGCTAAATCACAAGAGATTTTAGCTCTGCGGTTAGGACACAGCCTTCATTTCCTCATGCCTAGCCCCAGCTGGGCTCCATCATAGTGTACAGAGGGCTCTATAATGTGTCTGGTGAGACAGAGGTGTATCAGTGAAGGTGTGAGCTACGAGAGAGAATTTGATATAAAGAATACAACAGCTGATGCTTTGCCTCTAGTGGGAGCAGAAAACACTTAGGTTTTTGTTTTCTGTGTACACGTGTCTCTGCAGTGAAGCACCGCCCCCCCACAACTCTTCCACTGACTTTCGTGAAAACCAGATGGCACCTCTCAGATGGAATACCCATGACTACAAAGGTGGTACATGGGTCAGTGCCAAGATGATCACTTACATGGCATCTGCAGATGGTGATCTACCACATCCCGAGGCAAGAATAATGAGAACAGCCTCCACTTCATCATCATCTGAATATCCAAACAAACACCAGGGGAAGTTAATGAAACCAGCACCGGGCATGTCCTGGGGGAGGAGGGCTTACCTGGGTCTGAAGAGAACTGCAGTAAAGCATATGCAAAATGCAAAGCTTAGCTTTTAATTGAGAACTAAGAGTGGTGGATTTTTTTAAAAGGCGACTGGGAAACTATAAAACATAATACAAAAGGAAGACTTTACTTTTGTCCATGAACTTAGCAGTGAAAATCAGCATGCTTCTTGGACATTGCAGCAGTGGGTAGGATCTCTAAAATTAATAACAAAAGGCTTTCATCAGGAAGACCAGGTGGATTTCATGTACCTTCAGAAACTGAAATGACAGTTTCCATAATTTATACTACCAGTATGAAGGGCAAACAGAAAGTGTGATTAAATAAGGCTCAATTATTACAGCTGTTATTTCTGGTTCTGAACTGCAATGTGATAAATTAACTAGTTGGCTTCTAAGTTCATAATCAGTGGCACAATCATCATCTAACTTTCCTGAAATGATACCTTTAAATGCAGGTTTGATATCCTGGGCTGTTTCATACATGCATCATGCTTATTGACAATCAATTAGCCTGTACTATAGAGAAAGAAAGACAGAGTTATTAGGTAGGTGGATGAAGCCAAGGAAAGCAGGATGAATGGGTAGATGAAGACACAGCTAAGAAGATGACAAGAAGAATGGAAGGCTGGCTAAGCAAACGAGAAGAAAAGAGAGTAGAGAGATGTGATGATGGAAAGAGGGATGGTTGGAATGATAAGAAGCCAGGTCTGACCTACAACAGCAGTGGAAAGCCTTTCCCATTTGCAAAGCAGAGTTATGTGAGAGTATAGTTCTTAAATAGACCATGTTTCATAATTGTAAAATCGAATGAACGGCAGCCTTCAAAGATGGCTCGGTGGTTAAGAATGCTTGCTGCTCTTTCAGAAGACCCAAGTTCAGATTACAGCTCCCATACTGGACAGCTCACAAGTGCTTGTAACTCCAGTTGATGAATGCTGCCTTCAAGCCTCTGAGGTTACACACATACATGTCACATACACACACACACACACACACACACACACACACACACACATTTAAAAACAAATGAAATCTAAAACACCTGATAGATGGCTACTTCAACCAAGGCAAATCAGTACTTTGATAGCAATTCTTTTAAATTCAATATTTCTATTTCCCGTTCCCTGATTTTCCTTTAGTCACATGTATGTAACTCATTGACAAGTCTTTGTAGAAAGTTCTAAACCAGTAGTTTCATTTCTTTAGTGCAGTGATCCATTAAGTTCTTTATTTGATGTTTTTATTCAGCAAACATTGGGTCTCCACTCTGTGTCAGGCTGCATGCTGGATTATCGCTAGCCTGGATAGTTTTGTTCTGGTGGGAGGAACACTAACTAAATCATCAGAGACAAACACTTAGTGATAAAGTACAGAGATTGTCATGATGACAATGCAAGTGGAAAATTGAAGGTAGTAACAGGTTTTTGAGAAATCTGAGACATTCCACTCAAAATGTTGTATGTGAAAGTAAGCCAGTCTTTGGTGAACTAAGTTTACACACCAGTTGCACACCTTGCCATTGGCTTTGCTCTTTCTTTTAGTAGTTATGTAGAACGTGGACTTACAGGCCTAGAAGCATGGCAGGAATCCAGCAGCAGCTCTCCTGGTAAATGCTATTAGTCACCTCCCTCCCATTATCTCATGTATCAGATGTAGAAATAGCTACCCTCTCACAGAGCTCTGAGGCTAAATGAAGTATGTTCTGGGCTGTGAAAGTGATGTGTTTACAAGGGCTCAGAGCTGATTGGATCCCTTTCCACTGACGTTGCTAGGTCTGATCAAGATGATTGGGCAGTCTTTAATATCCAACAAGTATTAACTCTCCACATTCTTCTGTAAAAAAAAACTAAAATGAGTTTTATATAGGACAAACAGACTAATGGCGTAGTTGTATTAATTCCCTTAGGATATTCCCCACCTGAGATTATTTTTATCTCTAGTGGTGGATAAAAATGGCACCTAGTAATAACAGGGAGGTAGCTAGCATACACAGAATATTAACACAAATATCAAGGTGTCTCTTGCACCTAAACCAGTCTTTAGCAAGGGTACTTACAATATTCCAATGATGCCCCTAACAACCAGTGGAGAGTCTTTTGCTCAGGACACAAACTACACAACTACAGGTGTCATTCCAGTAAACACTTTGGAATGTGGAGATTTATAGGTTGTCTCATTTACCTATTGCTAGAATATAATTCAAGCTCAAAATATTGGTCCAGGCATTCCTAGCCACATAAATTCTTCCCAGACTCTTCTCTGCATCTGTTCACTGGAGATCATAAGATTCACACAGTTGTCTCTGGAGACAAATCCATTTATTACACCATGGAACTTCATTGTATCCCACCATAGTCACCAAAATGTTACCTTTGAAGTGGGTCAGAATAACTGAAACTAACAAATGTGCTTTCATTTGGTTGTCCTAACAAAAAGTCGAAATATTCCTAAATTTGCAATGAAGAACCCCTAAAATAGGCATTTCTAAATCATACATTTCCTCCAGGAATTCCAACTCATGTGTTTGTCCAGTCTATACTACAGCAAGGTTCTCTATCCTGTTATTGATGAAGAGAAGAGATATCTAGTACCTACCCTCCATGGCTTTCAATTGTATCTTTCCCATAGGACCTGGAGTTTCTTGGAAGTACAACAGAGATACATTCCCTAAATGGCTACATCTTATGAAACAAGATTGAAATTCCCAGGGAAATGGATGGCACTAGGAGAAACCATCCTGAGTGAGGTAACCCAGTCACGAAAAGATAAACATGGTATGTACTCACTCATATATGGATTTTAGACATGGAATCAGGGGAGTGCCAGTCTGCAGTTCCACTGACAGAGAGTTTGGGAAACAGGAAAGAACCTAAGAGAGACATACATGGTACCCCAGAGAAGAAGAATGAGGCAAGATCTACTGAACAGATTGGGAACACGGCGGGGGTGGGGGGAGTAAGAGCTGGAAAGAAGAGAGGGGGAGAAGAGGAGAAGAGAGTAGGTCATGGGGAAACAGGAAGGTTGAGTGGGGGGTAGAATAAGGGGATAACAGGAGAGAAATACCACAATAGAGGGAGTCATAGGTTTGAAGAGAGATCTGGCACCAGTGAGACCTCTATTGATCTACAAGGATGACACCAACTGGCAAGATAAGCAATAGTTCCTGATAGTGAGCTTGACAACTACCTTATTTGCCATCCTAGAACCTTCATCCAGTGACTGATGGAAGCAGAGGCAAACACCCACAGTTAAACACTGAACTGAACCCATGGAACCCAGCGACAGAGAGAGAGGAGCGATGAGCAAATGGGCAAAGAATGGGCTGGCAAAACCAGCAGAGACAGCTGATCTGAACAAGGGGGGAGCTCTTGGACCCCAGACCAACAACTGGTAGGCCAGCATGGGACTTATCCAGACCCCCTGAGTGTAAGAGTCAGTGAGGAGGCCTGGGCAACCTATGGGGCCCTGGGCAGTAGATCAGTGTTTATCACTGTCATACAAATGGACTTTGTGTGTCCATAACACAAAGAGGGATGCTCTCTTAACCTGGACTCTTGGGGGGAGGGCCTGGACCCTGCCCTGAGCAAACTGACAGACTCTAGATATCCCCTATGTGGAAGGAAGTGGGGATAGGGTGGGAGGCTGGGGGGATGGTGGGAGGGTGCGGGAGGAGGAGAGGGAGAGGTAACTTGGATTGACATGTGACGCAAGCTCTTTTCTTTAAAAAATGTAATAAAATAATTACAAAAACAAAAAATGAACAAAAAACAATATGTATATGTATATGTATATGTATATGTATGTGTATACATATGTATATGAGAGTGACCACAGGCACAACAGGAAGAAATGGGTCCCACAGCAAGTTTTCCTGTTCCTGATGATCTATGTTCAAGGATTCACTGTAGCCTAAGCAGGAGGCTGAGTCATTGCTCCGTACTTACAGGGGAAGTCCCAAACAACTGTTCCAAAACACCGAAGTGCAGAACCAAAGCTTCCTGTGTGTTTACACATACATCACACAACCTCCCATGGGCAGTAAATCATCCCAAGATTCTCATACCACTTAATTCAATGGCAGTGGTTGTTTTGTATTGTTTGGTGAATAATAGCAAAAAAAAAGTTGGTCCACATTCAGTGTAGACATATTTTTCCCATACTTGGGGGTACAGGTGAAGAACCCCTGGATACGAACAGGTGAGTGGGTAGGTCTGATGGAGAAGCTCTGAACTCTGTGTTGACACAGGCTGGGAAAGAGGTTAGTGGCCGGGCAAAGATTCCCGAGCTCCAGTAGTTCCTCTGATCGTACACTGGATACAGGGAGAGAATGCAACTGTTTTCTGCCCTCCATTTCTCCTTTCCAGGATGCAGAAAACAGTGGCAGAGGCACAAACGACACCTGGTCCTCTGCTTAACATCTTAGCTACCTTTGAGCATCTCCGCAGTAAAGTTGGGAAATAGCCACTGCTGATAGCATTGGTTTTTCATTTTTTTCTTCCATTTTTTAAATTTCATTTCATATTCCAACCACAGTTCTCCCTCACACCCCTCTTCCAACTCCCTCTTGCCTCCTCTCACCCCCTTGCCTCCCACCTAGCCCACCCCCAGTCCACTCCTCCTCACAGGTACGGGCCCCCTTGAGGAGTCAACATAGTCTGGCTCATTAGGTTGGGGCAGGGCCCAGTCCCTCTCCCATGCGTTAAAACTGGGCATGGCATCCCATGATAGGGAATGAATGGACTCCAACAAACTAGCTCATGTACCTAGCTTGTTTCTTGGTCCTATTGGCAGGGACCCCTCTGATAGTCCAAGCTTCACAACTGTCTCCCACATACAGAGGGCCTAGTCGGGTTTCCGGAAGTCTCCATAGTTGTAGGTCTAGAGCTCATGAGTTTCCAAGAGTTTGGTTCACCTGTCTCTGTAGATTTCTCCATCATGATCTTGACCTCCTTTGATCATATATTCCCTTCTCTCTCTCTTTGCCTGGATTCCCAGAGCCAGGCCTGGTTCTTAGTTGTGGATCTCTGTGTCTGGTTCCTGGTTACTGAAGGAGGGCTCTATGATGATAGGTAGGGTATTCATCAATCTGATTACAGGAGTAGGCCAGTTCAGTCATCTTCTCTACTATTGCCAGGAGTCTTAGGTGGTGAGGCCCTTCTTGTGGATTCTTGGGAGTTACCCTAGCACCAGGTTTCTGTCTAAGCCTATAATGGCTCTCTCTATTAAGGTATCTTTTTCATTGTTCTTCCACTGCAGAGGGCAGGGTTAGTGATAAGGGGGAGGGATGAGAACATGAGATGGTTTTTCATTTTTTTTTAAGCTCATGATATGTGTGTTTGTGGGCAAATGCATGCTGGTATCTACAGAGGTGGTAAGACGAGAGGGCTCAGGATCTCCAGGAGAGGGCGTTACGGGCAGTTGAGAGCCATTCTGTGTGGTTGCTGGGAGTCAAAAGTGGGTCCTCAACAACTGCAGCACACACTCTTAGATCTGAGCCATCCCTTCAACCCAAATGCCTCACTTCTATGGAAAACATGCTCATGTTTCCAAACTAGTTTACAAGTGGAATTCAAGCACAATGCATGTGTAAACTAAAATTCACCTTAAAAAGTATTCCCTTTAGTGTGAAATAAAAAAATTCTTGATACAGTTATGAACTTTTTTGTTCTTGATATATTGTCTCTCAGGGTTGTTTGCGGCCATCCCCTTGCCTGGAGATGCTCCCTTCTGTGCTGCTGACATCACTCAGCAGCTAAGTGTACTTATTCCTACACTTGATTTCCAGAACCTAGGAGATCTGACACCCTAGTCTGACTTCCACAGGCTTGTATGTAAGTGATGTACATTTGCACACACACACACACCCCACAAATAAAAGTAACTAATAAATCTTGAAAAATAAAAATTTGAACTTTTGATTCTGTGTACTTTCTAAATGTTATTAGTTAATACATAAGTAATTTATGGCATTTTAGTTGTACTCTGTCATACACTGAAATTTTCACAACAGTGCGAGCTGGGAATCGGTTATTATTTCTATTTTTAAATGAGGAAACCAAGGTTCAGAAGCTTGACTTGCTGAATGCCATGTACCCAATAAGGGAGTGGAACTGGATGGCAGCCATTGCCTGATGACAAAGCCATGTGAGCCTTCTCCGCAAGAGACTTCTGAGAGTGAGAGCATGGCTGACCGAAAGGCAAGTTCTTAATCGTTTTTTCTATGCAGGAAGCTGCTAACGGGCTGCTTGCTTAGCCAGCTTGGAAACCTTCCCTGTTTCCTGTGATCAACACTTGGCTTACACTTGTGCAGTCAGCAGCTTGCCTTGGATGTAGAGTTTGGGCATTTTCTAAGCACAAGTATAATCTCCATAATGAACTATTAAAAAAACATTTGAACCAACAATTTAGGGTTTTAAAACAGAATCTTAAAGCCATTTGCTTCTCTTTGAGCACTGTCCACATCCTTCTCTGGTTACCAGTAAGCAAAGGAAATAGAAAACATTTGCTATCAGCTACTACATAGAGATCCTGACAGATGTGATTCCCAGGGTGAGAACCAGAGGAAGCAGCACCAGCTAGTGTAAGTGGGTCAGGGGAACAAAGTCGTTACTAGCACTCTTTGATGTGTCCTGAATCTAATGTTTATTTCATTAATAAACAATTATACTCTTACAAATGTTCAAGGAAGTGGAATGTATAAGAAGTTAGAATATCACATCACACTATTTAACAAATGTCAGCATTAATGCTTTTACTGCTTTCTTCTACAATTATTTCTTGCTACACTTATTTTCTATAAGCCAATGCTACATCTCAGTCTTTGTATCTATGAAATTTGTATGTTTGAGATCCAAATCCTTCTCTAAAAAGCACAATTTTTAAAAATATCTTTTAATTAATTCACTTTAGCATAGAAAGTAATGAGTTACATTGTGGAAATTTATGAATAATTTGGAGATCCCCTAAAAATTTTAAAGAATTTATTTTGTCATCTCACTCTCACTGATGTCATTGTCACCACCACCTTTTGAAAACATTTCTAACCATCCTCTTTAATATTACTGACATATATTTATATGTATACATATACATATTATATATAAAACAGGCACCAGATAAACAGTTGTTGGTTAAGTGGGAGATGATGTAACTTGGTAAGTAATAATTTCAGCATTTAGTCTGTCAGGACCTGTGTCATTCATTCTAGGGGAGATGCTGGAGTCAGAGAGAACAACATGAATACTGTTATCACAAAATCTTTGACAGAGTGGTGACAATGATAGTCAGCACAAAAGCAGAATTGATTTGACAATTTTGGGAGAAATCCAACACAATCAATCATTTTGAGCCTGGTGACTGTGCTAGGGGAAACGGAATAAGACTAAGGGAAGAGTTAAGGAATGTGAGATGAGAATAGGGTGTGATGGGGAGATAATTATTTTTCAAAGTGTTAAGCTTGAGTTCCAGTGGGGCACCAGGTGAGGCATTCTACCAGGTCTGTGTAAGGATGGAGTGTGGGCCTGTCTTCACTAACACAATTTCAAGATTGTGTGGGGTGACTAAATGAAAGAAGATGGAGAGAAGAGAAGAGGAGGAGTGGAGAGAGGAGAGGAGAGGAGAGGAGAGGAGAGGAGAGGAGAGGAGGGGAGGGAAGGGGAGGGAAGGGGAGGGGAGGGGAAGGGAGAGGAGAGGAGAGGAGAGGAGGGGAGGGGAGGGGAGAGGAGAGGAGAGGAGGGGAGGGAAGGGGAGTGGAGGGGAGAGGAGGGGAGGGGAGGGGAGGGAAGGGGAGGGGAGGGGATAGGAGTGGAGAGGAGAGGAGAGGAGAGGAGGGGAGGGGAGGGGAGAGGAGGGGAGGGGAGGGAAGGGGAGGGAAGGGGAGGGGAGGGGAGGGGATAGGAGAGGAGGGGAGGGGAGGGGATGAGCTGGCCCCTTGGCAAAAGAAGGATAAAGGATAATTAAGAAATAAGAAGAGAAGCCACAGAGCCCCAACCAAGGAAGCAGCCATGCCTAGGAGACACTAGACACCCATAGCCAACAGGGATGCAAGAGAAAAAGTTACCAAAAGGAAGTCTGCTGGGCTTCTCCACAGAAGTCTCCAGAGGGGATATGTAGAGGAAGAACCAAACACACCAGGGCAAAAGATTTCAGATCACTACAGTTCTGAGAATCTGGGCCAAGCTACCCCAGAGTCTTCAGTTATCACCACTGTTCAAAAGTGTTGCTGCCTCAACTTCTTAAATATATATATATATATATATATATATATATATATATATATTGCAAAAGGTTTTCCTCTCCCAATACCCTTACATTTCTTTCTTCTTTCCTTTCCTTTGTTTCCAGAGAGATACCAGGTTGGACATTCTTTTCTTACAGTATTGTACAGCTACATTCTTCCTTCCCAGTCTCGTGATCAAGGTTATCTGTTGCATCATTATTTCTTCCCTCGAAATCTCTCATCTGATCTTTCCTTTTATTCTGTACTACTTCCTGTGAAACAATCATTTAGCTCCCCAGGAGCAGATTCTACTCACAACCGTACATTGGTTTAGGTCTGAGCTTGATTTTAATGTCAAAACTTATTCTTGATCCTGTACAGTTTAGCTCTAATATAGTTGAGATAATTATGCTCAAGTACAGTACATATTTGCTAAGGTTTAGCACAATGCATGTATATACATGAATTAGTAACATGTTTTGTGACATCTCTGGATTTAACTTCTTAAAAGTTACTTGTTGGCAAAGCATGTGTCATCACAATATGATTGAATCTTATATAATTTACGCATTCTTTAATAAAGAATTAACAATGAGAATTCCATTTCAGCAAAGAGAGAATCATTCAGTTCTGAACTTTGTAATACAGAGTTTTATGTCCTTAATGATACATGGACTGTGGTAGACTATGTCAACCGCTGCAACTGAAATAATTGTCACTTTGAACTTTCTCTCCCTTAAAGAAGTCTTTCATTTTATTTTTAAATAACTTGGTTTACTTCTTCTCTTTTATAAACAATGTTACTTTTCTTCATATTTTGGTAGTTTTAGGCCAGGACGTGGGCAATGATGAATACATGTGTTGTTGATATGTTTTAGATAGGAAATGCAAAATATCCAAGTAAAAGGAGAGCTAAATGTAAGTTTATGATCCTGTTGTAGATTTTCTCTCTGTGGAAAATTTCACAAATGAACCTCTTCTTACTTTGTATTTACACTCAACTTTGTAGGTGTTGATATTATTTTTTAACTTTTAAGAGTTTTAAAAAATCATCCTTACTTTTGCATCCTTGGAAAAAGAAGGGGAAAGTTGTGGGTTTTTTTTCCATCAGTGTCACAATTAATTCCAGGCTAATTATGGCAACAAAATTTTCTGAAGGATAACTTGCAGAGTGGTAGTTTGGTTCATGGTTTATGCTTAACATAAGCTTATGAATTTGAAATAAATCTGGCAAAACATGTTAGGAGACAAAGCTCTATTATCACCAAGCTCTAAGCTGTCATTTATTCACTGAGAAAAAAACTCTGGAAGATGCTTGCCAACGAACCAGATGTCACCATCCCTAGACAATTATGTTCCACAGCTTGGCACCTGGGGCCCACAGTCATCATCCAAGGAGGAGAAATAGAAAGTAGAACATTGTGGCAGACTTCAGATTCCAAACGGCTCATGGTTAAACTGGGGGCTGAAAGGCAGCCTTCTCAGGTAGCTGTAAAGAGATGTGAGGAGGCAAGCCTGTTGTGCTCTACCTGCTGAGTCCATCCTGAAGACGATCAGAACCTAGCAGTCCTCCATTGTACATGACTGACATGGGGAACTGACTAGACCAGAACCTAGCAGCCCTCTAGTGTCCTGGCTGACATGGGGGTTGGCACAACTACTTTCTGATAAGGCTTTGACTGCCTCTTCTCTTGGGAGAAATAACCAAGGGAACCCTGAGGTTCTTCCTTCTTTGGAAGGACTGAGAAGGCGAGAATAAAGACATACTGCTGGTTTCAGTGGTGTACTGTCCACAATATATGGACCTCTGCACAAGATGTCCTTTTGAAACCTGTCCCATCTGAGGAGTAATCTGTGATTGAGACACCAGAGATCTGCCTCTTTTCCCTCAGCCAAGAAAGGGAAAATGAACTTCCTCTTTTAAAATGTGTTTCAATTTAGAAAAGCCATTTTATGATGCGAACATCATTAAATAACCTAATTTATCATTTTTACGTACATGTGATCTAGATCCAAGAATTAAAGAAATAAATGGAACTTGAAATAAGTAATTCTCTTTAAATTTGTCTTAAAGTTTCTGGTATATATCTATATCTAATATCTACTCCATGTGCAAACATTTACAAGCAGGCATTTATCATTTATTCTCATACAAATTGGGTATATTCAGACCAAAATTAAGGTCAAATATTAGATTTATTGGCACAAACTACAACTAAACAGAAGAAACAAATACCGGGTTACACAAGAATTATTTTTCCCAAATTTTCTTCCTTCATAAGACACAGATTCTGAATGAGAGAAAAGAAATTGTAAAATAAATGAATAATTATGTTGATTGTGCTTAGTAAATGGTTGTCACATTTTTCCATGATCAAAGCAGCTGCTTATAAAATTGAGAAAATATTTTCTTAGTTTTGAATAGCTCTTAATATTTTTACATAGAGCTAATTTTTCCCTAAATAAGCCTAAAAGTTTACGAATAGTACTTTCCACAAATGAACCTTACCATATTCCTAAAATTATCCTACATGTACATTAAGAGTAAAGATTTTTTAATATGTGATTTCTATAGTTCTAACCATCTAGTTAACTCACATACATTAGTTCATAGACATACTATATATAAAACATATAACTATTTAAATACTGATATGTCTAAAGATTATGATTCCAGACTGTCTTCCCATCTGAAGATACTCATGCTTGTTACTTCACAATGAAATAACACTTGCTGCCGGAAGTGCCTTGCTTCTAATATAGTCACTTTCAGATGGCTTGTTTTATCCTGTTTTACTAAGAGTTATAATCTTAGTTGCTGTGAGAAAACATCATGACCAAAAGCTACTTGGATAGAAAAGAGTTTATTTCAAGCTTACTGTTCCACATCACAGTCCATTATCAAAGCAAGATAGGGTAGGAGCTCAAGGCTGAAATCTTGAGGCAGGAGCTGATGCAAAGGCCCTGGAGGAGGCTGCTCACTGGCTTGTTCCCCATGGCTTGCTCAGCCTGCTTTCAGAGGACCACCAGCCCAGGGATGGCATTGCCCACATTGAGCTGGGCCCTCCCACATCAATTCTCTCACAGGCCAGTCTGATGGGAGCATTTTCTCAATTGAGAGTCCCCCTTCCAAAATGACTCAAGCTCGTGTCAACTTGGCATAAACTATCAAGGACATAGATCTCTTTTTTGTTTACTATTTTGTTCATCCCTAAAATCTCATATTAATACATAATATAAACATAGTATAACTTTAAAACTACCACAGTCTTCAAATTTTCAATATTTCAGAAGTCCGGGCTCTTTAAGACATCCAAAATCTGCTTCAAAGTCTAAAGCCTTTCTAAAACATTTAAACTATTAAGGAAGAAGGGATGGAAATATTGTAAGCACCAGAATACCAGGTCATCTGCTGGGAAACAGTCTCTCCTAGAAATGGACGAATTAACAAGAGCAGAAGAAAAGCTGTATTAATGGACATGTTAACATGGAAGGGAATTTCAAGACCCATACCTCCATAAAGGACCACAAGCAGCTATGAACTTCTGGAAGGATAATTAACTTCCCCTGGGGATAACCCCTCTTATTGGCTGTCCAGTGAAGACTGGTCAGTCTTGAAACCATATACATACAACAACAACAAATGGACTCGGTAGGTAGGGGTGTGTGTGTGTGTGTGTGTGTGTGTGTGTGTGTGTGTGTGTGACAAAATAAAATAAAAAGAGGATATCAACTTCAGAGTATGGGACATGGGATGGGTTTGAGACAGGATAGCTGGGAGGGGCTGATGGAAGAAGGAAAGGAAAGGAGATGTAATATAATTTTATTTTAACTAAACATAAAATAAAAATCCCTATTTTTCTGAAATTATCCAAAGTATCTGCACAGTTCCAAAGTCTCTTAACTGTGGATTCCTGTAAAATCAAAACTAAATTAAATACTCTTTTACTGCAGTAAGGATGAACCAGGGCATAGTCATAATCTGAACTAAGATACCAGACTCCGACTATGTAAATAACCCAGTGTCTAGTGTCTGGAATTCACTCATGGTCTTCTGGGCTTCAAAAGGCTTGGACAGCCCCACTCTCCTGTCTCTGCTATTCACGGTACACATGGCTTGTAGGGTTAGGCCAGCTCCATTTCACACCTGCGGCTGTCCTTGGTAATTGTCCTACGACCCTGGCTTCTTCAAAATGCTGGGATCTCTACTGCAAATGGGCTGCACCTTCATCAGTAGCCTCTCTTGGGCTCTCTTCAAGGACTCTAACCTGGCCATACGGTGCCAGGCTTCCTATCTCTATGTCCTCTTCACTACTGGGGTTTCCACTGCAGCAAAGGCTGCACCTTCACTATTGGCCTCTCCTGTGCCAAGCCTCTTTGGCTGTTCTCCATCAACCCTTCACGCCTTTAAAACAAATACCACCAGGGAGACTCTCGCATACTACCAAGTTCACCTGCCAGCATCGGACACACTTGGCCCTATCTGGCCCCCAGCTTCTGGATGCTGACCCTGGAAAATACTTCCAGAAGAAGAATCTGCCTCAGTGATGTTGGTCTCTCATTAATCAGAGCTAATTTTTCAGCCCCAGATGTCCAGTACTGATTGTCCAAATAAAACAGAGGGTGGTTTGTTTTTCTGTTTGTTTGCTTGCTTGGTTTGGTTTTGGGATTTTTTGAGACAGGGTTTCTCTGTGTAACCCTAGGTGTCCTGGACCTCTACAGACCAAGCTGGCCTGGCACTTATAGAGATCCGCCTGGCTCTGCTTTCCTAAGTGCTAGGATTAAAGGTATGTGACACCACTGACAGGTTCAACATTTCAACATCCCCAACAGTGTCCTTAAAGGACTCTCAGACTTCAGGCCTCCATCGTCTGCACTGCTCTCAGCATTATCTTCAAAGTACCCATAACAACTCATGAAGCTCTGAACGCTCAATGGCTTCTCCATGGATCCGAAAATTATAAAGTCCTGCCTCCATCCTCCCCAAAACTCGGTCAGGTCACAATACACCACTTCCGGTACCAATTTCAGCATTAGTTAGGGTTTCTATTTCTGTGATAAAAACATCATGACCAAAAGCAACTTGTGGAGGAAAGGGTTTATTTCAAGATTATCGTTCCATACCACAGTCCATCATTGAAGAAAGTCAGGGCAAGAACCTGGAGGCATCAGCTAATGCAGAGACCATGGAGGGATACTGCTTACTGACTTGCTTCCCATGGCTTGCTTAACCTTTCTTAGAGGACCTAGGATAACCTGCCCATGGGTTATATCTACCATGATGGGCTGCTGCACCCTCCCACATCAATCATCAACGAAGAAAATGCTCACAGTCTCGTCTACAGGACAATCTGGTTGGGGTATTTTCTCAATTAAGAGTCCCTTTCCCAAAATCATTCTACCTTGTCATATTGACATGAAACTAGTCGGAACAGCTAGAAACAAAACATTGGGTTGTACACCCCACTACTACCACCCTTACTTCCTGCTTTCTAAGCTTTTGGCCCTTCTCACCATTGCTAGAAAGTTCATTGCTTTGTTTTAAACAGATACACATGAATTATATCATAAATAATCTCCTAGTCTGCTTCCAAAGTGAACAAACATTATGATTCTCTGATGGTTGCAAATAGTAATGCTCTCGGCCTGTGTGTCACTCTTGACTGTTGGGAAGTTGTGTTCCCAGGGACATGATACTCCCTGAGGATCATAAGCATCCACTTGTATTGCCAAATTTGCACAGTCAGGCAGACAGCTTCTCTCTGCATATGAATATCCTCAATTTCCATAGATAATGACTATCCCTGCCAGTATACTGAACTCTGTTCTTGGGCTCGTGGGAGCTATGGCCCTTGCATAAATCTATGTAAACTGAGAAGTCATCAACAGCAAATGACAGGACAGTCCCTAGATTTGGCTGCTGAAGCTTGGTACATGTCCACACACACCCTGAAATGTGTCTGTCCTAGTTACAAAGTGTCAAGGAAAGTGCCTGAAGCTAATGGCCATATGATCATCAGCTACAGCAGAACTACTCTGGGAGTGGATGGAAAAGTAAAGAAATGGTTTCTCTCCTCTTCAGCAGTAGTAGGAACTCTGTGATGCTCTCCCAAGGTCAAGGAGAAAACTGAAGTAGGTAGAGAATTTCTGCAAAACACTTCAAGGCCTGTTGAAACTGAGAAGGACATACTTTCATAACAGCATGTTCAGTATTGTAGATTGGCAAAGGTTCTTGACAGAAAGGATGACTTCATTGTTGCATCTCTGATACTCAAGAAATGGAAGGAAAAAAGAGTAAAGCAAAAAGGTAGTCATTTCTGTTGTCTTTAGAAAATCGGTACATACAACCTTCGATTTAGGAAACATTGGTTCCTAGACTGAGGATCCATAATAGCTTTCTTCATGTAATTGGTACTCTGAAGCACACACAGTCTCCCTCCATATCGTCAGCAATTTAGGGAGAAGATGAGCAAAGTAAAGCTTTAGATCTCACATACATAGCACTTTGTGGTACAATGTTTCATAGCACTTTGTGGTACAATGTTTCCCGGCATTAGGAAGATGTCTTTCTCAGTTTCTCCATTTTTCTTATACTGAAGAAAGGAAGCAATTAAGATAAGCAGAGGAGATTTTCCCTAGTGTACATGGAAGCAGTAGAAAGCAAAGCACGTGGCTTCCTCTACCTCTACGTTCTGGAAAGTGACATCAGTCTCACTGGACCCTTGTTTGTTACTCTGCAAAATAAAGAGCTTTCTAAATCATTCATTTGGAAGCTGTTTGCAAAGCATTCACTAATTCAGGGCACTGTCAAGGGCTCTGGGAATAAAATGCCAAATGATATGGTTTCGTTTCATTAGTGAGAGACAGCCATGTAGGAGGTGACACAACCCTGACCAAGCCCAGGAAAGAGTAGAGAATCTCATGAAAGAGAGATAGAGAACCTACGAGGGTCATGTCAGTTGTCCCGGCCTACAGTGACTTCTACAAAGTTGAAGCTTTAGTCAACCAAGGGTTATCATGGGGAGTAAGCTGGCAATGGAAGAGAAATTCTCTGTACCAGAAGCAATCAAGGCAGGAAGAGAAATTTAAATCAGCTTGCCTAATGGGGAAACCACAGAGTCCCCAAGTAGACTGAGAAGTTAGGGATCTGAAGGTCAGTACATTAATGTGCTTGGCATGGACTAAAGCCAGAGCTTTTACTCTTTGAGTCCTTGGTCCAGTATAAGAGATTTATGTCATCACTTTAGCAAAACAAAAGAAAGACAATAAAAACATAACAACCATCAATCAACCAATCATAAAGAAGAAGGGAGAGAAGAAAACTTAAAAGGGAAAATTAAAAATGTTAGTCTTAACTGTATCCACAAACCCTATCGAACAGAAACTGCCCCTACTGAAAGCAAGAAGAAAGAACATTATAATCCAGGTGACACTCCCCACTACTAGCAGATAGAAGCACCTACTCTAACTTGACCTGCACAAAGGGATGCAACAACCATCATCTATACTGACAGTATACATTGGTAAAGTTTCCAGTATTGACAGAAATGTAGAGAAACAGAAACCACTAGTCTTATAGACGGAAATATGCATTTGTAAGCCACTTTGGGAATTTGGTAATATTTAGAAAATTAGCAGATCCATTCCTATACATGTGAAACAAGAGGTGAAAGTCACTGGCCAAATAAATGAACGTATGGGAAGTTGCTCACTGGAGCACTGTTTTTTAAAACAGGAATTTGGAGGCAGTCAACTCTCACTGTGGGAAATCGTTCAGTGAATGTGAGAGAGGCTTGCAGCAGGCAGAACTAAGTGTGAGCAGAGAGACATGAAGTTTAAAGTGGCATTGAGCAGAAAAGGAAAAAGAGCTAGAGAATAACTAATCCAGAGCATACATGGAGGACTACTCAAAGCAGGGCTGTATTCTTAGACTGACTCCATGTGAGCACGCAGCGAACACAGGGTAGGTCCGCGCCTTAGGTGGAATCGGAAAGGGAAAAGAGTGAGAACGGAATGAGAGAGAGAGACAAAAACAAGTGATGTGTCTAAATGCGTAGTCAAGGAGAAAGAGGTAAATTATATGAATTTAAAGGTTCGTATTCTTTCTCAAACAATGAAAACAAAGGCAGACATTTCCCATCTAATGAGCTGGACAGAGGTAAGCTCAAGTCAAACTTCTCTTGTGACAAGGATGGACCTAAGGAAACTTGTCAGATCCAGCTCTGGACCTCAAACATAGCTTCAGTCTCCAACTCCCCTCCTTAAAGCCCAAGCATATTGTAGTTGCTGACCCCTCAGGTGCTTTGAGTCATTCTCTACTGATGCTCTCAGAACCAAAATAAAAAAGTCCACAAACATGGTCATAGTCTGGGAGACCCATCTAAGACAGGGATTAAAACCAAGGTACAGACCAAGGGATCTGCTGCTTGGAGAGGAGTTGTGAAGCCCCGTGCAAATGGGCAAAGCCATGGTTGTTTAATTGCAGAGTAGATGCCAACAGTCTTAACTCTATGCAAAGGCAGAAGACAGCCACGGGGATGGAGAAGCACTGGGGCATGGTGGTGTAGGCCTGTAATCCCAACACATGAGAGGCTGGGGTAGGAATGAAATGGAGACCAACTTGGACCCAGAGTGACACCATGTCTCAAAAAAATTAAAATAAATAAAATATTTGAAAAAAAAGGATTCCTACAGCAAAAGGCATTCAAAACAAAATGTGTTCAAATCAGTGCTTCGGGCCCTAATTATTTTTAATGTCTCAATGAAATAGTTTAAAAAGAAAAATTTCTGAGTTCTTTTAACTATACCAACTATACACAAGATAGTGCTTTAAAAATAAGAAAGAAGGAGGGGAATAGCCCAACTGTGGGAACATATTTCATATGTTCATTGTCTTTGGTTTGATATATGCTTAGCTATTGTGCATTCTAGCAGCAGTTAATTTCCATATAAAGTGTAGTTACTTTCAATTTCACTGTGTCTTGTCTACAGGGGAAACTTTGATTTGTGAGCCCTGGGCTAGATCAGAGCTATGCATAATCTCCTTTAAGGTCCTTTCTGTCATGCACAATCAGTGAGCTCTGGCAACGATTAGAACATGGATATTTAGAAAGACGGCACCCAAAGGGGGAAATACAAGAAAAATTGCATCAAGAAAGATTATCAAATCAAAGAAAAATGATCAGAGAACTGACAACAATCTTCCCGAATCATGTGCACTTGAACATTAAGGCACAACTTACGTTGGTCTGTTCTGCTGAGTGTAATAGCTATTTTAACTCAGATAGCAGAAATGAAAGTTTATAAGCACACAAAGATATCTAACATCATTCAACACTTGTATAGTAATTACTACATGTTGTAATGGTTATCTCTGCAAAATTACATGCTATGTATACACTGATGGAGGGTCTCACAGAAGAGGTGACTTATGAAATAGCATCTCACCTCACCTCCAATTTTTCTCATACCTGTTTTCTCTCCCAAGATTTGCTCCTTCAGTTGCCCCTAAAGACAGGTGCCTTTTAAGTAGATGATGGAATTCTACTTCCTGCAGGGATCAAATCAACTGCTGGCTATAAGCTAACCACTCTAACCTGTCACCATTTGATGCAAAGACCAGCAAACTAAGAAGCAGGAGCCCTGACCTCCAGGGGTGTCCTCACTTCTCTTTGGTGACCCACCCCAATGGACACAGAGTATCCACGGGCACCAACGGCCTGCCAGGAGTTCTCAAGCGGCACATTAACAAACTGTCTCAGAAAACAGACCAGTCACACTTCTAGCCACTGTCCCGGGGCTGCTGCCTTCCTGTTACAGCAGGGTGTCTTGGAAGTAACCGTTGCTTCTGTTGTGTTTGGCATCCCCAGGGTTGCAGGGATAGTTGGATATAGTTGCAGGTGTGTGCACACTGTCTCCTGTGAAGATACTGCTGCCTTCTTTGCCCTCTTTCTATTGGGCTGTTCTTCAAGGTCTGTTTTTTCAAAACAAAGATGTCTCTGTTCTCTGTGAGGTTCATGCTTATACCACTTTGTAAGTACTCTTCTTGTTGAATACTTTATTTACTCTAAAATACAAATTTGCTGTTTTGCAAACGACCAATTTCTAGCAGTGTGAACCACAGGAGTAGCAGATCACATATGTATCACATAGCAGTGAAGTTTCTGTAACGTCTTTAGTGCTGGAGTCAGAGACGTGTTTCAGATAGTCTCACACATGGCTCTTGCTTAAGGATTAATGCAATTCTTACACATGCTTTCCAGAACAAAGGCCTTTTCATTCTTAGTTCCTTGAAATAATGACTGTATATGTTTTTATCCTGTCAGAGAAATCTATTATCTTGTCATAGTCCAACTCCATTCCTCTCTGCTTCTTGCTAAATGGCTTCTGAAAGATCACAAGGTCTTGCCTGTAACCCGCTCATGAGCTCACTTTGGATCAAGCAGTGCCGCTGCCACATACAATGCTGTCACTCAGCTATCAAGCAGCCCGGGTCTTCTTGGCTTTATCTCTTGTTGAATACACCTGAATTTTTGTTTTCTTCTACAGTTTCTGTTGGGATTGTGGAGAGCTCAGTGGTTGGAGCTTTGGACATCTCGCAGTAATTGATGCAATGTTGCAAAGTTAATTGTAGGTGGAGTCACAATGCAACTTAGAAGTTCTGTTCAGTTTCAGGGATGGTATAAGGTGCATCAGGTATAAGGGTTAGAAGAAAATCTCACCGTGAACAATTGTGCAGATACTAATTAAAAATAAGTACATTCCCAATAGCACACCTTGAGGCAAGTGTGTTTAATGTAGACAGAATCTCTGAATAATTTATTTTCTTGGCTTACAAGGTAGATTGTGACTCAGGAGATGACCTAAACCCCAATTATATATATATACATCACTGCATTTGCAAGTGTGTCTACTCTGCAGACCACTATGAGTGTAGCTCAACATAAAATCATAAACATACTTACAACGCTATGAGATTTTGTGTGTGTGTGTGTGTGAGAGAGAGAGAGAGAGAGAGAGAGAGAGAGAGAGAGAGAGAGAGAGAGAGAGAGAGAGAGACTATTGCAATTGCAAATGGTTCTCAGGTACAAACTTTGTAGGTAACAAGTAACACTATGTTGCACTGTCAAAGGGTTGCATTTGCCTAGAATAGAAATTCAGTTTTCTTCTTTGTGAGAATGAGCATGCAACCTGATGCTAACAAGATGCACAGATACACAGAAGCTTTTGCAATAGGACTTCTGGGAAGGATTTTCTCTCTGTTCACCTTTGGATTCTTGGCATATGATAGCTGTAATTGACTCACTGTCATTTAAGAATGAAGCTCATACTAAGGATAGCATGATTAAGACATAGAAGGAACCTGGGCCTCAGAGTTCACTGAGTCTCTAAACTCCTTCATCTGAAACCTGGCTTTCATCTGCCTCCCTGCTGGGACCTATTAGGTGCTTTCTTTCAACCCAAAGCATCTAACTAAATGACTGTTTTCTACCCTGGGCCAGAGAGAAGCAGAATGAGTTTGGTAAAATACCTAAGTACCCTTAGAGTACCTATATACTCTTAGGGTCCAGAGAGATCATGTATTAAATATGACATGTCATGATTTTCATAGATAGATGGAGTCCTCACAATTTCCCAAGATCCCACGATTCAACACTGTTACTTACAGTCCGTGTACTTGTTCAAATCACTTAAAGTCTCTGAGCTTCAGTTTTTTTAGTTGCAACATAGATGGTGAATATCACTATAATTTACATATGGTTATATATTTCATAACCATGGGTAATACATTATATTGTAAGTATGTGGGTTAGGTATGTGCACATGTGAGTGTGTGAATATATGCTTATAAAGGCTAAAGATTGACACCAGGTATCTTTCTAAGTCACTCTTTATCTTATTTTTTGAGATAGGGTCTCTCACAGAACCCAGTGTTAACCAAGTGGAATGCCTGGCCTCCCTCACCTAACTCCAGTAATCTGCTTCTATCTACCTTCCTGACATAGGGTGACAGATGCATACAACTACAAGCACTTTTACCTGGGTTCTGGGAACCCAACCCATGTCCTCATGACAGTGCAACAAAACCTTTCCCCATTGAGGTATTCCCCACCCCTGTTATGTGTCTTATATATACTGTCATTATTTCTCAGTTGCCGTGTGGACATTAAAGTCATGGAAGGTATTGGAAGAAAACAAGACAAAAATATTTTTATAGTTTTGGTCGTGAGTCTAGCCTTTAACAGCTGAGCCATCTCTCGAGCCCAACAAAAATAAACAAGCAAGTACCATATAGGTTTGTTAGAGAATCAAGTAAGATATTATATGAAGAAACTATATCACTTTTGCTGACTAATAACACTAGCAATAATGGTTTCTTCAAATCTAAGATTCTACCAATTGCAAGGCACACAGAAAAAAAATTCTTTCAATTAAATTGTCTTTATTGTACAGTTGCCATGTTTTGACCTTGAGATTTTTTCTTCCAGTTTTTTTTATTTAAATTAGAAACAAGCTTGTTTTTCATGTCATTCCCAGTTCCTTCTCACTTCCCTCCTCCCCTGTCCCTCACCGGCCCTATCCCATCCCCTTTCTGCCTCGCCAGGGAGGGTGAGGCCTTCCATGGGGATCTTCAAAGTCTGTCATATCATTTAAAGCAGGGCCTAGGCCCTGCCCCATGTGTATAACCTGAGAGAGTATTCCTCTATGTGGAATGGGCTGCCAAAGTCCATTCATGTACTAGGGATAACTACTGATCCACTACCCAAGGCCTGGTAGATTGCCCAGACCTCCAAACTGACATCCATGTGACCTTGAGTTTTTTTAAACTCCATCTGTTTCAAGGGATTCGGCAATAGCTAGTTCTCTCACGATGACTGGTATGTGATAGACCACTGTATCTTAAAGTGGTGGAAGGAACATTGTTGAACCTCAGCTCTGGCAGGGCCTTCCTTAACTTCCATAGAGCACTTGGTTGCTTCTTTGCTTTAAGATGAGCTGTTCTAACAGAGTCTGGAAGACAGAAGTGCTGTGAGTAGAGCAGCAATGAAAGTCCACATCATGAGGCTTCAGATGGAAGCAAAGACTTTATTAGCAACTGGACTAGAGGCCACTCTTTGAGATTTTGGCATAGAATCTGGCTGCGTTCTACCCCTGTCCTAAGAACTTGCCTGAAGCTAAATTTGAAAGTAATGTACTGATTTTTTTCATGGAGGAAATGTCAGACCAGCATAACATTAAGTCTATGGCATGGTTAGTAATGATGACTCATATATTTGTCTCCATTGTAGCAACAAGTGAGGCAATGAATAAATCAGTGATAACACAATTTGGAAATGAAAAGAACACAGGAAGTTAATGCTGTAGCCAAAGCCTTTGCTCAAGGAGAGGATGTAATTATTAAGGAAATTAGCTCCTTTGAACAGAAGCTTCCTGCTCTTAGGGCAGGCTCCACCCACTAAGCCTCCTACTTATGAAAGACAACCCAAAGGGTTTCCTGACCTAGAAAACAATAGCTCCTGCAAAATGTGATCCAAGGAGACTTTTGATCAGTGCAGAGGCTGTTAAGGACTATGGGGACTTTGGGGGCTTGAGTGATGGCTCAGCAGTTGAGAGCATGAAATTCTCTTCCATAGGATTCAGGTTTGACTGCCAGCACTACCAACATGGTGGCTCACAACAGTTTTTAACTCCTGTCCCAGGGTGTCTGATGCCCTCATATGGCCTCTGTGGACACTGCACACATAGGGTTCACAGACACATATCAGGCAAAACACCCATACAAACAAAATAAAAATAATTTACAATTTTTTTAAAACTGTGGGGATTTTTAATGTTTGGCTAAGTGCATTTTTGTGTGTGTGAGAAATGGCCCCTATGAGCTCATGTACTTAAACACTTGCCCCCCCACACACACACACAACTAGTGTACTGTTTGGGAAGAATATGGACCCCTTAAGGGAGTCTTACTGAAGGCAACACCTCACTGGGGGTAGCCTTTGAGGGTTATAGCATGGTCCACTTCCTGTTTGCACTCTGTTTCCCTTATATGGTTCAGGCCATTTGGTGCCACGCTCCCCCATTATGGACCCCCTCCCTCCATCTCTCTCTCCTCTCTCTCTGGAACCATAAATAAACCCTTCTTTCCACGAGCTGCTTTTGGTCATGCTATGTTGTCACAGCAACAGAAAAGGAACCCATGCTTGTGGTCGTTTCCCCGGCAGTGGGCATATGCTTCATCAGCACCAGGTGTCTGTCCTGCTGTCTGTCCATCCCTTCCTTCGCAGTCACATCTGTGTGCACAAGATCTTTCTGTTTCAGTGTCACATTCTCCACACACTTTAAAACTTCCCTGTAAACAGCAAGCTCAGCATGTGTAGTGCGGGTTAGATACCATCAACTGTAAGCTGTCAGGCGTGAAGATGTGTGTCCCAGAACTCATAGCTCAACTGCTCATGAAATGACTAGAGCTGGAGGGGGCGAGGGCAGGTAATGTTTCCATGACTGTATTTGCGAGGGGGAAGAATTAAGTAACTGGAAATGGTATTAAAGTAAACATAGATAAATACTAGCCTACATTAGGAAAAAAAAGGATACCATATTCCCTGGAACAGTCAGAACATATTATAGACATGGCTCAGTGGTTAAGGGTGCTGACAGCTCTTGCAGACAACCTGAGTTCAGGTCTCAGCACCCACATTAGGTAACTTACAACCACAGACAACTCCAGCTACAGGGGACTTGATACCTTTTCTGGCCTTCATGGGTACCTGAATACCCATGGTGTACACACACACACACACACACACACCAAAATAAATAAGATAAATTTTATAAAGAAAATGAAAAATGTTAAATTTGGTGGAAAGAGAGAAATAGACATTTCCTTGTACCATGAGTATTAATTTTTGTGGAAGACAGATATAAAGCCTGTCTGACTTTCTTTTTGTGCTTGGGTACTTGACAGACTAATTTCCTTGACCTTAATTTTCTTCTCTAATAATGAATACAGAATAATAGAGGTAATGGTGTGTAGAAAATATTAGCAACTGGTTCCAGGATTATTGGGGGAAAATGGTGTCACAGAAGTCTTTGTGACTGTGATTTTTCTACTCCTCATCCCACGGTCAGGTGTTGGTTAGGACCATGGCTTTGAAGGAAAGGGAATATTCTCTCTGAGGCAAGAGAAGAAAATTTAACTTCCCAGCAAAGAAAAGAGAAAGCAGCAGACAGGATCATAGAA
Source organism: Mesocricetus auratus (assembly GCF_017639785.1). NCBI lineage: Eukaryota > Metazoa > Chordata > Mammalia > Rodentia > Cricetidae > Mesocricetus > Mesocricetus auratus. The sequence continues at coordinate 24,415,194 of NW_024429184.1, forward strand.
GGGAGAGAGGCAGAAGAGAGAACCAGGGGGCATGAGTTTCCCTGGAGACAAAGAGATCCGGTCTTAAGTATGATGGGACTACTGCTTGCTCTAAAGTCATTTTTCCCTCTATACTTTCTCCATAAAATCATCATTAAAATCAGCTAACCACCCAAACATTTTCTGTTAGTGGTTTCTAATCGTAATTTCTTAGGGAACAGAAACAGCCATGGAACAGACAAGGACTGACTCCGTACAAAGGAGAGGCTGGAGGCAACAGTGAGAAACTAGAGCCTAGCCCCTCCCTCTCCCCCTGCACCCTGCTCAGCCAGACTGTAGAGATCATGCACTGCACAGGAGACAGACATGCTCATTCCACACACACTTACAAATCACCCATCATGTGCTAGACACAGTTCTAAGTACCACGGAGAAGGAACATAAGCATAAGAAACACAGAAAATTCAATCTCCCCAAACAGAAAGGGAGGGAGGGAGGGAGGGAGGGAGGGAGGGAGGGAGGGAGGGAGGGAGGGAGGGAGGGAGGGAAAGAAAATTATAGACTGCAGAAAATTAAGAAGAGAAAACATACTACTGGATTCTCACATACCATTGCTTAAGAATACTTTAGTATACAACAGTGTGTGTGTGTGTGTGTGTGTGTGTGTGTGTGTGTGTGTGTGTGTGTGTCCTTAGGAATACATGAACAAATGTCTATTTATCCCAGGTAGGGTATTAATGACAAGAAAACAAAAAGTAGTTGCATCCAAGTCTAGCTTAGTGAACTTGTGAGTTTATTGGGGTTACTTCCTGGAGGGTAGGTGAGTACCTGTTATAGAAACACTGATAATCCAAAGATAACCTCATAATGAAAAGCCCACCCTCACATAGGTGATGACTCAGAAAGGGGGTGTATCTGAAGCTCCCAGCACAACTTTCAGGCAGCTCAGCTGGCTAAGAGTCTACTCTCCCTAACAACTGTCTACTGTTTTTTATCATCTTGGAGAGTGCCCTTGTGGATATTGTAAGTTTTTAGCTTCTAAGCCCAAGTTTTGTTCTTCCTGGGATGTTAAGCTTCATGAGTTTTCTGAGTCTTATAAACCTCCTCTTCTCCTTGGAGAATGTTTCTTTCCAGAGGAAATAACTACTCAGCTCTCAACCCCTCCACCCAGCTCTGTCTTTCTTCCACCCTTTTCCTCCATTTGTGACTGAGTATTGGGTCATTATGCCACAGCAAACACCATTTCTTCTTGAGCAGTTCTCCATTGCACAGAAAAAAAAGTCCCTCCATGATTAACCAAGGCTGACAATAGCATAATATATGGGAATAACAGAAAAGTCTAGTAGGCATTTTGATGGACACATCATAATCACTCAACAATACAATAGTAGTTGCTTCTCCACTGGGTTCTATGACCTCCTTAAAGTCATGGGCTTTTGCCCCAACTGAAAGTACTTGATGTATATCCATTCCTGTGGAGAGGACCTTAAATACAACTGGAAAGCAATTGGTTGTACCCATAACTTTCAAGCATTATTATATCTGTTGACGCATGCTACTATGTTAGCACTATAGCATGCAGTCTATGACACGGAAGGATTGTTAGTGCCAATTATCCCCAGGAACAAACCTTCAGGCACTTTGCAGCTAATCTTTAGAGCAAAACTTTCAGATCACTGTTAAGAGAAGCTTTCCTTGAGAGAAGCCTTCCCGCCCACCTGGTTCCAGATCCGCATCAGTCCCAAATAAACACACAGGAGGCTATATTAATTATGAAGCTGTTGGCCTTGCTTGTCTCTTACTGGCTAGCTCTGACTTAAGTAATTACCCCATAATTGTTAATCTAAGTATGTCTCTTACCGGAGAGGTTTCCGGGCTTCCTACCCCAATGGCGTTACATCTCAACTCTCTGTGTTTCTTCTTCCCAGAGTTCTCCTGGACTCCTAGTCCCTCCTATCTTGGTTCCCTATAGGCTCAACAGTACTTTATTGACAAATGCACAGGACTTCCCCCAACATCTCCTCTTTTCTGTTTAAACAAAAAGAAAGGTCTTAACTTTAACACAGTCAAATTGTGTATAACAGAACAGTTATCAAATAAGAACATAGTTACAATATTTTAGCAAGATTTAAAGAAAATATCATCCATCCCATCCTTGTGAGTCCAAAGTTCTATATGTATCTTTTATCATAACTAAGGAAAACTATAATTATAACTATCTATCTTCAACTCCATCAAAGACCACAGAAGGATAATATATAAACACTAGGATTGACAGAGACATCTTACTGCCTGGACAGTCACCCGAAGTTCCTCTGTAACATTGGGGCATCCATCTTCAGCCCATAGGCCACAGTGTGTCTGGAACACTTCTCAGCAAAGCAGGAAATTTCAAACTGTCCATCTGCATCAGCAGTCTGTCAGTCATTTTTCTGTGTCCAGCAGAAAGTCCCGTAGACTCTTCCATGAAGCAGGAACCCTGTAAGACTGAGTTCAGCAGTCACTTTCCTGTGGGTCCTGCATGTCCAGATTATACAACAACAGTCAAGCAGTACAGACAAGAGCAGTTTCTTGCCTAAATGGCTAATCTTGCCATGTTGAAAGCAAACTCCATAACAAGTTTTTTTGATGCCCATCTTCCTCTCAGACGTAATTGGTGCTGTCAGGAGCAGACATTTCTCATTGTCAAGAAAAACCCTAAACCATTTTTAAATGCCATTTTCTGAAGGTCTTTGAAAGGTTTGAAGACTATCTATCTGTCTCAAATATTATCTCTATATATCTAGAAAACCTAACTTACCTAACTATAAATTCTGACTATTAAAAGTAACTATCTGTAGTCTGTATTCAATTATGCATTACGTTTTAAAAGATCAGTATAAGCACAATACTTAATCAAGAGAAATATACATATCACAAAATTGACCTTGAATTTGTATCAATAAATGAAAAACCATACCCATACCATAATTCCCCTTTTTACCATTAAAAGAGATTGGCTGTGATCATTAACCAATTATAAACAATCCCATTTAAATGAAAACAAAGATTTATAAACAAGATGGGAATTGGGACGTCGCTTATTCCAAACTGCTTCCTGCTGGAAGGGGGGCGCTGTTCATACCATGGGGATCATGACAAAAGTCAGAAACCTGTATAAGTCCGTATTTTCAGGGTCTGTAAAACTGCATCATCTTAGCTGTTTCAATTGTTGGAACATCTGATCCACTGCTTCCGGGGGTCTTGGTTCATCAAACCACAGAAGACTGGAAGGAATCCTCAGCTTTTCATTTTCTGTGGAAATATAAACTAAAACTCCTTTTCCGAGTAACATATCCTTATACTTAAATTTTGAGGTCAAGGCATTTTCAAAAGATATAAGTTGAATTAATTCAGCAGCATTTATAATCAAGTGTACTTCAGTAGCTGTTCCTTCCTTAGCAATGAAAAAACTGAAAAATATAATAGCATACAGTATCCAGACTCTCTGTCTATTTTCCATCTTTACATGGCTTATATATTTATCTATTATTACTTTATTTATTTTACTTTTATTTATTTTTCTCTGAGACAGGGTTTCTCTTTGGAAATCTGCCTGCCTCTGCCTCTGGAGTAAATCCTACCGGTGTGTGCCACCACAATGCCGGCTTTTCTACTTATTTACCACTTTGTCGTTTTATTTTCTCTCTCAGTCTCACGTATATTTTTAAACACACTGTAAACCTTTAGAGGTTTTTCTTCATTTAAGTCTGACTTTACTGTAAATCTTTATGTTTTTCTGGCCACATGTCTTATCTGTAAAACTGCGGCTGTTTTAAACTGCGGTTTCCAAGATGGCGGGCATAAGCGTGACTCCAGCTTACCGCCTCAGTCCATGCTGACATCCAGCAAAAGCTGCCACTTCCAGCTGTACGTACACACCTTTCAATCGTTAGCAGAGTCTCTTAAAAGAACCTTGTTGGTTTTTTTTTTTCTTTTTATGCCGAGTCAGGAAGACTCCAGTAAGCGAGCCGCGTGAATCTCGGCTTGTGGCTAGCAAAACAGAGCACACCTGAGAAAAATGCTGCTACCAAAAATCTGTGCTTCTCTCTGTTCTTCTGTTTCTAAAATTCCTTTAAAGCTTTTGCCATTCTGCGTGGAAATTCATCATCCCACTCCTGATCACCATTTTGTTAAGAGAAGCTTTTTCCTTGAGAGAAGCCTTCCCGCCCACCTGGTTCCAGATCCGCATCAGTCCCAAATAAACACACAGGAGGCTATATTAATTATGAAGCTGTTGGCCTTGCTTGTCTCTTACTGGCTAGCTCTGACTTAAGTAATTACCCCATAATTGTTAATCTAAGTATGTCTCTTACCGGAGAGGTTTCCGGGCTTCCTACCCCAATGGCGTTACATCTCAACTCTCTGTGTTTCTTCTTCCCAGAGTTCTCCTGGACTCCTAGTCCCTCCTATCTTGGTTCCCTATAGGCTCAACAGTACTTTATTGACAAATGCACAGGACTTCCCCCCAACAGATCACACCTCAGCTGATTTAGCAGTTGTCTAGCATAACTGTGTCATGCCTTTAGCAATAAGGAGTTACAGTCTAGTTCTGGCATGCAACCAACAGTAGTGACAATAGATTTTGTGCTTTGAGGAACCTTGGGATCTTCCTCATCCAACAACCCACATGGAAGTAGCCTAACCCTGCTTCTGGTATTTTCATCCAACACCCTTATGGCTCCTGTGAGTACCATTCCCATTCACAAAAGGAACCTTCATTCAAACTCCTTAGCTGCTAATTTTACTATTCTTCCATATCCTTTCACAAATCTGTAAAATACATGAAAAAGCTTTTTAGCGTGGGTGGGAAAGATCTTGGAGGACCCACTGCTCTTTAAGCAAATAAAATTTGTTTTCCATAGCCAAGGAGATAATAGAAATGAAATGTTATCAAGGTTCAATATAGCACTAAAAATGATCTTGCAAGTTGTATCAATTGTTTTGACAAAAACAGTGTTGGGTACAGTGTCATATATGGAGGACACTAACCCATCTAGCCTTATACAATGCACAGTTACTCTTCATGGGCATTCTAGTCAACTCATCCTGGGGCAATGCTATTGCACAACTGTGTATTATCCCATCGTTGATGCTCACAATAGGGCTAGTTTGAACTGCTTGGTCCATCTCAGACTCAGATAACACATCTCCTCCTGCCCCTTTTTTTACTTTTCCATCCAGCCAAATTAGCAGCCAACCCGCAGGCCGCACATCTTTCCCAGTTGTAATTCCTCCTTTATGTGGTCAAGCTATTTCTGTGGAGACAACTGAGCTTCAGTCGTATGTCTGGCAGGCAACAGTGAAACCATGCACTAGCCACCATGCCTTGCTTCCCATCCCTTATTGCTTCCAGGTATTACAATGTATGCTCTAGCCCATTAGCTGCTAAGGGGGGTGGCACCCTTAGGCATACAAGAGAGATGCCATTCATCAAGAAGGTATGTCACCTGCATTAGTTAATCTCTTGTGTCTGTGACAAAATTCTAGACTGTCATGGTTTGAATGATGAATGTCCTCCTGGTCCCTGGGAATCCAATATTTGTTGTTCCTAGGGTCAACAATTTTATAAGTCAATCATCTCCCTCCAAATTAAATTATTCCTAGAAACCAAATGCCCATCTTCTCTCTCCTCTTACTATTATCAGTGACTTATATTTTCATAAAAATGATAAATCCCAGCTGGGTGGTGTTAGAGCACATCTTTAAACTCAGCACTCGAGAGGCAGAAATAGGTGGATTTCTGTGAGTTTGAGACCAGCCTGATCTACAGAGCTAGTTCTAGGACAGCCAGAGCTGTTGCACAGACAAACAACATCTTGAAAAAAAACAACAGCAACAAGGAGAGAGAGAGAGACAGAGAGAGAGAGAGAGAGAGAGAGAGAGAGAGAGAGAGAGAGAGAGAGAGAGAGAGAGAGAGAGAAATGAGAAATACCTGCGCAAACCTGATTTTTGTCAGCAAATGCAGCCTGGGATTGCATTCAGAGCCACTGACTGCTCGCTTGTGCAAGAGATTTGTTGGTTTGTGATTTTGCATACAGAAAGACTAGATACACCCTGTCTGTTACAGAAATGTCCAAGTAGAAGGAGCTCCCGTGTCAAAGAAGCTGAGGTTGTCCATGGTTTTTCTTATTAAAAACAAAACAAAAAAAATCACTGAACATGTGAAGTATATAATGTCCTAAATACTTGTATAAATATCTTCAAGCACAAAAGTCTGCCTTTATTAAAAATATAAATGAAAGCCAATTTTATGACCATAATTCAAAACATATAACTGATAATAACAAATTTCTATGTAAATCCCTCATTGTCCTTTTGACACTTTATATAGAAATTAAAATATAAGTCCTTTAGAACTCAGTTGTATAGCACAATTAGAACTATTATTACAATTAAGAAAATAAGTTTTAAAGGGAGTACAGAAAAAAGTTACACGACAAACCCCTGATAACAAAGAGATACCAGAGAGTGTGGTGGCTCCAGCATTGAAACGACAACATACGAACTGACCGATGTGGCTCCCAGGGAGCAGTGATGGGTTTGTCCGTTTGTTTTGCTTCCTGTCCATCTCTGGCTAGGTTTTTCCTCATAAATTATCTTGGGTTTTTTGTCCTCATCAAGGACTGTTTTAGTTTTGATTTTTCCTTTATGTATTAACTTTTTATGTACTAACTTTTATACATTTTACTTAAAATATAATTACATCGCTTCTCCCTTCCCTTTTCTTCCCCAAGTCCCTCCTAACTTTTTCCGTATCCCTTCCACGCTTCTTCTCTGATTATTTTAATACATTTGTGCATATGTATGTGCACAAATACGTAAATACAACCTGCTGAGTTCAGTTCACTGTTGTGTTTGTTCCTGCTTGCTTCTCTTTTTTGTGCTTTTTAAAATTTTTATTTATTTAATTTAAAAACAATCTTATTTTACACATCAATCCCAGTTCCCTCTCCCTCCCATTCCCCTTTGCCCCCCAGTGACCTCCCCATCCCATGCCCCATCCACTCCCCAGCGAGGGTGAGACCTTTCATGGGGGATCATAAAAATTCTGTTACATCATTTCAGGGCCGACCTATGCCCTCCACGTGTATCTGGGATGAGAGAGTATCCCTCCATGTGGAATGGTCTCCCGAAGTCCATTTGGGCACCAGGGATAAATATAGTTCCACTGTCAGAGACCCCATAGACTGCCCAGGCCTCCTAACTGACACCCACATTCAGAAGACTTGCTTCGGTTCAATGCTAGATCCCCAGACTTATGACTGGGGTCCACGTGCTCTCACTTGGTCAGGTCAGATGTTTCTGTGGGTTTCTCCAGCATGGTCTTGACCCCTTGCTTCTTGGTGGAGGGATAAAACACTACCCAGAATAACTCGGGAAGGAAATGGTTCATTTCACCTTACAGGTTACAGCCCATTAATAAAGGAAGACGAGACAGGAACCTGGAGGTAGGAACCAAAGTAGAGACCATGGAGGAAAGCTGTTAACGGGCTTACTTCTGGCTAGCTCAGCTGCCTTTCTTATACTGCCTACAATGAGCTGGGCCCTTCTGCATGAATTGGCAATTAAGAAAATGCCCCACAGACACGCCCACAAGCCAACCTGATGGAGACAATCCCTCAGTTAAGTTCCCTCTTCCTTAGTGTGTCTAGATTAGGATCAAACTGACAGAAACCAAGCAGCAGTTTTGAACAGTATTCTTTAGTAGATTCTCCTCCCATCCCCCACCCCACCCCTTCTGCCCTTACCTGCCCCTAGTCACCTTTCTGCCTTTAATGGTACACGTGTCTATTGCCCGATCCCTCCGTTAGCACCGTTGCTCTCTCAGTCTCCTGTCTAGGTTTTTGGTCTTCACTCACATTTACGCCATTTATGCATACATTACAAAATCGAGTCCCACAATTTTTAAGCAAAGTAAAAAAAAATTGCACAATAGAAAACTTGACTTTGTATATTTTATCATCAGTGATGCAAAATCATACTAACACAGACTGTATTAAAGAAGGGCCTCTCTTTCTCAGGTACTCTATATTTTTGGGGGGGTTGGGGGATGTGCATGCACACACACACACACACACACACAAACACATACGTATGCTTGAGCCTGTGAAGACCAGAAGACCATTTAGATGTCGTTTTTTGAAAGCTATCCACCTTTACTCTTTGAGACAGGGTCCCTCACCAGCTTGGAACACTCCAAGCAAGCCAGGCTGTCGGCCAAGAAGCTGCAGAGGTCAGCCTACTTAGTCTTCCCCTTTGACAGGATTTCAGGATTTAAGTGTACACCACTACAGCCAGTTTTGGGGAGGTTTTCTGTTGTTGTTGTTTGCTTGTTTGTTTTTAAATGTGGGTTTTAGACATCAAACTCAGCTCCTCAGGTTTGCAAGACACTCAGTTCACTGACGGAGCCATCTCTCCAGCCCGCATCTCCTTTGTGTGAATGTGTGTGTGGCATATGTGAGTGTATCTGCTTGTGTGAGTGTAGATCAGGAACAAGTGAGTACAGGGACACAAGCGTGTGCGCCTGGAGTCCAGAAATCAACACGGGATCCTCCTTAGTTCCTCCGCACCTTGTTCTTTGAGACAGAGTCTCCCACCAAGTCTAGAACTCACCAGTTTGTCTAGGCTGGCTGACCAATGGGCTCTAGGATTTGCCTTTCTCTGACTAGATGTACGAACGCTGCGTGTTTAGCTTTTTACACGGGCAGTGGGAACTGAACTGGGGTCCGCATGCTTTTTCACAGCATGTGCTCTTCCAAGTCAGCTGGCCCCACCTTCCTTCCCGTTTCATGTCCTCATGTAAAGGACTTTCCCCCAGGCAGGATTGCAGACACAAGTCTGGTCTGAAAGGAGTTTTTCTGACAATATCCTTGAGTTCAGAAACAGATTTCTAAGGCAACTATCAGTCTCACGAAGTATACAGTTTTAAAGGAAAAGTTGCAACTTCTAATGAGCACTTAGCAGTAACGCCATGCTGCTTACAGAGGCACAGTAAAAGGGAAATCAGATGTCTGTCTGCCCATCCTCGTGGGAGGAGGGGACTTACATGGCCCTGGCATAATAGGGTTACTTTTTCCCTTGAATATTTAAATTTTTTATTCAGTAGAACATGAATACTAAAATTATAAATCAAACAGCAACAATAAAACATGATAAAAAACAAAACCCTAAAAATCACTCACCCAAAGATGTAGGCAAGAAGAGAAAATGGCATTCTTTGAAAGCAATCATTTTATTCAAGAGATCTGACAGCAAAGAAACGGGAGAAAATGGATACTGTACAGAAGAGTGTTCGTGCAAACCACAGTACTAAACTCAGAAGTGGCTATGCTAATATAAGATGGATGAGGCTTCAGAATAAAGGAAATTAGTAAGGATGAGGAAGAACGTCGCACAGGGCTGAAGGATGACCCATCATGAAGACTTGGCATCTTGTGTGTGTGACATCATTGGAGTCTGAGAGCAGAAAGGAAAACACACGTGAAATACGGACGCCTATTGTTTTCATTTTCTTGCTATTAGAAAGCCGTGCATGAGTAATAAATTAGTGTCTTCTCTGGCCATAGACATCTTAACAGGACTTTCATTTCCTCTTCTGCCTAGTAGTGCCAGCAGCTAAGACTTAGGCTGGGTCAGCAGCAAAGCCTCACCCGAGCAGGCCCATCTTCCCAGTGGCCTTCACCAGACTTTACTTTTCGCTTGTTTTCTAAGTACTTACGATGCACCTACCTTTGTGTTCCTGATGAGGCAATGGTCTCTAAAGACAAAGAACAAATGTTATGAACACAACAAAGGGGAAGGGATCCTATGCATGAAACATAAAATATGTGAGACATTGTTCCAGACCAAAAGATACCTAGAACAGACAGTTTTATGATGAAAATGTCTGCCTGAGGCAGAAAAATACGCTTAATGATAAAGAAAATAAATTCTAAGCACATTGTACTCTGGGTTTTTGGTTTCATTGTTTTTGTTTCTGGCTTTTTTTTTTTTTTTGGTTGGTTGGTTGGTTGTGACTTGTTTTTGTTTTTGTTCTTGTTTTATGCTGCCCATGTTTTGGAGTGGTCCTTCCCTTTAGCTATCAGACTATTGATGCAACATATCCCAACACACTGGATTTTCTTCAGAAATCTCATGTTGAAAGAAGGAAAAACCTGAAGTCTGCTGCAAGGCAGAAGGAAGACATGTCTCTTGAAAGATATTTTACACAGTAAATATGAAAGATAGTAAAGTTTAGTGTGTAACAAAATAGAACAATAGTATAAATCAAAGAGTGAAGAAATCTTACGTTGGTAAAAGATACAATATGCCATGGGAGGGAAGCAATCTAGACAGGCGGGGTGGATAGAACACCTGGCTACAAAGGAAAGGGAAGACTGAGTAGTAGGTGGAGAAGGAAATAAGACTGTGGTGAGCATGCGTGGTCTATACATACGCAAGGCCTTTAAGAAGGTGACAGGGGTTAGTTAGGACATGGGGCGAAAGCTAATATGGCCACAGGAAAAGGAGAAACCGAGGAAGGCAAGCCATCCGCAGCTATGCTTGCTGATCGGGTGGTGAAACCCTTTGTGAAGTAGAGATCTCTCATCTTAGGATTTAGGGGCACACAGGGAATCTATGTGTTACTGCTACCTTAGAAATTGTGGCTCCCTTTTGTGTTCTTAGTCTTCCAAACAAAATATTTTTTAAATGCACTAAATGGGAACCTCCCGGATAATTGTATTGGAGTTCTGAGAGAAAACCAACAGGGTAAGCAAGTTGTAATCTCAGCAACTTCTAGGAGAACAGGGCTGGGAGAAAGAAGAAAAGCACATGCCCTTTTGAATTAGGATCAGAGAAAGCTGTCATGTTAGCCATGGGGTTCTACAAACAGCTGCATGGCCGAGAAGAGGGGAGCTTCAGAGGAAGAGTGAGAAAGCCCAGGGTCCCAGGAAGAATGCTTAGACCACTTGGACAGTGTCTGAAAGAGAAGGAGCAGGAAAAAGGACAAGGAAAAGGTAAGCTGTTGTTTCCGTTGTTATTGTTAGAACTCAAAAGGAGACAGGGATAGCACTGCTGCCGCGTGGACGGTCTGTAAACAGCAACACTGAAGGAGGGGTTTCTGGTGAAGACAAGTATATTACTTCATTAAAGGAATAATTATTTCTCAGTTTCCCTAGCATGTCTTCACATGAATCCTTCTCATGTGGGGACAGTCTCCTGGCCAGGTGATTGACAGGCCCAGGTGGGTTAACTCTTAAGGGAGGAGACAATGGTATGTAATGTTCTAGTCTTTGGAGCAGATCAGAAAGTTACATCTCCATTCATGGCCAGAAGTGTCCATTATTTCGACTGGGAGGCCTAAGTGGGGCAGTTGTGACATTTCCCTTTCTAATGTTAACAAAGAAACGGGAGGTTTGGTCTAAAGCTGTCCATTAAGGAGGGTCTATCCTCAGTGGACTCCAAGGCTACTAATCTCTGCCTAACTACCGAATATCATGTCCTATAAACCTAGGATGTCCAGAGATTATCCCTGGCTAAAGACAACTCTCAAATTGAGCAGCAACCACAAAAAGAACTGAGTGTTAATATTCTGCAACTGAAATACTACACCTCCGTAAACACAGACAGCTATCTATGTCCTAATTGTACATACTTTTTGTCATAACTCTGGCCTGTATGATATATAAATGTTGAGAATATAAAATTCAGTCCAAGTCAGAAAGTATGAAATACATAATTCTGATTTCCAATCTGGTTTTTAAAAGCCAACGACTTGAATAGTCCTTTCAGACTTGGCTATGTGCCCAAAGGTTGGCCACACTTCCTCCCTGCCTCTGATGAAAATGCCTGCTTCAAAGATGCCTCTGTCACATCAAGCATGAAAACCATCCATTATAGAAAGTGGCCTCATGTCATCCTGAGGAACTTGAAAATAGAGGAAAGAAAATCTTGTCTTGTGAACCACAGCAATAGTGTGTCTTTCACCAGGGCAGGAAAGGAAAGAGAGAAAGGACATGGGCGGCTTGTGGGGGGAGAGAGAGAGAGAGAGAGAGAGAGAGAGAGAGAGAGAGAGAATGAGATTTGTTTTCTTATTAGAAACAAAAGCAAACTGGCACAGTATGTTGTGCCTGGGGGAGAGAACAAAGGTTGCTATTTTTCCTTAATGACAAGGCTCTGGGTTCTGAGAGTGAGCACAGCAGGTAGGAAGTGCTTGTGCAGATCTCAAAAGATACCTAAGTGTTAGGCAGGCACTTTGCTTAGGAATGAGAAATAACAAACATGTTAATAGTTGGCTTTTCCCTACCCCTCTCTCCCTTCCCTTTTTCTTCCTTTCTTTCTTGTCTTTCCAAGCCTCACTTTAAAGTCAGGAAATAGAGCTAGCTGTGGACCTGCCGGCAGCTGGGGAGTGGAAAATGCTCACCTGTCCATCTGTGGCTTTCCCTGTTCAATTAATTCTCAGCCTGCAGGGATGCCTTTCCCTGCCTCTCTCTTTGTTTCTGTAATTGTCACTGTTGTTTGCTAAGTGTCTCCTTCTGATCTTTACTTCAATATGCATTTCAGTATCATTACAGATTCCCGTGCTGGGGACATTTCACATAAATCGTGGAGATTGAGAAGCTCCCTCATTTCTGTGGCTGATGCATCTAAAGAAGAAACACAGAAAACAAAAGAAAGAAAATATTTTTTCAAAAAAAACATTGATTGAATATGGTAAGTATAACAATAGCAAAAAAAAAAACCCTAGTAGATAGGCAATATCTTTAAAAGGTGTTTGTGACAAGGCAATTGGGCCAGCATAAATTAGAGGTTAGACATAAAAGAAAAATAATGCAATTTGTAAAAGTGAGTATAGCAATTTAAGGAGAACATGAAAGTCCCAATCACTGCTGGGTGGAAGAACCAGGGGCTGGCCCCAGCAGTGCATCAAAAGACTATATTGATAGCTGATGAAAAGCTCACGATGAATATTCAATGTGATGTCCTGATTGGAAATGTAAATGCAACTCTAAGAGGCATAACTCCAGGCATCAGACATTTTAGAAGAGAGTCTTTACTAATTTATGGCTGTATCCACAGACAGATGATGTTCTGGAGGCCGATGTGACTGGTGAGATCCATGGAGGATAAAAAACAAACAGGGTGAATCCTTCAATGCGGGGAGTACACAAAACAATTTTCCAGATGAGGATGCTTAGTTTGCCACAATGAGATGCCATGAAACCGTGAGTGGTTATGTTTGGAGACAGTGAGTGAATATGTATAGAAATTAACGCAGGTGAAATGAAGAAGATACTAAGATCACTGTGGTACAGGAGTCAGATCCACGATGGCCATCACTGTAGAACAGCCACGTTTGTGGGAAAGTCACATGCTGTCAGCTCCACTCCGTCACTTGAGACGAAGATGCTTTTCAAGCCCACCATTTTCTCACCTGGGTGTGCACAGACCTTCTTACTTCCTTCAGCACTGAGAAACTTCAGTCGTGTTAGGAGGAGATCCTAACCTGAAGCCTGTGTCCTCAGCACTGCAGAGATTGTTTCTAGAAGGCTACTATGGCGGCATGGGCATCGGTTACACGTGTAAACCCAATTTGAAGGAATGGAGAAATCAGCAGGGTAGGGGACAGCTGACCTCCATTAAATCCCTCTAGCACAATTTGGCCTCCTTTATCTTACCCTATTTTCTGCTCTGTCTGTGAGCTCTTTCAGATGAAGCAGACAGATGGTGTATTGGAAGACAGACTGAAATGAAATGAAAAAAAGTGGGTGGCACTTCACTAGAAGGTGAAAAAGATGAGGGTAAAGTGGACCAGATTCCCAGCTTCCCAGAGATCGTTTCACAGGCATCTGTTGGTTTTTACATCAGTTTCCTTCCCAGGGCTTCAGCAAAGCTTCATTCACAGCTTTCACTTTCCTGTTTAAATGAAAAAACAAAACAAAACAAACAAACAAAAAAACCAGCACGTGGGCTAGCTCGTGCCTTACATAAATGAAAATACATTGCCCTTAATAATGTTTCTTCCTGCTAACTGGCTGGCCTAGCTCTTGGTGAGATGAAAATAGATTACCTCAAAACAGATCCACTAAACACAAACACCATCGTACTCATCAGCTACCATAATGATCCACTGCTCAGCAGGAGTAGAACACTCAAAGAAAAGTAACGGCAATGGGAATGAGGAGGCAATTGTAACTATTGTCCAATGGTGAAAAATTTCCAAGCCACAGGAAAACTCTTGGCCAAGGTTGTAACAATAATATCAAGATTCAGCTAGCTTGAGACTGAACATTACAATAATTTCTCTCTTTTCCCCCATTACTCTGACCTAGGAGAGCAGTGGTGAAAACCCTGCCTGCTGTGAAGCAGGTTTGCAAAGAGAGAAGCCACATGGTGAGGGAAAGGCCGAAGGGAGAGAGCCGCCAGCCAGCCTTGAGGCTCCCATGATGCAGCCCTTCATGTTGTGGTCACACCTCAAGACACCTGCACGCACAGGCTACTCTTGCATGTCAAGAGGTCACTATGATTATGACCTTGATAATGGCTTCCAGTACAGTCTTCCTACCCCAGCCCACCAGTAGTAATGTCTGAGACTGATGCAGCAAACTACTGTGAAGGACTGTATTGTCTCTGCGCTCTGGAGGCTGTGGTCTGAGGTGATCCTGCCACCTTGGTTCATTCAAAGGCCAAGAAGGGTCTATTCTCGGGCTCACTTCCGGGGGTCTGTTGAACCGCTCTGCCAATCCTTGGCTGGGAAAATGCATTACTTCAGTCTCCACGAGACTTCTGCTTACATAGATTTCCCTCCATGCCTGTGTTCAAATTTCCCCAACCATACTGGATTGAGATTGACTCTGAAAAGGCCTTAGTTTTTAACAAAAGAAAAAGTCATATCCTGTATAGCTGGGATTAGGACGTTTTAGAAGGACACATTCAACCTCTGATACATGTCAGCTAGTTTTTCAGCTGTTCTTAAATAAGAATAATTACCTGTCCCTGAAAATGAAAATGCCCATTGTCCTGAAATGAAGCTGCCTTCTCCAATGACAGGTTCTAAATTTCCTCAGAATAGAGATGGCTCCCTTTGAGCCTAAGGATCAGGAGTGACCATTGCAGGGGTGCTCAACTTCATGTCTGCCAGAGAACCATTACATGACTGGGCCTTCCCTTCTGGAGACTTGCTCTCATTGCTGACCAAGATGAGTGATGGTGGTGCCTCACCAAACTTCTCCACAGCATTTCTGCTCGAGGCTGCTCGCTGCTCTTCTTCTGGAGGATAAAGAGGACTTCAGTGTTGAGGGAAGTGGCTTCATTGGTGCTGACCTTGAGAGACTGGAAAAGGTGACTCATTTCTTTAGTTGCAATCCCTTTCACTGAGAATGCTGGGCATTTCCTCCAGGTTTGGGACTGGGGATAGTCTAGGGCAGTATTTAATGCCTCTTCTTGATTTCTATTATGAAAGTGATGCAATTCACATCTGGAAGCTGAAATACACCTACTATGACTGAAAGACAAGTCACCCCTAGAGCCTTGGACTTAAAAGAAGGAAGGCAACATTATGGGGTCCCAAGGACAAGTACATGATGGTAGGAAGGAAAACTGCTCTTGTCCTTGGGACCCCATGACGTTCCTGTCAAGCCAAGGTAAGCAGGTATCACAATAAACTCTCTAGTTGTCTATTTCCAGAGTCCTTTGCTTAAATCCTCGAGTTTTCTACTACAGATGGCCATTTTGATATCAAGCGAAGTTAGTCATCCTTTCCGGTCACTTATAAACCTCCTACATGGAGCCAACTCAGAAACAAGAATTAAAATGTGTTTGAAACAAGCATAGCAAAGTAAACTTCCATGTGTGAGCCTGAGATGACTAATACATTTTCCATACAGGTCCCAAGGCCAAGGATTATAGTTTTCCCTTTATCTCTCTACCCATTAAGCCTTAGACACAGTGAAAATATCACTATGGGCTTCAGTTAAACAACTCAAAGATTCAAGCA
Source organism: Mesocricetus auratus (assembly GCF_017639785.1). NCBI lineage: Eukaryota > Metazoa > Chordata > Mammalia > Rodentia > Cricetidae > Mesocricetus > Mesocricetus auratus. The sequence continues at coordinate 24,431,191 of NW_024429184.1, forward strand.
AAGGAAAATCACATTGGGAATAGACTTCTAGAGAAATGACTTGTGGAGTTTATTCTCATACCTGCTTGCCTTAGCTCAGAGTAACATGTAACAGCATTCATCCACCCTGGTGGCACTGAGGTCTCTCTTCAGGGACATGCTCAGTGGTGTGGGATACTTAGAAATAATCAAATTGTCTTCCTTACAACTGTGAGAGAAAGAGAATATTTCTTTAGAAAAAAGATAATTTTCTATTTTTATTAATTTTTTGAGTCAGATGGCTGTACTGTTAAATTGTTGAAATATATGCTATGTGTGCAGTGGAAGAGAATGTTGCCAAGCAGAGAAGTATGTTCAGCTTTGACATTTTGACTCATGTTGTAACACATGTGTTTCATTTTTATTATAAATGCAAGGCCATGATCTCTTGCAAAAACAAAAGAAATGCTCATGTTTGTCTAAACCGAAAATAAATGAGAAGAAGCACTGGGTTACACCATCATTCAGGAAAGATGGGTCACTTTTCTAGATGGATATAATGAATTCTTCCTTCAGCCACAAAGTAATTTAAATCCATACAAGATGGAAGCCAGTTCTAAGGTGGATAATAGAAGGTTGAAAGCTGAGTTTGTTCAATGCTTGTAAGCCATCTATTTCCATAGTACTTGGGACACATTCGGAGATTCAGACAGTACCAAAAAAATGCCCTTTCCAAGTGATAAATGAAGCAGAAATAAGTCACACAGGAAATGAAAGCTAAGACGCAACTGGGGAAGTTCCAGGGGAGGAAGGATGGAACCAGGTGTCACTGGGAGTGTCCAAGGTAGGCCCTTTGGAATCAAGGTTCTTTAACATGCTTGTTCTGGAATGTCCTTATGCTGGAACTGCCTGTCATCTGTGTCACTACTCAACAAGGAAGCCAAACACCATTTCTGAGATGCCTTGCTCCTGGAAAAGGACTGGAGGTAGCTTTATTCCCTGACTATTACAGCAAGAAGGCATCTCAATGGGAGTTCTGTGGGCCAGTGAGTGATAGGAGGGAAAGCTGTACAGAGAAGAGGCTGCCCACCCATCACTGACCGAGTAATGTAATCCACATGTGGAGGGATTGAAGCAGTTTGAAGTCTGTGGTGGCTGATGTTTGTCACAGCAAACCGCTGCAACAGAAATATGCTTGAAGTCGACTTGAGTCTGCTCCCACTTGCAGTAATGCTAAGCCCTTCTTCCCACACTGACATGGATACTGAGGTAAACCTTGACATGTAAACTCAGGCCTCCGAGGTTCAGTGTCATGCCTCTGAGTCTTACCTATTGAACACTGAGGAAAGGCCAATATAGTACCATCTACAGAAGAAGGTGTTGTGTCTTGGGTTCTTCACGCTGAGCAGTAATTCCAACTTAACTATTCAAATTCAGGAGCATTCAGATTCAGTGCCAGCATACTAAATTATCAGTCTCTCTCCTTCCTTTGACTTCATTTCCTTCTGTTATGAAAGAATCATGAAAGGAGAAAGAAGGAATAGGAGAGGAAGGAAAAGACAGAGAAAAAGAGTGTTGCATGCTGAATGAGCAACACAATGGGAGTTCAAGGTACCCTGTGACATGCTGTGATGACACACCATGCTTCTAAAGGTGAGGGTTTGTGGAACACCAGGTCCCATGAAAGAGCATCTATAAGGCAGTGGATATGAGATACGCACAGTATGTCAAGGGAGGCCAGCAGGTGTGGCATGTTTTATGGATAAGTCTACAAGACATCGTCACTGAAAGTCACCAGCATGGGGCCAGGGAGATGCCACAGGACACTCAAGTCAATTCTGTCTGTGCTCTAAGAAAAAGACTTTATGGAAACAAGTGCAGACTTGCAGGACCCACATGACTGCTTGAATCAGTCAAAAATCCAGAGTCCTCCCGCCTCAGAGCTCAGGCTTCCTCTGTGAGAGAAGGGAGCCACTGGCAGTAGCTTCAGAAGCCTGTGTTGGCGCACAACCTGGGTGTGACCCTGTGGCTCTTCTCATGGGCCTCTGTTGTGTTTTGAGTCTGAAATATCCCCCCTTGTTCTTCCTGGATGAACCACGTGGCTCTCTGCTGGTGCTGGAGTTTGTGGCATTTCTAGGAGATCATAGATGAAGGAAGAAGGAACAGAATGGCAGGGTGTATTATGTGGACTCTTTTGTGTAGTGTTCCTGCTGCTTGTCTATGGCTGTGCAGTGACCAGCCACCTTATGTTTGAATTTTGATGGACTGAAACTGAGTCAAAATCAACATTTCTTCCCTTATGTTAACACTGGTTATTTTTGTCCCAGCCTTCAGAAAAGTAGCTGAAGCAGTCTCAAACAAGGCATCTCTCTGTCATCACTGGATAGACATGGGCATGCATGCTGCCAATCACTGGAGAGGAGACTGGAGTCATCACCTTTGAGACCAACCTGGATCTGAAGTGTAGGAGATTAAAGGAGACCCTCCCAAAACCATAGACTCTTAGAAAAGAAAAGGGAACTCGATTCTGGATGACACCCCACTGAATTTCATTACTTATGAGGGGTAGAACCCAACTTTCTTTTGCAATTAGTGTTCCTGCTCTGAGAATAAGATGGAAACCTGGATTACTCTGACATATAAAATGATAAACAGAACAGATCTTATTGGTAGTAATTTACAGAGGATAGAAGAACAAAGCAAAAAAAAAATCCACACGACATATCTTGCTTGCTCCTTGGATGCCTCTCTGCCTGTGCCCACCCAACCAGTGCTCAGACCCTGATCAGTGGCTGCTCACGGCCTCCTGCCCTGAGATGACCAGCAGGGTCAGACAGTAAGGAACCCAGGATGATGGGAGGAAGGAAGGAAAATGATATTTTGTAACTTGATGTGTCCCTTGGCTAAAAGCCACAAATCCTCTCAAGCCCTCCCCGTGCCACTCACTTTTAGATCTGTGGCTATGAACGAACTTGCAGGCCCCTGCACTATCCGTTTCCACACAGCTCGCCCACAGCTTTGTAAATTATTAAGCCATCTTTGGACGATGCTAACTTAAGAACATCTAACTAATGTAATTAATTTCTTTTTAGAAAGCTGATACTACTGCCTCCAGCCACACACCACAAGAGTAACTATAGACATCAACTGGATGGACAGTATCCCTACACTGACACATCACACGTGTATACACGTAACACAAATGGACATATGCAAGTAAGCATACACCTACAAGTTCTTTGTCTCCACTAATCGTGAGGCCATATATATTGCCCTGTTACTGGTCCTTTCACCTCATGATTTGTTAGGAGTTATTTCCCTGTCAACGCATATTGATTTTTAGTGGCTGCATAATTTTCCTTTATCAGACTGCCATAATTCAATAGCAAGCATTTAGCTCTTTATATGTTTTCATTAGCACAAACAATACCACAGTAGTCTCACACATGCATCCTTTGATTACAAATAAATGTTTCTGGGACACTAAAAGTTTTATGGGAAAGTTCTTACAAGTGGATTTATTAAAGAGGAGGGGCGCTACTTTTCTATTTTGATTGAAACTTTCCAACTCTCTCCAGAGGGTGTGTCCCCCAGTTCTCCTCCCAACATAGGAGGAAAGGGCCATTTCTTCACATTTTGCTTCCAATGTCCATCCTTTCCAAGTTACCGTTCTGCTGAGAAAAAGCTCTCTGCCTTTGATATGGTATGTCTGTGACTCAGCATCTTTGCAAATGGATTTTGTTTGTGCCTTTGGGGTTTTTCTTCTACAAATTGCCCATTTTGGCTCAATCTTTTGCACCACTAGCTCCCCCTGATCGCCCCCCACCCACACATACACACCTGGTTTGTTTGTCTCTGACGCAAGTTTTTTATGTATACCTCTGAGATCTTTACATTAACCATTGAGAATGTAGCAAATATTTTCTCCCAGGCTATCACTTGTCTTTCAATCTTGTTTGTTATATTTTATGGGCTTGTAGAAGTCAGTAGATCTGTAAAGTCAAATCAGTGCTTCTTTTGTGGAGGGAGGTTCTTTCTATCTTAGAGCATGAAAACATGTAAATGGTGAATTAGAGTCTTCTAATGTCATTGTTATGAGTTATTTATAACAAGCTCTTGTGTAGCCCAGAGTGGCCTCAAACTTGTGATCCTCCTGTCTCAGCCTTCTGAGTGCTGAGATTATAGGCACATGCCATCATGCCTGGACTTTATTTCAGTTCTTAAAGTTGCACAGTGTGGAAGTGGCCATTTACATGGGGACACAGCTATGAGAAACAGCTAGCTCTGTCATCCCCAGTACCCCATGTAGACTAAACCTAGAAGAGACCCTTTCACTGAACGCCTGGGGTTCTCTGTCCAGTTCCTCATCACTGTAGGATACATACGCAGCCACACAGCACTTAACACCAGGAATACACCTCACAATGATACTAAGCAGTTCCATTGCAGTGCTTGAGTGTGCTATGACTAATAGCCTGATGTAATCTGAGTGCATCCTTATAATGTGGCCCACCCCCGAAATGATACATAGGACACAACTGAGAAAGAACTCTGGGTGCATCATCTTCTCCACCAGGCGTGGTGCTTTACTGTTTACGAAGACTTGCAGCTTCTACTGAGGTTTTATGATTTTATCTTTACTATTAAATCATTTAACTTCTGATTTAAGTTTGGAGAGTTAGAAAGATTCCTTCTTGGGGTGTTTTTTTTTCTATTTTTAATAGATTTTTATTTATCCCTTGAGATTTTCATATATGTATACGATGTGTTTTTAATCAAATCCAGCCCCACTCCCTGTCCTCAAACTAGTCCACTCCACAATGTCCTCCTCTCAACGTCATGTGCTCTTTTTATAACCCACCGAGTCAGCTAGTGTGCCAGTATGTGTGCAGGTAGAGAGAGAGTCCCCCACTGAGGTGTCCAGTCCACCCGAGGCCCTGAAGGAAACAGATTCTGCCTCCTCCACAGCCATCAGCTGCTCATAGCTCCATGACCCCACTGTGGACTCTGTGGCTTACTAATCTACAAGATGAGTTCTCACAACACCCTGATACCCTCTTACATGGCTTTGCAGCAAATCTTAAAGTCAGGGGCTGTGTTTTCCCAAAGTGTATTTGTTTTCTAAAGTACTTGATCACTCTAAATCCTTGACTTTATATATGGATATTTTTCACATCCACAAAAGCTGCTCTAGGTGAATCTGAGGAGGGCAGTGTCCTCAGTCTGTCAAGCCTTCAGACATGAACACAGCAGGGTTCACCACTTGTCAGTCTTTATTTTCTATTTCATTCACCAGCCTTCTGCAGTTTCCACTGTGGACAGCCTATGCATGTTTCATTAGATTCATACCTAAGCCTTCTATTTGAGAGAACTGTTAAAATAATACAGCAAGTCTTTTACCACTGATTGATAATGTCTGGATTGCTTGAGTCTTTCAAATATTGAATATGTCTTGTGTTGACAGACATACCTTCTATGTATTTATGAACCATCTTACCTTGTGATGATTTCTGGCCTATGTTCACAAAGGTATCTGCCTGTAGTTTTCTCCGTTTTGAAATATCTGCTTAGTTTAGAAACAAATAATGCTGATCTCTTAAATAAGTCCCAAAGTCTTCTCTGTTCTATATTGAATTAGTGTTATTGTTTGGTAGAAATTTCCAGTGAAGTCACCTATTCCTGGAGATTTTTTCTGATAGTTTAAAATTACAGATTCCATTTTTTTCTAGTTATAGGACTCGATAGATTATCTATTTCTTCTTGAATATGTTTGGGTAGTTTGTGAAACACAAGCTGTCAAGAGTATGATTGCATAGTTGCTGACAGTGTTTGTTCATAATCTTTTAACAGCTAGGATACCAGCATTGCCTCCTTTCATTCCTGGCATTAATAAATTGCATTTTTCTTTTATTGTCATTGTCACTAGACATGTATAAATATTATTGATTCCCCCACACACAGGGCCAGTTTTTCGTTTCATTGGGTCTCCTTATTTTCTGTTTCTAATATGTTGCTGTCTTCTTTTCTCTCTGAGTATCTTTCTTTCTGCATGTATTGGTTCTTATCAAGACAAACTCAGCTTGTTCGCGACCAGTGCCTTTGCTGTTGGAAGCATTTCCTCTACAGACACACTCAGCTGTAGCTTACCCTGACTGTGTTTTCACTTTTGTTCACTCAAATGTTTCCTGGTTCTCCTTGAAAACTCTCTTTGGCCATGGGATTATTTATGTGTATTTTCCTTGATCCAAATATTTGAAGAGTTCTCTCTCTTTATGATACCAGTTTTTAAATCCTAGCAAGTGGTCCCTGATTCCTCCAGAAGATGTTTTCCTTGCTATTGTTGAATGGTCTATTATACATCGGTTGGTTCCCATTGTTTGATAACAGAATTCAGTTCTGGATAGCATCACTGATTCTCTACTTGTGTCTGTGTATCTCAGTCACATTATTTACTGAGAAAAAGGTATTTGGACTTAAAAACTGAATCATGAAATCATTTCTCTTTTGTGTTATTTCTCTTTTCAAGCACTAGTACCACATACACACATATGAAGAATTGTGACATCACCAACCTGATCACTTTTCATTATACCATTCTCATTTCTTTGTTAGTTAATTGCTTGCTTAAGACAGGGTCTCATGTGTGCACCCCAGACTGATACAAACTCACCATCCTCCTGTCTCTGCCTCTAAGGCAGTCATGGATAGCCCTGCCCTGGGAGAGAGACTTCTAAAGGTCTATAGGTTCCTAGTTCTGGTTCCTGGATTGAGGCCATTTCTTGCTCTTATTTGTGTCTCATCTGTATTCCTATGTTGAAATCCTAACCTTCTAGATGGTAGCAAGTTGAACTTTTGGGTAGGGATTGGGTTATCAGAGTAGAACTCTCGTGAATAGGATTAATGACTATAAAAGGCAGAATGATGTTATCCTTTCCATCACTTGTAAACCAGCACTCAGGGCCTCACAGACACTAAATGTGCAATACCTTTATTGGGAAAAACCTCCAGAACTCTGGGAACCAAAATTATGTTACATATAATCTACCGGTATTTTTGCAACAGCAGTTCAAATAAGCCAAGACACTTGCTTTCCAGCATCTGAGAAAATGACGAGGACCATTCTCTTTGCCTGTCTGTTTATGCTGGCTTTCTGCCACTTAAAGGCAAATGTCTGCTATCATAAACACTCCTAGTGACTCAGAAAGGATTATCTGTGAAGTACCACATAAATGTCACTAGAGAAACTGTTTTCTTTGAGTAAGCAATGGTGATTATCACCATATTCAACTAAATAATAGCATGTATGTGGTGCTTTTTAAAAGTGTTTAAGAATATTTGAAAACCAGTTTCAAAAGTTAAGCGTTCTCTTTGCAACCTTGCCCAACTTAATTAGCTTGGTAAATTACAGTTAATGTAAATCCATCAAAGGTAAATTCTAGGCTAGCCTCTGTCAAATTATCTAAAAATACGCATTAATTAAATAGTACAGTGCTATTTTCCAGGTGCTGGAATCAGTTACCATAATTAGAAACTACAGACTTTTTTTCTAAAAATGCAGCCTTCACAGCATTTCAACAGCAAAAGAAAAGACTGCCAGGGACTTTCCAGTGAAGTCATCATTACACCTATGTCATTACTCAGAATCAAACATGAAGCAAAGCTTCAGTGGCTGGTGTTCTACAAGGATAAGGATGAGCCTGGTGGATTGCATGAGGTATGGAGGCTAGGTGTCCATTATTTCAGATCTTTCTTGCCAGGATTTCTTTCCTTCTACAATAGCTGCCTCAGCCTAAGCCCCTACTCAGACTCCAGAACCAACTCTGCCTTTGCTCTGGTTGTAGGGATCTAAGAAGTCTCACTAGAAACATCAAGGCTCCCAGTTAAGCCTCCAGACAATTCTGGCTCTACTACCTAGACCAGTGGTTCTCAGTCTATGGGTCATGACCCCTTTGGGGATGTCCCATATCAGACATTCAGCATATCAGACATTTGCATTATGATTCATAACAGTAGCAAAAGTGTTACAAAGTATCAATGAAATAACTCTGTGATTGGGGGTCACCACAACATGAAGAACTGTGTTACAGGGTCATGGCCTTAGGTTGAGAACCACTGAGTCCTACCCCAATACCAGCATAGCATATACCTGAAGACTATGTGAATGCCTTTTCTTGGCTATTACTGAGAATTTTTCTTATGCCTTCCTCTACCTGACTTCTGTAAGCTGATGTCACACTTAATCAACAGATTCTTTACCATTTGTCCCAGCACAACTATCTAAGGCAGGCACACATTTTATTCTATCTTATACCCCAAGCCTATATACTTCTGAACCTTCACAGACATGATAGTAGAGTTGGAACTCAGTAATATCTCAAATACTCTCTTATGTAACAATATGCCAACAATATGTTCCAGTTGTATCTATATCACTCTTTCTTTCTTTCTTTATGAGACAGGGTTTCTCTGTGTAGCAGCTCTGACTCACTCTGTAGAACAGGTTAGCCTTAAAATCATGGAGATCTGCCTGTCTCTGCTTCTCTAATGCTGGGATTTAAGGTGTGTGCCACCACTGCCCAGCTAGGAAACTTTCTTGATTAGTAATCTCATGTCACAAAATTCTGTCCCTCTGCCAAGCATACCTGTATCTGGGAAAAAGAGAGCAGGCCAGCATTTTACTTCATCTAAATCTATCTTAGATTAGCGATGATCCTGAAATACATCAGGTCACTCTGGTAGGGAATAGAAAGCCAATTTCTCATCCTGTTTGCCTTTGTCAGCTCATGTCTGATCTTTGTCTCTGGAGCACTCAACTTTGAAACTGCAGCTAATTTTGGCATAGTACTTAGCATGTCAACAATAATACAGTCACTTATAACCATATAAACTGCAGAATTGCATAGCATAAAAGTTAGGATGATAGACTCTACACCCAAACCTGCAACTGAACTGTGTGATACCAAGCTAATAATTACTTATGTGGGCTGAGTCTTGTCCTCTTACTATGCAGATGTGATTACATGATATAAAGTGTGCCAGGTGAACATAGAAAGTGCCTTTTAAAAGAATATAAATAATGATGACAATTGGCTACTTTAAGCTTTTAGGAGCAGTATTCTCTTTCTTTTTCCCTTATGTTGATTAATTCAAAACCGTTTACTGACTACCTTAAGTGTGTGAAACACTAAACCAAGCCCTGTGGGGAATATGAAGCTATAAAACATAGGGCCTGACCACTAAAGCTTGTAATCCAAGGAAGGATTACGCCTGACTCCAAACTATCACCAAAGCAGGCAGGAGAGCTACAGACAAATTCTGTGAGAGGCTGTGGTCATCAGAAGAACATGAGTCTCTCAGAGGAGCTCCAAGTGCTCAGACAATGTTGGGCATAAAGGTCCCATAGATGCCTATTCTTTAGCTCATACCAAGACTGCTCTCAACTAGAAAAAAAATAGTACTCTAAAAAATGCCAACTGAGTAACTTTTATGCTTCTGCTATTTATGATTCTGCCAGAGATATTTAATTGTCTGGTGTACTTTAAGGCTGTGCAAGAGATCTTTGCAAGGCAGCTTTATAGGCACTCGTTAATTCAGCCAACCTAAACGAGCTGTAAATGAAACTGACAAACGCTATTATCTTCCTTGCTGAATTCTTCCTTTTATTTCAGCAGAGTACAGTTTGAGGACCTCGAAATTCCTGACATTGTGCACAGAGGCAAAGGACCACAGATAATCAGTGTGGACTGGGCTGAAGCCATTTCCCTTTCATATTTAATGTGTAATAGAAACCACTGGGATTCAGGACTCCTGATGCCCTTGGAAGGCATCGGGTTTAGTTATCCCCAACCCTGTGCTCCCTTGCTAGTTTCTAGGTGGAAGTGAGAAAGTGACTGGGTCCAGAGAGAAGTTAGTTTCCTTTCCTACTTCTCCCACAGAGGTTGAATTATCCTGACCTTGAGAGAGAGATTCTTCCTGGGGGCTGAAGAACTATTTTAGCATTTGATGCCAAGATGATGACACACATACTTTAGATGACCACATGGCAAATACGGTAGGTATAGGGCCATCCTGTATTAGCCTTAAAGTATACCATTCCACATTTAGTACCTCAAACTCTGCACATCTCTTAAACCTTCCCTTTAAATATGTATGCCTCTGCGAAAGCCAAAATATTGCTGAGTACTGTATAGTTTAGCAAGCATGGGATTGTTACCAGCTCTCCACCCAACACTAAGCAGCCCCTTCTTCTCACGGCTGTCACTCATTGCCCATGTTACTCCTAGTGTGCCTTATCTGAGGGAAAGGGCAGTCCACAGGGCCTCAAACACAAGTTTTACATCAGTATGTGACAGTTACAGATGGGGCAGGCAACTCTAGGCTATTTATCAGAATTCTTCAAGACTGTTGTTCTCTGGCTATTCTCTACATGTCTAATGCTTACATTAATATTTGGCTTTGAAATGCATGGTGTGTTTTTCTTCAAGCATACGTGTGCCTTTGCTCTGCAGTCTAGGAACTATCCTTAGCAAATGACAGTGAGAAACTACACAGAAACTTCTATTGGGAAAGCAGGGACATGTCTGGCTTCTAAAGATGCTTTTGTTTGATGTGGACTGGCTCAGAATCCACCTCATAAGAAAGCATACTGCCTGTCAAACTAAGATGTCTAAATTCTTGGGCATGGGTACTCCATGTCCCTGGATGCTAAGCTAGGTGTGGCAGGGAGGACATCAGGAAAAGAATGGCATTAGACCAGGAAGAGCAGGCATAATTAACGAGGGCTTTCGATTCTCTCTCTCTCCGTGTGCGTGTGCGTGTGCGTGTGTGTGTGTGTGTGTGTGTGTGTGTGTGTGTGTGTTAGGACATATGAGAAAGTATAATTTCCAGGGGGTACAAAGGCCTGAATTAGCAGGCATTTTTGTAAGCACAGGTAGACTGGCCACATCCACCACAGAGTGTCTGCTGGTCACATCCACCACAGAGTGTCTGCTGGTCACATCCACCACAGAGTGTCTGCTGGTCACATCCACCACAGAGTGTCTGCTGGTCACATCCACCACAGAGTGTCTGCTGGTCACATACACCACAGAGTGTCTGCTGGTCACATCCACCACAGAGTGTCTGCTGGTCACATACACCACAGAGTGTCTGCTGGTCACATACACCACAGAGTGTCTGCTGGTCACATACACCACAGAGTGTCTGCTGGTCACATACACCACAGAGTGTCTGCTGGTTACTTCCACCACAGAGTGTCTGCTGGTCACATACACCACAGAGTGTCTGCTGGTCACTTCCACCACAGAGTGTCTGCTGGTCACATCCACCACAGAGTGTCTGCTGGTCACATACACCACAGAGTGTCTGCTGGTCACATACACCACAGAGTGTCTGCTGGTCACATACACCACAGAGTGTCTGCTGGTCACATACACCACAGAGTGTCTGCTGGTTACTTCCACCACAGAGTGTCTGCTGGTCACATCCACCACAGAGTGTCTGCTGGTCACATACACCACAGAGTGTCTGCTGGTCACTTCCACCACAGAGTGTCTGCTGGTCACATACACCACAGAGTGTCTGCTGGTCACATCCACCACAGAGTGTCTGCTGGTCACATACACCACAGAGTGTCTGCTGGTCACATACACCACAGAGTGTCTGCTGGTCACATACACCACAGAGTGTCTGCTGGTCACATCCACCACAGAGTGTCTGCTGGTCACATACACCACAGAGTGTCTGTTTCAGTTCCTTGTCAGGTGTATCAGAAACTCTGCTTGTTTTTTAGAATGTTTTCCAAAACCTGAGTATCTGCTGTGATTACAAATAACTATTTCTTTATTCACCTATGACCACCAATGAGGTCTGACATTCAAATACCCTTGGTTGAAAGTTCCCTTATAACCAGGGAGCTGTATCTTCATTTCAAGCTGCCTTCCCTTCAAGCTCTCTGCAGTCCTAACTCACTTCTCTGCTTCTCTTTTCCCCAACTATGTATCACCATCTGACTTACTGCATGCTGATGTAGGCTCAGAAATGTCTTCATTAGCAGTTTGAGAATACAGCTTTTCTTGCACCTCAAATATTACCAGATAACGGCTTTTGGGGGGGAGTGTTTGTGCATGTTGAAAAAGTTTGTAGACAAGTTGAGCCTCACTTATCATCAGTGTAGGTTTTGTTGTCAACAAACAATGTGTGGAGACTTTGGAGAGTGTTCCCAGGAGTGTCCATTAGCAAGCTCTCCCTCTACCCATAGGATGCATCAACGCATCTTCACTCTGAACTACTGTATACCACAAAGGCCTATAGAGTTCAAAGCATGGAAGGAACAGTTAACTTTGTGCTCAGACCCATTCAGGGTGGTGTGGATGTAGACACGTGCTGGGTAGTTTCAAATAGAATCTAAACATAGCTCTGCTATCATATGCAAATCAGACTCTATGAATTTAGAGTAGGGGGCTAAGCCTCCTGTCCCTCTCTCAAGGACAGTCCTGTGGGGTTCTTCCACATGGGATTAAGATTCAACTATATATTCATAGTGCAGTTTTCCTGTAGAACCCTGTAACGTGTCATAATATTATAAGTTACTGGTGAAATACATTTTAAAGGGAATCTAAACAGCAAATGTGCATGTGTACTTTTAGATTGTCCCCAGAGGAGGTATGCATGCTGTTTGTGTTATCTGGGCTCAGAGGCCAGTAGCTACAGTGAATTTTCACCACAGGGCTCTTCAGGGAGCTCCATGCAACACCTCCCTGCCTCATTAGCCATAGCTTGAACAAATGTACAGGGCCAGCCTCTCACTGTGCCTCCTATGAAACAGGATGAGCTCAGTGGGATTGATTTAGAGTATATTTAATTTCATCTATAAAATGAGATGGCCCACATCAAATCCTGTATTACTAGGCTTGAATTACTACAAGTTTTATCAGTCTCCATTGAATTTGGAACATCATTCATTAAAGACATTTTTAATTTGTATATCTACAGCTATAACTCTTTTGGCTTCCCAAAGGTTTAACTTGTCTCACTTCCCCCAGGATCTGAGAGGTTGTTCTTTACATGATTAAGACTCTTGAACATATTCTTGTAAGTATATTATAAAAAAAGGTTATGGTGTCTATCATTCAGTGCCTAATCTTGATCTCATAAAGTCTTGAAAAATCTGGCACCTTTAAACATATTTTCTGACCAAAACATGGGCCCAATTACCCTGAATGCTAAATGTGCCTTGCATTTCTGTGTCAAACATGTTTTCACCAGCAATTCATGTGAAGTGAAATGATAATTCAGATGCATTTGTTCCTAATAGACTGTCATGTTAACTCAACAGAAACTCATCCTATGGGAATGTGAAGAAGCAAGAGTATTTTGAAGAGGGGAGAAGGTCAGGCTTCAGGTCCAGTGTCTAGGAAGTACAGATTGGGATAGAAAGTGGCAAGGAATGTTCTGGATCACCTTCCCTCATCCAGGCAGACATCAGAGGGAACTGATTCCGCTCAAACAATCACTCTCTACATTTTACTGAGAACCTGGTATACTCCAAGAATGTGACATGAATTTTGTGTGTTCAAACTCACATAGCACAACAGACTGTCTAGTATGTACACATGTACATATGAGTATTAGAGGGGTAAGAAACTAGCTAGACTCGGCCGGTTCAGGAACTGACCCCACGATGAAGCGCCAATAGAGCCAAGGATGGGCCCAGGAAGGCTACTTGGTTCAAACCATCTCATGTTCTTCCCATGCATGGCCTGTGAGATCCAGGGAGGAGAAGGCTCTCTGGAGGCAGAGGTTTGCAGTTTCTACATTCAGCTGTGTCATGACACCCGGTGGGACACTCAGCACCGAAAGAGACACATAGAGAAAACTCAAGCATCGCCACTTTCAGAGTTCTATAGAGGACAAAGCTTGGTGTCATCTAACAAAAAGTGTGGTCCCGTGTCTTTCTGCTCCATACTTGCTGGGGGCACACTCCTGGCTCTCCAGATAAGAGAGAAGCTTGATAACATCAATTCAGTGTGCACAACAGAAGATAAACCAATTCCTTAGATGGGGATGAGGCAAAAACATCTTCAATGGTCCCTTAAATGAAGGGGGAACAGTCAAGTAGCATTTGTATTTACTGATAAGATACTTTACCTAAAATATAAAACATTTGTTTTTCTCTTAAATGTTGTTGTGGCTTCTGCCATCTCTTCACCTGTGACAAAAATATCTCTAAAGCAAAAGAAGATAAAAACTTCACATCAATTTTAAAAACTCAAATAGACATATAATCTATCACATGTAACAAAATAATAACCAGTTAAAGACAAGTCTTGTAAATGAGAATTGAACAAAATAATTGCTGTTTAGAGCATGTCACATTGCCAGAAACAGAAAAAAAAATGATGCTGGAAAGAATGCAAAAGATCCATTGTCTCCTCCCAGCTAATTGTCTCTGGCTCAGAAGTAGAATTTTAGCAACTGACAAGCTGAGCAGTCCACTCCTATTGAAGAGGTCACAACGCTGCTCTCTACACCAAAAGATCAGTGTCTCAAATCCTAGAAAATGGCAGAATAGAAAGTAAGAGTTGCGGCTGAGTCAGAAATAGAACAGGTCAGAAACAGCTAGCACCAGGGCCAGCAGTGAGGGACCAGGCTTCTCACAAGTCAGAAGAGCAGCAGAGCCAAGCACAGGAGGTGTGGCAGCCCCTGCACCACAGCTGGTAGGCACTCTTCCCAGGGCAATCGTGAAGCTAGAACAGGACTTGACTAGACCACCAGCAGCTACACGTCTCACAGTCCCCACAGGCAAGCCCCAGCGCAAGCATCTGTCTCCTGTTTAGGTCTGGGTAGAAGAAAACACAGCTTGAAAAGACTAGAGAGAAGAAGTAAGACACTACCAACAAAACTAGAAAAAAACTAAGAAAGTGGTCTTCTTAATCATGTCCTAGTAGACACAATTTTATGGGATAATAGCAGAAAAGTCCTCAAAAGACCAACCCTGTTAGTCAGAATAAGGGTAGTTGGATTGTAATGTTCTGCTTAAACATGACTGTACCTATCTGTCTTAAGACACAGAGAGGGAGTAATCAATTCCACCCGCTTATATACCTAAAAGAAAGTAATGTTTAAAGGGCCAGAGATGGTTTGTTACAGAGACTTAAAGATGAAAAAAGGCAGAGTGTTCATTTTGAACAAACAAAAATCAGTCACAAAGGTAATGCAAAGTAATTGGTGGTGCACACCTTTAATCCCAGCACTCGAGAGGCAGAGGCAGGCGGATCTCTGTGAGTTCGAGGCCAGGCTGGACCGACAGCCTCCAAAACAGAGAAACCCTGTCTCGTAAAACCAAAAAAAAAAAAAAGTAATTCAAAATAAGAAAAAAGAATAACTCATGTTGGTAAAGGGTAAAATCCATAGTAAATAATATTATATCTGTGTAGTATAGCATGTTTCTAAGTACTTCCAACATAGCATCATTATACATTTTGACACTGTTGAGGCTCTGTAAGTTTCTTCATTCTATTAATCAAGTTTTTCACAGTTCTAAGAAAAGAAACTAAGCTAGACACATTGTAAATCTACTGAATATGTTGAAACAATGAATTAACAACAAAACCTAAAGCAACAATGAAAACTTAAAACTTTTGATAATATCACACACAAATGTCTCCAAGTGGCCACTTGAGAAATACGTTGATTAAAACAACAGTAGCTGTTGAGTATTTGTTTGTTATGCAAACCTTGAAGCAATGGTTTCAATGTTGAGGCAATAGATTCAAAATAAAACCTTCAACTCAATACTTTAGAGAAGAATAGCAAAAGAAAAAGGGACTGGGGTGGTTAAAGTCTGTCGCGACAATAGCAAGAGGAACTAGGAGAAAGCAGCCAGGCTCACAGTGGCTCAGGGTATGGGTGCCAACAGAGCCAGCCAACAAAGATGGTGGAAAAGGCCTACCCACCAACAGCACTTTCAGATGATAACGATGAGTTGTACTGCTCAGTCTTAATCCTAAAATATCTTGATGAGATGTAAACTCAACTTTTAAAATGTAAGTTGCTAAAATTGACTCGATAAGAAGTCAGAGTCAAAACAATTCACCAAGAAAACTGCAAGACAACAACCCTGGCGGGAAGGCCAGATGGGAGCATTTACAAATGTTAAGGAGAGTTAATGCTACATAAATTTCTCCAAAGACCAGAAAAATATGGATAGATACATAACTTATTTTATAAAGCTAAATCACTCTGGTACTAAAAAAAGGAAAACCATTTCCTTTTTGATATATCCCCAAAACCTTAACTAAATTGCTGGGAAACTAAATTTAAGGGTATGTTTAAAAAATCAACCAAGAGACATTGATCTTCAGAATTCACAGAACTGTTAGATTCATTAAGGAGGAAATCGCAGAATAGATAACAGACATGAGGAAAGAGTTTAATATTATCCCTTTTTTAGTTTGCAAACTTGGAAGTTGAAGATTTTGATCATTATTCAATCACCAAAACAACATTCCAGGTCCAGTGGTAGTGATTCACAATTTAATCCCAGCACTTGGGAGGCGAAGCAGGCGGAGTTCCATGCCAGCCTGGTCTACAGAGTGAGTTCCAAGAGAGCCAAGGCTACACTGAGAAATCCTGTCTCAAAAAAAAAAAAGCAAAAATTCCATTTCAGTATGAAATACTAAAGACATCTCTGCTAAAATAAGAACTATAGTTGGTTGTTTTTACTCTTTACTCTTTGTTCTCTGAGGGGCCCCTCACCCAGCTCCAGCTCCCAAACAAATCACACATGGAGGCTTATTCTTTCTCGTGAATGCTCAATCTTAGCTTGGTTTATTTCTAGTCAGCTTTTCTTAAATTATTTCGGCTACCTTGGGCTTTTTTCTTTTCTTACTTCTGCACACTGTACATCTTACTGTCACTATTACTCCGTGGCAGGCCAAGTGCTTGCCTCCTAGAGTCCTCCTTTCACTCCTAAATCTCCTTTCTTCCCAGATTTCTCCTTCTATTTATTCTCTCTGCCAGCTAGTCCTGCCTGTTCTTTCTCCTTCCTGGATATTGGCCATTCTGCTCTTTACTAGACCAATCACATATTTTAGACAGGTAAAGTAACACAACTTCATAGAATTAAACAAATGCAACATAAAAGAATGCAACATGTCTTTGCATCATTAAAAAATATTTCACAGCATAAACAAATGTAAGACATCCTAAAATAATATTCTACAACAAAGAACAAAACAAAAAAGATATGCTATAAATGTTATTGTGCCAAATTACTCATTGAGTTCAATAAAATAAAATATAAATGTAAAACAAAAATGATGGACTCAAAAGATGGCCCAGAAATTAAGAGAACTTGCTGCTTTTGCAAAAAATCAGAAGTAACCAGAAGCCATGTTGGATGGCACACTCCCATGCTGGGTCCGAGGATATGATGCTTTCTCCTGGCCTTTTACAACACCAGGCACACCTATGATACACATATATGCCTTCAGGCAAAAGACTCGTGAGCATAAAATAAAAAAAAAGTGTTTTTGGAAACTAGGAAACATTTTTCAAGCATGAGCACTAGAAGACTATTCATTTATTGGCATGGTTATAGGTCAACCATTGAAAGAAATCATGTTCAGATTTAATGAGAGCTCAGTCAGTTAGTTAAAAGCTATAGTTTAATTATTAATGGCTCTAGAATATGCATGTAATTGCCAGTGAGGAAAGGAAATGCATGCTATCAGCAACACACTAAATCCCAACTCTGCTATCTCCACATTTCTTCCACAGCCTTTGTGAGCTAATGTTGTGCTTAGGTTCACCTCTCAACCACTGTGGCAACCCACTCTCCACCACCAATGTAGCAGGTAGCCGCCCTCTCTCCCTGCATGTCGCTTGTTCTCTTTTTTTTGTAACCACAAAACCCCTGCCCTCCCTCTTCCCACCTTTTTAGAAATCTTACATTGTGAGTTTTTTTCTATTGTACCATCAGCAATGTTTGTTTCCATTCTATCAATATATAAATGTAATCTTCAAAAAATTTCCCATATTTTCATACTTCTTGTCCCTTCCTTCCCTTCTAGCTCTTCTTACTTTTTCCTTCTCTTCTTTTATTTTCTTCTTCTTCTTCTTCTTCTTCTTCTTCTTCTTCTTCTTCTTCTTCTTCTTCTTCTTCTTCTTCTTCTTCTCCTCCTCCTCCTCCTCCTCCTCCTCCTCCTCCTCCTTCTTCTTCTTCATGTGGAACATGAACACACCATGTAGTTAGACTTGTAATCTTCAGATACAAAGAACCCTAGGATGTTATCATGACACACCAGTCTGAACATGTATGAGACATCTTTCACAACAATATTCCCACTGATACAGACTTTAGTCTGTCAAAGACCTGCTAATTTCCAGCTGTAGAATACATTTGAAGAACCTGTCTCTTGTGGAGTCCCAGCTACATCACAGCCTTTGTATCGTCTGAAGAAAAGAAAACTCAGTGGAAACAGGTCATTATGGCTCCATGAGAGCAGATTCCTTTGATGGCATCAAGAAGAACTTCAGTGCTGTCTGTGGTGGCATCGCTACCAGTTTCCTGTGTCACAGGGACTTGCTTTTACTCTTGTCTCTAGAGCTAGTTGAAGAGTCTGGTGGATTTTTCGATGCTGTCATGAAAGCTCCTCAGATGAGAACTTTTGTTGGGATAACAGGTGAGAACTAGACAGAAGTTGCCCAATAGTCCTGTTGCTCTCTCTCTCTCTTTCTCTCTCTCTCTCTCTCTCTCTCTCTCTCTCTCTCTCTCTCTCTATCTCTCTATCTCTATCTATCTATCTATCTCTATCTCTCTCTATCTCTATCTCTGTGTGTGTGTGTCTCTGTCTCTCTGTCTCTGTATCTCTCTCTCTCTGTCTCTACATACATACATACATACATACATACATACATACATACATACATAGCTTGTTTTTTAACCCTACAGTCAAAAGTCTCAGTTCTTCTGTAGGGAGTGATCACATACCTGCAGCACTGACCATCATACCCCCTTGGTGTGTGGTTACAGGTATGTGGGAGAAATCAGGGATAAAAGAGGGACAGGAGTGGTCTCTCTCTCTCTCTCTCTCTCTCTCTCTCTCTCTCTCTCTCTCTCTCTCTCTCTCTCTCTCTCTCTCTCTCTCGGATCCCAGCCGAGGTTCGGAGAACATAGAGTGCTGAGCCATTTCTCAGCTTCTCATGTAAGTTATTTCTCTCTATCTGAATAAATATCCAGCTACCTTTTCCTGGCATCCTTAGTGTGACTTGTTTCCCTTCATATTCTTCCTATTGCCACCATACATGGTAAAGGAAACCCAATGTTACACTTCGAAGACAGCTATATCACTTCAAAGTGATAAAAAACTGGGCTCTTAGTTCATCTCCCTTCAGAATAGGATCTGACATTGTCCCTAACATACCTTACACTAGACCTCCATTTTAAAATTGCTCAAATGCTATCAGAAAGGTAATTCTGCCTTCAAATGAAACCAGCCTCATCAGCACTGCAGGGAGATTCAAAAGCAAACAGTAACTAGCCTTGGCTCACCAATTTTCTACACACCATGAAAGTAATAATCTGAGTTTCTTTTATTCAGTTTTATTTGAAAATTGCAGTGCGTTCTCTAGTGGTTAGTTGCAGTTGCTCTGTGTCATAGTTTTTGTCAGTTTGACACATACATGCATACATTTGGGAAGAGGGGCTCTCAATTGAGGAATTGCTTCATTAGGTTGGCCTGCAATACCATCTGTGAGGTACATTTTTAATTGCTAATTGGTATAGGAAGGTGCAGTCCACTGTGGGAGGTGCCATTCCCAGGTAAGTAAGTATAAGAAAGGTACTGAACAAGCCATAGGGAGAAAACCAGTAAGCAACATGCCTCCAGGGCCAATTTCTGCTTCAAGTTCCTACCTTGAGTTTCTGACTTGTCTTCCTTCAATAATGCATTGTAAATTATAGGCTAAATAAATTCTTTTCTACTCGTTTGGTTTTGGTTAATGTTAGATCATAGCAACGAAAAGCAAGGGCAGACCAAGTGTAAGAAAAAAAATATATTGTAAAAGGGGATGAGAGAGAGAGAGAGGTTCTAGGCACTGTAGTGTACTCCTGTAATCTCAGCACTTGGGCTAAAGCAGTAAAGTCGCAAGTTCAAAGCCAACCTGAGCTATGCAATGAATTCCAGGTCACTCTCAACTACATAGTAGAGCCTTTTTCAAAAGTACAGTCATATAAGTATACATTATATGATTTTTATGCTGGTTGTGTTAAAATTTTGTCATTTGGGTACATAGTTATTAAATATGACATTTTAAATAACTTCCCAGTCTTTTTTGTATGTGGCTAATAATAATCTTGATTACCTGGGTGGCTTACATTATGTTCTAGCAGAACGTTAGCTGTATCAGTATTTATGTTTGTAAGTTAGAAAGGTTAAACAGTTCCTCTGGTGATGAGGGAAGTACTTCTGTGTATATGTTGTCTTATTGGTTGATTAAATAAATACTGTTGGCCAATAGGGAAACAAGATAGGTGGGACTAGGAGTCCAGAAAGATTCTGGGAAAGAGAGGCACAGTCAGTCATGATATAGGACGCCAGAGGATTAAGAGGTCTGGACCCTTTCTCTGGTAAGAGAAGACCACGTGGAAATACTCAGATTAACAGGTATGGGTTAATAATTAAGTTAGAGCTAGCCAATAAGATATCAAGCAAATGGACAACAGCATTACAATTAATATAGTGTCATATGTGTTATTTGGGCTGAGACAACTCGGGACCCAGGAGGTTGGTGGGAAGACCACACGTTACACTCTGGACTACAGATTCAAAGTCCAGCTACTCACAATCTGCCTTCTAACTTGATCACTTCAACTTACAAAAGCTTCTCTGGGTCCCTGACCACTTTTCTTCACTTCTCATTGTAATGTGGAGCCTGGGACTCAGCTGCACACATTCCACGCTTTCCAACCGCTTGCCTTTAGATTTGCCAGGGCAGACCCTAAATGTCAGCATCCTCTGTGAGGGCTGGGAGTTCCTCACACTGCAGCTGCTTTCAGCTTCCAGCTCTGTCATACACTGGTAAGGATATCCATTTCCTTCTCCCCTTGAGATTCCAGCAGGAGCCTGGACTCCCCAGAGGCCTGGGGGTTAGACTCCCAACTCTGTGGGGGCCCCCTTTCCACATCTGGATTCTAATCACCCCACCCATGCTTCCAAATCAATGTAGTTCCTATGTTCTGCAGCCGCTCCCTGTACCTGGATTCATTGCTTTTCCTTTTAGTCGCAAATTTTCCGTGCTTCCTTAGCTTCTTCAGCTAAACTCGGCCAATCTAACCTGTGTGTTTTGTTTTCTTGACTAGTATTTGATCAATACGTACAGATTGTGCTAACAGAACATGTCCGAAATGAAGTGTGTGCTCCTCGCCTCAGAGTGGGCTCCTTTCTCAGTACTCACCATCTTAGTAAAGGGGACAGCAGCTTGGCAGTAATTTCCCGTGATCTGAGAACATGCTGCACACTGTCCTCAGACCCACCATTTCACCCTAATGCCATTAGCAACCATTCAAATTACTGACTCTCTGATATCGTCTTCTTTGTCCAATTTTGTGTGTGATAGCAGTTCCTCATCCTCCCTCCTTTCCATCCACTCTGTCCCCTGAAACTTGATTGACCCATTCACAGGACGCTTGAATATGCAACTTTTCTTTTAAACTTCCTCTCTCCCTTCCCCAGCACTCCTCTCCATCTCTGCTCTGGATCAAAGCAATGTTTATATCAATTTGTTCAATATTAAAATGGGGGACAAGGAGTCAGACAGATCCCCTGCTGGTAGGCAGGCAGGGAAAAGAGCTTCTTGGTAGATTAATATACTTTTCACTTAAACATTTAATATAACTGACTTTCTGTTTCTTCTCCAAGACAAAGTTTTGGTAGACATTTCCTCCTACAGAAAACTGGTTTATGGACTTTCAAACTTCACAGGAGGGTGTGTGTGGCTCCCCTGGTGGGAACCAATCAGCTTCCCTTTCTTTATATGGATTAGCCAATCCCTGCAATAATCCGAACCACTCAATTCTGTGAGAGAAAGGGAATTTATCCCACTCCCAAACATTTAACACCCCCTCATTCCCTCAGCAGACTCAGTCACAAGCTCTGGGTCCTCTTTCCTTCTTGGGAAGTCTGCCTCTTTATATATGTTGGTGTGTGTGTGTGTATGTGTGTGTGTGTGCACGCACGCATGTCCTTTGTGTGTTTCAATAATAAAACATGACTGAGTAACTAGACTTTGTTTTTCTAGTTCATTCATTAAATCAGCAGACAAGGGAATTCATTAATAAAATCCTAGACATCATCACTATGATGGCATCATAGACATGAATGCATATTACAGAAACACTGTGCTACATACCAAAGACATAGAAATTTCCTAAAATTGTAAGTATGATGCAAGTCCAATCAAGATGTCTAGAAAAAAGTGTCATGGTGCTGATATTAAAACTTGATAGAATCACAAAATGGCAAACCAGTCCCACTTATTAATATACAAATAAAAAGTTGTCTATTATATGTGTATGTATATGTGTGGGCATACAAGTTTGAGTGCAGAGGTATCTCATACATGTGTGCTTCTGTATGTGGAGACTAGGAGTTGACATCAGGTATCTGCCTTGATCATTCTCATTCTTTCATTAAGGCAAGGACTCCTGCTAACCCTGAGTTCACCAGTTCTGGCTAGCCAACTTGTCCCAGGCAGCTCCTTTCTCTGCCTCCTGAATGCTGCCATTACAGGTGGGGTATCACACTTGTCCAATTTTAACATGGGCTCTTGGATCTTGATTTTTATCTTCACAATAATGGGACAAATGACCAAGCTATCTCCCATAAAAACTCTTTAGATAAAGTAGTAGAAAATAAGATGGCCTTCTTGAATGAAAATACTACTATGGCATGGTAAGATTTAGGAAAATAAAACATTGGCTGACTGGAAAATGGTCCAGACTTACAAACACTTAATATTCTTGCAGAGAACCTGAGTTCAGTTCCCAGAACCGTATCACATGACTCACAGACACATTTAAATCCAGATCTGGGGTAATGGAAGCTAACCACATTCTTTACATAAGTAACTGCTCAAACACTTTTTTTTTAACACTTTCTTCTATAATGTCTATAAAATATATGGAGAATTTCCATGTTGATTTTAATTCACTAAATGGTATCCTGATGTACAGGTATAATTATTAAGTTCTTCCACTCAATTTATATAAATGGAAGAGAAATTATTAATCAAGTACTACTCAGGACCATGCCTGCATTATGACAAGAAAAAAGTCAATTATTAAAAAGTACTTAAATTTTGCAATCAATATCATATTGAACAATATTTCAGTCTTTGAAACTACACAAAATTCTAAAATGATGGCCAGCACTATTGAAACTAGTAGATCCTAGGTTTCAAACCAGTGAATTAAATGTGTTGAAGAACAATAAATAATTCAATGGCAGATAGCACCAGATCTAACGGCAATGCCTTCATTGCAAAAGGGGGTAGCAGATTCATGCCATTTGTCAAGCCACAGTTAGATGAAACTTTGAAAAGAAAAGTACCAACAAAGACATTGCACAAATAGATTCCAAAGTACTCTTCCAGTTTAATGGTCAGTACTAAACATTTGTGGATTAAATTATATGCTATCTGAAATTTGCTTTAAAAATCACCCAACAGGTATTGGGAGTATAGCTAAAATATAAATGACCATGAATTAATATGTATTATATTGGGGCAGTGAGGACTTGGTGAGTCACTGTGTCACACTCTCAAGTTTTCTTCTATTCCAATCTTTCTGTAATAAAAACGTTAAAATGAAGCTGGATGTGGTGTTGCATGCCACATTCCCAGCACTGGGAATGCCAATGCAGGAGGATGACAAGTCCCAGGTCAACCGTGGTTATACACAAAGACTATGTGATGAAAACAAGCAAGCAAGGAAGTCTGTTGTTCATCCTTCAGGGGTTTCCTACTCAACATAATTTTAGAATTAGAATATATATTAATGTTTGTCAAATTTTAGATCTATTTTCTAATTATATAGTCACATACACATGTATTTAGACATACATACATACACATGTGTATATGAGATATATATGTATATACATATATACATATGCAGATCTCTTGAGAGTGTCTTGGGACTTTCCTCATGTCAGAGGTTGATGGTCATTCCTCTAGGATGTCCGAGGACTTGGTCACCACTGGTTCATCAGAACCAGGGTCAGGGCTTGAAAATAATGACAGAAGAATCCCTCCCAGTGACTGTTTCCATGGGAATGGGAATGAATCTGCAGCAGAAAACTCTTAAATTCCATCCTGAGGGTCACAGAGGGCCATTCCATTTTCAAGCGTCTGTGGCTGCTTGCAGCTTTTATGTTTGGGGGATGAGAAAAACATCAAACCTAGATTTATTTCATTGATGACCATCACTTAATCTTATGTATGAAAACCCAGCCATTACTCAGGAAGACCTGACAAGCATCCTGCCTCTCCCCATAGGCGCTGTGTGAGGGATTGTTGATACTCTCCCCTTCCGCACAATCATAGCTGTTCTCACCGTCTGCAGCATCTTAGGGAAAGGCAGATGCTAGGATTTTAAGGAGGTTGCTTTGCAACTTTGAACACTACAGAGGAGACTTTCTATATACTAGCTAGCACTCAGAGATCTGGAGAGCCCCAAACTGGGATTCATTCAAACCAATCTCAAGACGGGAAGAGTCTGAGGAAGGAGAGAAGACTCAAAGCTTCTTTAAAAAAAATAGATAAGCTTCGAGAGAAGCTATCTGAGGATATCTTAAATAATTTAAATAATTATGCTCAATCCAAAGGCTGTTTGTACAGCTGTCTTCCTATTGTTTAGCAGTACTAGACTGTAATTCCAGAACAATATGCAAGCTCTTCTCTATGCACATGCAGCAGCATGGAGCTTGGCAATACATCATCTGGGAAAATTGGTTTTGGGGTGATGAATTGCCAGGTTAAGAGTGTTATATTCTTGCTATCGCCTTCATTATCAGAGCAGTTTAAAAAGTGTTTTTGTATTGTGTAGCAGCACTGATGTGATAAGAATTAATACATTTTAACATGTGGCTTAAAAAAAAAGACAAACTGGTAGTCTTAGATCTGTGCTGTACAATGATTTCAACAACAGCGTTAGTAGCAACAACTTTTAAAGCTTGTGCAATTAAACACTACCTATATAAATGAAATGCAAGCACAGAAGTGAGATGGGGCGCGTGTGTGAACATGTTTGTGGAGAGAGAGCAGAGGCAGATGGACTGAGACCCTGTTGAAGGAGAGTCATGGGATTTCAGTCACCAGCACCACTTCTCAACAATGATCAAGTTATGCACTGACTTTCCTTGTAGGGAAACTTCAGCATGAGACATTTGAAGTAATTAACAATTTACTGATATTGGAAAATTCCCTGGCTTTAATTTTGCGGGGGAGGGGTCAGAATGTGGCTAGAAAAGTGCACCGTTTTCTCCATGTGAGAGAGAGAAGTTGACTAATCAACAAAACTGACAATAGCCAGTAAATCCTGAAAATGATTTGCTAGAGAAGTCACTGGTGGTTTCTGGCATGCTGCCAAAAGGAAGTGTCTCAACTAGGAAGAAACATGGCCAGGCTCCTCAGACCAGTGTGTCCTTTCTCTTAAGTTCCGTGTTCTCACTACCACAGACTACATAAATGCCCTTAAAAGGCAGTAACGTCTTATTGGCCCTAATACTTACTTACACATTTTATTTTCTCAACTACCAGCCAAATGGAGTTTAAATTCTTCAAAACATTAAATGTTATTTTCAGGCTCCACCAGCATATTTTCATGCATTCTGATGGTATTCACTTTAATACTTCTAAATTTATAAGAACTGATAAACTTGAAGTCAAAATCAAATTATCCTCTGTTCGTAGAATGGTTACATTCAGTACTTTAAAAGAAAAAACCGTAAACCTTGTGTGTCGGACGCCATCTGGGTTACAGCATTCATTGTCCGTCTATGCAAACGAACCTTCAAAGCAGCCATTTTATGACGCTGTAATGTTCCCAGCTCTACATGCCCTGTGCCACACTGCATGAGACGGGTACTTGATAAGGATTTATGCTTCTGCCAAAGGAACTGAGGCCAGAGACTCACAGAATTCACCCATAGTCATCTGTTTAGCAAGGAGCAAAACCGGAACTCCCACTGTAGGCTCAGTTCCGAACCTGTGCCTTTCTTCTCTGGATCGTCTTCCGCGGCGTTGAACGTGAGTCCGTTCCAGAGAAGAGCACACAGAAGCAACCATCGCAAATGAGGGAACCCAAAAAGACAAATATTGCAAATTGTCTCTTAAATGTAGATGTTAGCTTTCAATATGTGTGCTTCAATCTAAATAATGACGAATAAGGTACGGGGGGGGGGGGGAAGGGGTGTCCAAAAAAGGAGATATGGAGCATATAGTGTTATAAAGGGACCAAGGAGAAACTAGACTAGGAGGGTTAAATTGGGTCTGGGGATAAGAGGGAATACGGGAAGGGACAACTAGCATGGAGGGCCTTTTGAAAAACCAAATAAAAGCTAGTATTGTAGAAGCTTCCTAAAATATATACATATATGAAAGGAGTTTAAATGGAATCGTCATACAATGGGGAGGGGGGAGATGCCCCAGCTAGAGACCCCACCAAGTAAAACCTCCAGTGTCAAGATTTGATTACATCTTGTTGAGTCATTGGCCGCCACTCAAATATCTGAAGCTACTGCTAAGGCTGTTGTTTACTTTCTACAACCTGATGGTAAGGCTTTATTGCTGAATACACTTACTTATGTCATCAAAGAAAAAATCAAGCTGGAACCAGACTAGAGGCTTCACTGCTGACGAGTATTCATGGTAATGGGAGGTGCTCTGCATGCTTCCCAGGGAGAAAAGTAATCATCAATATCCCCCAGCTACAAACCCTGGAACCTAGAACAGGGATCTCCCTGTAAGATTACTGGTGCAATAGTGGCTCAAATTTATGGGGATTTTAGGATCATTCCATAAGACGGAACCTGACACTGCTAAAGTGACCAAGAACCTGAGGCGAGATAGGTCATGGGCCTAGGGAAAAACCTACTACTGTACTCTGCTAAAGAGTATAGAGGTAAAGTGACTCCTGATGGTGCATTGATTGCTGAGCAAAGAGCATCACTCAGCCCTCAGTAGAGAAGCTGCGTCCTGTGGTAGATGGTAATTCACTCAGGGATGCAGCACTGAACAACAGAGAACTGAGAGACGTGGACAGAGCTGGAGCACTTCACCCTACATGAGGCATCTTCACCAAAGCCGTCCACTCAAGGCAGAGTTGTAAGTGGAAGGAGAGACAGAAAAACTGTAAGAGCCAGAGGTGATGGCTAACTCCCAGAAACAGTATCTTCCGGATAGAACAGGACTGAAGCACGTGTGAACTCACAGAGACTGTGAGAGCACACACAAGGCCTCCAAAGACAAAAATCACCACTAAGAGAGGAAATGAACACAAGGTCCCACCCTAATCAAGAAGCTGTTTGCGACTGATACCTGATGGGAAAGGGATGATCAGGTTTTTACACTGGAGTGTCACGGGGTGTATTGGCCACACTCCAGGAGTGTCACAGGGTGTATTAGCCATGTTCCAGGAGTGTCACGGGGTGTATTAACCATGCTCCGGGGCAGGTTCTATGTGCAGGAGTAGTGGGCCAACACAAAACAGATTCTGTGGATATTTTTTTTGTGGGGAGGCAACTTTTATTTTGTTTTGGTATATTAGTGTTATTGGTTATTTTGTTTGTTTATATTTTGTTTTGTTTTCTCCTGGGGACATGGAATTGAAAGAATGGGGAAGTGGGGAAGATCTTGAAAGTGTTGAAGGAAGTTAAAAACAAGAACAAAAATACTATAATACTATATGAAACAAAAATTTAAGGGAAACAAAGGAAAAAAGACAAGAGGGTTACTTGGAAAGACTGTTAGGGTGATACCACGGTTGAAAGGAAATGAGTTCTTAATATAAAACTCTGATTTACTCTTTAGCTTTTGCATTGGAATCTATCAGTCACAAAGTGACCTGGAAAAGAAAAATAAAAAAAAGAAAGGTATCAGACTGGCTAAAACATGTGTGCTCCTCACACTGAAACTATTGACAACATATTACAGGCATACTTCTCAATGTATGCCTTGAAATTGGGATTGAGAGGGATGACATATGAGCTGTAGCCTTCTCACAATGATCTAAATTCAGAAGTCTTGTCCACAATGAAGCATAGCTCTCATCTCAAAGGGGATAAGAAATAGTTTATTGTGGAGGAAATATGAGTGACCACAGCTCAGGAACACAGATTTAGGGCACCCCAAATTCCATGCTCAAATGTGGTGATGTTTCATGAAGTTTTATAGTAATGGGACAAAGATGATCATAAATCAAGGGATTTTGTTAGTGCTTCAGTGGAAACATTAGATAGTATTTGACAGCATTCTTAGCTTTTTGTTGCTGGAAGCCTGGGGTCTGTTTGCTTATTCCCTATGATTTTCCTAATAGTCATAAAGATATTGGGATTCACACAGGGGTGAATAATAAGTAACTGTTAATGGGGCTAAAAATGGCTGAAGGTAAGTTGTAGGTATACTCTGGGACTACACTGGTACTCCAAAGCTGTGGTGGTTCTACCAACTCATAATCTAGGCAGAAGAAATTCTCTCCAGAAACCTTCATTCATAGGTTCCTGGGGAGAGAACCAAACATTCATCCACTGCTTATCTTTCATTCAGTACACATTTAAGTCCACTTTAAATGCATTTAATCACAGTTTAGAAAGCATTTCTTCATCTGTAAAATGGAGCAAAATAGGACCTATCTCAGAGTTGTGAGATAATATGCAGGAGTGTACAGATGGCTTAGACGCTAATACTTGCCCCCGTGACAACTCAACAATGTCAGCTGTGAGTACCAGATTTTCACAAGGTACAAGACCCATGCCGAGTACTAGAAATCTAAAGACGCATTCAAAATTAGCCTTTACTCCAGAAACTCAGAATTCAAACAGATAGAGACACACCTATACACAAAGTCACATAGACAAGAGAGTATGAGGGTCTACAGAATGTAGGGAAGACACAGTGGAGAGGGCAAGCATGACTGGGGATAACAAAAGATCCTTGCAGGGATGACAGTCTGAATCTTGAAGGGTGGTAGAATTCTGTAGCTGGAGAGACCAGTTAAACAGGAAGGTATATATTAGCCGAGAAACTTACAGGGAGAGTAGAAGTCATGGAAACGCTGCTCTGGGATGACGCCTTGTTATGGGATGAAGAAAGGTGCTCTCTCGTGAGAGGAGACATGAAACTGGAAGTAGATAGAGTCATGAAGGCACGTGAAAGCCACAGTCACACTTTCA
Organism: Mesocricetus auratus; assembly: GCF_017639785.1. Classification (NCBI taxonomy): domain Eukaryota; kingdom Metazoa; phylum Chordata; class Mammalia; order Rodentia; family Cricetidae; genus Mesocricetus; species Mesocricetus auratus. The sequence goes on from NW_024429184.1 coordinate 24,460,602, forward strand.
ACAGGCAGGCACTGTAAACAGACCTGTGCTATAGAAAACTCACGGGAGAATGGATGGGAAGTCCATGGGGAAGGCAGAAAGAGGATGTGTGCTTGGGGGTCAGAGTGGAAAGACTGTTGAAACAAACCAGACGAGAAATGATAGCTTGAGCTAAGAGATGTGAAAGGGTAGCAAGTACAAGAGCTTTGAACAAGAAGACGCACAGGATTTCAGGATCAGCAGTGTTGGCAGTGAAAACAAAAGGTAGGCACCATCGTTGCGGACTTGGATGGCTTAACATGCGTTCAGTAACACACTGAGTGTAAGAAGGGAACAAACATAGACAGTGAGCCCTGCTTTGAACAAAGGCATTTAAGATGCTGGTGGACATTTTGGTAAAGATACGTAGTGTGGCAGTGTGTGGCTTTGAAATATAAATGAACAGTGGAGTTAAAAATGTAAATGTCACACTATCGGCATAGTAATGGACAGAAAACCACCAAAAAAAAAAAAAACTTCCTTGGGGAAGCCACAGAAGCACAGAGGAGATCCATCCTCGGAGGAGTCAGCACATGCGTGATGGTCCCGGAGAAGCCAGAAGACCGGGCTACAAAAGAGTGATGTCACCAAAAGATAAACACGCCACCTGCAAGAGAAGCCCCAAGAGTGCTCCGCGAAGTGAAAGTGGCCCTTTGAGTCTGAAGGTATAGATTGTTCCTGTTGCTTCCGCCTTCATCGGGGAAGTTTCGGTGGGAGCCAAGTTGCTCTGTGTTCAGTGTGCAGTCTTCTTTAAAAAGTTGCTGCTTCCCGGGCGGTGTTGGTGGTGCATGCCTTTGATTCCAGCACTCGGAGGCAGAAGAAGGCAGATCTCTGTGAGTTCGACATCAGCCTGGTCTACAGAGCGAGTTTTAGCACAGTCTTCAAAGCTACAGAAAAACCCTGTCTTGAATTCCCCACCCCCTGAAAAAAGTTGCTGCTTTCTCAAAACTAGCTAACTATTTCATTTGTGCTCATTCATTTCCACACATACTTCCAGACTTCTCCAAGGTCTATGCCTGACTTTTTGTTGAGCATCTGTATGTTGAATTACCAACTTTAGGAAGCTAAATTGGTGGCGTCTTTCAATGTTTCTGCTGTAATAAATATGAATAAATATGTCCAGAAGGAATTATTGCCACCCTGATTAATAGGCTTCTGGGTTTTGTTTTTTGTTATTGTTGTTGTTGGTGGTGGTGGTTTTGTTTTGTTTTTGTTTTTTTGTTTTTTGTTTTTGGTAGTTCTTTGTTTTGTTTTGTTTTTTGCCCACCCCCAAAAAGTTTCTCCACCAACCCGGTAAGCCAGTCAAGTCAAATTAAAATATAACAACAGGTTTATTGAAAGCAACTCCGGGTTGGGTCAGACGGGGGGGTTGTGCCCATAAACAGAAGCAGGAAGGTTTTATGGGGTATACGCAAGGAGTGACCATGTGCCTACAACAAGCTGGGTTTATGTCCAAGTATGGGCAGTTGACAGATTTTAGGGGAGAAAGCTACAGTAGCAGCCAAGAATGGGAAGGCTCTCTGGAGAGACAGAGAGAAGCGAGGAGGAGGAGGAGGAGGAGGAGGAGGAGGAGGAGGAGGAGGAGGAGGAGGAAGCAGAAGAGGAAGAGGAGGGAGAGACAGACAGAGAAGAGAGAGACAGAGACAGAGAGAGAGAGAGAGAGAGAGAGAGAGAGAGAGAGAGAGAGAGAGAGAGAGAGAGGAGAGGCTATCTGGACCATGTAGGAAAGAGTCTGAGGCCCTAGCAGCCATCATCCCCATCATCCTAAAGCAAACAGCTTTTGTGAAAGAGGAAAGAACCATTTTTCATTATTTTAGTCACACAGACCCACCAAGCACCCCTAAGCTAGTTCACCATGAAATAATGCCCTCTAGCTCCTACCAGAGGGCCATGCTTCAAACAGTTTTTTAAAAGACAAAAGAAAGCCACATATGAAGGTTCTGTTTTCCATGGTGAGAATCCCCTGCAGGTCTGCAGCCCCAATTCAGTAAAAGTAGAAAATAGGAACAGAAAAGCCATGTTTGAGATTTAACTTTGTATTTTGAAATAATCACAGATTCACTGGATGCTGGAAATACTGTACAGAAAAGAGCTGTGATTCCTTGACACTAAAAGGTGAGTCTCACAGTGCTAAGACAGGAGGCCAACGCTGGCAAAGCACTTGCAGGCCGCCATTTATTCCATGCAAGCAAGGTAATCCTGGCATGACTATAGCATTCAAGACATGATTTCTTTACCATAAAAATCTTTCTCATGTGGCCATTCCTGTTGTTTCAAAAATTATAAATAGACCATAAAATATGTGATCTTTTGAGATGGGCTTTCTTCATTCAGCATGATGAGTTGAGATGCATCCAAGTTGTAAGTATGAACAGTTTGGTTCTTTTTGTTGTTGAGTAGTATTCTGTGGTATCACTGTCCATGTACTTAGTAAAGGCGATCTAGGTATTTAGTGTAGTGGCTCTTATGAACAAAGCTGCTGGGGCAGAGTTTTGTGTAGTGCTGAGTCTAGTAACACACACAAGGGGTTGGTGGATTACACAGCAAAGATGCATGTAGTCTCCTGTAGACTTGCTGAGCTAGTACTCAGAGTAGTAGGAGTCACCTAACATGCTTAGAGTAAACTACATCTCCATTTAGTGTTGCCACTACTTTTAGTTGTGCAAATAGGCCTTCCATGATCGTGTCTTGGATTGGGTTCCCATTGCTGTGAAGAGACATCATAAGCATGGCAACTCTTATAAAGTAAACTTCTAATTGAGGGGGCACACTTACAGTTTCAGAGTTAAGTTCATTATCATCATGGTGGAGAGCATGGCGACGTGCAGTCAGATGTGGTGTTGGAGCTGAGAGTCCTACATTTTGGCACAGAGGCAACAGGAATTCAACTGATTGTCACACTGAGTGAAGCTTGAGAAAAGAGCTCAAAGCCCACCCCTACAGTGACACACTTCCTCCAACAAGGCCATGTCTCCTAATAGTGCCACTGCCTTCAGGGGCCAGTTTCTTCCAAACCATCACACATCCTATGATCCCTGATGCCAAGGAGTTTGAACATCTTTCTGTGAGCCTATGTGCTATCTGCACATCCTATCATTGTCTCTTTTCTTAATTTAATTCAAGGAATTTGTTTCTGTTTCTGTTTTGAGCTTTTGACCGCTTGTTCATATTGACAAATAACAGAAAAGTCAGCATACTTCCCCTGGTATGACATTTTATCTTCAGTTTTGACACCTAAGAGTATCACAGAGCAGAATTCTTAACTTTGATGACATCCAATTTTTTGTCTCATTCTTTGAGCAATCACATCATGTTCAGTCTTAAGATTAAAAATCCATTTGAATTTCTGCAGGTCAATGAAATATGCAGTACTGACCCCCAAGATTATCATACCTGAGGTTACAGATGTCTGAGATTTGCTTTAAAATAATCTAGTTTGGAAGATAAGGTTAATAAAAACTTTATAGAGTCATAAATTAATAAGAACAGCTGTGAGTTGGTATTTTTTAAATTTTTTCTTCTTTCATACAACACATCCTGACCTCAACCTCCCAGCATCCCCCATCTCCCCTACTCCCCAGATCCACTACCCCTGTTTCCCTTCACAAAAAGAGCAGGCGTCTCATAGTGTCAACCAAATAAGACATGAGAGTCAATAAGACCAGGCATAAACCCTCACATGAAGGTTGGACAAGACAACCCAGTAGGAGGGAAAAGGTTGCAAGAGCAGACAAAAGAGTCAAAGCTACCCTCATTTCCATTGTTCGGAATCCAACAAAATCTTCAAGCTGAGCAACCACAGAATGTATGTGAGGTCCTAGTGCAGACCCATGCTGGCTCCATGATTGCCACTTCAGTTTTCTGTGAGCAGCTATGAACCTGCTTTAACTGACTCTGTGAGCCGTTTTCTGTGTCCTTGACCCCTCTGGCTGCTACAGTCCTTCCTCCTGTAGCTGAGAGTTTATTTCTAGCCTGGTCCCACAGCAGATTAACCCCAAATAAACACATGGACGCTATATTAATTATAAAATGGTTGGCCAATGGCTAGGGCTTCTTACTGGCTATCTCTCTCTTAATTATTAACCCATTTCTAGTAATGTATGTATTTCTACATGGCCCTATCTTACCAGAGAATGTCTGACATATCCTATCTTCCTAGTCTCTACATGTTGTCTCTCCCTGGTGGCTCTCTGCTTCCTCCCCCCAGAATTCTGCTCATACCCTCACCTATACTTACTGCCTGGCTAGCAGCCAGCCAGTGTTTTATTCATCATTTAATAAGAGGAACATGTATACAGGAGGACATCCCCGATCATCCTCCCTCTCTTCTGCAGGGATTCCCGAGCTTGGTCTATTATTTGGCTCTGTCTGTTCCCATCAGCTGCTAGAGGAAACCTAGACACTGATCATATGAGTATAGCAGAATGTCATTAGGAATAATTTTATTGACTTTTTTCTTCAGTTGTGTTTGGCTTTACCATAGATCTCAGAGCCATCCAGTTTCCAGATTCCAGTCATCTAGTCAGTGTCAGGCATGGATACACTCTGGGATGAGCTTCAAGTTAGACCAGTCCTTGACCGATCATTCCCACAAGCTCCAACCCACCATTGTCCCAGCACATCTTGCAGACAGAACAGGTTGTGGGTCATAGATTTTTGTGGCTGGGTGGGTGTCCATCAAAATTCCAACACAATTCTTTACAGACCTGAAAGGAAAATGCTCAATTTCATTTGGAAAACAAAAAACCAGGAAAACTAAAACCTGAACAATATAAGAACTTCCAGAAGTGTTATCAGTCCTGATTTCAAGATTTACTACAGAGCTGTAGCAAGAAAACCCATGGCACTAACATAAAGACAGGTGTTGATCAGTGGAATTCATCAAAGACCCTGACACAAATCCATACACATGTGGAACACTGATTTTTGATAAAGAAGTTAGAAATACACACAGGAAAAAAAGAAACTATATCTTTAACAAATAGTGCTGGTCAAATTGGATGTTGGCATGTAGAAGAATGTAAATAGATCCATATTTATCACCTTGCACAAAACTCAAGTCCAAGTGGATCAAATATCAGAACAAAAATGAATTGGTAACTTTGAAGAAAGGAGAACAGACACACTGAATTTACTATGTTATTGTATTTTTGTGTGTATTTGAAAATTTCAATAGTAAAAAGTTTTGTTTGTTTGTTTAAGAAAAAGAAGAAACAGTGCATGTATTTTGACTGCATAATATAATTTTGAAAACTTTACCCTAAGGAAAAGATTAAAATATTGTAAAAAAGAAAACAATCTGTACTAAGATGTTTATAGCAACATTACTTGTGAAAGTAGAGGAGAAAGTCAGAAACAATACAAATAGCTAACATTAAATAATGTTATATAATCCATGGTGTATCATCCTGGGGGGCCATTATGGAGCCATTAAAGTGATAAAAATGAAGCCTGAAGATACAGGAAGGTTTTTACAAAATAATGCTAGGCAGAAAAGAAAAAAAGAATATAAGCCTTCAACTTTAATTCAGCTAATCATGGTATTAGTATAATGTGATTTTATATTTCTCTAGCAAAATGTTTAGTTCATTTTCCTGAACAATTTAACGATCACTTAAGCTGTTACAATTACAAGACTATAGCAACATGACTTAACTCCTCCTTGTCCCTCGAGAATCTCACAGGCACGGGGAAAGCAGACAGAGGGTTCTTGTATCAACTCAGGGTGAGGCTACGCTCAAACACATAACCACATGTATCTTCATGATGTCTTCGAATCTCTACAGTTACATGATGAACTGAAAGTTTTTGTCCCACCAGATCCTGCCACACTTCTCAGCCCCAAATAAACACACAAAGACTTATATTAATTATTAAATTATTGGCCGATGGCTAGGGCTTCTTATTGACTAGTTCTGTCTTAATTATTAACCCATAACTACTAATCCACGTATTACTACACGACTTTATCTTACCAGAGAAGTCCTGGCATGTCCTATCCTCCCAGTTTCCACATGGGGACTCTTTCAGGCACTTCTCTGCCTACCTTTCCCAGATTTCTCCTTGTCTCCTAGCCCTGCATATCTTCTTGCCTCTATCAGCCAAACAGTGATTTACTCATCACCCAGTACGAAAAACATAGATACAGAAGGACATCCCCTATCAACATGATACTTTGTTATGGGTAATAAACACTACAAACAGAAAAGGACTAATTATAAAACTATCAAGAGATAATTTTTCCTATCTGTAAATCTTGAGGTCATGTTTGTTTTCTAATGAGAGACAGAAAAGGGGTAGATTCAGAAGGAAGAGGAGGTGGGGAGGAGCAGAGAGGAGTAGAGGGTGGAGAAACTGTAATCATGCTACATTCTATGAAAAAAAAACTATTGTCAGTAAAATGAAAAATAAATAAATAAATAAATATAATTCTTAGAGGCAGATTTGCTTTACAGTGTTTCAGTGCTCATGAAGGTTTCCTAGATCAGCGTGGCAAGATGCAAGAAGGGCCCATGAGCTTTAGCGCAACAAATCTACTTTATGTCAGAAATTGCAACAATTCTAAATCATGTTCACAAGCTCTCTGATATTCTTTCTTTCAAAAGGAGAGGCCCAAATAATCCCCTCTTTCATAACTTGTTGCATAGAAAAACTGGGAAAGTAAGAGTGTACTAAGACCAACACAGCGTCAAGAAGCTATACCTTCACTCTTACCCAGAGTTTGTGTTCTGATCAAATGAGCAGCCTCAGAAGTCATTGGAAGGAAGCTACATAAAAATCAGAAGCCTCCTGCACAAGGAGACACTTGAAAATAAATACTCAAGCTGCAAGACATCCACTGGGGCCCCCAGCCTAGACTGTGGTAGCTTGAGCTCCCTGCACACACAGTCAAGCACCTGCTAAGTCCAAATCCATACATAGTGAGATAATAAATATCTGCTGTTTAGGAGTAATTTGTTACTTTAAAATATGCAATATAGAACTGTTAAGTGTTTTACTGACTTCTAATCTCTGGTAGTTTCCTATAAAATTAAATTTGGCGACAGTTTTGATGACTAGGTATTTTTTCAGGAGCCCAATTCTATGAATGTAAAAATATTTCACCACCTAAAACCTCATCTGTGCTTATTTGATATAGACTAGCAGATAAATAGTGGTGTATGAACAATAAAACTAAAGAAAATAGACTTTAAATGTTTTAAGATGTTTAAATATTAACAATTAAAGATATATTTTGTATTATTGCTACTATCACTTCCAAAAATGTTTGTCAATAATGTTCCACAGTTTGAAAATTGTTTGTTTTTTTTAATGTTTAGTCTTAAGAGAAGAAAATAGAAAAGAAAGAGGACTAAATCTAGAGCTGGAGAAATGTAAAGGCCCATATTGTGAAAAGGTTGCTCCTGTGACAACAGAGAAATACCCCACTGTGATATTTATTTCTCTGTATTTATTTTAAATGTATGTCATTGTACTTCTTAAAAGAAAACAACACAGCGTGACATGTTCTAACATGATTTTGAAATCCATTTCAGTTTTTCTTGTCTCCGTGATCACATTTATAATTTTTTTCTCCTTCATCTGGAAAAAAATTATCAGAAGAGAAGTGTTCTAGAATCTTTAAAGGAACCTGTTTATCTAATAATGATGGTGCTATCGGAAGCCTCCCTGGGAGGCAATCCAGAGAAAAGCAGATGTGTTTCCAAACCATAGAGACCTGTGGAGGGTTTTCACTGAGCAAGAGGCTATCCATCCAGTGTTGGGTGAAGGGATCACTCTTCAGGAAATCCAGGTTTGGCTAATTAAGGCCAAACAAAAGATTTCCTGATGCTGAGGAAGGAAAATGATCAGTTCAAATGATAAAACTAAGCCCAATTAACGCCTCCTACACTAGAACTGAAATGAGATAGGAAAATTAAAGTTTAGTACCAGAAAATAATTAAACAAGCTAGTCATTATACCAAAGTGTTTTGTGGAAGCAAGAATGTTTGCTCCAATTCTTGGAGTTTGGACAATACATGGGTAAATAAACTCTGTTAATCATCAATAGGGTAGGAAGAAGTCTCCACATTGTCTTTTAGTAAAATTGTGCAGAACTCATGTCTTGTTCACACGTTGTCTAACATGCTCACAAGTGGCTGCTACAATACACAAATCTTATTCATTGTAGTGGTTTGGATGACAACTGTCTCCTATAGGCTCACATGTTTAAATACTTGGCCTGTGGTTGATGATGCTGTTTGCAGAGGTTGTGGAATCCTTAGGAGGTGGAGTTTTCCTGAAGGGTTCACATCACTGGGGTTGGGTGCTAAGAGTTCATAGTCTCTCTGCATTTCCAGTTTGCTGTCTCCACTTCCTGCATGTGGTTGAAGCTTCCTTCTCTAGCTTCCTGCAGCCATGCATCCCCAGCCATTGTGAACTTTCCTTCTGGAAACATAGTTAAAAGAAAATCTTTCTTTCATAGACCATTTTTAGTTATAGTATTTTAGCACAGAAAAGTAACTAATACATTCATTGAATTTGCCATAACTGACCTGTCATTTAAAATATGAGAGCAGAAACCAATTCTTAGACTTTCAATAAGAATAATGAAAGCTTTCTTGGGAAAAGCATTTAGATATAGAAATTTCAATTGTACAATATGTTATTTATTAAGGAAAATTACACAATTAATAATTTATCAAAAGCTATCAAGCTTTATTGCTTTTAAAAAGAAAATGGTAAGGTCAAAATTAAGTGTGGATTATGTGATACAAGCTTCCAACTATACTATCTAAATCATACTTGATACATTTGCTTGCTAAGTATTAAGTGGTGTATATAGCACTCTACGCTTTAATAAAAATCAAAGTGCACTTGGTAGTCTTAAAGATTAAACTTAGAAAGCAGAGTGTGAAGCTCAACCTAAATCCTAGCACTAGAGAAGTAGAGATGAGAGAATCAGAAATGTAAGGCAATCCTCAGCTACATAGCAAGTTTGAGACCAACTTGAGCTTCAGGAGATGCTAACTGAAAACAAAGTAAGATTAAACATAGAAAACAGTATCCTATATCTTTAGCTCCGCATGTTCAGATAGTCATGGTACCTGAAGTATAGTGAGGAAATGACCACACACATCATCTGTGAAGACGATGCTCTTTCCTTCTGTGGGGGACTTCATACTCTGTGCTTCCCCTCTCCCACCTCCTGCCCCAGGAATGGTGCTAGCCACAGACTGGCCCAAGGACATCATTAGCAGTATATTTGGAGCTACTCAGTAAACGCTGTGCATGGTCTTTGTTCTCATGGGCTGCAACTTACATGGATGAGATAGTCTTCAAAACTCTAGCCAGAGAAACCTCTGGTGTAAAATAATCAGTTCCTGTGAAGAGGGAGAATGGGGCAGATGGAGGAACATTTATAGTGGTTGAATTCTGGAGATGCACTTGAGAATGAAGGACAAGTATCATGTGGGTCTGTGATTCCCCAAGCATGGATACCTACTCAGAAGGGTGAGATGGAATAAGAAGCAATGTCACTTGCTTTTAGACCCCAGATGTCAAGTGTAGCTGGTTGTTTTTATTCTTTCATTTTTGGGAGACCTGCCACCCTGCTCCCAAGTAAATACATAGGACTTATTCTTTCTTATGCATGCCAGGCCTTAGCTTGACTAATTTCTAACTAGTTTTTCTTAACTAAAATTATCCCATCTACCTTTGCCTCTGGGATTTTACCTTTCTCTATTTAATATACCTTCCTTTACTTCATACTCCTTAGCTGACTGTGTGGCTGTGTGGCTGTGTGGCTGTGTGGCTGTGTGGATGACCCCTGGAACCCTCCTTCCCCTCTCCTTTTCTCTCTCCTCTATTTATTCTCTCTGCCTGTCAGCTGCAACTCTTTCCCTCTCCAGTCTAGCTATTGGCCATTCAGCTCTTTATTAGACCAATCAGGTGTTTTAGACAGGCAAAGTAACACAGCTTCACAGAGTTAAACAAACGCCACATAAAAGAATGCAACACTGGGCTGGAGGGATAGCTCAGCCGTTAAAGGCTAGGCTCATAGCCAAAAGAATGCAATACATCTTTGAATCATTAAACAAAAATTCCATATCAGAAACCAGTGTAGCACATCTTCAGCTGATCTCCCACAACAGCCAAGCTGCCAGATCATATTGTATTGCTCACATACATAGTTTTGTTCTCACAGAGTTCTTTTACATCTGAAGGACAAATGCTTATTTTAGCCATTTAAGTATCATTTAAAGGTTAGGCTTTTGCTCCCAAACATGGCCTAGTATATCTTGATTTGCATTAATCATTTTGTAGTGGAGTAGATACATATTCCAAGAAAACATATAATATACCCTGCAAGGACGTTTCCTACTATCCCTGTGTCTCTCGGCTGCAGGGATCCACTGTTGTGAATGGGAAATAACACATGTATCTGGAGATCTGATGGAGACCTGGATGAACTCTAGTGACAAGAGTTCAACACAAGTGACTCAGGCAAAGAGTTCAGAGTATGAGAGGTGACCACTGTGTTCAAACTCTGACTCTCCTTCTTCCTAGCTATATGACCTTGGATAAGCTGCCTAACTTCTCAAGACCTCGGTTATTGCATTGGTAAAGCAAGCATAATGACAGAAATGTGTTGATGGTAAGGGCTGGGGTAATGTTTTCTTTCATTTGTTCTGGGATTTTTTGAGAAAGGGCCTTTCTATGGTTCCCAGGGGATTCTGGAACTTGTGATCCTCCTGCTTCGTCTGAGTCCAGATCAATGGAGTATGCTACTACATCTACCCGAGACCATAGTCATGGAGGTTTACGTGAGTAAACTAGCAAAGTCTTCAGGACAGTGACAGCATATAGAAGCTATCACTCAGTAAGTGCTAGGCATCATGGGTACTGCCCCAACTGGATTCAGGGTGTCTCACACCTGCTAGAGAAGAAAGATTGGCATTCTGAAAGATAACCCAAGTGTCTGTGAAGAAATGCCATCAGCTTCCCTTAGAAACTGTAAAGTCTTCTAGTAGATGACAATTAACTAAATAATCTTGATGTTTTCTTGTTACCTTCTAGAGACCTTTGAAATACTGTTGAATACAGGAATCTCTGTCTCTTTGTCAGTGTCTATAGAATGCGCACTGCAAGCAAATGATAATTATATACTTAGCAATTTCACTGGTGAGGTTCATGCCTACAATTTCTTATTTCATTTGTCCTCAGCTAGCCTGATTTTCATTATCTGTGAAGATTTGCATGGAATGATTTATTAGACTTTACAACAAAACTGCTACAGCACAGTCAATTGGCCTAGGAGAAAATAAAATTCTTATTTGAATTTTATTTTGTCTGAAATCTGCCACACACATGGCTTCTTGCTTAAGGAGTTCAGAATCCTCTCCAAGCTAGTCAAGAGTTATTCCATCATTTGTTTCCCTCTGCTCATTTACTTTTCACTCTGGACACGCTTTCTTGTTATTCCATCCATGGGCAATAGAACCACACTTCTCCATCTCTCTGATCTCCCGTCTAACATCTTTTTTTTTTTTTACGAGACAGGGTTTCTCTGTATTGTTTTGGAGGCTGTCAGTCCAGCCTGGCCTGGAACTCACAGAGATCTGCCTGCCTCTGCCTCCTGAGTGCTGGGATTAAAGGCGTGTGCCACCACCGCCCGGCCCGTCTAACGTCTTTTAAAAGGCAGTGCCTCTTTCCTGCTCTGGCCTTGCCAAAACGGACCCTTCCTCTTCTCCATGAACAGACATGGTTGAAGTTGCTGGCTAACTCATCTGCCTACTGGTGAATGGCCTGCACTTTTGCTCCCATCCTGATCTGGGCTTATACAAAAGCAATCCATATATACTTTCTTAAGAACAACTTCGATTCCTTAGAACTCTGTAGTTGAGTAACCAAAAAGCAAGAATTAAAATTACTACTGATGATTACTAAGGTGGTGATTACTAAATGATTACTGAGGACTTATTGCTGTTTAAAAGATACTAACTTGGCTAACAGTGCTGACTCACTTAAGAGTAAACTAAGACTTTACAGTGATCCAGGTGCTTTGTCTCATCTCACTCCATCCTGTAAAACCTTTATAAGCGCTATTTGAGAGACAAGGGAACTGAGATCAAGAGAAATAAAGCCCCTAAGGGTATATGATTATCTGAAAAGGAGCTAAATGGAAGCCAGGTTAGGCCAACTCTAAATCCATTCTGTCTCCTCTATACCACACTGCACAAAGTCCACCCTGCCTGTGACACAGGCCAGACACAGCCTGACTTCCTGGGAGCTTTCACAGCAGCAGCCTGGTTGCTCTCAGGACTGAATTGCTTACTCCAGCGCCAGCAGAGATGTCCGTGCTATGCTAGAATGCTGTGAGCAGTCCAACCATTCTCTGCTTGGATGGTTGGCTTCAGTGTCCAAACTGACTTTCCCCATCATGCAAAGGAGTTCAGTCTCATCATGAACACTACCTAGGGACTGTTAGTGATCTGCTGGTTAAGAAATAACAGATTCTTTTTTTTTAATTTTATTTTCCAGTTTAAATTTAGATAAGAAACGAGGTTGCTTCACAAGTCAGTTCCAGGTCCCTCTCCCAATCCCTCCCCTCCTCCTGTGCCCTCCCCCAAACACCACCCCCCCGTTATCCCCTCATTCCCCCAGGGAGGGTGAGGCCCTCCATGGGGGTGTCCATAGTCTGTCATTTCATATAGGGCAGGGCCTAGACCCTTCCCCAAGAGTTCAGGGTGAGAGTGCACCTCACATTGTTCTATGGGAGTCCAAAGTCCGTGTGTATACTTGTATACTGCTGCCCAAGGCTCAATAGAGTCCCTAGGCCTCCTCACTGACACCCAGATTCAGGGGGTCTTGATCAGTCCCATGCTGGATTCCCAGGCTGATGCCTGGGATTCAAAAGTTAACCTTTGTCTGGTCAGCTGTTTCTGGGGTTTAAACCAGCCCAGTCTTAATCCCTTTGATCATCAGTCCTCCCTCTCTGTTACTGGCTTTCTTGAGTTCAGCTCAGTACTTAACCAAGGGAGTCTGCCTCTTCTTCGATCAGCCACTAAATGAAGTTTCTGTTTCCCAGACTCTCTGGCCATAGGATTGTAGGCTGGCACTCCCCAGATCTATGTCTAAAATCCATATATGAGAGAGTACATGCCATGTTTCTCTTTTTGTGACTGGGTTAAACAAGAAGAGTACATGGAACCTGGCCATGAGTGAAAAAGGTTCTTGCAAAAGAGCCAGCCGTGGGCTACCAGGTTGTAAAACCTCAGTTTGTCCAGACATATAAAATCAAAACCCCAAATAAAATCAGAACATTTCTCAGAAATATTACCTCCAAGTAATATAATAATATAAAAGCAGTAACAAGGTTAGACTAGGGGTGGAAGGAAATGGGTTCACTCATTTTTTTTGCAGCTGACTACACTCACACACACACACACACACAGTCATATATATAACCACCTTCAAGGAGACAATTTGAAATGTATAAGGGAAAACACTACAGAGTGGCCAACTGTCTATTTGTTAAATTGGAGATATATGGAGATGGTGGGGTACTCTGTGACAGTATTTCTCATCTAATATGCAACCTAAAATAATAAAAGGTTATCTTTAGATGTATACATTGGGGCTGTGCCATGGAATTGCTTAGGTCATGGAACCCTGACTAGGGGTGGCTAGGGAGTGAAGGTAGGACAGGCAGGTTTACAAAAAGCTGGGATTAGATGGGAGATGAGCTCTAGTGGAAGGTACCTGCTACTACCAACATCTGGAGCATCATTGTGCTATTAGGTACAATTTAGGGGAATGTGTTAGGAGTCTGGGTAGGAGATCTCTGTAGATGAGCAGTCTCAGGCTATAAACATCTGGGAAGAGGAAGCTGCAGCTGCCAGTTTTTGTTCAGATTGATCAGTCATCCATAAACATTCATACTTAAATAGAGAAAGGCTTTGCCTTACAAAGCCTGACCCATATGGGGAACAGCTTTGCCCATGGTTCCAAGAACTTGTATTCCTCAATATGACCATGCCTATGTCAACAATACATATGCATCCAGGGACTTTGCCCAATTAGGATTAACTTGGCTCCATGATTAGTTGAACTCTGTAGTATGACCACTTGTGCCTTCCTGTAAAGAAGATTCTCTGAGTGGAGAGAGGAGAATTATACTTATCTGTGGGCATAGGAGCAAGCTTTAGGATTCAGTTAGGAATTATGCTGTCCTAGTAAAGTGACAATAATAATCCTTTAAGATCCATGGCATCACTAGCCCCAGTTAGTTATTTAGCTGTCTAGTACCAGGCGTGATTGCCCTCCTGGTGACCTGGTCTTAAGTCCAATAAGATAATTATTGGTTTTCACCAAGACATGAGTGCCACTCTTGCAACACAGCTAGCACACCTAAGGCTCAGGGAACATTGTGGAAGAAGGGGAAGAACGATTGTAAGAGCCAGAGGACTAGGAAGTTTGCTGTGAGATCATGTTTCCCAGAAAATGAGAGGGAGCTGCACCCATGATAATGCAACAATATGGTTGCCTAAACAAGACCTGAACAATAACAATACCAAAAGAAAATGTGCCCCACCCCTAGACAATGAAATATAGGCAACCAATGACTACAGTTCTTCATTTTTATCAATTATGCATTATAGCTTCCAGTTCCACTATTCATAGGCCCTGAATCACACACAAAGAATAATGGTTATTTCAGAATTTAATGTATCTCATGCAGTTTTTAACACACTGTACATCAAAGCTCACACATGCAATTGACATTTAAGTTAGACAAATAATGGTGCTTAGCTTTGATTCTCAGAGAACCTGCTTGTTCACACAGAACAGTGTGTGGTTTGCATATTTATTTGGTTCGTACATTTTTCAGGTTGCTTAGAAACTGTTCCACATAATTTAATTTTTATCATAATAATTGACTTAACAATCACTTTCTTCCAAGGTAATAAAGGGGCCCAGTTTCATGCTCAAAATATAAGAAATTCCAAACCTGTAAGCAAAGGCCATTTTAAGTTTTTTACTTACAAAAACATAAAATTTCTCTCCAAAGTAAGATCTTTCTGAGAATAAAATTACTGAAACAACATTGGAGTTTTGGTGATTTGAAATAAATGGAACCCTATTATTATTACTTGAAACTGAATTGGATTTTGATGGAAAACAAAATAGTACAGAAATGACTTTATAGAAGAAAATGCAGTGTTCTGGTTTTTTCCTTGAGAAAATTGCAGAGACAACTTATGAGAAGCTGAAAACAAAGAAGCAGGGGCTCAAGATCAGATTGACACAGGTGCCACACGCCAGCGACGGCACCCAACACGGAACCGTGAAGATCCCACTCTCTCAGACTACCGCTTAACTTGAAGACATAAACAAGGAACTTCTGAGTATCTGGTCATTGAAGAGAAAATGCAGTGGGGGTGTTGGTCAGTGTTGATTGTCAATTGATGGGATCTACGCACACCTGTGATGGTTGTCTAGATTAAGGTTAGCCCCTGAGAATGCCTGTGAGGAATTTCCTTCGTTATGTTAGTTGACACATGAAGAAGATTCATTTTAGTTGTGGGCAAAACTATCCCCTGGACAGGTGATTCTAGACTCTAATAGTGGAAAACGTGAGCTGGGTACTGCCAAGCCTGCTGCAGTAGTTTAAATGAGAAGGTACCCCACGGGCTCACACATTTTAATACCCAGGTGACTGGCACTGTTTGGGGAGACTTAGGAAGTATGGCTTTCCTGAAGGAAATATATCACTTCAGGGAATTGGCTTTGAGAGTTCAGATTCTCACAGTTTCCAGTTTTCTTTCTGCTTCCTGCTTGAGATTTAAGATGTGAGTTATCAACTTGCTGTTCCAGTTGCCATACTTACTGCCTGTGATCTCTACTCTGATATCATGGACTATTATCCAACTGGAAGTCTAAGCCCACATAATGCATTTTGAGTTGCTTTGGTCACGGTGTTTTCTCACAATGGAAAAGTAACTAATACACGCGGAATCATCTTTCTCTGATCCTGAGGACGAAGTCACCTACCTCAGTTGCCTTCCACCTTGACTTCCCCTTGAACTATGAGCTAAAATGTATCCTTAAGTTGCTTGTTCAGAGTTTTTATCCCTGTGACACAAAAAGAAACTGATACACCCTTTCATTTCAAATCCAGTTCCAAATTTACTCCTTTGTATGCATCTAGAATACACAGGAAGACTCAACACACAGGGTCTCAAGAACCAGGGTTTACATAAAATTATCATATCACCAACTGAAACCAAAGAATGGGAAACTTCCAAACTAACTGAGGGTATCATGGGCTTTTCAAGATAGGCTTGCTTCCTGATCTCCATCCTTGACTCCTCATGAGTACATTTCCAGACTTGTCACATCATGGTTTTCTAACTTTTGGTTGGAAAATATGGCCTTTGTCACTATAAAGCAAGTGTGGGGATGGCAGCTACAATATTTTAGATCTAGTTGACAACACCATCTGGAAAGGGCAAAAAGGAGACAGGCTGATTCACAGAGACGGTAGTGGTCTGCAAACATGAGGGGAAACCCATAATTCTTACTATTAGGAATCCCAGTGGCATCTCTGGCAATACAGAGACTGTCATTGAAGACAGGGCAAGTTTAAGCATCGAATGCTATGTTGAGAAATGTTAGAGACAAGAACACTACCTCAGCAGCATCCTATGCCCCATTCCCTGCTCCCTCCAGGTTAGGGTAGAAGACACTGACCTTCCTATTGGAATCTCCGCCATTGCCTGCCCCTTCTAGCTTCTCTGTTGAAGGCCTCTATGCCTACTTTCTCTGGATTGTGAAGTAGTGGAGGCAGAGCCAGGATAAAGACTTTCTTTCTAAGCTTGAGCTCCTCAGAAGAATGTGCTAGCTTTGTCTCTCTTGAAAGGGATTTCACTTCTTTCTAATATAAAAATCAATGTGTCATAAACACATTGTGAACTTGTGGAACTTCACCTTGGTTCTTTAAGGATGAAGGCCATTTTATTCTCCATCATCTTTTCTAATTACAACCTGAAAAATAATCCCACTTCTCCCTGCTATTTGATCCCACCAGAAACAATGTCACATATTCTTGGAGTCAGATCAGATGTTGCAGACTACCCAGTCCAAGCCTTCACTTTCTACATGAAGAACTGAGATCCAAAGGGGTTAAATAGCTCCTCCTGATCATGAGGGGGCTGTTGTTTCCAACCCCATTGTTACTCCACCAGATCCAGGAATCTGCTGAACACTTCCTGCAAACCGCTCACATCCCTTGGATCTACTAATTGTTTGAAGAGGAAATTAAATTTCATAGGGAAGCTGGGAAGTAGCTAGGTATATGAAAGCAACAAGACCCTTCCATTACAAATGGCTTATAAACCAGGCAAGGTGACCTTTGCCTATAATCCCAGAACTCACAAGCCTGAGGCAGTATTATTATAGCAAGTTCAAGGTCAGTCTGAGCTGCAAAGTTAAGTTCAAGACCACCTGAGCTACTGAGGGAATTCAATATTTGTAAAGAGAAGCTTTTTCCTTTGAGAGAAGCCTTCCAGCCAGCCTGGTTCCAGAGCTGCTTTCCCGCCAGCCTGATTCTAGAGCCGCATCAGTCCCAAATAAACACACAGGAGGCTATATTAATTATGAAGCTGTTGGCCTTGCTTGTCTCTTACTGGCTAGCTCTGCTTTAAGTAATTACCCCATAATGGTTAATCTAAGTATGTCTCTTACCGGAGAGGTTTCCGGGATTCCTACCCCAATGGCGTTACATCTCGAACTCTCCTTGTGTTTCTCCTACCCAGAGTCCTCCTGGACGCCTAGTCCCTCCTATCTAGATTCCCCATTGGCCAGACAGTACTTTATTGACAAATGCACAGGACTTCCCCAACAAATATTAGTGTGGATTTGTGCTACAAAATGAGACCTTATCAAAAAAAAGAAAAAAAGGAAAAGAAAAACAGACAAATGGATAGACAGACAGATGGATGGAGGGAGGGAAGAAGAGAAAGAGATAGAAGAAAGAAAGAAAGAAAGAAAGAAAGAAAGAAAGAAAGAAAGAAAGAAAGAAGGAAAGGAAAGGAAAGCTCCCTGGCATCAGGCTTCCTATGGTGTTGAAGTTTTGTGGACCCCACTCAAAAGTTTCTTCAGCCTGTAGCTGAAATGCCAGAGTTGTCACAGAGTAACTTAAGGCAGCCTTTGTGACCCTCCGTATTTAATGACTTTGTTTCAAGTAAGATGCATATTGGATAATCAAATTTCAACTTTTACTATTCTTAATATATAATATAGCTGTAGTCAATAACAAGAACATGCTGTATATTCTTGAAATACAATATAGCTATAGTCGATAACAAGAATATTCTACTCAGATGCAGAAAGCTTCATCTGGAAAACATTAACAGATACTCTTAATATCATGGTAGACTTCTGTGTCTG
This sequence comes from Mesocricetus auratus, assembly GCF_017639785.1. Classification (NCBI taxonomy): domain Eukaryota; kingdom Metazoa; phylum Chordata; class Mammalia; order Rodentia; family Cricetidae; genus Mesocricetus; species Mesocricetus auratus. Next base: position 24,479,052 of record NW_024429184.1, read on the forward strand.
ACTTTGTACAAAGATGAGTGCAATGAAATAGGCTGTAGTTGCCATAGGAACATTATCCTTGGTATTTAGTAGAAATGCTACAATGTGTATATATGAGAGAGTGTGTGAGAGAGGGAGGATGTATTGGTAACCAGACGGAAAAATATCTCTGATAAATAGTGAAACCAATGTGCTTACATGATAGTCATAATCTATTTGGCTTAGAGGTGATTTATTAGTCATACATATATAATCTATTTGGCTAATAAGGTGACTTATTAGCTTTCAATATAAAACAATTAGATATTTATTTTGCCATCATCTATTTTCCCTTCTTAGAATTTAGAAAGACTGTGAGGTATTCATTCAAATAGCTCAAATTCTCTTTACTATTTGGCTACCAATTTTAAACTGCTAGGATTTTGTACCACCAGATCTATCTCTACAACAAATAAAATCATTTTTAAAAAACTACTGCTAGGTCACCCAGAGGTTCTTTCAAAGCGGTGACATTAACTAAGAAGGGTTATGTGAGCGAGTACAGATCTTACAGCAGACCCCATCCTTTGTCTGCCTTCTCAATTTGTTGAGGGCATCCACTCATCTCTATCTCAGAAAGCACCACGGTGAGGAAATAGTGAGAGCTGTCCATCCTTCGTGGCCAGAGAATTTCCCTGACACTTCTAACTGGGTCTCTGAACACTCTCCACTGCACTGCAGGAGTCAAACCTATCACCACACATTGGGAACGGAGATTGCATGAAACTGTGAAGACAATTGTTAAGATACACATAGGCCAGAGCTTGGCTGCACTGGCCCTTTCTTTCTTCCTTTGGGGGTGGCTACATCATTATTGTAAGCACTGAATAAAGGGGAGTGAGTGGAGAGAATTAATTATGGGTGTTGATTAGGCAGCTGGGTAATTGGGACTGACAATAATGTTTGGATAGCACAAAATGTAAGTGACCTTGGCTGATGCAAGAGCAGTAAAATTGGCTGGCTTGATCCTTCTCTGAAGTTATGGATTTTCAGCAAAGTAGCTAATATTCTCCCAATTGTGTGATTCATTTATAAATGTATTTGGAAGAATTCTTTATCCAAGGGCCTTATGAACATCCCAAATTGTTGGTATATCTGAAGAGGACTTGGTGTGGCAGCTAAAGAAACGACAACACTAAGCTTTAGTGTTCTATGCAGCCTAATTCTGACAAGGGGGCTCCCAAGGACAAGCATAAAGAGGCCCTCCTGGAACACTGAGAGAAATGGAACTTTTTAGGCAACATTCAGATTTTCAGGGACACCACTTAGGTGTTCTCAACAGCCTACATTTTCATTTTTCTGGGCTATGACTCAGGAATGCAGCACTTCAAACACTGCTGGAGATGCAGCTCATCCAAAGGGCTTTGTGTGTTTGAAACGTTGGGTTCAGTCCTGCAATGAAAACAACAGCAATAAAATAAAGATCTAAAACAGAGCTCCTTGAGTAGATCCTGTAAGACTTTGCCTTGTTCATTTGACTAGCCCTTGCTCAAAATGGCTTCTACAGAATGCAGAGTGCTAGGCGGCCTCCATGTGGCTTCACAATGCACTTTGAATGCGTTACTCTCTAAGAAATCTTGTGGTGAAAACAATTTGCCTCACACACTCACACCTTCTGCCAGATTCACTTGGCTATGAAATTCATTTGTCAGAGTCCACTTCCCAGCATTGTCAGGTACTTTATGAAGCCGTGTTCCAGAGCAGGAAGCCATAGAACATCGTCACAGAGAGGCTGGTCAGTGACTCCTATAGCTCAGGACCTCCTGCCACTTTGCCCTTGAGATGAGGCCACCCAGTCTCATAAAGTGAACGTTCATAAACTGAGAAGCATCACCCTCCCTTTGAGCCCAAAAATTGTATCCCATGGGTATTAATCCCAGACCCTGGAGTAATAGAAGATGATGCTCTCGTCTCCATGACAGCTTTTTTAAAAAGGTAGTGACTGCGCATCTGTTGAGTGATAGCTAGATCTCTTGCCTGTCACTGTCTCATGGTGTGACTTTCAGGCTCTTGATATCGTAAGTGTCCTCAGTCATGCTCTATATCCTTTTTTAAAAGTGCCACTGAGGTCTGCAGGTATGATACTATCATCAAAGATGACAGTGGAATCATTATCTTCCAGGCTTTTGGCATCTCATTCATAAACTGCACCAAAGAGTTTTCATAAAGCAAGTCAAGATGGAGACTAGTATAGGGAATGGTTTATAAAGAAATGAAATCAACATCTATGGAAGGGGAGAGAGGAAACAGGAGACAGCAAAGAGATAAGTTTCTGTAATGCTTTATTGGTATAAGTTGGCCCTTTAGTTATCTAAGTTGATGTTGATGAAGGACAATGAAAAGTTGGGCTTCTATATTACCCTCCCCAGTCATCAGCCAGTCGTTCATAAAGGCTACCCCAAAAGGTGAACCATCATGCTGAGAAACATCATCCTTAGGGGGAACTTCCAGCTGAACACTGGCAGTTAGCCACATTCCTGACAGTGGATAGAATAAATTCTTTATCCCTGAACAACAACGATAACTAACAGACCCCACACAGCAGATTCGAGACTATATAGACTTGGATTTGGATTGTGGACTAATTGTAATTTAAAACCATTAGAGTTTAAAGCAAGAAGTCTCGTGACTGAGCTTGCAGTTTTAATAATGCCAAGCTCCCTTGCATCAATAGGAATAGAAGAAGGAGTGAAGCAGAGGAAATGGGAAGCTGCTTTAGAAGCCCATCGGGTAGGTGGTCAGAGTTCAGATTGAGTGCTGGCAGTGAGCATGGAGAAAAGAGCACGTGTGACACATTGGAGAGGCAGGAGGGTTGGGCTTCGGAAACGAAAGGAAGCTGATTATGAACGGGAGAGATGATTCAAGGAAACTTGTAAAAACAACTAATGAGTAAGAGTATGTTTAAAAGGGTAAGAAACAGTAGATGAGGGGCCATGGGTGAGAGTGGGGAGGGGACATGCTAAGTTTGACAAGTATGAGACATCCAAGTGAAAATATAAAGTACGCAGCTGTAAATATAGATCTGAAGCTTAAAAAAGAAATCTGAGCTGGCAGTATAAATTTGGGAGTCCATGTCTTCATACTGAGCCAATGGAAATAGACCGATATTTCAAAGTCTACAGAGCAAGGAGAGAAGGAAAATAAGAAGAAGGCACTGGGCCTGAGCCCCAACAGGACCTCAGTGCTGATGAGCAGGCTAGCAAAGGATGAAATGCCAGGAGAGTGAGATGAAAAAACGAGGGTGGGGGAGAGACTGTGGCACTGCTTATGACTGTTTTAAGTGCAGGCAGCCCCCAAAGAATCAAGAGATCTGGCCCTCAGCTGGTGGTCCTATTCAGAGGTGATTGGATCATGCGGGTTATGACTTCATCCACGGATTAATCCATTGATGAGTTTGCAGTTGAATGGATTATAAGATGGCTACTGGGGTTGTACCCATCTTCTCTCCCATGTCTCTCCTCCTGTCCCTCTGTCCCTCCTTTGTCGGCATGAGGTAAACAACTTCCCTTTACTGTGCCCTTCCTCGTGATGTTCTTCCTTGTCACATGCCTAAAAGAGATGGAGGCACACAACCATGGGTGGAGACCTCTGAAACTGTGAGTCCAAGCGAAGCTTTCCTCCTTTAACTTGATTTTTCTCTCTCCCACAGAGAGCTGGAAAATTAGTATTGAAGGAGTGAGCAACACCAGAATCCAAAGTACTGAAGTAAGAGAGGGCAGCCACCCTGACCTTGGCAGGTACCATTCCTGGCACCGCAAAAGGTGTGGAGGAGGAACACAGCGTACTTTTGGTTTTGTCTTTTGAGGATAAATGCTTGGTACTGAGTTTTCTTGCTGACTCTGGAAAAACCTGACTGCAGGCCATGGTTCACCTACTCAGCTCTTGCTGCTGCTGCTTCCCCAAATGAAAACAAAGAAACAGTGCCGTTTACATCAACAGAATTGATTCTTTTCTAGCTCCAGAGGCCAGAAATCAAAGTGTGTGTAAGATGTATCCCTCTGGAGCCTCTCGGGGAAATCCTCCCTTCCTTCTTCCTGTTTTCTGTCTGTGCAGATACTGAAGTCTTGGTCTTTGGGGTCATATTACTTCCTCCTTTTCCATAGATAAAATCTCCTTCTATGCTTTGTAAGCGATAGAACTTACAGACTAGTCTTTTTGGATGTCTCCTTAGCTAGAGATTTAATTTTATTGTGTCTAAGATACATTCTCTGCTCACTTGTAGGAGACAACGAGGCAAATTTCTACAGCATGTAACAAATACCTACTTTTCAACTGTTTCCAACCAAAGTGTTGGGGTCTTCAACATTCTTCTTTCTACTGCTATTTTGATCAAAGTAATCTAGATTTTTTTGATAGTCATAAACCTTATATAACGCTTCCAGCTATTTAACATAGATTTATTAAGTATTAAACTGCCACAACTGCTTCCTTATACCAAAACCTGATTTTCTTTCTTATAGCTGGTTACAAGGGTCTACTCTGGCATTTTAAAAATGTTTCTCCAGAACAGAAAAAGAATGTTTAGCTTCTCATTAGGGCCATTAGGTTGCAGCTTTAGGGTTCTAAACACGAAAAGTACATAGAGTACCTCCAGAGAGGGGAGGGGAAAGGGAGGGCCATTCTAAATGCAGTCCCTGAATTATTTTCTATTAAGGATCATCTGAGAGGCAGTGGCTCTGTCAGAGGTTGCCCCAGTTCCCAGGGCCATCCAAAGAGAGTGACAAGACTGAGCAGAGGGTCTAGAGGGCCAGTTGAGCTCGTGACCCTCTGGAAGTTGAGAGTGACTTAAGAGGGAAGGGCGTCCAAGCTGCAAACGGGTCCAGTGGAGAGGCTGAAAGGCTCCCTGGGCTTGGCTGTAAGGGTGGTTGTTTGGTACCTAGGAAGCTCCGTTCTGGAGAAGGATGAGGGCTGAGGAGGATTAGAAACGACTGGACAGTGGACAGGGTCAAAGAGGTACAGAAAAAGCTGAGAGCACGTGCGGAAAGAAAAGGTTTGGCTAAGAAATGTAAGAGAATGGAGTCGATGCAGAGAAGGTTGCTGGCTTGTTTTCGCCATAAAATAGAAGACCAGGTATGCGGTAGATGTAAAAGGAAAAAGCAGTGAAGTTTGATGAGATGCGCCAGGGTGGACATACAGAAGTTCAGAGGGGAGGAGATTTTGAAGAGAATGAAGAAGGCATTAAAGTTACTGAGGAAGGTAAAATTGAGCCTTACTCATAGAACATCCAAAATGGCCTTGCAATTTTGAGGAACTGGTCGAAGAGTCCTGTAGGTGATGTCACACTGCACATTCAATTTCAGTCACACAATCTCAAAGCCTCAGAAAGTGTCATTAACTCAGATCTCCAAAGTACTGAGGGCTGGAGAGTGTTTCAGGCTCCCTTCCCCCCTTATCTAACAGCAATCAGGAGCATTATTAAGGTCCTGAACCCTCAGAAGGCAAAGATCAGGACAGCAAAGGTGACTGGATACAGAAGACATCCTTCAAAGGGAACAAAACAACAAGAAGTCAGTGTCTTTGGCTCTGGGAGCCCACTCACTGAAGAAAACTGTCCTGCCAGGCATGCCGGCGCACACTGGTAACGTTAGTGCCCAGGAGGCCAAGGCAGAAGGACCACAAATGTGAGGCCACTCAGCCACATAAAGAGAATGTCTGCAAAGCAAACTGAGAGTTATTTGAAAGTGCTAAGAGCAGCTTAGTTCCTGTGCTTGGGGTGGGAAGAGATGGACCAAGGCAGTGGAAATGGGCTGTGTTGTAGTGTTGAGATTTGTTCTTAAGTCAAAAAAGAGTGGGGGGGGCACTCAAGTACATGTTGGTACTAACAGAGGGGGTTTCCATTTGGGATCTGGGAGTAACCAGGAGAGTAAGGGAGGAGCAGAGGGAGGGCGTGGAAGTGGGAATGAGGCAGCTGGAGAGCACCCAGGCTTCACTCTGAGTTTACAGGGCATGCCTGCTTGGGACACTTTACATGAGTCTTTCACATTTCTGCCTTGTCTACAGGTGTTTCAGGATACTGTTAAAAGGATTTGTCCAGCAGAAACCCAGGAAGATAGACATGGAGCCTCCCTCCAGAGCACAGAACACACTCATGCAGCCTAGATAATAAGGGTGTCAGATTCCTAGGCTTGGGGCTCCTCTCCTGTAGCACAACTCTGCCAAGCACAGCTCTTATGGCCTGCAGTGTGCATAGTCATGACCCACAGTGTGCAGACATGACCTGCAGTGTGGACAGCTCCATCTGACCCTCATGGCCTGCAGTGTGGACAGCTCCATCTGACCCTCATGGCCTGCAGTGTGGACAGCCTCCATCTCAGCCTCTGTCTGACCCTCTTGATGGCTCTGCATAGGAATCAAAATGTGGGAACTGGAGGAAAGGTACTGATCTTCTGGCCTACGCTGCCAATGTGAGTGACAAACTGTTCTAACCCCCACACTCAGGAAGTTCATGTTTCCCACTAGCATATTGTCAGCTTTGCAGTCTCAGCCCCTTACCCAGTTCATAGTACCATCTCATCCTTTCATTGACAGACTCTTATCCTGGTACCCTATAAACCTGATTTCTTAAAGCTCATGCTCTTGTACACAGTTATGCATTTCCATTGGCATTACAAAGAGCCGTGTCAGCAGGGCCCCTTGGGCCTCACCACTGTCCAGTTGACAACCTTGTTCTTTTGCTGTTATCTGCTGTCCCTTTGCAGTTGGCTAATTCCACAAATTTATTCTCTGACTAGACCAGACCTCCTCAGCCACCAGAAGGGGTTTGAGCAGAGGTTTCTGTGTTAGGAATAGAACAGTGTGGGCATAGAGGTTCAGGGGGGAGTGAAAGAGAAACCAAAGCGATCCATGCCGAAGCCACGGCAGTGACCAGGCCATGAATGATTGGTGACTTGGCTCCATCTGCTTAGGAGAGGAGGTGAGCAGAAGGGTGTTAAAACATTGATGAAAAAAATCAAAATGGGATGGTACATTTGGAAAGAAGTTTGAGACTATTGATTCCAGCATGAATAATAAGAACTAGAAGGAAACTCCTCAATGTTGTAATTTCAAGTAGTGACCTTATTGATTTAAAGGTTATAAAGAGACATATGACCCAACTAGGTAACTGAGGAGTGAATCAGAAAAGACAAATTTACTCTAAGATCCACTACTGAGATAATTCTCAGCATTTTGGTCTTTACGTTTTTTAGTGTAAATGTATACTTCCATAAAAATAATGTTATTCCCCCACACCATGGTGGGTTTGAATGAAAATAGCCCCCATAGGCCCACAGGGAGTGACACTATTAAGAGGTGTGGTCTTATTGGGGGGAGTGTGTCACTGGGGGGTGGGCTTGAGGTTTGAGAAGGCCAAGCCAAGCCCAGGATCTCACTGTCTCTTCCCCCTGCCTGCAGATCCAGACGTAGAACTCTCAGCTACTTCTCCAGCACCTTGTCTGCCTGTGTGTCATGATGCTTCCTTGTCATGATGACAATGGACTAAACCTCTGAAACTGTAAGCTAGCCTCAATTAAATGCTCTCCTTTATAAGAGTTGCAATGGTCATGGTGTTTCTTCATAGCAAAAAGCCCTAACTAGGACACCCCATAAATATACAGCCCCACTGGTGACTCTCTGCAGATCCATGTAGAATACTGCTCAGGGTTATTCAGCAAAGAGATAACAATGGAGTACTGAACCATGAGCCTCTACCCCTGGTTGCCCATGGGGTGTCCACCAGTGGCAATATCCCTTGCCCCCTTGAGTATGTCAAAGGTGTCCCAGCTACCATGCCAGAGGATGTGGCAGAATGGCTAACAGAACAAAATGAAGAACAGATATGAGGAGGAGGAGGAGCAGGTAGGAGTTAGAAGGAGCAGGTAGGGCAAACAAGGAACTTTAGCAATGTACTCTGGCCACTAAGAAGACAAGAGGCAAATCTCAGGTATTCTGTCTGCAGAGCAGGGAGCACAGTTTGTCATATGAAGGTATAAATGCCTCCTGGAGCCCCATGGTTTCTTAACAATGCATCTACGATTTCGGAAACCATCCCCTGGACCTGAAGAATAGATTTACTTTCCTAGAATTCTACGAGCTTTCATTAACAAGGCATCTCCAGGGTTAGATTTCTTATGTGGTAACGGAAAACATAAAAGTTACATGATAAACGGAAACATGTACATATATACATCTCTGATCTAATGTATACACAGTGCTAATACATGGGATATTCTAAAACGTGGATCCCTTTGGGAAATGGTCCTGATGTTGCAGTGCTGATCAGAGCACCAGCAGAGTAAGAACCTTAAGCCAAGAGTGCACTGGCCTCTGACACCCCATGCAGGCAACAGAGCAGCTCCTGAATCCCCGCAAATAAAACAGAGTCAGGATCTGATTCCCATCCTCCCACTTCCTCCCTGTCAGCATCACCAATTCTGTTACCAATCAGTGACTGTGTCCATCAGAGAAACCTGGTGTTGTCACTGGAATGTTTTTTATTGTAACATTCAGTAAGGATTTGGCCAAAGATAAACATCTACACATATTTTGTCAGAGAAAGCAATTGACGACACCTATTCAGTCCACTCTATGGTATTACTTTACAAAGAGAAGCTCCCAAAACCAACAGCAACTGAGACTTGTAAACCCCTAACACACTTTTGAAAGTTTTACTTCTTCCTTTTTGATTACCTCGCTGTACTTCCAAAGGGATCAAAAACCTATCATTTGTAATCATAAATTCTAAGTAATAGGTCTATTTCTTTAATTAGACTTTACTGTGTTTTAAGCTACCATATATATATATATATATGCAGCATGTGACATGACCAATTCATATTCTAGTTATAACATCACATATTTATGGTTCAAAAAATGGAAACTAGATAAAAAGAGCCCAAAAGTGCAAAATTCTCACCAACACTGACTCCTAATATGTTGATGAATTTCCTTCTGGTAGTTATTTTTTTCCATTTGGGGGTTTTTCGAGAAGTCAAACTTTGAGTCTTGTTTTTCTATATAATTTTATAATAAATTCATTTCACATATAAGAGTTAAAAACAGAATCCAGAGTTAGGAAAAGTGAATGAAAGGGGAGCTTGGCCTGGGGAAGTTAGCATCTCTATCAGTAGACAGATGGGTTCTGTCCTGGTTAGTTTTTTGTCAACTTGACACAGGTTGGAATCAGAACATCAATTGAAAGCATACCTCCACTAGAGTGGCCTATGGGAATGCCTGTGGGGCATTCTCTTGATCAATAATTGATGTAAGATGGCCCAGATCACTGTGGGCAGAGCCACCCTGGGCAGGTGGTCCTGAGTTGTAAAAGAAAGCAGGTTGAGCAAGCTATAAGAAGCAATCCAGTAAACAGTACTCCTCTGTGGCCTCTGCTTCAGTTTCCAATTCCAGGTTTCTGCCTTGAGTTCCTGCCCTGACTTCCCTCAGTGATGGACTGTGACCTGAGAGTTGTAACTGAAATAAATCCTTTCCTTCCCAAGTTGCTTTTGGTCATGGTGTTTCATCACATCAATATAAATGTGTCTAAGACAGGTCCTTTCAAATGTGACCACGATTGAAACTGAAGTTCAGGGCTCTGGGCATGTGCATAAAGATGAGCCAAGATGCACAGGAGGGAAGAAAATATTTTCTAAGTGTTCATCTCACACTGCTACATCCTGGTCAGCCGTACACTAAAATCCCACATGGCTACTTGGATCATTCAATTCTGTTTCTAAATGAATTTGCTGTCCAGTCTTGTTCTGCTGGTTGTCCGGGTAAGGTTTTATTGTTTCTTGCTATACAACCCTCCATAAGTTAGACTTTTATTTTTAGCTTCCCATAGTCCCTCATGTGAAACTCAAAGAAAACAAAAAGGCAGGAGATGTAGGAGGGGAAAGATCAGGCATTCTCTTCATACTGAGTAATTCCACCCTCCTCATGGATTTCAAGATTCACTTTCACAGATCAGGACTCTGGTCTATTGGGACTTCAAGGAAATTTGCACTTAAAATTAGTAAAATGTGTGAGTCAATCTAAGCTGTTTGATCCCAGATTCAGCTACCAGCCTAAGGTAACACCACCCTGCATCTGTCCTAAACAAGGGGTCCTTCCTGGACTCTTAACCGGTCTTGGGACTAAACTACTGAGTCTTCTTTGCTTTATACATTAATGTTCAATTACCTCAAGTGACTGACTCTTGTCAGAGGGGATGCATGTGTAGTTTATAAGGCTGGGGTCCCCAGAACCTCACATAAGCGTAGCTTTTGAAAATGAACTTCGGGTAATAACTTTGATAACCCTTGTGTTAAAATTATATTAGCAAGATGTAAAGCACACTGTTCTAGGCTACAGCTTTTGAACAGCATAAATCTGTTGGGAAATGCAGTGCTCAATAGGGTAAACCCAGAAACACCAGATTATTTTGTAGAAGGCATGTTGAGCTAGATGCCATTAAATCAGCAGGAAGTTTCTTTGGTACCAATTAACCTCACAGACCATGGAGGTTACAAAGAAGAATTATTTATTTGAAGGATAAAACCATAAAGGAAAGGGGAAAGGTCTTTGAGTATTTTTTGTTTGGTTGTTGTTTTGTTTGTTCTTTGTTCTTTTTGTTGTTTGTTTGTTTGTTTTTTGCCTTCCTCACATTTTAGGCCGAGAAGCAAGTTCCCAACTAATTTCACTTATTAGTAGCCTCAGTGTCTTAGGTCATCAAATCAAGGAGAAGAGTGCAAGACTGTGCATTCTGAGCCTGCATGTGTGTGATTACAGCATTTACAGATGCCTCAGCTGGATTCACAAGAGCAACACAAATGTTTTCAAAGGTAGAATCATTTTCCAGCTTTTAGTCCCAAACGGACACAAAGCTGACACTAAGAAATTGCTGGTGTATCTTGGTAAATGTGACTCCAAACAGTGTGCCCTCTTCAGGACCCAGGCTTCCTCTTAGAGATCGGGGTGTGCAGCGGGAGACGAGAGTTTAGCACCAAGATGGACAGTTTTATGCTTTTGTGCAATCAATATTGTTCATGGATTGCCCGGAGATGGCTACATCCATTTGAAGAGGGGAGAAAAAAGACACTACAGACACATACACTTGAGAATTTCAGGAAATTACCCAAATGCTCAAATCCTTCCCGGGGGCAATGGTTTTCAATAGGAGTTTACATGATAAATCCTTGCAGCGAATACATTTAAAAAATAATAATCCAGCAGCCGCATGGAACAATAGCACACCCACATCGGCCGCTTATTTTGAAAAGAGTCTTTAGTCAGAATGTGTGTGAAATTAGGCCATCAGAAAAGAAATGAGACAAAGACGGCTCAGAATGACTGAGGCAGGGCAGGCAGCTTATCCAGGAGTCCCTGACAATGTCCCACAGGCTGCAGAAACTACTCAGAGCCAGGCTTACAAAACAACACAGACAAAGGCAGAGTGGAAATGGATGATAAGCGGGGATCTGCGACCGTGGAGAGCTGCAGAAGAGGCAGCAGCTGCAAAGCCAGGCGGCTGAAAAATGACAAAGTCAGACCGCAAATAAGTGTCCTGCTAGTAACTACACACGTGGGCTGGGAAGCAGCCCTGGGCGTCACTGCCATGGCTTTCCACTTTTGTCATCTCGGTGGCTTCTCGCAACTAAGAAGGCTGGCTTCTGTGGCCAAAGCGGTGCTCATGTTTTGAGAAGGAAAGGAAAGACACTGCAGATTCCAAGTTTGGTTTTGAAAAATAGCATGTCTGAAATCTGAGTAAACAGCAAAGGCTAAATTTTCAAAATAAACAACTAGGGCCAGCATTTGTGAGAAAGCCCATTCGCACCCACACACTGGCTGGCACGGGAGATGTGGGCATCTCTCGGAGAAAAGTGTCTTCCAATGTGAGAGCACACTGACAGTCGTGGCAGTGCCCCCGGTAGAACCTTGAGGCCCCGTCTTCCAAGGTTCTTGCAAGATCATCCTTTTTCTGGAACTTTTTTTTAAATGCCTGAGTCATTTCTTTCCCACGAGGACAAGTGTTCCCATTAGACAAGTGACATTCCAGGCATAAGCTAAGAGAAGCTGTTGAAAAATAAATTAGGAAGATGCAAGAATCATACTTCAAAATGCTCTCTCTGTATGAAATTCTCCTCTTGATGCCTAGAGTTTTCTAGGTATGTGTGAATGTGTCCATTGCGGGATTTAAAAAAAAAAAAACGGTCTTGCTCATCAGTTTTGCTGGGTTTTGTTTTCCCTACTTGGGCTGTATAGAGATGAATAAGAAAGCAAGTATGACTCCATCACTAAGGACTCAAAAGACTGCAGACAAAAGCCAGCACTCGGGTGCATCTGCTTGCATCCCAGGATAGCTGTGAACGCTGCCCAAGACAAAAATCACAAAACATTATGAGACTTTTTGTTTGGTAACGAGATTGGGCGCAAACTTTGTAGATGACAACATGGTGTCAGGAAGTCTAAAGGCTGGACACATGGAGGAAGCACCTGCCTGGCTTCTCAAGCAGAAGTGAGGGTATGCAAAGTTTCTTTCCATCTCCTATTCTAAAGGGACCGTTTCACATGTGCTCACTGGCTGTCAAAGGGTTAAAAGATGAGAGAGCACAGAGCCAGTCCCTATGCTAGGTCTCCCTGATGGTGACTGCACATTTTGTTCCTAGCCGTGGTGGAAAGGGATGATAGAGGAAAGAACGGACTTCTTTTCCTTTTTTTTTTTTAACCCTTCTTATTATGTCCCACTCCTGACTGCACAGTCATGGGAGAAAATGTTAAGTCGTGCAGCTGTGCTTTGAGTCAGTCTACAGAACAGAACCGTGATGGGCTGGGGTCCCTCGACTCAAAAGGCCGAGGGCATCACGAAGGCCCGCATGCCCTGTTCAATAATGTGTACGTTTGGGTAAGAGCAGAGGGCTTCAGATTGGTGCTTTGTGTGTTCAGAAAATTGCCTTGTGAAATACACCCCTCTTTTCAAAGTGGAAGTCTCTAGAAAAGTACCTAAAGCTGGTAGCCTTCTAATAACAGTGGGGAATTATTTCCACAGCATTTTGGACTCTAATGACCCTGGTGACATCTCCTCCCCGTTCAGCAGGTGCCATTCCTCGCTTGGATTACAAAAAGGTGATAGCATGCTTGGGCCTCATTATAACAAGACTCCAGGGGGTGGGGGAAAGCTTGTCTTCAGTCTCTAATAATTGTGTCAGCTGTGCAAACTACTACTGATCCCCTCTCGTCAAAGCTGTGTCTCAGACACTTTTCTTTCTTCATCCTAGTATTATCTCCCATGATAAAAGAAGAGTCCCCCACATTATCTGTTACCTTAAGGGGACTAACTCTGCTAATAACAAGCCCATCCAGGCAAGATTCTAAATGTTAATAGACTAGCAGGCCTTGAGGAGAGGGCACTTTCTGCTGGGGAAGCGGCTGGCAGCAGCCCATCTCGAATTGACTCATGCCTGAATCACAGCCAGGCTGGCAGGATGTTGTTTTGGGGAAGTTCGCAGGCCTGTCAAAAACCTGCTGTTGCCATTGGCTGATATTATGCAAGATTCCAAATGATATATTTATATTCTCCTTTTGGGTTTGTTGTGTGGTTCCCCTCCCCCAATTCTCCAACAAGCTTCAAATGACCAAAAAGAAAAAAAAGGTAGAAAAAAGAAAAGAAAGAGATTAAAGATAGGCTCATCGCAAATAGAAGGCACTTGGATCTAAGCGGCCTTAGGCAACCACAACAGAATGGTGTAGGTAATTTACTGTAATTCGTTAAAGCTTCACCCCGGAAGGGCATGGTGAGCCTGGAGCCTCCATGCATGGTTTCATCCAAGTGTCTTTTCGCCCTGTATAAATCTCTGCAGCTTGCACGGGGCTAACAGATTAAGCAAGGCCACTGGTAGACTGGGGCCAGGGCCTGGGTAGATTTCCTTTGTTGTCTGACTGGTGGTTGGGGGAGGGGTTGTGGCCGGGGACTGTAGATCTTATAAGATTCAAGGAGACCTGCTTTCCCATCTCAGCTTCTCTGCCCCAAGCCTATGAAGAGTTTAACCAGGGAGGTGAGGAAATTCTCGCAACTGTGTCACAGAGCGCTAAGAAGTTCCTTGCAGGAACTTGGTAGGCAGAAAGAGTGTGAGTGAATTCATTTGTATGCCTAATTTAAGACACAATTGAGAGGCACAGTGTTCTAATAGATGGAGTTCTGGCTGAGGAATTAAGAAACCCAAGTTCCATTCTTAGCTCAGCCAGTGAAACTGAGGCTTGGCATTCCCCAGAAGATTTTGAACTCTAGAGACAGTCAACTCAGGACAAAAATTATAGAGCGATCCAAGCACGATCCCCATTATCTACGGCTTCCATCGTGCTGATAAAAAGCAAATTTAGCTCTCCTTAAATTCTTAGAAAAGTCCTAAGGAGAAAATATTCTTTGAGTAATCCTCTAGAGGAAAAGGTAGGGTAGTTTAGCATTCTCTCTTCAAGGGGAGACTTCTTTGGCCCTTGTTCAAAGCAGACCTGTGGTGCAGAGGAGGGGCTCCCCCATACCGGCAATGGGGAGGCACAGGCACTCTTTTAAGTCGTGCCCAGGGCACTGGACACAGCTGCACTGCAGCCTCCCTGGGAAAATGACTTGGCCATTAGCCTGAGTGCTCAGTGTCTGTTTCCTCGCTACCGCACACTCTGGGGCGTTTTAGGTACAGGAAGCAGACAATCCTTGCCCACAGTTTCCCAGCAATCACTCTCTGACCAGAGTTGGTGAGCAACATATGGAAGCCCAGCCTTGGAAATGTTCTCAGGTCATCACCGTTCCATGAAGAGAAGAAATTCAAAGCACAGTTGTCAATAGAATGTTGTCAATTTAATCCCTCAAAATAATCATCCGTTAATGAATTAACAGAGTAGCCTGTAAGTGATACTGTGATGTTCCTATGCCTCATACAAAGTAGTTTAAATTTCTGAATATCATCAGTCCGGATTTTTATCCTCTTTACTGTGTCTGTAGTAAACATTTCATTTTTATTCTGGTTTATTGATTCAATCATTCAACAAATATTCCTTGGTATCAACTGTGTGTTCTGCCCCTTGCTAGGTATTTAAGAGCACAAAGTGTCTGTCCCTGACCTGGAGGGGCTGACACTGCAGAAAGAAAGGAAAATCAGTGAGGACTCTGAGATGAGCCTTGGGGTTCAGTGTGGAAACAAAGGCAGACATGAAGCAGACACAGTTCAGAGCACGGAGTGTTACCTATGCTATTTAGACTTTAATGTGTTGGAAACAAAGAAATCTTACCTAAGGATGACGTGGCTCAATATACCAACCACTCTGGTCCATGGCTAGAGCTTGTGTTAGAGTTTTAATGGATATGGAGTCTCCAATCCACATTCTGTAGTCTGTTGCTAAAACCTGCCAAGCTGATGGTGTTTGCGTAGGATGACTTGGCCTGATTCAGTCTGGCACAGAGTCTGTTAATAGCCAAGTGGAGCCTCCCCAAGGGTTTTTGAAGCTGCTAAAGAATTGGCTGTCTTTTAGCTGAGTTGGGAAGAACTTTCTAGAAGCCTAGAACTAAGCTTCCACCACCATTTGCATTGAGAGAACCTGCC
Source organism: Mesocricetus auratus (assembly GCF_017639785.1). Taxonomy (NCBI): domain Eukaryota; kingdom Metazoa; phylum Chordata; class Mammalia; order Rodentia; family Cricetidae; genus Mesocricetus; species Mesocricetus auratus. The sequence goes on from NW_024429184.1 coordinate 24,494,615, forward strand.
AGAGAAGGAGACACAGAGAGGAATACCTGCCAACAGAGGAATGTACATGAAGAATGAATGAAGCAGAGGAGATCTCCAAATGTCCCATGTCCTATCCCGGGACTGAGCTGTCCCTAAACCTTCAGACTTTTAAGTTACGTGTCTGCTTAATTGAGGTTTCTGTCATGAGCCATCAATCCAGTGATTCCTAATCTGTGCAATAAGACAGGAGGACCAATCAGAAAACCACTAGAATAGTCCAGGTGAGAGCTCAGAGGTTGTGAGCCAAAGCAGCAGCTACATGAATGAAGACAATAGTGATAAAAATGAAAGACCCTACGGAAGTAAACACCCAGGATTTTGTGACTGGTGCAATGGGACCAAGGTGAGGAAGATACCTAGAATCCGCCCTGGGGTTTCCGATTGACTGTCACCATGATGCCATTCACCAACACAGAAGGCTAATAAGAAGAGAATATGAGTCTGACTGTAGACATGTTGAGTCCTGGAGGCTGTCCGGATGGAGATGTGCAGCAGGCAATTGGAAATGATTTGAGAAGTCAGAAGAGAAGTTGAAATGAACTTGCGATTAGAAACAGCAAATGTGGCTTACAGATTCTCGCAACTCACCACACAGTGAGTATTAAAGAACTGAAGATCCCAAGGGAGAATAGCCCCTAGTAACTGCTTCCTCAAAGAACATATAATTTGCATTTTGGATATAAATTCTTGTTTCTGTAGAACTCTTCGGGACACGGCTAAATTCCTAACATCTCAAGATTCTAGGCACTAAATGATGCCTGTCATCCTTTGATCAGTAGGACAACAGGAAATGCCCAAACATAACTTCAAACATTCCCTGGAGGTACAGTGTCATCTTCCATGTATTATGTGACTCACTGACTAATGTGTGGATGTGTGTTAGCATATACCTAGCCTTCTACTACTGTAATATTTACACAAATATAGAAATAAAATGGCTATCCTTTAAAATACAAAACCATACAATAAATGTAACTCTGAAGAAGCCAAAATGCTCTCACATGGTGCCACCCACCTAGACTCCCCTCCCCACCTCTCTGGTCTCAGCCTCAGGAGTGCTGGACTTACATGTGTAAGCCTTTATGGCTAGCTCTGCCTGTCTGCTCAGTTATTCTCAGAACTCCCACACACTCACATCAATGCTTGGGAGGTCTTTCTACAGTGGCCACCCTCTTACCATATACCAGTAGAAATGCATTGTTTCCTAATGCAAACAAGACGTATATAAGCAACAACCCTAATCTAACTATCTATAAAGAAGGTCTTCATTTGTGCCATTTCTAAGTTTCAAAAACTATTGAACACCAAAGTTAACCAATATGACAGTGTGTTTGCAGAGTAATATTGTAGTAGTGTAAAGTCACACCACACTTAACCTGCAAATTATCAAGTCTCCATGTACCATGGGTGGGAATTGCATGGAATGTGGGTCTTGTAGCCTCTGATCATGACGAACGTATGAAAGATACTCCTGAATCGTTCTGTGATTGGATGCCTAATTCAATGAGTAATAGGTACTTATTAGACTAATTTGAAAGCCTTCATTTTTTTTGACAAGCTCTTTAATTTGCACAGTACTATGAATTAGCTTGTATGTAAACAGAGCAATGTGATGAATTAAATGTATTAAACAAAATGTATTGAGTGCACATTACCTTATGTGCTTGCTCTCAAGTGAAAGTCTCTGGGAAATTAGATTGCCTTTATCTCTTAGGCTGAAACTGCAGGAGGCTAATTTTCCCTCCCATTTCTACAGTGATAGTAAAAGCCTAGTTGAGGGAGAGAGTGAAAAAAAGAGGAAAAGCATCTATGCACTGAGGGTAGAGAAAATGGCCCTGTTATTGGCCTACCTAAGGCAGTTAAGGGATAGTTTAAGGTCTTTTGCCTTTGTACAAGAAAGGCAGGACAATGCCTTCCTTGTCAGAAGCTCCTGGTTAACTGCCTGCCACCCAGGCAGCACTGCATGGCCTATTTGTGAAATTTCCAAATTAAGTCATTTGCGATACAAGTAGTTTCTATGCTGCTTCATTCACGGAAACAGACAACAGGATACCTCCTGTTATTGCCTCCTAAATGCCTGAGCCTTCCTCTTGCACCTCACCTTTGCAGACATGTGCTCTACAGTATGATGGGGACGGACATGAACTCTACAGTATGATGGGGACATTGCCCTGGGATGCAGTTGTTCTATGTTGTAAAGAAAAGAGAGGGAGAGTTGGCACTTCCTCTGTCTGGCCTTTTGTCTCCAGATCAGGCAGAGGATTTTTCCAGAAAAGAGAGTAGCTTGCAAGTGGGCAGTGGGGAGATTTGGCTAGCCTGTGGTCCGCATGTCTACTTAAAAATTGCCAAGGGGCACAAAGGTAAATATAAGAATGCTTCTGATGCAGCTCAACAGTCCTCAAAGAACTGCATTTGTGCTTTTCACCCTGGCAGTACCCTCCCCAGCCTCAGGGTGTGCCATTGGCTCAACTCTTATTCAGAAGAAGCTGACACTTAACCTTATCTCATCAACAAGAAATGCTTCCTGTGACTTAAAAAAAAAAACTAAGCAAATGAAGTATACAAAATCATATCATGTGACTTAATGATAATTCTCTTCCTTATCTGGTAAAAGTCAGTATTTCTAATTCTTATTTATGAATATTCAATAAAAACTAATTATGAAATTATCGCTATTGTGACTATCACTACTACTGCCACAGTATTGCATGATTTCAACTAGACTAACTCTGAAGTTGTCCTTTTTCTACCCCAACGCTTCCATATGGCGATAGTTCTCAAGGGTCAGCATACATCAGAAATACCTGGAAGCTTTAATAGGTTACCAGCAGGGCCCAGGTCAGAATCTCTGTCTCCATACCTCTATCATTGCTACGACAAAAGGAGGAATTATGTTGGCTCAAGGCCTCCAAGGTTTACTCAGAGTTCATTGTTTCCAGCCCATTGCAGGACATAGTGGAAGCAGGAACATAGGGAAGAATGAAGCTTTTCACCTCTAAAGAGATTGAAGTCAAGGCAAAAGGGAGCACAGGAAGGGTCAGAACAAGCTACAGTCCTCAAAGACGTGGTCCAATGACCTAATTCCCCCCAAAGGCCTAACTTCTATCCTTTCACCATTTCCAATAATGCTGTCCTGTCCTTTAGGAGTCTGTAAGGAAAATAACCCATCCATCGGGTAGGAGTCCTCTTGATCTAACTGTCTCTGGAAATGTGCTTTACAAATCTCCTCGGCAATTCTTACTTAGCCCAGGCAGGCTGACAAGTGGGAAGTCAGTACAAGTGGGAAGGGGCTCAAGAATTTGCACCTTAAGCGACTGCCTGGAAACCACTGGTGCCTGGTGCAGCGTGCTGTTTCCACAGCATCTCTATGTATGCTTTGTCCATTTTCTCTTCTTAGAAGATTGATGACCCTTGTTTGTAAAATGCAAATAAAATAAATCAGAATGCTAATTATTACCTGGCTCCTTTGCATAAGTCCCCAAGGGAAGAATGCATGTTCATTCACTAAAAAAAAAAAAGTCATTTCATATCCTTATCACAATAAATCTATGTCTTTTGAGTAAACAATCAAATATATCATCCAAGTCTATGGGAACAGGTAAATAATTAAAGTAAAACATGTCATGAAATTTTTTTTGAAAGGCACAAATGCACTTGTGAATGAACTTCTGAAGAGACCAAACTTTGGTAGAATAAAGTGATGGGGGAAATGTTCTTCTGTATATATGTTTGTCTTAGTGGTTGATGAATAAAACACTGATTGGTCAGGCAGGATGACAGGTAGGACTAGGATATGAGGAGGGTTCTGGTAAGTATAGGCAGAGAGGAGTTGTTATAAGATCCCAGGAAGTGACGTGGCTGGGCAGAAACTGCCACTAGCTAACAATAGAGGTCTGGAGGTCTGTACATACAGGCAGGAAGTGATGTAACTGGGCAGAATCAGTATATAAGCAGGGCCAAACAGGATATCACTCTCTTCTCTTCTCTGTTGAGATGCTGAGCCGGCCATCATCATGTAGCAGGCAAAGGAGTTGCAGGTCTGGTAAGCCAAGACCATGTGGAAATACATGGATTAGTAGTTATGAGTTAATAAGTCAGAGCTAGCCAACAAGAAACCAAAGCCAATGGCCAACAGCTTTATAATTAATGTAAATCTTTGTGTGCTTATTTGGGGGTTCCTAGGGTGGCAGCAGGACCTGTCTGGCCAGAAAACTCATGCTACAGTAAGGTAGTTTGTTGTTTGTTTTGTTTTGTTTTAATATAACTGTTCTGGGAAGAAGGAAGAATACAGATGAAATAACTGTAAGGCCCCATCAGCCTCTGAATGTCATTCAACAGCATGTTAATAAAAAAAACTCCCTTCTTCTTTGTATTGTCAATTACAGAGCCACAAATTATACAGAAAAAATGGTTATATGGAATATTTTGCTTTATCAACCATAAAAGCATGCTATGGAATTGTATAAAATACATAGATGCATAAGTCAATGCATTTCAGAACAAATACCCCATGAACCCACCATAAGTTAAGAAACAGAAAAGGCACACAAGTATGTACAAGGCCTTCCAGAAGTCTCCACTCGCACATCCATTCCCAGCCATAATTTCTCTGTGGTCATCACTCTTCTGACTTCCACCACAATTGACTAGACAAGCATGCTACACTGACTGGAATTATAAGCCCTCATTCTGCTTACATTTGAGCAGTAAAACATCTTTTGTACCTGGAATAGATATGCATTTCATAAACATCACACAGTATGCTTATGGAATGTATCAGTTCTGTGGATGAAACAGTAGTGAGTCATTCTTTGGATGGCACAGAATTCCACTGAATTGACATACCACTATTTTTTTTCTTTCCCTGCTAAATGACATTTGAATTGCTCCTGATTTGGAGATGCTACAAATAACACCTTTATGAACATTCCAGTGCATGTTGTACATGCCTTTTAGTACTGTCCTTCATGTCATATCCTAAGAGTTACAGAATATGCCCCAGTCAGCTTTAGAAAACACTGTTAAACAGTTGCAAAGCACTGTGTCCCAGTCCATTACTTTAAGCCATGCAGAAAGTTTTATACATGGGGAATCTGTGTAACACTAAACTAGACTTCCTGAATTCAGGTGACAATGGTGCAGCTGGGGCAACATAGGAGGCCACTGGCAGTGGGTCCAAGATCTAACTCTAATGCACAAACTGACTTAGTGGAGCCCATTCTATATGTAGAGATACCTTGCTCAGCCTAGATATAGGGGAGGGGTGCCTTGGCCCTGCCTCAGGGAGATGATGTAACAGACTTAGTAGACTTCCTGGGGGGGGCCCTTACCCTCTCTAAGAAGAAGGTGCAAAGTGGGGTTAGGGAGGAAGTAGGGGGAGCGGGAGGAGAGGAGGGAGGGGGAACTGGGATTGAATGTAAAAAATAACTTAAGAAATTAAGAAATACTTTAAAAATCTATACATGTTTATTTTTATAATGAATTACATGTGTACATGTGCTATAGAATTATTATTATTATTTTATTATTATTGGTAAATAGTTAACAGTATGCTCCATTGTGGCATTTTCAGCCATTTACATTATTTTACAAACCTCCTTCCTTTTCCTGTATTTATGTCCCTCCCCTTCCCTAAGGAGCCTCCCTTTTCACATTTTCCCTACCAAATAATTGTATTCTGCTATTCCAGTTTACTTGCCTCCCACCTTCTTTATTTCCCTGATCATATTACTTCTACTCTGCTATTTCCCTCTGGAGATTTGGAGCGAGGAGCCATTGACAAGAGAGAACATGCAACATTATCTTTCTTGGTCTGGGTAGCCTCACTCAGTGTGATCTTTTCTGCGTCAACCCTTTTCCTGTAAAGTTTATGATTTCATTTTTCTTCTTCCTGCTGAATAGTAGTGCTCCACCTTGTATACTTACCACATTTTCAGTATCCTCTCATCAGTTGTAAGAAATTTACATTGTTTCCATTTCCTAGCTGTTGTGAACAGAGTGAAAATGAGCATTGCTGAGCCAGTGTTTGTGGAGTAGGATGCTGAGTCTTTTAGGCATATGTCACAGAGTGGTATAGTTGGTTCATAAGGTAGATTTTTTTTACCTTCTTGAGAATTCTCAACACTCATTTCCATAGTGACTGCACCAGTTTGCAGCTGCACCAACAGTGAATGAGGGTTCCCTTTTCCCCTAACATCCTCTATCATTTATTGTCAGTTGTTCCCCTGAACTTTGCCGTTTTGATTGGGATAAGATGAGATCTCAAAGTTGTTTCGATTTGTATTTCCTTAACTGCTAGAGACGATGAATATTTTTTCAAGTATTCCTTAGCCATTCTTTTTTCTTTCTTTCTCATTTCTTTTTTCTTTCTTTCTTTCTTTCTTTCTTTTTTTTGAGAACACTCTATTCAATCAAGTCACAGGCACATTTTTTGAATGGTTCATTTAGTTTTTTTACTCTTTGCAACAATTCTCTCCTGTTCTCTGGGCTTTCTCTTCACCTGGTTGTTTCTTTTGCCATAAAGAAGTTTTTCAGTTTATGAGGTTCCATTTATTAATTGTTGGGCTTAGTGCCTGTGTTATCAATGCTCTGTTCAGAAATCCATTTGTTGAAGATACTATCTTTTCTCCATTATGTATTTCTGGCTTTCTTTTCAAAAATCTGGTGCCCATAGGTGTATAGACTCATTTTTGGGTCTTTAATTTGATTATGTTAATCAACATGTCTGTTTTTATGCGAATACACTCCTCTGTAGTACAATTTGAGATATGGGATTATGACCTCCCACAATTCTTTTATTTCTCAATATTGTTTTAACTACCTTGGATTTTCTTCACCATTCCCATATCAAGTTGAGGAGTGTGCTCATTTGTCTATATCAAGTGAAAATTTTTTCTTGAAATTTTGTTGGAAACTGGATTGAATCTATGGATATTTTTTGGGAGAATTATCGTTCATGGGGCATCTTTCCATTTTCTAGTGTCTTCTTCAATTTATTTTTTCAAAATTTTTAATTTTATATTACACAAGCTGTTCATTTGCATGGTTAGAGTTATCTTTGTATATTTGTTGATGCTATTGTGAAAATTAATGTTTCCCTGATTTCTTTCTCAGATTGTCATTCGTATATAAGAAGGCTACCAATTTTTGGGTGTAATTTTGTAGCCAACTACTTTGTTGAAAGTGTTTATCCACTGTAGAAATGTCCTGGTGGAGTCTTTAGTGTCTTTTATGTATAAAATAGCATCCTCTGCAAGTAAGGATACTTGACTTCTCCCTCCCTTTTCTATGTGTATACCCCTCCCCTTGTTTTTCTTCAGCTACATTATTACTCTAACTAAGAATTCAAGTACTATATTTAGTAGATTTGGAGATAGTGGACATGCTTGTATTTCCCTGATTTTAGTGGATATGCTTTCCATTTCTGTTCTGGATGATATTGGTTATAGACTTGCTGTAAACTGTCTTTGTTATATTGAGATATGTCCCTTGTATCCCTTGTCTGTATAGGACTTTCCTCATGAAACTATGGTAGATTTTATCAAAGACCTTTGCAGAAACCGATGAGATGATCATGTTGTTTTGTCTTTCAATCTGTTTATGTGAATTATGTTAATCGATTTATATAGGTTGAACTATCCCTCCATTTCTGGGATAAAACCAATTTGATCATGATGGACAATTTTTTGATGTGTTCTTGAATTCAGTTTGCAAGTACTTTATAGAGAATATTTTCATCTATGTTCATAATGGATATTGATTTGTAATTTTCTGAGAGTTTTGGGGGTGGAGGGAGAGGGAGTCCTTGTCAGATATTAAAATAGCTACATACCTGCTTGCTTCTTAGTTCCATTTACTTTGAATACTTTTTTCCATCCTTTTACCCTAAGGTAATGTCTATCCTTGGTGGTGTGGTATGTTTCTTGGATGCAACAGAAATACAGATCCTGTTTTCTAATCTAATCTGTTAGTCTATGTCTTTTTACTGGGGAATTGAGATCATTAACGTTAAGAGTTATACATGAGCACTGTTTAGTAATTCCTGTTACTTTTTTGTGGTGGTGTGAGGTTTTCCCCCCTTCATCTGACTAACTATTCTGGAATTACCTCTCATTCCTTGGAATGCCTTCTGCAGATCTAGATAAGCAGACAGAAACAGCCTAAATTTGCTTTTGTCATGAAAGGTTTTTCTTTCTGTACTGATTATGATTGATAGCTAAGGCTGAGCATTCATGATTTGGGACTAGTTGGTGGCCCAAAAGAAAGCCTGTTACATCTGTGAGTGTGAAGATAACAGCGAGTGGGGGAAAGACGGGAGAGGGAAGGAAATGCTTGCAAGACAAAGGTTGCTCCCAAAGAAAGAGGCCTTGCAAGACCTAGGGCTGTGGGCGTGGAGGTCTCATCTCTTCATTCTTTAGTTTAATGAGAAAATATGACTCAGCCACTAGCATCTGCTAGAAGCTGTTTTGAATTTGCTTTCCAAGATAAAGGCTGACTACCTAAAATTGAAAGGACAAAGGCTCACTCACTATCAGTAGCTCATTCTCACTCTCTTGCCCAGCAGACTCTAGATTCACCCACTCTTCTGCAATTGTGCTCCAGTCTGTCTCCCTGAATTTAGTGTGTGAGCAGGCTTACTCAGTAGTTATGGTCCAGTTGTAGCCATGATTCTGAACAAATACATAACAGCTCTAATTTAGGCGGTGTCACTGACTTAGAATGTTTGAACATTATTTTTCCTGCTGTATTAAATGTCTAGCCTGATCTGGTTCCTTTTTATATTTGTTTCTGATGCAATTGTACAGTAAGACAGTAGTGAGGGTGAGGAGGGGAGGGAGAGGAAGCTGGAATTGGCATGTGAAGCAGGCTTGTTTCTAATTCAAATAAAAACAAATTAAAAAAAGAAAAAAAGACAGTAGTGAATGTGGCAAAGAAAGAAGACCATAGAACAAGGGCACTGACAAAAAAAATCTGGAAAAAAAACAGAAGAGAGGACAAAAAGTAACCAAGAAACAGCTTCAAGAGGAGACACAGGCAACTGTCACAGGCATCAGTGAGAAAGCTCTTGATGGCCCATGGGAAGCTTATAATGACTTCCTGGTTCCCTTCCATTACCCATGCCAAAATAGCTCACATTTCAGAAGCACTGTTCTCAGTCATCCCTCTAAACCCCTTGGAAACCAGGCTAGATGGTTTCATTGTCATTATGTGGCAGGGAGGAAAACTGGGTTTCTAACTAATGTCGCTAGTCCAGGGCAGCCATCACAATGGGTCCAGGGCAGAACTGCACAGGAGTAACAGGGTCTCACATACTGTGCCTCTCCAGCCTTGTCCATCCTTCTGTGGTCTCATGGCCAGTGTGCCCCCAATGAATAACTTTTAAAAACTGTGAGTCTTGACAGCTAAGCTGAAATAAGCCTTCATTCAGTCGGAGTCTAACACCAGGGTTCCATTCAGATTGGCTTACACGGATCAGCAATTTCCTCTCTTCTGACGGGAGTCCACACGGATCTACTAAATTGGATGTGGTAAGGAGTGCAGCAACATGCCAGCACAGTGCAGTCAAACAAGAAGATGGGAAGTATGCCTAGTGCACTGAAGACTCTCCAGAAAAGACACAGAAGCAACACGGGATGGAGCCTCCAGTAGGGCTGTGCTGGGAAGAATGGCGCGGCACAGGGCAGCACATTCTGCCAGAATTCAGAAACACTTGAACCAGCAAAGGTGTGGAGACGCTGAGGCAACTTTTCAATCTTAACTACAGCTAACATTTTCCTTTTGCTTTACATCGTCTGTGAATGAGTCAGGGCCCCTTGTTTTGAATTTCAGTAGGAAATTGACGATTGAGACTGAGAAGAGACATGTACAGTGCCTGCTGTTCCAGTTTCCACACTGGGGAGAGTATGGCTGCAGAGCAGGGTGAATGGTGTGCAGAGCCCTCCCCATCACTCATTCGGAGCTCCACTCGAGGGAAACTATCCTGTGAGCGCTTGTCATCCTTTGCCCTGATCATCCTTGACTTGCTGAGGTGTTCATTCTCTCAAGCTGTCAGAACAGAGTGTGACATCTTGGCCTCAGAATCTTGGCTTGACTTCTTTGCCTGGAATTCCCCCACCCCCGTCCTTCTCCATCTGTTCAGTTTCTTAGACATTTTATAGCTCAGCTTTCCCCAACATCATCAACAGAGAGGATCCTCCTTCTTCAGTCAAAATTTCAAATCCCATGGAAGGACACCGAGTGGCTTACATTGGATTACATGCCCATATGTATCCCTGTGGATGAGACGGGTAACTTTGCAGATCTTACTAGAGTGATGAGCTTGGAGGATACAGTGAAAAGAACTCTTTAAAGAACCTTCCAGCCGGGCAGTGGTGGCGCACGCCTTTAATCCCAGCACTCGGGAGGCAGAGGCAGGCGGATCTCTGTGAGTTCGAGGCCGGGCTGGACCGATAGCCTCCAAAACAATAAGGAGAAACCCTGTCTCGTAAAAACCAAAAAAAAAAAAAAAAAAAAAAAGAACCTTCCAACGGAAGATTCCCAAAAGAAAGACATGATTTGCCTAAAATCAGGTGGCTTCCTACATCCCTTTAGTTCCCCTTCTGTTCAAAGTATGATCTTCATGTACAGATGCAGGTCATATACATGCACAGGTCACAGACGTGTATAAATCATATTACAGACACAGGCCATGTACATGCACAGGTTATGTACATGCATGGGTCATATACATTCACAGATTATATGTATAGACACAGGTCATGTACATGCAAAGATAATATAAATACACAGGTCATGTACATGCATGAGTCATATACACTCACAGATCATTTGCATAGACACAGGTCATGTACATGCAAAGGTAATATAAATATAAAGGTCATGCACATACAGGTCATGTACATGTATGGATCAAATATCCATAGATTATATGTATATGTATAGATCATTTACATGTACAGGTTATATATATTCATAGATCATATGTACAGACACAGGTCATGTACATGCAAAAGTAATATAAATACACAGGTCATGTATATGCACAGGTCATATGCATATACAGGTTATGTATATGCATGGATCATTTATATTCATAAATCATATGTATAGACAGATCATATACAAGCACAGGTTACATATATTCACAGATCATATGTACAGATACAGTAGTATAAATATACAGGTCATGTACATGCACGGGTCATACATATGCATAGATCATGTTCATCCATAAGTCATATACATGCAAAGGTCATGTACATGCATTGATCATGTTGACTTTCCCAACCTCCACAGCATCCATAAAGTGAGATGAGTGGTCTTTAAGGACCCTTAGTGTCTAGAATTTCAAGTTTCTTAGTTCTTCCACAAAAAGTCTTGAGCATCGTATAGTATCCTCTCCTTTCTCTGAGCCTCATTCAGTATTGCTATCACATTTTTCACCAATGTTCTGAAGAACAATGCTTGTGTTGTGCTTTGTAATTATCTTGAGTTGACTAGAGTGCTATTTTAAGATACTGAGGGTGTCAAAAGCATGCGGTTTCTAAAAGAACTCAACATTTTTTTGTGGGATATCTCTCCAGTTATTTCCATAATGGGACAGACATATCAGTTATTTCACCTCAACCACGGAAAAGTGAAGCTGGACTGTCTATGTGCTGAACAGGTGTATTGCAGATGAAACAGAGTTATGAAAGCTACTGAGGAGCCTTCCTGAGAAGGTAAAACCAGATTGTAAGAAAGAAGAAATGTTATAAAAAATATTACAAATGTGTTACAATGGAGTTTTATCTAAAGCGTGTACAAAAAGAAATAAAAGATTACCTAGAAATAAATTCTTTGACCATATCTCAATAGTTTCTGCTAATAATATTCCATAGTTGCTACAGAGAAACTCACATGCTATTGAACAAACCCGACAAGACGCCATTTCAGAAAATAATAGAAGCTTCTTAACGCGACAATGTTGTCCTGCGGGCGGCAGGTCCTGGAGCAGGTGCCGCCTTTCCCATCCTGGGTATCTGAAGTGGGGATGCATCGAGCTGGGCCCAGGGACCAACACCACTAGCGGGCTGAGGCAGAGAAACCAGAACAGAGAGGTGAGTGTGGAAAGCAGCCAGCGGTACTGCAGGCAACAGATGAAATCAAGAAATGGGTGGCAAGTGCTCCTGAGAATTCACCAGAAGAGCAGAGCAAAACAGCACTGTGAAAGCCAACCTGACTGAAGGAAGGAACGTGAAGTGCAAGGCGAGAAGAACTCAGCAAGATCGATGAAAACAAAGTCACTCTCTGGAGGGTCATTGAACAATAGAGAAAAACATCCTAGAGTTTGTCTCAGTTTTTACATCCTGTGGAAAACCATTCTTGGCTACTTTCCTAACTGCTGAGACAGAATACCAAGGCAGCATAAGGAAGGGGGGTGTTACTGTGGCTCACACTCTGAGGGCGCATCGTGGCAGGGATGTCACGGTGGCTGGAGTATAGGACAGCTGGTTCCACAATGTCAGCAGCTGGGGAACAGAGATATGAGTGCTGGTGCTTGTTCCATCTGCTTAACCGGGGACGCCTGCGCATGGTGCTCCCCACACTCACGGTGGGGCTTACGACGTAAAATGCTACTGCTGCTGGAGCTGCTACTGTTAACCAAGTTTTTGCTGTCATTATAGGGGCTCTTCTGGGAAGAAGAAAATTAAAAGGTATCTCCTGGCAGCAAGAACACTAAGCATGAACCAAGATGACGTGACTAAGAACAGAACTCAGTTTAGACAAATGTCAATGATATAAACCTCAAATTAATAACCAAAGTTCTAACACTGATTTATAAAATTAATTACAACCAGATGATTCTCACACACAAAAAAATCACTGAAAAATGATGCTGAAACTCTAGTGTGTGTGTGTGTGTGTGTGTGTGTGTGTGTGTGTGTGTATACTGTTTTATACCAGACTGAGCCAAAATAAAGACAGAAGCACTGTATGGTAAAAGAACTCTCTGATAATGAACCGGAACTTATAAAACAAGACAGTTTTGAAAAAAAAACAAATATTATCAGAAACAATTGTACTAGAAGTTTTAATGAGCCACCTTCAGTCTCTGCTGGGTGGAGACGAGATAAAGGCAGTAAGGTTTAGGTTGTTTGCGTGCCTGACTCAGGCACATAATGTCTGATCTATGAAATATGTCCTTTTACTTTTTATTTCTAACTCATAATCGGGCATCTCATTCAGTTGTACATCCACTATAATGAATCTTTTATAGATTAACTATCTAATGACCAAATCAAGATAATGAACAATTCATTACCTCACATAATGTGTGTGTGTGCAGAAAAACATTAAAAGTCTTTACTTTCAGTGATTCTGAAACATTTTATTCTTTTGTTATTCTTTTGTTGTGATTGTATATGAATCACTTAACCCCAAAATGACTAAAATACAATTTGATTCAGGAAGTAGACCTATGTACCCCGGGGGACTGGGGAGTCAGATGGGATACTATGTAGAGACCCCAGGCCCTCAGAATAAGTGGGCACTAAACAGAGACACTGCAGACAGGGACAGAACACACCCTGACCCCTGCTTGCCCGACTACCAGGCCACTTTCCTCCACTGGGAGAGAGACTCACTCCTATCAGACATCTGAGAAGCACACACACACCTTTACCTTGTCTCTCTGGAATGAACCAGTCCTTCAGCCAAATGGCCAACCCTTTCCCTGAACAGCCATTGGACTTGGTGTCTCTCAATCCGCTCTGCCTCCCCGATAAAGCCTGACTCTGTGTAGCCAGTAGCCAAGGCAGAAAACACCACTCTCCAAGAGCCTGGGCTTCAATGTCTTAAGCAACCGCTGATCCAAAATCGAGAAACCACCCTTCAAAACTTGGGGATGAGGCTGTTCTTGGCACATCCAAAGTTAAAGAAATGTTCTCTATTTCCTCCATTTTTCTTTTAAATATGGGTGTTTTAATGGAATTTGCCTAGTGGGTCTAATGCATGTCAACAGGGGTTCTGCCTTAGCCATGGCCTTAAGCAACCAGATCTTTGCTGTTGGCTGCAGCAGTGACTGGGCCGAGCTGGGACTGAATGCCCTCCCTCATTACAACCCCTCCCCTGCTTCTGTCCCTCCACAGACGGTTCCTTAGCTGCTTGCAACATTGAGCTGACAATATCAGTGATATCAAGCAGGACAGCAGCGAGTAGTGTCCAGCTGTGGCTTCCTGAGCCGAAGAGCCGCTCTCTGTCGGGACACGCGAGGCACAGGGGAAGCGACACTTGGGGCTGGACGAGACTGATAACTGGGGAAGTCAGCTGTGGGCTTTGGCCACCCGTTGACAAACGTAACCGACCTGTAATGAAAATCAGTGGGTACAATGATAAGCAAGTTTCAAACGAGGAGTTTCAAAATCAAAATCCGACTAACCATTATACACTCCACCGATGGCAATAATCTCAGCCACCACACAGGGCCAGATTTCCCCGTGCACTTTAGAATGAGAAAATGCTTTCGCCTTTGTGCTGTTGCCTCCAGGCTTCCCTAGAGTCTGCTGAATGGGGTGGCTAGTCCATTACCATAGTGATCACAGCAAGGGGCCCTGAATCCCCGAAGCTCCCTGTGTGGAAAGAGTTCAGCTGGGGGTTTAGCTCCACACTGCTGAGCTACTACTCCACTGAGAACCAGGCCTTGGTGTGACTGTGCGATCACGGAGCCAGACAGCCTGAGTACCAGAAGTCCTGTGCAAAAGAAAGAAGCAAAAATAGGTAGTGGGATCTATAGCGATTCTGTAACTAGTTAACGTGCCTGGACTCCAAAGCCTCAGTGCAAACCTACTGGGTGTGTTCTCTGAACATGTTGCCCAGACTCTAGGCTTCCAAAGGCTGTCACTCACAAAGTACTGCTCTCCGATACCTCTTTACAAACTCGCTCTCTAATTCGGCAGTCCTCACCAGGAGACTGTGACTTTCTCCAGGTCTCTTTCTCCTTGGAAGACAGACCTTCACAGCCATCCCCATTATTTTCCTGCACCCGCTGAGCTACAGGCCCACATATTTCAGAGACTGGTAAGGATCTGACACTGCAGCATTTTTTCTTCCAAAAGCCAACTGGCTATTCAAGAACACTAGAGGTCTGAGGCTGTGGGGTTTCTACGTTTATTTGCTGAAGGGATGGTAAAAACTGGTCCGTGGCTTCTTCAGCTAAAAAATCATAAGCATGTTACAAAGTAACTATTGCTGAATTAATTTTTACTGTATCTTCACATATTCTCATGGCATTGAAATAAAACTGCCCTGACAAGCATGCCATTTGCACATGGTCAGAAGGTGCCTCCACACGGCTTTGCCCCCGACAGCTTGTTTGTGAACAGTACTGGGTATGTGCAAATGACTTTACTCTTGTCCTGCCCTGCCCCTGCAAGGCTGCTCTGTGGAAGGAAGACTCCTTTTCTTTTTCCCGTGATGAAAACTGTAGCAAAGCCCATGCTTTTCTTGTTGACTTTTTAGACAGCTTTGTTAGGGTTGAAGTTATGTCATCCATTGTAAAGGCATTGTAAAGGTACGATTCAGGTACTGTTTTCAGCTCATTTACTGAGTGTTACAACCATCATGACAGTTCAATGTTAAGATTCTTCTCTCTCTCTCTCTCTCTCTCTCTCTCTCTCTGTGTGTGTGTGTGTGTGTGTGTGTGTGTGTGTGTGTGTGTGTGTGTGTGTGTGTGTGGGCGCACCTGTAAGCTACAGTGCACATGTGAGTACTAGGGGTTGAACTCAGGTCGTTGGGCTTGCTGGCAAGCACCTCTACCCACTGAGCCTTTTCACCAGCCCATGACAATCCACCTCTGAACGTTTCCATGTTCCCCAGATGCCTCGATCCTACTTCTGCAGGAGCTGCTGGCTCTTCTGTCACGAGCCTTGATGGACACGCTATATAAGAAGAACCCAACAACTGTCTTTCATGTCTGATGCTTTCATTTATTACAGTGTTTCAATAAACCTATTTTAAGTGAACTAAAAAAACCCACAGGGATTGTCCTCATCATCAACACAAAAGAAAAAAAAGTCCCTATTTGAAGTGACAACACAACATAAAAATTAAGTTGATATTTGCTTGTAAAAGTGGTTCATCCTCATTTGCAGCATGTGTCTGTGTTTTGTCCCCTATTATTGCAAAATAATATCTAATTCTTTAGCTATACCACAGTTTTGTATACATTTGTCAATCAGTAAATGTTTAGGGTCCTTTATAATGAGGCTATGAATATTCATTTACAAGTTTTCCTGTAGACAGCTGTTTTGATTGTCAATTGACCTCAAATATAAGATTTGATTTTAAGAGTATCAACTTTGTTTAAGTACTCTTAAATTTCCAACTTAATGTTTGTGGAGCACAAGGAACTGCACTCTCAGAAGGCCCCACGGGTGCTGTGACTCCACTGAGCAACCAGAGAAGCAGAACCTGTAGGTGGTGCACACTACCAAATTTAGCCAAGGAAGTTGGCTCGTGCAATTGTAGGGGTCTTCATCAGGGCAGAAACCCAGAGACTGCAATTTTGGAAGGTCCTGACCATGGGCCACTGCTACAACCTCAAGTGAGGATTTCTTCCGTTTATGACCAAGGTCCTGGGCTAACGATATGGTCTTCCAGCAGATTCAGCCAAGTCTCCCAATAATCTCTCTCTCCCTTTAAATGTGTCCCAGCAGTGTTTAATCTTTCCATGTGTGAAGATTTTTAGGTTCTAACTTTATCTTCACTTGCCCATCCTCTGTCCATTTTTGTTATGTGTGTTCTGGTAACCACTGCATCTGCCTTGTCTGGTGGGTTGGCACATGGGACTTAGAATAGCAAGCCAGCATCATTTGGTTACTAACTGAAGCAACCTTCTCTGTCACTGTCACATGTGTTATCAGTTCTGCTCATCTTTTGAAGACTTGGCTCCTGGTTTCATTACTGTCTCTATTGTCACTCATCTAGTTCTGTTCTTAGTGATTTGCTCTGCAAGTTTGGTACCAGGCTACTCTCTTCTAGAGTTTGAGTTTGGGAACCTAGGCTAGCCTTTAAGCCTCCCTCACTTCCTGTCAGGTTTTGGTCCCTCTCAATCAATTTGGAATACTTTTTTCCTTGTGTTCTTCTTTGACACATGGGGTTTTCAGAATAACATTGTTTTAAGTCGTCTGGATGTTGTCAAGCATCTTCTATTGTGTCTCTTTAATTCCATAATTTAATTCTAACTCAGCATACAGTCTAACTCAGAGAATGTGGTATGTGCATTTGAAAAAACCACACATTCTGCAGTCTTTAGATGAATCACCTATGACAGACCAGGTTGACTCAGAGTTAGCATTGTTGAAATCTTACATATCCCTAATGACTTGCCTTGTTCTTCTGTTGCTTAATGTGAGCAGACCATTGAAATCACCAAGTGCCACTGTTCAATGGCCTATTCTTCCTGCTTCGGGTACATTGAGGTCCAGAGGTGGAGGCAGAATACATACACATTTTAGTTACTGTATCTTCTTGAACTTCTTAGGATTATGAGGTAACCCTTCACTCTTTAATAACTTTTTTGATGGATTTTGTAGCCACTCAGCTCTCTCAATGTCTTTTCTCATAGTATCTTTTCAATATTCTGTTTACTTGTAACTATTTGCATCATGGAATCTATGGTGTACCCGAATACACCATATAGTTGTACTTTTTCCCCTCAATTTGACAAGCTCTACCTTCTGAGAAGGGTGTTCAGTTGTTCCGGTGGCTGCGACTCCTGATACCATTGTATTAAGCAGACCATTTTGTTACTTAGTTTACATTTTTCTTTTTTTAGGGTTTTAAACTATTTTTATTATGTGGAAGTATTCAGTTGTGCTTTCTATTTTTTATTCATCTATTTATTTTACATCCCAGCCACAGCCTCCCATCCTCCCCTCCCACCCCTTTTCCCACATTCTCCCCCTAGTTTCTATTTTTTTAATTATTGTTTTCCTGTAGCTCTTCCTGTCTATCTTTCTGGTGAGTGAGTGTTTAAATGTCTGTCTTCTTGATCTACAGCTAGACAAAGAGAGTTAAATGTGAATTTTTAAAACTTTGCTTTATAAAAGAAAAAAACTGACAAACTGTACTTCAACAAAACAAATCTTTTGCTTTGTGAAATTGATAAGAAAATGATAAACACAAGTTACAGACTTCTTCCAGTCTGCATTGTCTCCCAAATGTTTTCAAACAACACACTTAAAAATAAATTTTGTATCTGGAATGTGTAAAGATACTTTAAAACTCAATCATAAAAGAAAGACCAAAACGCTAATTAGACAATGAGCGAAAGATATGAGCAGACATTTCACCAAAGAAGATGCTCAGGTAAGCACACTAGGGATGCCCAACAGGCCATCACAGAGCACAGTGGAGCAGCAGCTGCATGCCACCGTGTGCCCAGCAGGACAGCTATGCTGAAAAGGGCAATGGCGCAAATGTTGGTGGAAGTGTAGATGAAATGGACACAGGAAAGCAGCCTCCCTTTACAAAACCATGTGTGCATTTGCCAAAAATACAGCAACTTCCACTACCTTATCCCAGAGAAGTGAAAATTTATGTTCACACAAAAATATATACATCAAAGAGTATAGTAGCTTCATTTGTAATCACCCCAAACTGGAAATTATCCACAGCAAATGGGTAATGAGATGAACCCTGGAGCAGCAAGTCAGGTTTCTGTGCTGTGATAAACACCATGAGCATCGCAGCCTGGGAAGGAAAGGGTTTATTTCAACTTACAGTTGCACCCAGGGAAGTCAGGGCAGGAACTCAAGGCTGGAACCTGGAGACGGGAACTGAAGCACGAGCCATGGAGGAGGTTCCAGGCTTGCTTCTGGTGACTTTCTCAGTCTGCTTTCTTATAGAACCAAGGACCACCTGGGCAGGGCTGGTACAGTGCACAGTGAGCTGGGACCTCCCACGTAGGTCACCAGCCAAGGCCCAGACTTTCCCGTGGGCCAATCCAATGGAGCACTTTCTCAATTGAGCTTCCCTCTTCCTGGATAACTCTAGCTTGTGTCAAGTTGACCCCCAAAACAAAAGAACAAAAGAACAGCACAATTATCCAGTAACAAAAACACAAAAACTAATGGATTTATCCAACAACTTGTGTGGGTTGTGAGTTCATGCTACTTTGTGGAGAAAAAGACAATTTCAAACAGTAACATATTTTTCCTCTGCTCATGGGCCTGGTCTGCAAAGGTGACAGGCAGTGTCCACTCTAACCCTGCTAGGACCGAAGAACACAAGCCATCCTAGAGCACTATTGGATAGGTGGTAACTGCTCTGTTTCCTCTTCCTATCTCCCCCCTTGTTCTGTCAACATTGACTTTGATGCAGATAGAAAAAGACAAACCTTGGGAAGAAATGTTGCCTTCAGATGAAAACTAAACTGTAGGTGAATATATAAACTGGATAAGTTTTATTGTATGCTATGAATATGTGTTTCATTTTTAACTTTTTACTTTGAATTGATTAGACATTTTACAGGAAGATTGAAAAAATTGTGCACAGAGCCTCTTGTATCATGCAGGCAGCTTCCCTCCAGAGTAACACCTTACATAATTCTAGTATAATATAATAGGAAACCAATAGTAACACCTTACATAATTCTCATATTATGGGAAGCCAGCAAGTTGATAGCTTGATGGTATTGTTAACCAGACTATTAATTTTATTTGGTCTTCACTGGTCTTTATATGTCCTTGTGTGTGTGCAAGTGTGTGGTTCTGTTCAATTTGATTAGTGCATACCTTTGCATAACCCTGCACAAACCAAATGTATGAGTGTTCTGACCCAGTAAATAAGCTCCTGTGTGCTGCCCACATGTGGCTGGCCTCCTCACAGTCATGCCTGTGCTGGCTTCATCTGCCATTGGGAACCTCTGATCTCTCCTCTGAGCTGTTGTCTCGATGGTGGAATGCAAATGGGAGCATATTATATTCGACTGCTAGAAAGTGCCTTTTTCTCATCTTCTGTCTCCATTGCACGTACCATAACTTATGAATGCTACCAGCCCGACACATCACTCCTTGGGCAGAGCCTCTTCTAGGGCAATCTGAGGCTGCCATCTTCTGTGGTTTCTGTGTTGGCTAATGGGAGTGCTAGAGGTTTGACCGGCTCCTAAAGCGGAGGAGCCCACTCTGTGACAAAGGCCACCCGAACACTCGCTCACATAGTAGGCTATCATCAAGCCACCTCCTTCAGCTCCATTTAGAAGGACCTGTCTAGAATATCCATGCTCACAGAATACTCAGAACACAGACAGAACACAGTACCTCAGTGAAGATACAAGCCCCAGCTGATGGCCACCGGGTTTGGTTTTAAAATCAAAGCCTTGCTGGGTGTACGACTCACTTCTCACCCCTGACAGACATCAGGCAGCGCCGGGGATCCAGCCTCAGTCATCCATTCTACTCAGACCACACAACACGCCGCCAGTCCTGAAAAGCTTTCCTGGGCTGCCGCGTCACCACAGTTTAGCAGCCAATTAAGTGCATACACAACACAATATCCACTAGACAAGCTTCACATTCGAAATGAGTTGTTTCAGAGCCCGAAGACTTCCATGGATGTCTGCAGCTTGAGCAACTCTCCGGAAAATGACACATTAACAAGCAAAGGGGGAACAAGCTTCAGCAATGATGCAGCAGGAGACTAATGGGCACAGTCCTAAATTGAATATGTCACATTTGGGCAACAGCAGCCACTTGTGATTAGTGTGAAGCAAGACAGTAACAGGCTAAAGAGCCCACATGAAGCCAAAGTGAGTGGGAAACAAATGAAGCTGAGCCAAGATGAAAATGAAGACAACTCCATCAGTGCAGCCTCCTATCTGGTCAACCGCTCTCAGATACTCGTTATCACTCTGCCCTCAATTTTACCTCGCGCACTTTCCAGCCCCTAAGCTTACCTTCTGCTGTCCCCCGCCAGCCACTGTCCTGAGACTTGTCCTCTTGTTCCTGCCCTGTAGCACCAGTTCCTGCATTGTGGCTTTGGATTCCATCTGTCCTCTCCATTTCCTATGCGAAACACCAAATGAAACCGCCTGGTGTGTTGATGGCACCTCATCACTCACAGACCAAGAACTTTCTGCTTCCTCGTTAGCTGCCAAACTCTTAAGAACTCTCTGAAGGGGCTGGCGATGTAGCCCGGCGGTTTAAAGGACTTGCTATTCTTCTAGAGGACCTGAGTTCAGTTTCCCCCATACACATAATGACTGTAATTCCAGTTCCAGGGCATCCAGAATGCTTTTCAGGTCTCCATGGGCACTGCACACATGTGATACATCTATATATATGTATGTACATACATACATGTGAGCAAAGCACTCATACACGTACAAATTCATTTTTAAAAAGAACTCTCAAAAACTGACTTTGGGATCAAAACCAGAATTCATTCCTTCTATAAGAATTTCCTTCACTGACTCAGCTGAAGGCATGAAACTCTAGACATTTTCATGCTTCTTAGTCTTTCCACACCAAATCATGAAGAAAAGAAACTTTTAGAAGAGAAAGTGGGAGATACTCTTCAACGAGTTGGTACAGGAGACCACTTCCTGAACATAACACCAGTAGCACAAACACTGAGATCGACAATCAACAAATGGGACCTCATGAAACTAAAAAGCTTCTGTAAGGCAAAGGACACAGTCAACAAGACAGAAAGGCAGTCCACAGAATGGGAAAAGATCTTCACTGACCCCACATCTGACAGAGGGCTAATCTCCAAAATTTACAAAGAACTCAAGAAGCAAGTCTCCAAAACACCTAAGGATCCAATTAAAAGGTGGGGTACAGAACTAAACAGAGAATTCTCAATAGAGGAGGGTAAAATGGCCAAGAGACACTTAAGAAAGTGCTCAACATCCTTAGCCATCAGGGAAATGCAAATAAAAACAACTTTGAGATACCATCTTACTCCTGTCAGAATGACTAAAATCAAAAACACCAAAGACAATTTATGCTGGAGAGGATGTGGAGAGAGGGAACACTCCTCCACTGCTAGTGGGAGTGCCAACTGGTGCAGCCACTTTGGAAAGCAGTGTGGAGATTCCTCAGGAAAATGGGAATCAATCTACCACAAGACCCAGCAATTCCACTCTTAGGCATATATCCAAAGGAGGCAAATTCATACAACAAGGGCATCTGCTCCACTATGTTCATAGCAGCATTATTTGTAATAGCCAGAACCTGGAAGCAACCTAGATGCCCCTCAACTGAACAGTGGATAGAGAAAATGTGGTACATTTACACAATGGAGTATTACTCAGCAGAAAAAAAAACAATGGAATCTTGAAATTTGCAGACAAATGGACAGCACTGGAAGAAACCATCCTGAGTGAGGTAACCCAGTCACAAGAAGACAAACATGGTATGTACTCACTCATATATGGATTTTAAACATGGATCAGGAGAGTGCCAGTCTGCACTTCCACTGACAGAGAGTCTAGGAAACAGGAAAGAACCTAAAAGATATGCATGGTACCCAAGAGAAGAGAAATGAGGCAAGATCCTCTGAACAGATGGGGAACACAGCGAGGGGTGGGGAGAGGGGGACCTGGGAAATAGAGAGGGGGAGAAGTGGAAGAGAGAGTAGGACATGGAGGAACAGGAAGGTCGACTGGGGGGGTAGGATAGGGGGAAGAGGGAATCATAGGTTAGAAGACAGATCAGGCACCAGTGTGACCTCTAGTGATCTAAACGGATGACACCAACTGGCAAGCTAAGCAATAATGTAGAGGACACCTCGAATGCCCATTCCTGATAGTGAGTCTATAAGCATCCTGGAGCCTTCATCCAGTGACTGATGGAAGCAGAGGCAAACACCCACAGTTAAATACTGAACAGAACCCAAGGAACCCAGCAACAGAGAGAGAGAGGAGTGAAGACCAAATTGGCAAAGAATGGGCTGGCAAAACCAGCAGAGACAGCTGATCCGAACAGGGGAGAGCTCTTGGACCCCAGACCAACAGCTGGGAGGCCAGCATGGGACCGATCCAGACCCCCTGAATATGAGAGTCAATGAGGAGGCCTGGGCTACATTTGGGGTCCTGAGCAGTGGACCAGTGTTTATCCCTTGAATACTAACAGACATCGTGTGTCCATAACACAAAGAAGGTTGCTCTCTCTGCCTGGACTCTTAGGGAAGTGCCTGGATCCTACCCTGAGTGAAATGATAAACTCTAGATATCCCCTATGCTGAAGGAATTGGCAATAGGGTGGGAGGATGGGGAGGATGGTGGGGGGTGGGGGAGGAGGGGAGGGAGAGGGAACTGGGATTGACATGTAAAACAAGCTATTTAAAATTAAAATAAATAAATAAAAGAAAAAAAAAGAAATGTCTCTTTCCTGAAAAGTTTCACAGTCTCCAACTCTCCCTACTTCTAGCAAGATACAGCTTAGGACAAAGTCCCAGTCCCAGCAAGGCGGGTCGTCCCTTGCCTGGACTAATAGAAACTGGGCCAGGGTGCCAGCTCCTACAGATCAGCAACAATAGCACAGGAGGCTGCTTTGCGAAGCATGCTCACAAATTGGCTCTAATACCCCCCTTCTATGGCTTGAGGAGCTCAAGAACATAGCCTCACCTAGTCATGAATGCCTAACATTAGTATCAGCGCATAATGAGAGCAAAATCACAATGTGGGGTTGAGTTGTGTCACCCAAATAGACGTGTTCAAGCCCTAACTCCTCATATCTGTGAATGTAACTTTATTTGAAATAGACTCTTCACAGGGTGATGATCTCCAGTAAAGGACCTCCAGATGAGAATACCCTGGATTTACATGTGCCCCAAAGCAAATGCCTGGTGCCTTAAAAGAAAAGGGACTTTGTGCCATTAAGACACACAGAATGCTGTGTAAGACAAGAACAGAGACTGAGTGGTGCAGCCACAAGCCCAGAACACCCAGGATGGCCAGAGAAGAGATCTGTCTCTCAGAGCCTCAACCCTGCCAACACCTTGAGGTCCTGAAACTGTTAAATAAATAAATAAATAAATAGTTGTCAGGTTTGTGGCAATTTACTGTGCCAGCCATAGAAAACTAGTCACTGTTATTGAATAAGCTTTTGGAAACAAGACCAAATCTGAAGTTTTATTCAAGAAATATAACTATTGTGTCAGTTGTATTATTAAACTTTAATGGTTAAATCTGAGAGTTTATAGCTATCGCCCAAGAAAAGTCATTTCCCATTTGATCTGTTTCACTTCCGCTACAGCAGGTATCTGTGGTCTAAACAGATGATACTCACAATTCTAGTCAGCATTCTCCCAGAATTTAAGTCACCTTGAAATCAGTTACAACCGCAGAATCACACCTGAAAGCTAAGACACCTGAAGTTACTCCATCCTTGACTCTCCCTGGCAGAGGGAAGGGCAACAACTGGAGTTTGTTCAGTCCCTGGAGAGCCACTGGACCCTATACTACAGTTAGACTTGGAAACTGATTATGATAGTAGCCAAGGAAACATCAGGAGCAACAAGACAGATTAACTCGGGGACAAGAGGGAAGGTCAGGCTAGCAGTAGATGGTCATGCCTTTGTCACACCCTCGTTATCTGGACACTAGCAGAAGGTGCCACCCACAGTCAGGGTGGGTCTTCCCAGTTCAATCAAGTGGTCAGAACGCTTTCCCAGGTGAGGCTGTATACTCAGGTGATTCCTGGTGCTTTTGAATGGTGCACTCAAAGTGGTAAAATCTATTGTATATGTTTTACCACCAAAAATAAAAAAGAAAGTCCCACCTTCCCCTGAAAGCTCTCCTACCTAAACATTGATAGTCACCCAACTCGCATATGCTGTGTTTTCCTCTGCTTTTCTGGGAGACTTAAATGTATCTGCATATCATAGACTTCATTTCATCTCATACTTTCAGCCTTTTTGTTCAAAGAGACTGACCAAATGAGTAACAACATATACATATACAACATCACCATTACTCTCTTTTACTACTGGGTGAGCAATATGGTCATGAAACAAAAAGTCAGAGGTTTGGCAAAACTAGCAGCACCTTGAAGACCCCAAAATGGGCTGACTGATTTAATTACTGCATGCTGATTTTTCTTTTTGTTGAATATATTTTTCTTTGACCATTTCATACATGTGCGCAATGTGTCTTGATGCTAGCCACCCCCAACTCCCCTCTCTCATCCACATGACCCCAACATGTACCCTTCCCATCTTCACAGCCTACTGAGGCCAATTATTGCTACCTGTGTTATGTGTGATGGTTTGAATAAAAAAGTGGAACTATCCGGAAGTGTGGACTTGTCAGAGGAAGTGTATTTCCTTATAAGAATTGTCGAGGTCATGGTGTCTCTTCACAGCAACAGAAACCCTGACTTTGTTGGCTTGGTCGTGTATAAGTATTGTGCAGATAACACTAAATGCAGAGACTTCATGAGTACAATAGTCATATCATGTTGAGAAGACATTTCCGAGCCTTCCTCCTTACTCTCTGGCTCTTCATTTCTTCAGGCCTCTACTCTGAGACATTGCTGTAGGAGGACTTTTCTGTTCACAAATAACCACTCAGAGACTTAATAGTAATTATAAATGTTTGGCCAATAGTTTAGGCTTGTTTTTAGCTGGCTCTTTTAACTTTTAAATTAACCCATGTTTAATTAATCTATATGCTGCCCCAAGGCCAATTTACCTCATGTACATACATCTCATGGCATCCCTCAGACTCCACCCCTCCTCTCTGCAGCACTCTCTCTGTCCCCAAAACCCTGCCTCTCCATTGGCTAATCAACTTTTTATGAACAATGAGAGCAACACACATCTTCACCGTGTATGGAAGGATTATTCCATAGCATATTCCCTGACATTTTCAGAGGATAGGGTGATATAGATATCCCACTTAAGGCTGAGCACTCAACAACTCTCAGGATTTTGGGCATTATGAGTCTCTGCATTAGGTGCTGCCCACTGCAGGAAGACACTCCTCTGGCACAAATCCATGAGGGTAACTTTAAATGGCTATAGGGCAGTCTGAAAACATGCAATAGCAGAACAGTAGTAGGTTCCCACCTTAGGGGCCATGACTTCCCAATCCATTAGCTTTAGGCCAGATTTACAGCACCAGGCGTGACTTGCTTTCTTTAAAGCTGACCTCAAATTCAATCTGAAAGCAGTTATTCCATAACCTTCATGCCACTGTAGCACTAATGGACACATCTTGCCTTCCCGATGATTATAACATTCAGGGTTCACAGCTGACTAATATTCTGGATAGCTTTTCTCCCCCAGGGGCTTCTCTAGAACCTTTCAGTACTATGACAGCTAGCAGCAAGGAGGAAGTTTTCAAGTCACTTCCACCTTTGTTATTCTATGTCCTGCAACCAAAGAGTCTTACTGTCTAGTTATGACGAGAAGCCAAAAGCAATGACAGTAGCCTGTGCTCTTTTGGAAGCCTCTGGGGCTTCCCTAACCAGTCATTCATAAAGAGTATTCTGCTTTCTTTTCTACTGCTGTGATAAAATGTTCTGAAAAGCAACATAGTGGAAGAAATGACGTATTAGACTTACGGTTCCAGGGTAGAGCCCATCACTGAGGTGAAACCGAGGAAGAACACAGCAGCTAGTCATACCCCACCCACAGTCAGAATCAGAGAAGCAAACGCTCACATGCTGCCTACTGCTTGCTCTGGTAGTTTACTTATACAGTTGAGGGCCCAGCCCAGAGAATGGTACTTGGGCTGGGTCAATTAACCAGAGAGACAACCCCCACTATCCGGCCATGGAACGGGCTTTTGGCCTTGACCCTATCCTGGCTCTACTAAGGCTCCAACATGGGCACATAAAGTCAGATTTTCCCACATGAACCAAAATGTTTGTTTTTAGGGTGGGACACAAAGGGCCTAATTGTAACAAACATCTTTTAAAATGAATTAGGTAGTTTGAAAAAGGAGAAAGAAAATATGAAAGAGCAATGTAGCAATGGCTGTGCTAGCAAAAAGGGGCAAGGAAGGGTGGCATAAGAATTTATTCCACTTGTAAACGGTAGGCAGGTAAATGAGCGAAAACAGGCACTTATCTACCTCTTTTGTTGTTAGATAACTATGCTGGTCTCCAATCCACAATCCACCTACCTCAACCTCGCCATTGTTAGGATCACAGGCAAGCCTAGTCGAAAGGGTGCTTTGTATGGTGTATGTTGTCTTCTTGTGGTTTCAGTCTGTAATGTCCCTTGCTGGCTCATGGCTTGAACACTTATTCTCCAGTTTGTGAAGGCTGTAGAAGCCTGAATCTATCTAGCAGAAGGAGGCTACATGAGAAGGGTCTTGAAAGGGTCTATGTGCTCTGGTCCTGGCCATGTCTGTGCTTCCTGGTCAGCTACCATGTGAAGAACCTCCACCACACTCTCTTCCTGCCATGGACTGTGCCATGACTTCCTGTTGTGATGGACCACAACCTTTTAAATGGGTAAGCCAAAATAATCTTCCCTCCATAAGTCACTCTGTCTAATGTTCTGTCACACAGCTGCCTCTCAGCTTTGTTGGCTTGGAGAAAAGGAAAGGTCTTTTTAAAAGCAACATAAAAAGTTTCTTTGGACTGGACAGATGACTCAGTAGGTCAGACCACTGGGCTGGAGAGATGACTCAGCGGTTAAGACCATTTGCTGTTCTTTTAGAGGACCCAGGTTCCATTCCCAGCATCCAAATGCTGCCTCGACCATCTATAACTCCAGTTCCAGGGCATCTGGTGCCCTTTTCTGGCCTGTGCAGACACTGCATACATATGATGCACAGACATATATGTGATCAAAGCACTCATATACTTAAACATACACTAAATGAAAATATTAGAAAAAAACTCAAGGTGCCAGACCCATGAGTCCCTGTGATCAGACATGGGGAGTATAGATGCTATTAAGATCACTGATGACTTTTAATGGGCAGGAGATTGGGCACAGAGAAACATATTTATTTTATTTTACACATTATAATATTTAGAAGAAATCGAAAGACACATAGTCATAGGGGAAAAGTAGAAAACACCATAATCAGACTACCCAAATGTGAAGTTGGTGCTGTCCACTTGAAGGGATTTGGGATGACCTAGGACATCTGTGGGTATTTCTGCAAGGATGATCCCAGAGAGCATTAACTGACAGGGGGAAGCTCTGTCCTCTGGGTGGGCATTGTCTTCAACAGAGGACCCAGAGGTGAGACAGTCCAGGAAGATCAGTGCTGTCCACCTGTCTTCCCTCATGTATTTTCATATGTTGAACCATCCCTGCAGCCCTGGGATTAAGCCTACTTGGTCATGGTGGATAAGTTTTCTGATGTGTTCTTGGATTCAATTTGCCAGTATTTTGTTGAGTATTTTTGCATCAATGTTCATGAGGGATATTGGTCTGAAATTCTCTTTCTTAGTTGGGTCTTTGTGTAGGTTTGGTACCAAGGTAATTGTAGCTTCATAAAAAGACTTTGGCACTGTCCCTTCTGCTTCTATTGTGTGAAACAATTTGAGCAGTGCTGGTATTATCACTTCTTTGAATTTCTGATAGAATTCTGCACTGAAATCATCTGGCCCTAGGCTTTTTTTGGTTGGGAGACTTTTGATGACTGCTCCTATTCCCTTAGGGGTTATAGGTCTATTTAAATTGCTTACCTGTTCTTGGTTTAATTTTGGCAAGTGATATCTATCCAGAAAATTGACCATTTCCTTTAGATTTTCAAACTTTGTGGAATACAGGTTTTCAAAGCATAACCTGATGATTCTCTGATTTCCACAGGGCTTGTTGTTATGTCCCCCTTTTCATTTCTGATTTTGTTAATTAGCATGCTCTCTCTCTGCCTTTTCATTAGTTTGAATAAAGGTTTGTCTATCTTGTTGATTTTTCTCAAAGAACCAACTCTTTGTTTTATTGATTCTTTGTATTGTTTCCTTTGTTTCTACTTTATTGATTTCAGCCCTCTATGTTTTTCTGAGTGTAGTTCTCTTCATTGGGTTGGAGTTTTCCTTCCAGTCCTTTCTGTAGGGCTGGAATTGTGGATATATATTGTTTAAATCTAGTTTTGTCATGGAATATCTTGTTATCTCCATTATTAGTAACTGAAAGCTTTGCTGGTTAGTAGTCTGGGCTGGCATTCATGTTCTCTTAGCATCTGTAGAACATCTATCCTTCTGGTTTTCAAAGTTTCCATTGAGAAGTCAAATTTAATTTGGATAGGTCTCCCTTTATATGTTACTTGGTCTTTTTCTTTTGTTGCTCTTAATATTTTTTCTTTATTCTGTAAGTTTGGTGTTTTGATTATTATGTGGCAAGGGTCCAGTCTATTTGGTGTTCTGTAAACTTCTTGTACTTTTCTAGGAATATCCTTCTTTAGGTTGGAGAAGTTTTCTTCTATGATTTTGTTGAAAATGCTTTCTGCACCCTTGAGTTGTGTTTCTTCACCTTCTTCTATCCCTATTATTCTTTTTTGTTGTTATTTGCTTTTTCCTTTTTGTTTTTTTAGACAGGGTTTCTATGTGACTTTGGAGGCTGTCCTGGAACTAACTCTTGTAGACCAGGCTGGTCTCGAACTCACAGAGATCTGCCTGCCTCTGCCTCCTGAGTGCTGGGATTAAAGGTGTGCACCACCACCACCTGGCGTTTCCCTATTATTCTTAGGTTTGGCCTTTTCAAGGTGTCCCATATTTCCCAGATATTTTGTGTTAGGGATTTGTTAGACTTGAGATTCTCTTTGGTCGATTACTGTATTTCCTCTAGTGAGTCCTCAGCAACTGAGATTCTGCCTTCCATCTTTTGTATTCTATTGGTTATACCTCCACTTGTAGTTCCTGATTGTTTACCCAGTTTTTCTATTTCCAGCATCCCCTCATTCTGTGTTTTCTTTATTGTTTATATTTCAGCTTTTAAGCTTTGAACTGTTTCAATTGTTTTCTTCACTTGTTTGGTTGTTTTTTCTTGGCTTTCTTTATATTCTTTAAGAGATTTGTTTATTTCTTGAATTTTTTAGTTTGTCTTTTCCTCCATTTCATGTATTTTTGTTTTTTTCTCTTCTATTTTTTAAAGAGATTTTCTTGTTTCCTCTTTAAGAGTCTCTATCATATTCATAAAATAGTTTTTAAGGTCCTTCTGCTTCATCTGCATTGGGTTTTTCAGGTCATACGGGTGTGGAGTTTCTAGATTCTGGTCGTGTCATATTGGTCTTCTGTTGTTGAGTGTGTTCTTATACTGTCATCTTCCCATCCCTTCTTTGAGTGTGTGAAGGTGGGGTCTCTCCCTCTCCTCTAGTCTTCCAGTGGTGTAGGTGGGCCAAGACTTCAGTGTCTGCAATTCTGGATGGTCTGGACTTTCTTGGTGTTCTCCTCACTCAAGCAGAGGGCATGGGGGGCAAGAGTGAGGTGTGGCACCAGACTCAGGGTGGTTCCTTCTGCCGAGGTGGGTCCACTCTATGCTTAAGTCAGGCTCAGGAAGATCAGGAAGATCCAAAGAGGAGGGGATGGTGGGAGTGGGGCCCCAAGCGGAGCCCATACTCACCTCAAGCAGAGCTTCATTCTGTTTTTTGAAATCACCAATTGAAGTTCCACAGCAAAAGAGGCATTTACTCCTGCAGCAACATTTTAAGAGAGCCTCAGTTACCTTATCTAACAACAGTTTAGCTTTGTGTATCATTGTGTTTCCTTGTGGCTTTGGCATGTATTTCTCTATGAGCTATTCAGCACCTTATAATCAACTGATTCTTCTTGTGAAATATGAAGTCTCTGCTCACTTTTTAAATTCAGACATTTATGATTAGTGGAATTATGATATATTCTTGATACAAGCATTTCAATAGCTAGATGGCTGGAATGATATAATTCCAATCTGTGATATAACTTTTGATTTCTTAATACTGCCTTTTTATGAATGAATTTTGAATAAAGTCAAATTAATAGTTTTTGTTTTTTATGTTTAATGTTTTGTAGCATATACATAAAATCTTTGTCTCTCTTCCAAAATTGCATTGATGTTATCTAATGGTCTTCCTCTTGAAGCTTTGTGGTTTTAGTAGTGCCTCTGTTTACACCTGTGCTTCATCTTGTATTACCTTTGGAGTGCATGTATGACACAGGAGTCGAGCATACCTCTTTCTTCCTATGGATGTATGTTTTCTTCAGGGTTATTTGTGCAAAGGTATTTATTTAAGTTTCTTCTTAACTACTTGAATTTGTTGAAAATTAATCAACTATAGATAATTTCATCTACTTCTAGTCTCTATTTGACTCTGTTAATCTGTGTCTAAACTTACATCTAAACCAGTAACACCACTTACCTAGACCAGGATCACCCTATACTAAAGCCAGTATCACACTGTCTTGATTGCTATGATATACAGTGTGCATTAATGAAACCTGCTCTTAAGACAAAATAAGATGTCATGAGCATTACACCAGGCCAAAAAAATATATTATGACATCTTCAGCTTCTGTGGATACACAGACCACTGTAATGATTTGTAAAAAGCAATCTGTTCTGCTGTTTGTTTATCTTTTATATTTGTAAAAATAATTTTTAAACAACAATGCAAATCTCTGGTATTGTCCTAAATGACTACCTAAGAATAAATTCCAATAAGTGGAACTTCTAAATTAAAGGATACACTGACTCCCCCCCCTTTTATTAATTCGTTTTTATTATGCAACCTGGACAGTCCCCTGAGCCTCCCCTCCAAGTTCCTCTCCTACATCCTCCCTTCCATCACCCAATCCCCTCCTCTTCCCTCTCTATCCAGGAAAAGGTAACTCTCCTATGAGTATCAACAAAACATGGCACATCGAGTTGCAGTAAGACAAAGCACCTCAGCATGTATTAAAGCTGGGCAAGGTGACCCAGTATGAGAAGCAGGGTTCCAAAAGCCAGCAAAAGAGTCAGAGACAGCCCTTGTTTCCACTGTTAGCAGTCTATAAGAGGACCAAGCAACACAACTCCCCCATGAACATAGATGCAAAAATATTCAACAAGCCTTCGACGAAATTCAACACCACTTCATGATAAAGGTCTTGGAGAGAATAGGGATACAAGGAACATACCTAAACATAATAAAGGCAATATACAGTAACCCAACAGCCAACATCAAACTAAATGGCGAGAAACTCAAAGCAATCCCACTGAAATCAGAAACAAGACAAGGCTGTCCACTTTCTCCATATCTATGTAACATAGTACTTGAAGTTTTAGCTATAGCAATAAGACAACAAAAGGAGGT
The DNA here is from genome assembly GCF_017639785.1 of Mesocricetus auratus. Classification (NCBI taxonomy): domain Eukaryota; kingdom Metazoa; phylum Chordata; class Mammalia; order Rodentia; family Cricetidae; genus Mesocricetus; species Mesocricetus auratus. The sequence continues at coordinate 24,526,860 of NW_024429184.1, forward strand.
CAAAGATATGTAAATTGGAAAAGAAGTCACTATTTGCTGATGATATGATAGGCTTTTTCAACATCTAGTGAGATAATCATGTATTTTTATAATTTCAGTTTGTTTGTACGGTGGATTACATTGATGGATTTTTGTATGTTGAACCATCCCTGCATCTCTGGGATGAATCCTGCTTGGTCATGGTGTATGACTTTTCTGATGTGTTCTTGGATTCAGTTTGCCAGTATTTTGTTGAGTATTTTTGCATCTATGTTCATGGGAGAAATTGATCTGTAATTCTCTTTCTTAGTTGTGTCTCTATGTGGTTCAGGTATCAGGGTAACTGAATCCTTGTAAAAAGTTTGGCAATGTTCCTTCTGTTTCTATTGTGTGGAATAATTCGAGGAGTATTGGTAGTAGTTCTTCTGTGAACATCTGGTAGAATTCTGTACTGAATCCAACTGGACCTGGGCTTTTATTTTCATTGGGAGACTGTTAATAACTGTTTCTATTTTCTTAGGGGTTATAGGTGTGCATTTTAGTATGTGATACCTATCTAGAAAATTGTCCATCTCCTTAAAGTTTTCCAATTTTGTGGAGTACAGGTTTTTGAAGTATGACCTGATGATCTGGATTTCTTCCATGTCTGCTTTAATGTCCCTCTCTTCATTATGACTTTGTTAATTTAGATATTATCTCTGTGTCTTTTGGTTAATTTGGATAAAGGTTTGTCTATTTTTTTGAATTTCTCAAAGAACCAACTCTTTGTCTCATTGATTCTTGGCATTGTTTTCTTTGTTCCTATTCTATTGATTTTAATCCTCAATTTGCTATTTCTTGTCATCTACTCTTTCTGGGAGAGTTTGCTTCTTTATGTTCTAGCACTTTCAGTTGTTCTATTAATTCACTAATGTGAAATTTTTCCAGCTTCTTTATGTGGACATTTAGTGCTATGAACTTTCCTCTTAATACTGCTTTCATTGTGTCCCATAAGTTTGGGTATGTTGTGTGGTCATTTTCATTAAATTTTAGGAAGTCTTTTCTTCCTTCATTTCTTCCTTGACAAAGTGGTGATTGCATTGATCATTGTTCAATTCCCATGTATTTGTGGACTTTCTGAAATTAATGTTGCTGTTGAATTCTAACTTTAAGCTGTGGTGATCTGACAGGGTACAGGAGTTTATTCCATTTTTTGTTTTGTTTTTATCTGTTGAGGTTTGCTTTGCTGATGAGTATGTGGTCTATTTTAGAGAAGGTTCTATGAGACGCTGAAAAGAAAGTATATTCTTTTGTATTGGGGTGCAATATTCTATAGATGTCTATTAGATCCATTTGAGTCATACCATCTGTTGGTTCCCTTATTTCTCTGTTAAGCTTCTGTCTGGCAGACCTGTTCAGTGGTGAGGATGGGGTGTTGAAATCTCCCACTATTAGTGTGTGGGGCTTGATTTGTGGGTTTTTTAAAAAGATTTATTTATTTATTATGCATATGCTTGCCAGAAGAGTGTATAGGATCTCACTATAGATGGTTGTGAGCCACCATGTGGTTTCTGGGAACTGAACTCAGAACTAGCCAGTGCTTTTAACCTCTGAGCCATCTCTCCAGTCCCCCTGATTTGTAGTTTAAACTTTTGTAATGTTTCCTTGTTATGCAGGAGCCCTTGTGTTTGGAGCATAGATGTTCAGAATTGAGATTTCCTCTTGATGGATTTTTTCCCATGATTGAATATGAAATGCCCTTCTTTATCTTTTTTGATTGATTTCAGTTTGAAGTCTATTTTGTTAGATATTAGGATAGCTACACCAGCTTGTTTCTTAGGTCCATTTAATTGGAAAATCTTTTTTTTTCAATCCTTTACTCTTAGGTAATGTCTGTATATGAGGTTGAGGCGTGTTTCTTTTTTGCAGCAGAAGGATGGATTCTGTTTTCATATCCAATCTATTAGCCTTTTTATAGGTGAAATGAGACCATTTGTATTATTGGATATTAATAACCAGTAATTGCTAGTTCCTGTTATTTTTGTTTTTGTTGGTGGTGATGGCATTGTGTGTTCAATTCCCTTCTTTGGGATTTACTACTGTAAGCTCATCTATTTCCTGTGTTCTTGTGGGTGTAGGTGATTTCCTTGGGTTGGCATTTTTCTTCTAGTACTTTCTGTAGGGCTGGGTTTGTGGATCGGTATTGTTCAAACTTGATTTTATCATGGAATATCTTGTTATCTCCATCTATGGTTTATGAAAGTTTTGCTGGGTAAAGTAGTCTGGGCTGGCATCCATGGTCTCTTAGTGTATGCATAATGTCTGACCAGGATCTTCTGGTTTTCATTGTTCCTGTTAGAAGTAAGGTGTAATTCTGATAGGGCTGCCTTTGTATGTTACCTGGCCTTTCTTCTTTGTAGCTCTTAATATTCTTTCTTTATTCTGTATGTTTATTGTTTTGATTATCATGTGGTGAGGGGACTCTTTTTGTTGTTGTTGTTTAGTCTATTTGGTGTTCTGTAAGCATATTGTACTTTCATAGGCATGTCCTTCTTTAGGTTGGTAATGTTTTCTTCTATGATTTTGTTGAACATATTTTTCTGTACCTTTGAGTTGGATTTCTCCTTCTTCTAACCCTATTATTCTTAGGTTTGGTCTTTTAATGTTTTCCCATATTTCCTGCATGTTTTGTGTTATGAATTTGTTGGATTTAAATTTTTCTCTGACCAATGAATCTATTTCCTCTATCATATCTTCAATGCCCGAAATTCTCTATTCCATCTCTTGTATTCTGTTGTTTAAGTTTGCATTTGAGGTTCCTGATAATTTACCTAGATTTTCCATTTCCAGTACTCCCTTGGTTTGTGTTTTCTTTATTGCCTCTATTTCAGATTTCATGTCTTGAATCATTTCCTTTACGTGTTTTATTGTTTTTTCTCGGTTTTCTTTAAAGGATTTGTCGATATCTTCCGATTTTTGTTTGTTTTTTCCTCCATTTCTTTAAGAGAATATTTCATTTCCTCTTTAAGGGCCTCAATCATCTTCATAAAGTTATTTTTAGGTTGTTTTCTTCTACTTTATCTGAGTTGGGATGTTCAGGTCTTGCCTAGTTTCTGCTGCTCTTTATATTGTTGAATGTGTTCTTATCTTGTTGTCTACACATCTCTTCCTCTAATCAGTATAGGTGGAGCTTGTGCTTCAGGAAGTCTCTCTTTCTCCAATTGGTATAGTTGGAGGCTATGGCTCTGTTGACTCCTCCTTCAGGCACAAGCAGAGCAGAGCCTATGCTGAAGGCTTTCCTTTGTTCTTTGTATAATTTTGGCTTCTTTGTTGGAAATCAGGTGTCCATAGGTGTATGGGTTTACATCTGGATCTTTGGTTCAATTCCATTGATCCATGCCTCTGTTTTTGTACCAGTACCATGCAGTTTTTATTACTATAGATCTGTAGTAGAGCTTAAAATCAGGAATGGTGATACCTCTGTAAGTTCTTTTATTGTACATGACTGGTTTAGGTATCCTGGATATTTTGATTTTCCATATGAAGTTGAGTATTTTTCTTTCAAGAATTGTGTTGGGATTTGATTGCATTGCATGTGTAAATTGATGCTCTGACTCTTAAGAACTTTGATACATTACCAAAGTATAGACCCCACAAACCATATCTGTTCATTCATGCCACCAGTAGTTTGTAAGAAAAATGACTCTACTGATTATCATCTAAAATAAAAATTATTGAGGGATAGTACTCCATTGTGTAAATATACCACATTTTCTCTATCCACTCTTCGGTTGAGGGGCATCTAGGTTGCTTCCAAGTTCTGGCTATTACAAATAATGCTGCTATGAACATAGTGGAACAGACATCCTTGTTGTATGAATGGGCATCTTTTGGATATATGCCTAAGAGTGGAGTTGCTGGGTCTTGTGGTAGGTTTATTCCCATTTTTCTGAGGAATCTCCATACTGATTTCCAAAGTGGCTGAACAAGTTGGCATTCCCACCAGCAATGGAGGAGTGTTCCCCTTTCACCACATCCTCTCCAGCATAAATTGTTGGTGTTTTTGATTTTAGCCATTCTGAGGATGACACTAGAAGAAACCATCCTGAGTGAGGTAACACAGTCACAAAAAGAGAAACATGGCATGTACTCTCTCATATATGGATTTTAGACATAGATCTGGGGAGTGCCAGCCTACAATCCCATGGCCAGAGAGTCTGGGAAACAGAAACTTCATTCAGTGGCTGATGGAAGAAGAGGCACACTCTCATGGCTAAGCACTGAGCTGAACTCAAGAAAGCCAGTAATAGAGAGGGAGGACTGATGAGCAAAGGGGTTAAGACTGGGCTGGTTTAACCCCCAGAAACAGCTGACCTGACAAAGGTTAACTCTTGAATCCCAGGCATCAGCCTTGGAATCCAGCATGGGACTGATCAAGACCCCCTGAATATGGGTGTCAGTGAGGAGGCCTAGGTAATCTATTGAGCCTTGGGCAGTAGATCAGTACTCATCCCAAGTATACACACGGAATTTGGACTCCCATCCAACAATGTGAGATGCACTCTCACCCTGAACTCTTGGGGGAGGGTCTAGGCCCTGCCCTGGATGAAATGACAGACTATGGACACCCCCATGGAGGGCCTCACCCTCCCTGGGGAAATGAGGGGATAATAGGGAGTTGGGGGAGAGCACAGGAGGAGGGGAGGGAAAAGGAGAGGGATCTGGAACTGACTTGTGAAGCAACCTTATTTCTAATCTAAATTTAAACTTAAAAATAAATAATAAAAAAATTATTGAGGGATAGAAAATGGCTCTGTTAAGAACACTCACTGCTCTCACAGAAGGCCAGAGTTGGTTCCCAGCACCCACACTGGGTGGCTTACAATCACCTGTAACTCTGGCCCCAGGACCTCTTCTGGCCTCTGAAGGCATAGTACATACATAGTAACATACAGATAAATAAGCACACACATATTCATAAATAAAACATTTTAAGTATAAAAGTAAAAATTGTTATGTAGTTTTAACTGATGGCCCACACTGATGTATCATTTCTATTTTAAGGTCCATTAGTAACTCCAATAAAACTGAATAAATACTTAATGCACATTCTCCATATAAATGCTAACACCCTCTTTACTGAATTGGATATTCATGGCATACCATATTTTTTCAATTGACTCTAGTTCCTTCAAAATGGGTCAATGGTTGAAGCTACATGTAGCTTCAAGATAGAAGTCCTTTCATGCCAATTATAGGATAATTTTTTTTCTAAAAATAGTTTATATGAAATGAAAACACAGAATGATGCTATTAAATGTTGCACTGATGAAATGATATTATTCATTGAAATTACATTATCACCTTGTCCTAATTTGAGTCCCTTTTTCTTAACTTCACATCAAATGTGGACTCTGCCACTTCAACCTTGGGTCCCCTACTCCATAGCATAGACGCTACTTGCTAGTCTACCTAAAAATGTGTCATCTCTTCCTGATGGCCTGATCCTTCTACTCTTCACCACTTCCTATTTGTTCCTTTCAGATCCCCCCAAAGTGACTAATATACTTCTATTGCCTGCTCTTTCCTGTAAAAAAAGAAAATATGCAAAAATAGTTGAATATTATCAAAAGAGCATATCGTTTCCTATCGCTTACTCATCTGTGAGCCTGTCTCTTTAACCCTGTGAGCATGGAGTTTAGAATAGGAAATTTCCTCCCCATCTCATCACTAGGAACAGCTGTGCCTTGACAGCTATGTGGTTTTTCCTTGTGGACTGCACGAATCCTTGAACTGAGTTGGGTGCTGTAGTAGGCAGGTCACCTCAGCTCACCCTTTCTCTGCTTTAATTCCACTCTCACTTTTTACAATCTTGTTTTTCCACTCTCTGGGCTGTGGAGAGTCTTCAGTGGTAGGACACTTGTCTAGCATATATGATTGATGCCCTGGAATCAATGCCCAGGACTAGAGAGGCAGGGAAGTAAAATCTTTCTTACGTAGTCAGAAAACTGACTTAAAATCCTCTGAAGTTTGATATTTTTGTTTTCTTTTTCAAAATATGATAGATAGCCCCTAAATAAGTAAATAGTCTCCTGTATTTAAACAGAAAAATAATATTTACCCTGTTTTAAAGTCACAATTTTACTCTTATCAAAGAGTAAAAGTTTCTAAAAGTAGTGACTCAATCATGCCACATTTGAAAATGGAGAATCACAAAAAGAATTAAGTGAATTACCCAAGAACACAAACTGAGCCCAAGACAGGGTCATCAAAGACAATGGCTTCTTCACTTCTCCCATGCTTGTGAGTTTAGCATTTCCTCCACGGTTACTCAAAGACACTGTCCTGTGATATGGGAATTTGTCACATGGCCATTATAAAGTTATTTCTTTTGTTTTGAAGTTATTTAATTTAATGATTGAAATATTATTACTTCTTGACTTTTTCCAAATCCATAGCTCAGACTCAGATATTGATGTGGTTTGCTCCTGTGCAGTGCTCAAAGAAAACCACAAGATAAGGCTAGCACCAAGGAAATGGTACTGCCAAGGAACGCACAGTGTTGAAAATCTACAGATACACTTAGAGACTAAAAGTACTGGAATCACTGGCATAGAATTTCCAGAGGAAAACAAACAGCATACTTCAGCAAGGATCTGGGGAGAGGAGGAAGCCTTGAACTAGTTAAGGCAGGTGGAAAATCTTCCAGGACACAGCGACAGTACAGAAACAGAGGTGAGGCTATATTGAGCATGAACAGTGTTGTCTGCAAAACAGAGAGGCCATTCTAGGGTTTGTGGGTATAAACTGTATTTCCCACCTTCATAGGAAACAACCAATAGAAGGCTCTAATTTCCTGACCAGGGCAGTAGTTAGGGTGATCCTTCTGCTGTTCAACTCTACAACTGAAATCAGGTCGGAAAATAGAATTAGGAGGGGCTGTATTGGTTAGGCTTTCCTTCCAGTGACCCTGTAAACCAAAAAGAAATGTCAGATGTATGATTCATTTGGGCTATCTATTTCAAAAGGGCTAGGGGAAAGGATTGTGAATGCTTAATGCCACAAAGTCAGCATGAATGGCTTTGAGGGTGGTATACTTACTGTCGCTTGAACAGGACACAGTGTATACTTGTGTCAAAACATTGAGTATCATGTAAATATATATATAGATAGATAGATAGATATACTTTTATTTATAAATTTAAAAGATTTTTTAAAATAACAAATCATTTGGACTTGAGCTTTTCTGCATAGGAAGCTTTCAATAAATGTGAAATTTACTTCATGCACACAGACACTCTAATTCTTCATTTTGTCTTATTAGTACTTTGGGGGTTAATTTGGTTTTGGGTTTTTTTAAACATTCTTGCAATGTAACCTAGATTATCTTTGAATTCACTACGAAGCCCTCGTCCAGGCTGGGCTCAAACTCATGATCCCTGTTGCTTTGTCCATCTCAGTACTGGGATTGTAGGCATGTACCATACATAGTTTTTAACTTGTTTGTTTAAAAAATGAATTTTTCCAAAACATTTTACCTCTTTAAGAGATAAATTAAAGAGGTAAGCAGCATAAAGTTATTCATAAGAGGCTTTGAGCACAGGGTAAGACACACAGGCACACTGAAATGTCCCTGTGACAGGAGCTGGGAACCTAAGAAGGAGGTCAGAGCTGGCCCACAGGTAGACAGAATCTCACAACTCATAGCACAATCTAAAAAACGTAGCAGGAGGCCCAAAGTGACCCAGGACAGACAGTACCTGATCCTCAGAGGAAAACGGAATAAAACCTCTGCCCCAAACACCAATCCCACAGAAGAAAGTGATACTTCAACCCTAGTGTGATTTAACATTCTCATGCACATTATAAATACTTCCCTGAAAGAAGAAAGGAAATTTGCATTTATAAAAAAGGAAAAACTGAACCAACAAACTAATAACAGATATACAAGTCCTATCACAGAAGTAAAGCCACATGAAAAAACAAGAAATCTTCCCCAAAATTATGGATCCCAATGAGAACAATTTTGAAGGGTACTCCAAAAATAATTTTAAAAGAATAATTATAACTATGTCCAAACAACATAAAGAAGACTTGAATGCACTCTAAGAGGACAAAAATGAAGAGCTGAATGAAATAAAAACATCAATCCAAGACATGACAATAGAATACAATGAAGAGACAGAATTGAAGAAAAACCAAAGAGAAATGATGCTGGAATGAGAAACTCAGTAAGCCAAGGAAACCCTCAGTATAAAGCCTCATCAATAGAGTGGATCCTGTAGAAAATATGGCATCACAAGGTTAAAGAGTTGGGTTATTCAATAGATGTAGGTGACATTTTTTAATGGAACACAAGAAAGCTTGGGGCACTACAAAAAGACTAAATTTTCTAACTACCAGCATAGAAAAGATGTAAAGACTATTTTCCATAAAAATCACAGAAGAAAATTTTCCAAATCTAGAGAGAGCAATACCTATCCAGGTATAAGAAGCCCAAGAAAATAGAACACTAAGAAGATAGACCAAGAAAAGAAACTGTACACAACATATTATATTTAAAATATTTAAAGCATAAACAAAATAAAGGGTATCAAAAGCTGTGAGTAGAAACAGGCTCATCAGAACAAGACTTGATTACTCAATAGAAACATTTAAAGCCGGAAGGGCCTGGAAAGATATATTTCAAGATCTGAAAGACCACAACTGCCAATGTAGACTAGTATACCTATTATACCCAGCAAAACTATCTATTAAAATTGAAGAGAAAAATAAACATTTTTCATTATAAAAATAGACAAAAGAGCTGGGTAGTGGTACACGTCTTTAATCCCAGCAGTCGGGAGGCAGAGGCAGGCGGATCACTCTGAGTTCAAAACCAGCCTGGTCTACAAGAGCTAGTTCTTGACAGTCTCCAAAGCCACAGAGAAACCCTGTCTCAAAAAACAAAAACAAAAATAGACAAAAAAAATCTTATGACTACTAAGTCAGGTTTGCAGAAGATACTGGAAAGAATATTTCTATTGAACAAGAAAAGATAAACATACAAAGATACCACCAAGGATAATAATAATACCAAATAAGTTACCCAAAAAGAGGCCTAAGAATGCAACCACAAAGACAACAAAATGACAATAGCCAAAATACAACTTGTTCTTTTTTAAGGTCTATTCTAATTTTTAATTATATGTATGTACATGTGCCAGCTTGTCTGTATGTGAACCACATTCATGCAGTTTCCACAGCGGCCTGTAAAGGATATCAGATCCCTCAGGTCTGGAGTCACATGCGCTTGTGAGCAGCCTGACTTGGATGCTCACATCCTTCTCCCTCATGGCAGGGTTTCACAGTGCCAGAAGGTGCATGCAGTTACGTGGGGGAAAAGTCACCAGTGGTCATACCCAGCTACTGGCTGGCCTGGTGTGTGTGTGTGTGTGTGTGTGTGTGTGTGTGTGTGTGTGTGTGCAATGAGCATTTAATATGGTCATACTATTTTCACTGAACACTGGGTATTTTTCTTGTCACATTGAATTACAATGTAGCAATACCATAAGTCTTTTTATGTTTACTATCATGTTTTTCCCCTCTGTCTTGTGAGGAACAATCTGCCTATGTATTGATATACATTAAGTATACTAAACATAGCCATTATTCAAAATGAATATTAAGTAATTAATGATTAAATAATAAGAAAGTGGAAGGAAGCTGGCCATCTCGCCCTAACCATGAGGCAGATGAGATACTGATGAAGCATTTAGACATGTGGACTCGAAGACTTAAGACGTTTAAGCTAGAAGTGACAATGTGCATACTCATATCACATCACCACAGTGACCATTAGTGTTCAATTCCCATTTAATAAATAGCACACAGTCAGACAAAGCTCAATAACAAATAAGGTTAGGGTACAGCTACACAAATCTGGAGTCAAGGGAGACACAAGAAAGGACTTAAAAAAGCAGAAATCTCTGCACAGCAAAGGAAATAACAGGAAGAAAACTAACCAAAAGAGTAGGGGAAACGATTTGAAAGCCTTAAATCTGATAAGGAATTTATATTAGAATATATAAAGAATTCCAACATCTTTTATATTTTGGTTGTGAACCTAGCCTTTAATAGCTGAGCCATCACTCTAGCCCAGAATTCCTACATCTCAACGACAAGGAATCCAATTTGCAGCTGTGCCAAGGAGCTAGTGAACAGTTCTGCAAAGATGACACGCAGACAGCCACTATCAAAAGAATATTAGGAAGTAACACATGTCGATGATAGCCCACTCTGTGTGCAGAATCAGTAAATGTGAAGATGCAGCCACTGTGGAAGATAGTCTGAATACTGTGAAGAAAACTTTAACTAGAATCTCCACGGTCCAAAGGGCCACTTGGATATTTGTTTCTAAGAATTGAAAACACGATCTTATTCACAACTGTCAAGTAACTGAAACATGTGTCAACAGATAAACAAATTAGAAAGTGATCTATAAATAGATACAGCTTTCACTCCATGAGAAACCAGCCTTTATAAAGAAGGAAACCCATCATTCTACAATATGGATGAACCCTGAGGCCATTAAGCTAAGTGAAACAAACCATTAACACATGTGTGTGCATGCGCATGCACACGCGCATGCACACACACACACACACACCATAGTATGACTCCACTAAATACATATAGTTAATACTACTGCAAAATTGTACCTTTAAAATGGTTCAGACAAAAATTCCTATGCTAAATGATTATCACAAGTTTTAAAAGACTGTACTAAATCTCCATGGTTTTAAACACTTAAAACACATTTCTAGGGCCAAGAACTGAGCCTCAGGATGAACCAGAATTGGGATGAATGAGGGGAAGGGTGGGGTAGGATACAGAGCATGGCACCATGAAGGCTAAGAGAAACAATGTGTCACAGGGACCAAATGCAGCACAGTATGCGTCATACAGCCAGAAAGCAAGGGAATTATTGCAGTCCTGACAGAGCGGCTTCCACATTCATGGCTTGATTCAACCCACAGATATCTACTGAGTTCCAAGTATGGGCAGGCACTCTTCTAACACAGAGCAGACACCAATAAGCATATGCCAGCTAGTCCTAAGTACTATGAAGAAAAACATAAGCAATCCAAGAAGCTAGGGTGGGGGGGTACTTTAATTTTTTTAAATCAAGTGACTAAGACATTTATGACTTGTGAAAACATGGGGGAAGGGCACTGGGGTGGCAGGGGAGCAGGAGAAAGCCTCAAATGGGCACTGCCAGCGTGGAAAGCAGAGAGGAGACCAGCAAGCTCAAAGCACAGTTGGAGAAGGAAGGGCAGGGAGGCACAAAGTGCTCTGAGAGGTGGCACAATGGCTGTGGCTGGAGGGGGAAAGAGGGGTCTGAGGTGCACAGTGGTTTGTCAGTGAAATAAATGACTGTTTCAACAAACTGTGTTTAATGGCTCATCGGTATTTAGGAAATTGTGTTGCTTGTTTCTGATGAAAAGTGAGATGTAAATATTTATGAGAGAAAGAAGAGATAGAGGGAACAAGGGAAGGAGAGAATCGTTATCATAGAAAAAGTCCTTTGAAAGGATCAAAGATGAAACCCAAAACAGAGTTCATGGTGCTGGATTAGAGAGAGAGATTCAAGAATAAACCTGAAGCCAACGACAGCTGCTTTCAACTCGGCGGCTGTACAGCATGAAGTCAGACAGCATAAATTCAATTCAAATAGAAGACAGATGGTCCTAGGAGTCTGTAGGCATGGAGAGAAACTTGACGTGATTCATTACAGCCAAGTAAAGCAAGCGTTCAGTTACCAACTTAATAAATGACTACAGCATCTTCATAGAAACAGAGGCTTGGCAAGATAGGGCTCTAATAAGTCTAGCAATTATCACGACTAAGTATGTCCTTTAATCTTCATCTTCTTCAAGCTTCCTAAAAATGTTGAAATCATCGTGAAAGAAATATAAGATAAAATCTTATAGTAATTTAGAAAGTACATATGCACATTAGGACACAACATTATTTGTGGGGAAAATCATGCTAGACAGAGCTAAACGGTGTTAACACCCACAACCTGACTAAATGGTTGAGAGAGTTAACTGGTGTTAGACCATAGAAACAGTTTAAAGTGTCTTAGTTTCTCAAACCCTCCATCTCAAGGTTTGTAGGAAACAAACCATTTGTACTTGTGACAAGTCAACAGTGTAACATGTTGAAATTTAGTGTGCCTAATTCTGGAAATCAGTAAGAAAAGTGTTTTATATAAGAAGAACTGGGGTGATTTTCTATATAGTTGATGCCCTTGTCTTCATTAACATTACTTTCAATGTGGAGTATAACATTTCCTACAAAAATATACCCAAACACACATGGACAATGTAATGGATTTCCACCCTCCTCTTCCCTCCACCTCCCACTCAGAAACAACTACCATCCTGAATTTTATGTTAATCTTCACTTCTTAAAGCTGTTCCCTTGAGTAGCATATTTTTAGGACAAGCTGCATAGGAGGGCTCTTCTATGACCTGTATCATGATATTGGTATTAACCAACATGTAGATTTTCACCCTTCCAGTGAATGCAAAATTATATCTTATTATGGTTTGAATTTATAGCTTTCAATTGCTATTTGGTGACCCCTCTAGGTTTTATTTGCTGATTTCTTGCTGTTGCTGCTGCTGTTTGAGACAAGGTACCAACGTATAAGCCATGCAGGCTGAAGAGGAACTCACTATGGAGCCAAGGTTACTCTCAATCTTCAATTCTCATTCTTCTACCTTCCAAGTTGAATTCAGTTACATTATTTTACCACATCCAGCTTCATACTAATTTGACCAAAATTTATCCATTTCCTCTTGTTATGATTTGAACCTGAAATGTTCCCTGAAGATTCACATGATAGTGTCATGGTTGCCAGATAGTGAGAGAGTGGTTGGATCTTGGGCTCTTCCCTAATTTATGAGTTAGTTTAGTCATTTGATGGTTGAATTATTAGGAGATGGTAGATAAGAAGTAGGTCTCATTAGGGAAGGGTAACAGGCCACATAGCTTGAGAGGTTTAACTTGCCCCCCTCCCATCCCTCCACCTCTCTTGTAATCTCTTTCACATTCTTTCTTCTTCCTGGTGTCCATGGGGTAAGCAGCCTTTGTCACACGCTCCATGACGTCTGCCTCTGCACAGGTCAAAAACAAGATGGCCATCCTACTAGACCACAACTTCTGAAACAGAGCCAAAGCAAACCTTTCATTCATCTCAGTGGATTTTCGCAGACATTTTATAACAGAGAGGTGAGTACCACAGCCCCTATGGTTTTAGATTTTCTGTCTGAGCTTAGCCATAACTCGGGTTTTATAAATGCTCCATGTGAGTTACATAGAACATGTTGAATATGTGTTTTCAACTACTAAATCTGCTACTTTTGAAGGCCCGCTTTGTTGTTCAGTTTAAATCTTCCATAGCCTCACTAACTTTTTAATATCTGAATTATTACTGTTATAGAGAATACTATAGTAAAATTATCACTTTTCCTTTGTATTCAATTTTGATTTAAATATTTTTAAATTGTACTATTTTGTACATAAAGTTTATATTTGCTATATCTTTAGTATAAGTTAAAATGTATAACATGAGGTTCTCTTCATTATTGCTTTATAGTCATTTTATCTGTTTTTGACCTAACTAATCCAGGTTTATCTTAACTATTTCTTGTGATACATCTGTTTTTCTATCCCTTGGTTTTAAATATTTAGATATCTTTGTATATATGTCATCTGTTGAAATAGTGTATGGCTGATATTGGCTTTCCAATGTCCCTGCCATCTTTGTATTTCATTTGCAGCATTTAGTCCCTTTGCATTTATTATGATTAATTGTATGAAAAACATCTGCTTGGTATCAGCTCACTCCTAAAACATCAGCTATTTTTCATTGAAAAACACTAAATGGGAGACTATTTTCAGTCATGTTATATGTTAACCCTATCTCATAACCAATTTTTAAATTAAATACCTAGACATCAATAACAAAATATCATTAATATGTAAAATATTTACATTTTTCTAATTATCAAACATATAAAATCTATGCATATACTGTGAATATTATTTTATAGTATGATAAGACAAATAGCAAGAATAAACGCATTTAGCCTGAACCAGCCGTCTTCCAATGGAGAAACTGGGACACCAACTCAGGCACAAAACTTTTAACGTACAGTTTGTCCTGCCTGCAGGATGTACTGGAGTAAAGGTGGTGAGAAATTGTGACCAACCAATGCTGGTCCAACTTGAGACTAATGCCAAGAGGTAGTCCACACCTGGCATTGCCTAGAGGGTCAGAAACCAGAGTCTGCACAGCCCAGAGACCAAAGATAGAACCAAACACAAGCAGGAGGAAAAGAAACCAGAGTCTGCACAGCCCAGAGACCAAAGATAGAACCAAACACAAGCAGGAGGAAAAGAAGGCAGTCAGTGAAGTGACAGTCTGCCACACTAGACAGGAGTCTAGCATACTAGTCATCAGAGAGGCTTCATCCACCAACTGATGGGAGGAGATGCAGAGACCCACAGACAATCATTAGGTGGGGAATCCTGCAGGAGAGGGGGAGGAAGGATTGTAGGAGCCAGAGGGGTCAAGGACACCCCCCAACACACACACACCCCTACAGAGTCAACTAAGTAGAATTCATAGGAGCTCACAGAGACTGAACAACAATTAGGGAGTCTGTGTGTGTCTGACCTCGGGCCTCTGCGTATATACTATGGTTGTGTAGCTTGGTGTTCCTGTAGGATTCCTCACGGAAGGAGTGGGGGCTGTCTCCGGCCCTTTAATCTGCTTTTGGGACCCATTTCCTCCTACGGTCCCAGCCTTGCAATGAGAGGATGTGCCTAGTCTTATTGCAATTTGCTATGCCATGCTTGCTTGACTTCCCTGGCAAGTCTGCCCTTTTCTGAAGGGAAACAGAGGAGGAGTGGATCTGGGGGAAAGGAGGTTGGGGGACTGGGAGGAGAAGAGGAAGGGGAAACTGATGTTGGAGTGGAATGGATTCAAGAAGAATAATTTTTTTGGTTTTTTTTCAAGACAGGGTTTTTCTGTATTGTTTTGGAGGCTGTCCTGGAGCTCACTCTGTAGACCAGGCTGGCCTCAGACTCACAGAGATCAGCCTGCCTCTGCCTCCCAAGTGCTGGGATTAAACGTGTGTGCCACCAATGTCCAGCAAGAAGAATAAATTTTTTAAAAGAATAAATGCATTTATTAGAAAAATGCAATGAAATTAGACATAGTGGGACTGAGCCATAACCCAGGTCTTAAGAGGCTGAACCCATGGGTTGTAAGTTCAAAGCTAGTTTGACCTATTTAGCAAGATCCTGTCATGGGAAAGAAAAAAAAAAAGAAAACCTATGATGAAAATTTTCTAATAAAAGTAATATAATTACCAGAAATGAAGCATCAAAAAGTAAGAAGGAAACTTGATACTTGACAGAAGCTGAGGCAGGCACAGGACTGACAGGAGGCATCCCTGGCCCAGAAAGCATTGACCTGGATAAGTGAGTTTGCAAACGATGGCTTCAAGCAAACCGTCAGCTCGGAAGCTGGTAGAAGCTCTCCACCCCGTCATTGCTGAAGACGCTACTGAACAAGAGGACGATGAAGAAGGTGAACAGGAGGCCAGTGGCACGAAAAGATGGAAACCCGTCACAAGAGCCATGCTTAAACTCATGGGCTTGGCATTTCCTTCTTTTCTCTACACATCTTTTACACTTCTCTTTGAATTTAAGAGGGTGTGTGTGTGTGTGTGTGTGTGTGTGTGTGTGTGTGTGTGTTTCATCACTAGTCAGACATGAAGGCTAAACAGGAAATGTGTTAGGAGAGCAACACAAGGGTGAAGGGTCATTCTCAGAGCCTGGACTGTCCCTTGGTCGGGTCAGCATCTCTCCTGTTGGAATTCTGTGTTTCAAAACACATCGCTATAATTTTCACAATTTATCCATTGTGTTTGGAATATAATCTGGTATCTTTCCAGCACATCATTTTAGTAGTAAAAAATTGCTTTAAGCATTTGAAACATAATTAGGTGCACATCTATTGGCTGGTAAATATAAAATTCAATGGAGTATGAGTTATATTTGTTAATTAAACACAGGTGATCCAGTACAAAGAGAAAACTCTGTAATATGAACTATTTTACATCTTTTTAAAAATGTACTTTTACAAGCTTATTAGTCATTTTCAGATTCATGCTTTCTGAGCTGGCTAGTGGCAATGAATCATCAGGGGAAACCCAGCAAGGTAGCTCACTCCTGTGAGCCCTGCAAAGTCAGAGGCAGGAGGACCACCAAGAGTTTAAGGCTAGCCGGGTCTACATAAAGAACTCAAGGTCAACCTGGGCTATAGCACAAGACCTTGTCTTTTAAAAAGGAAAAGGCAGGGAAGTGGGTGTTGTGTTTGTTGTGTTTTGTGTTTTTCTCGATTCGATTGCCCTGGCTTATGGAGGATGAGTCTGGAAGAGCCAGGCCTTGTGGGCTTCAGCACCTCTTCCCCGTGGCTATGCCTCCCTGAGCACGATGTCAGTGCTTGACTCTCCAGGCTCCCCCGCCTTGAGGGTCTTTGTGGTAGCTTTCCATCTCACCTCTGAGAAGTCCTGAAATCCGTACCAATTCAACATGAATCTGGGTTTCCTTAAAGTGACTTAGTGCTTAATGTGTTTCCGTTAAGTAGGCTGCATGGGAGTCTAGTGGCCTGGCTACTGCCTGTACCCCTTGCCTTGTTAACACAGATTCCTGTGCCCGGGGAGTCAAAGGAATGTCAACTTTAGTATTTATGCTAAATGAATGCAGAAAGTAAGTCAACGATTCCAGTTACCTAGTGTTGCTGTGATAAATACAATGGGCAAAACCAATATGGAGAGGAAGGAGTTGGTTACACAGTTCAGGTCATCCCTGAGAGAAGCCAGGGCAGGAACCTGGAGGCAGGAACTGAAGCAGACGTGATGGAGGAGCCCCGCTTCCTATAGCTCTGCTCAGCCTGCCTTCTTGAAAACCCCAGGACCACCTACCCAGGGTGACATCACCCACAGTGGGCTGGGCCCTCCCACATCAATCATTAGTCAAGAAAATGTCCCATAGAAATGACCATGCCAAGCTGATGGAGGAAATTCCTCATTGAGGGTCTTTTTTCCAGGGGACAAAAATGAGACAACCCACCAACAGACCAAAAAGTGCCAGACTATTTTAATATGGTGAAATGAAGCCAAAATTCTAATTGGTAAAATTAAATAACAGCAAAATTTCAGAGACTGTATACCAAACTGCCACAAAGGGCCTGTGAGTCTCAGAGGCAGCTCATATTCAACAGGATGAGAGTTTGAACAGGACAATTATTTTTATGAGCAAAAGGTAAAGAAATACTGGTTTTGCTTAAAATAACATTAATGGGTGTGAAGGAACTAGACCCTCACCCAGCCCCCTGCTTTGGCAGCCATGACAGGCTGCAGAAAAGGCCGAGCAAGATGTAGGCCTCTGACTCAGAACATGTTGCTGAATATCTGACCTTCTGACCTTGCCAGACCTGTCCCAGTCACTAGGAAGCCAGATACCCTCCATGTAGCAAGGAACCAATCAGAAGTTAGCTGGTGGGTTCCGGATGTGCTTTATGGTACCAGTGATGTACAGAGCATAGCAACCGCCCTGGGAGGGTCTATAGGCCATAGCAACCATTCCTGATGAGTCACCTCAGGGCAGGTTGTTCAAACTCAGAAGTGCACCAATCCTGAGACTGTTGCAGACCCCTAGACAGTCCCATTTGGGTCCTTCTCGCTCTACCAGCTGCATCAGATGGACAGAGGAACTGAGTTAATACAGTTAACTCATTAAAATTAAAGACTCTTTGCTTTTACATCGGAAGGGGTCTGTTGGTAATTTGGGGGTTTAGAATTTGGGTGCCACAGGTGGGGAATATGGAAGTAGTTATATCTTAGTGGCAGAAACTATAACGCATTGGTATCTTATTTCTGCTTCCCACCCTTAAAACATATACATGAAATATGTTTTATGAAAAGAAAATTCAAGGCAAATGAATGATGTGGAGTGTAGCTTCTGGGGCTTGGAGGCAGGGTCCCTTGAGGGCACAGCTAGAGATCTCCGAGCCAAAGGAGACAGAAAAGATGACATGACTTGTGTTGGTAAAGGATGTGGATAAGTTTAAGTGCAACAATCATGTAGAAAATGGATTATAGGTCTACACACTCAGAAAAGCATGTCCCTTTAACTCACAAAACAAAGCAACCAGGGGTAAAATGAAAGAAATTCCTTTGAAGTCTGACAAGGAGAGGAAACACTCCCTGAATATGCCTAAGATTAGAAATGCATTTAAATTTTAATTAGGATGATGAATGGGCTCAATATTCCATACACCAGAAGGAACAAGGAGAAAAGCAGGCTCTCCCTGAGGGTGCCCTGCCGAGGTCCTCAGAGGAATTTCCATGACAATCCACTCACACAGTTAGGAAGGGTCCACTATGTGACAGTGTGTTGTTTCTTTTCTTGTTTCTATGACAAAACACCTCTCAGAAACAACTGAATAAAGGAAAAGTTTGTCCTGGCCCATGGTTCAAGGGTTCAGTCTCTATGGCAGGGAATCATGGTGACAGACGTGTGGAGTGGTCGGTCATGTTGCACCCACAGTCAGGAAGCAGACAGCTATGAAGGCTGGTACTCAGCTGGACTTCTCCTTTTATTTAGCCTGGGACCCCAGCCAATGGGATGGTGCCACCCACATTTAAGGTGGGGCTTCCCACTACAGACCACTCTGGAAACACCATCATAGGCAAGAGCATATGCCTGTCTCCTTAGGTGATACTAAATCTGGTCAGGTGCACAATTGGTATTAACAGTCACAGCCAGACAGTGGGATGAGCCTGGGATCTACCTTAACAGTCTACTGTTAATGACTGTCCTTGAACATGCTCTTAGGAAGAAAGGTTGGCACACATGCTTGCTAAAGTGACGGGTAATAGACATATGCATGTTGGGACTAAATCCCTTTACAGCCCCCATACACAACACAACACAACATGCTCCTCTCTCTTCACCAGACTACCTAACAACTGGTGTCCAGTCTTGGTGTCTGACCCATATCTCCAGTCCAGACATGTAAGTTCAGTTTTTCTTGGTATAGATTTACTGAAAGCAAAGTAATCATCTTGAGCAGCTATTTCTTCAGGAAAGCCTTGACTCTATTTACATTGGGGCAGGTAGACTTCCAGTTCTAAGTGAGCCCTGGCTTCCTGGCACACTGCATAACTACTAATAGTTGAGACACAAGGCCTGGAATGTGGCCAAGAGAAAGAACTCAGACGCCTGCGTTTAAAGCACAGAGCAGAGGCTGAAGACCCCTGACCCCCACACTCTGAGAACCTGCTTCACTAGATAGCATTTACAGAACCAAAACGGTATGATATGGATGGCAGGTAAGACAGCGACACACCATTTCTCCCATGTTCAAAGCAGCCTGAAGACACGGAAGACAGCAAACAAAATTAGACTGTAGTGAGACTGATCATGTATCCATTCACAGCCTGTATCCAGGGCCTCTTCTGCAGAGCCTGCCCCATCCTTGGGCATTAAAAGAATGTCTTAAAGGTGACATTCTGTAGAGAATACAAGCCGATCACATTCTCGGGGAAGGAATGTGACCCTAGAAATAGAAACTGCCAGGAAGCAGGGGCTAAGACAGAATAGGAGCTGGGACCTCTTCAGTCAAGACACCAAGCAAAGAAGCACACTAGACATGGAAGAAAACCAGCGCAGGGGGAGGAAGAAAAAGGAAGGGGGAGGGGAGGCAGCAGAGGGGAGGGGAGGGAAGGGAAGGGAAGGAAGAGCAGGGGAGGAGAACATGTTATAGTCCAGAGATATAGGCAAAGCATAGGCTCTGCTCCTTAGCTCTGAATCCATACTTGTTCATAAAATGACCAGAAAAAAACCTGTCAGAGCAGTAAGACACCTCAGTAGATCTAGGAGCTTGGCCCCCAAAGCCTGGCAGCTCAAGTTCCGTCCCTGGAGTCCACATAAAGATGGAGGAGAAAACAGCTCCACAAACTTGGCCTCTGACCTCCACCTGTCACACACAGACACCTCACCACGGTGCTTGCAACCCCATCCACACCACACAAATTATGTAGATAATTTGTTAAGATCCCCTCCTTCCTTAGGCTGCATTAGATGTGCCTGTTCCCTTCGGTTTAACTGATGCAAAGCGGCTGAGCAATCCACTTTATTACTGACCACGAGGACCATTCAAATGCTTCAGTCAGTAACCAAGTTCAATTAGTGCAAATCACCAGAATGCCACAAAACAGGTTGTGAACAACACGCTGCTGGCTACCAAACACACAGCATGAGCGTGCAGAGTGGATGGCATATGACTCGGTTTCTCAGAAAACCACAGGGGAAATTTTAAGCATCCTTCATTAATGGAAATAACAACTTGAGGGCTTTGATCAACCAGTGGTCCCCAAAATATTATGAAATCAGCTGCTCCTAGCAGCAGCACTAGTAATATTAATCTAGGAATAATTTATAACTCATGGAAACATGATAAGGTCCCAGGACAGGCCCCAAATTTCCCAAATCATGGTGTGGTCTGTGGGCTAAACATACCAGCTCTTATCTTCCATGAGACAATGTCAGAGCGGTGTTTTATGTCTGAATCTTAAATGGATTTACACCATCCTCTCTGATACTTACAAGTCATCCATTAAATGCAAGGGCCCATCCTTCCAATAAAGACAGATTAGTTTTCCACTAAGGAGATAAACCTAGAAACTGCTTTTGTGACTACGACATTTATCCATTACAGGTTTTGCGCCTCCTGAAAGATGAATAATCAAGTCCCTGAAGAGATTTGCTATATATATATATATATATATATATATATATATATACATATATATATGCAGTGGTAGTTGTCAAGCTGGAGGGAGGGTTGATAGGTGTAGGCAACAATGATAAAACGAACAGCCCTCTTGTCTGTCAGGCAGTAAAGTAAATTGGTAAGAGCAACCCTCATTACCGCAAGTTGAGTGAGTACGTGTGGCATCCAATTTCTGGCCATGTATTCCTTCTATCTGTGACAAAATAAATATGATGCCATAAAAATGTACTTATAAATCAATTCAGCTGATGAGCAAGTAAAAGAAAGATCAGGTGTGATTTACAGATGGTCTCATTTGGGGCTCCACTTTTGCTGTTATTGTTGTTGCTCTTACAAATACTATGTCCTATAAAATAAAATGACCACATTATTTTTGCCACACCAGAAATCTGTATTCCTTAGGGAAAATGGCAAATCAGAATCTCACAAGCTGTGCATAATAATGTGTAGCATATGTTACAGTTGAGTTCATTCCTGCTGTTTGCAGGATACACATCTACCTAGAATTGCAGAAGTGCTTGTTATCTTGACAACACCAGGAAGGGTAAAGATGACATGAAGCATTCCATATATAGCACAAGACATTGCCTCCTGGGACAATGTCAAGATTCCCAGCAATAAGTCGATGGGAATAAATGCAGGAATCACTAAGGTTTAAAATTACCACATCCCAATTATAGATTATTTTTAGCAGCTCCAAAGGTCCTATGGATTAGTTTTGTAAATTGTGTTGATCTCATAATAATATCTATCCTTTATAAAATGCAGGCTATAAAGAACTTGGCCTCTTGCTAATTCAATATATTCTTTGGTTGATTCTGTCCTAGCCATTCCTCCTGACTGACACAGAAAATCCTCTATTTCAAAATTCCAATTTCTTCTCTTTAAATTTTCTGCATGATTTATTACCTTATCCTCCATTCAGCAAATATTTATGGACTGACAACTATGTTTACAGCATCATGCTGGACACTAGGAGAGATATAAAGATGTATAATACAAACTCCTAGACCGCTAGAAAATTAATCTTTCCCGGGACAATAAGACATGCACACATGAAAAGTAAAATGTCAATAAGGAATTGGAATCATGCAAGGGCATAAAAGAGATGTCTCAGGGAAACGCAGTTGAAACACCACACAACTGACACCAATGGAATAAAAAATGAAAATAGCGGGTGCAATGATTTTTCAGGGTTCGGTGCTCAGCGAAAACTTTGTAGGAAAGGAACAGAAAAGGTTCGGAAGGTTTTAAGGAGGCAGTCTAGGCAAGGACAAGGCCACATGTTAATATGCAGAGGTGAGCAGGCATGTCATGCTGGGGAGAAAATGCATGCTCTTCAGGCTGAGGTCTGGCTGAAATGGAGTGTGAAGGGCGAGAGTAACTTGGAGTTGCATGCCAAACACCTGTGCTTCAGGCTTTGGCTTAACAATAGTGAGTATCTGGGGAAAGTGTTCCTACTAAAACCTTCACTGAGGTCTAACATATTCAGGTGTACCCATTTTGTTGTGCCTTTCTTAGTTTAATTTTTTATTGGACAACTATTCTATTATTCTATATATGCCATAACATTGTTGTACTGTGTATACATTGTAGAATGGTTAAGTTGATATCACTGATATGTATAGTACCTCACATCCTTAGCGTGGCTGTGAGAGGATACTCAGAATCTGCCCTGGCGTAGTTTTCAAAAGTTACTGACTGTATTACCAGAACTGACGACTTTCTCCGGGATAAGTGTATATTCTGTGACATCTGCCCAGTCACACTCATTACCACCGACTGGTAACCACCGTTCCACTCCCTGTTTCTGCACACTCTAATTTTGTTTCACATACAAGTGACATGCACACATTTGGATGCACTTCCAGACAGACTTTAACCAATGAGTACAATTCTGTAACCGTCCTTGCAGTCCAAATATAGAACATCTCTGCCATCCCAGAGACGGTTCTTGTGACCACATCTAGTAAATCACTACACATCCTTCCTGTTGCAGTTGTAGGGCAACACTTGATGTTTTGAATAGTTCCATGAAGGTACAAAACAAAAACAAAGAGTACAGGCCAGGGACATGGCTCAGTGGATAAAGGAGCTTTGCCACACAATCTGGGCATCTGCATTCAATCCCCATAATCCACATAAATATGTGAAGAAAGAACCAATTCCCCAAAGTTGTCCATTGACAGCCACACACATGCTATGGCTCATGTGCATGCACACACACACACACACACACACACACACACACTAATGATAGTGATGATAATAAATTTTGTTTTTCTTCAAAATTTTGTTACAGTATATTTTGGTAATATTCTTTCCACCCCGCCTAGCTTCTCCACATCTTCCTATCCACCCAACTTCATATTCTTCCTGCCTCCCACAATGAAAAAAAATGATATTTCCGCTTACCCCAGTCATAATGGCCAAGACAAATAAAATCGACCACAATAGATAATGGTGAGGACGCAGAGAAAGGGAAACAGTTATCAATTGCTGATGAGCACACGAATTAGTACAGTCACTCTAGAAATCAGGGTGGAGATTCCTCAGAAAGCTAAAAATAGATCTACCACAGGTCCAGCCATACCACCCTTGGACATATATCCAAAGGACTCTACATCTTACTACAGAGATACTTGTTCATCCATGTTCATGGCTCTCTATTTATAATAGCTAGAACTTGAAAATGGCCTAGATATCCATCAACTGATGGATGGAGAATGAAAATGTGGCACAGAGGTAACTCAGACACAAAATAACGAATATTGCATGTTTTCTCTTATACATAGATGTTATCTTTTAAGCTTTACGTATATGTGTTTCACTTAGAATAATCAAAGAGGTTAGGCATCTTGTAAAAAACCGAGGGGAAAGAGAAAAACTTCCAAGGAAGGGACAGTGGAGTACAGTATTACAAAGAGATAGAACAGGAGGAATAAATAGGGAGGATGATACAAGGGCAGGATAAAGAGGGGAATATGAGGAGGAACAGCTAACACTAAAGGCCTTTTGAAAAGCCATGTAGAAACCCATTGTTACAGAAGTTTCCATATATATATATATATATATATACATACATGCATACATACATACATACATACATACATACACTTGGTAGACATCTTATGCTACTAAGTAAAAGCCACAATCTGGGGAATGGGTTATGTTATTGGCCAAAGGGACCTCACAGACCTCTGTAAACATCACAGGCTATGCTATTAGTTGCTCTCCACAACCTGACAGTAAGGCCCTATTGCTGAAGACACCATGCAGCCGGTGCCCACCTGGAAGCTTCACCTCTACTGCCTAGTGGTCATGGTGAGCAAAGGTACTGTGCACACTATTAGAAAAGAAAAGTCATCATCAACCCTGTGACTGGCAGTAGTAACCTGCCTGCAGGATATACCCGTATAACAGTGGCACAAAGCTATGGGAGTAACCAACCCCTTTTCTTTTCTTTTATGATTTAAGGACGTCTCTTTGAGATGAAAGTCAGACCTGACACTGATAAAGTAGCCAATAGCACAATTCTAGGTAGGTTATTGACCCTAGGGGAAAACATACCATGGTTATGCTGCTCAAAGAAAATAAAATGACTCCTAAAAGCATATTGCTATATCTATATACACACGCACGCACACACACACACACACACACACACACACACACACACCACTCAGCCCTACTCAGAGAAGCTTCCTTTTGTAGTAGAGGGCAATTAACACAGACATCTACAACTGGGCAATGTGCAGAGAGTTAGAAGCTTTGGAGGCTTAGCCCCAAATGGTATGTCTTTATAAAACCCTCTCCGTGGATCTTTGGGAACTATGTGGATGAGGACGTGGAAAGATTGTAAGAGTCAGAGGTGGTTGGATGCCTTCAAGGAAACAGCATCTTCCAGTCACAACAGGGCTGATGCATATATTTCTTTTTAATTTTAAAAAGAGTGAAAATAAGCCTGAAGGAAGTAAATTGCAGAAAATGGAAAGAAATTTTCTCTCTTTAAACTAAAATACACCTAGAAAGTTAAAAGAATATGTATTGGTAATAAAATCAAAATAGGATGTTTTCAAAAAAGAATAATTAGAAATTGAAAAGTAGGACCTGAGAGATGACTCAGTAGTTAATAGACTTGCTGTTCAAGCATGAAGACTGAAGTTCAGATCCCAGCACCCACATAAAAGGCATACGCGGTCCTGCACAGGTTTGTCACCCCAGCACTGAGGGGGAGAGGAGACAGTAGGGTTACTGAGTATTGTTGACGGCCAGCATATTTGAAAACCACAGTCTCCAGATCTATTGAGAAACCATACCTCCAAGAGAACAAAGCCAGGAGTGATAGAGAAGGACACTTCCTCATTGTCCTCCTCTGGTCTATGTGAGTACACACCAGTGCACCCTCTCTGCTCAACACATTCACATACAACACACATACAGGCATACACATTACATACACACACATCATACACATCACACACATACACATCACACACACATACACATCATACACATATCACATACACACACATACACATATACACACATCATATACATCATACAAATTACACACACATGCATACACATTACATACACACACATCATACACATACACATCACACACATACACACACACATACACATCACACACACATACACATACACACATCATATACATCATACACATCACACACACGCATATACATCACATACACACATCATACACATACACATCACACACATACACACACACATACACATCACATACACACACGTTATACACACATACACATCACACACACACACAGGGGAGAGAGAGAAGGGGGGAGAATGAAAAAATGATCTTAAATATAAAGAATTTTTTTAAATTAGGGGCTGGAGAGATGGCACAATGGTTAAGATCACTGGCTATTTTTCCAAAGGGCATGGGTTCAATTCCCAGCACCCACATGGCTGCTCAAAACCAGTTGTAACCCCAGCCTTAGGATATCTAACATCTTCTGTCCTCCAAAGGTACAAAGCATAAACAAGGTACACAGACAGACATATCTACAAAATATCTACAACAAAAAATTAAATTAAATTTTATATTTTAAAAATAGAATTAAGAAACTTTTCCAGAAGATAAACAAAAAGGCACAGAAATTGAGATACAGGTAAAACTATACTTAATTTTCAATCTAGGAAGTGTATCTGAGTTGCAAAAAGAGATAAAACATAAATGGAAAAACGTACCAAAGAAATGCTCTAAGAAAAGTATACAGATATGGCAGTACAATATATATCAAACATATTACTGAAAATTCCACAGTATAAAAGATTTTTTTAAATCTTTAATTTCAAAAAGTTCTGAGACAGAAAAATAAAGCCATGCCCATAGGGACATGGATCACAAAGCATTAGATTTGCCCCATTAGAAACCAGAAAACAATAACAGTGGTATTTTCAAAATTCACAAAGAAAAGGATTTTATATATGAAATGTATACCCGGGGAAACTACCTCTGAGGCTAAAAGAAAGATATTTTGGGAGAGGCGAGGTCTTAAAAACTGTCTTCCTGTGTACCCTGTCTTAAGAAACACCTGAAGAGTGTTTTCCACAGAAGTAAGGGGATCTGTAGCGTAGAAGACACAAAACTCAGAAAATGTGGGAATTCAACAGGAAAGTCCTAAGTTCAGTTTTCGGGGGTCACAGCTGGGAAGGAGGCAAGGAGTCCAGGGTTGCAGTGGTTCTGGGGGAGGGTCTCCAGGAAGGAAACTGACAGGCCACAAGTTCTGAAGAGAGCTATGAGAGGACAAAATTAGAGAAACAAGTTCAGGTTGAATATGCACTGATGCAAATTAGACATGAGATAAAACAGACAGGCAAGAGTGGCCTTTCGGATATAACTCTACAACGAGCAGGAACAAGAGTTACACGGAGTGCAGATCTGTCTGTGCACCATGTGTGCACATGCACACACACTCACATGTGCCATCACATGTGAGGCTAGAGGCTGGAGATCTGTCTGTGCACCGTGCGTGCAAGTGCATACACACTCACGTGTGCCACAGCGTGGGAAGCTAGAGGACTGAGTGGAGACCTGTCTGTCCATGGGACCTATTGCTGATAGATCTCACACTGTTCTCTGGGAAATCAGCTAATTATAGAATTCGGTTGTCTTCCTTTGTTCTTTCTCTGGGTAGTTAGAAGGTGAGAAATCTCTGATTCTGCCAGGAGGCCTACTGTGTCGTATCTCCCAGTGAACCACATTTCCCAGGCTGCAGTCAGCCCTAGGCTTTTGGTTGATGCATCTGATGGCATTGACAATCTGTCTCCTGGGGTCCACGTTATAACTAGCCTGTTGGGAGGCTGTTGTAGCAGGGCAGAGCGGCCCTCAGCAGAGCAGACTGAGTAGAACCCGGCGTTTCCACGTCTCTGCATGGTGCTTCCCCTCACTGTGACGGGGCTGCAGCGTGAGACACCAGGCTTCCTGCTGACCCAGGTAAGGCAGAGTCTAGTGAAAGCCATGGTTGGAGAGCTTTTCCCCTCTTACCCTTCCCTACTACTGCGATGGATGGTTATTTGTCATGATGATATGAGACACCAAAAAACCCCACACATCTTCACAGTGTTCTTCATTTCACACAACTCATGGTTCCTAGAGCAACAGATTACAGCAGCACTTGTTTGTTCCATATGTATATATGGTTAAGTTGTTGCCGATACAAAACTAGAATCACTAAGATAACCAACAGCGGTAAATGCTTTGGTGTCCTAAGAACCAGGACCAATGCACACTTCCCTCTGCACCCTCATCAGGTCTCATTAACCTCTGACCCAGCAAGTACTTCTTCCCATAAGTACAGCAAAGAGGTCAGGAGGATGATCTCAGAGCTTCCCTACCTACCCAAAATTTCTGTTTCTCTTGCATGGAATCTGGGTTCAGCATCCAAGTGGCTATGAGAGTTACGTGCTTCTGCATGCCAAATCACCCCAAAACTAAAAGCTTCAGCAGCATCTACTCTCACTATTTCTGGGTCCAGACTCTGGCAGGCTGACAGTCTCTGACTCAGGGCTCTTACCATGCTCTACCACACTTTCAGCCAAGGCCACCGCCATCACAGGGTGAGCGAGGAGAGGATCTTCTAAGCTCACTCTGTGTGTGTGTGTGTGTGTGTGTGTGTGTGTGTGTGTGTGTGTGTGTGTGTGTGTGTGTGTGTGTGGTGTGTTGGCAGAATTACCTCCCCCAGGGTAGTTGGACTGAGAGCTTCACACTCTTGATGGCTACTAGCCAGAGACATACGTTTTTCCTCCGCAGGTTTCTCCCATGGACCTATTGAAAACATGACATGTGGCTTTGTCAGAGTGAGGGATCTGGGAATGAAGATGAAAGAGAAGACACCCAAAAGGAAGTCTTGGTCTTTGTAAACATCCTATTGTCTTGGCCAATTCATTTCATTAGAAGCTAAGAAGTTCAAGCCAGGCAGTGGTACACACCTTTAATTCCCGCACTTGGGAGGCTGAGGCGGGCCGATCTCTATTAGTTCAAGCTAGCCTGAGAGAATTCTAGGACAGCCATGGCTTCACAGAGAAACCTTATCTCAAAAAACAAGAATAACAAAACAAAACAAACAAACACAAAAGCTAGATAGTAAGTCAAGCTCATACCCAAGAGTGGGGATTACATGAGGGCATGTGCAGTGAGGGTCAGGGATGGATAGGGCATCTCAGTCTGACAGCCACAATACTAGGGAACATCACCAGCAAATCCCTTGGTAGCCAGAATCATACGCTTCTGTTTGTCTGTGGTTTATTCATGCAGTAGACAATCATTGCCATCCATGACAGCGGGGTGTGTGTGTGTGTGTGTGTGTGTGTGTGTGTACATTCTGAAGTGACAAAGGAAGACCTTAGAGGTCTTTATGCCCTCTATACACTTTTTTCTCAGTAAACAGAGGACACTAGCCTTCCCTGGAGCTGTTTCTCAATTCTGTGCATCCATGAGAATTTCACACACATGATAGTTTTCCTACTAAAAACACTATTACAAGAACATGAGATGCTCATTGGGTGAAGATACTCATTACCAAGCCTGGCAATCAGGCATGAATCCCCAGGACCCACATAGCAGAAGGAGGGAACTGATCCCTCGAGTTGTCTTCTGAACTACACACACACACACACACACACAGAGAGAGAGAGAGAGAGAGAGAGAGAGAGAGAGAGAGACAGAGAGAGACAGAGAAAGAGACAAAGAGACAGAGAGACAAAGAGAGACAGAGAGAGAGTTTATTTCTGAAAAGACCTACCAATTAGAGACAAGCTAATTCTGATCTCTAAATACTGCAGAAATAGGGACACTCTACGAAGACCCTCTCTGGCTATGCCCCACCCCTTCCCCTGCCTCTCTGCCTTTGCCTCAATGTTTTGCATGTGATACATGTGATACATGTGTAAATGTTGTTAACTTAAAAAGCAATATGAAATGAACAACACGCTGCCTCGATGCAGTCCCAAGAAGGAAGTGCTCTTCGCTGAGAATGTGCTTTGAAGTCTTCCCAAAAGAAAGAAGGAATTTACGTTGCCTTTCCTTTGAAATGAATTTTTCCTGTAAAGTTTTGACAGCAGCTCCTGATGGAGAGAGGGCAACAAAATAGAAGGTAAGCCCCTGTGTGACAGGCAGTGGCTAAATCCTGGAGAGAACTGCTTATTTTCTCCGTTCTTCACACCCAGAGCCTTTGGAGTTCCCTGCCTCCTTTGATCGCTCTTGATGCCAAGACTCAAAGAGGCAAATGATGTCTTCATCAAAGGCAGACTACCTACCGTGTGCTGTGAGTCTGTAGTTAGCTATCACAGGAGGTTACTCTACAGGCCACAGACATCCCCAAGCGGGTCCAACGGTGCCCTCCAAAACTCCTTGCTTACATACAAGCTCAAAATGTGACTCTATTTGGAAAATAATGTCTCTGAAGATGTAATCAATTAATGCTCTTATGATGTCACCCTCGATTTACGCAAGATCCTACATCCAATGGTGCCCTTTTTAAAAAACAGAAAGAGAGAACACAGACATAACAGAGGATGTGAAAGCAGAGACAAGGATTGTGCTTGTCTATTATAAGATTGTGATTTATAGTATGATTATTATATGCCACATTCATCTTCATCTCCCCAGTTTCCGGCAGTCCCTGTCTATTCCTGAGCAATAAGAACTGGAGGAGAGTATTTTTCTAATAATAGTTCTTTGATCTTGGCTCCAGAAACAGAGTACCCAATCTTGGGGAATTTTCTACATCATAAAAGCATCTTTCATCCTAGTGAAATACTCATGGTAGATCCCTAGATAGCAGCAGCAGACGTCTCCAGGCTCTTTGTGTTGAGCACACTCAGGTGCTGAGGAGCTGCCACACCCCAGCTCCACAGGGGCTGAAACCCTGCCATCACACCCTCGAGACCACATACTGTGTATCTTTTCATTTGGCTGTTAGTCTAGGTTCTATATCACATTCCTATTGAGATAATAAACTAAGAAATATAAAAGTTTCCTTGAGTTCTGAAAGCCTTTCTAATAAATTATTCAGACCCAAGAGGGAATTCCTGGGAGCCTCCAATGTACAGAGAAGTTGGACAGAAGCTTTGAGCCATGGTTGGTGTGTGTAATTAAGAATGGTTTTGTGGAATGGGAGTCGTAAGCTGCAAGATCTGAGACCCCTTCCAGATAGAGTGGGGCTGCCCATCTGCTCTCATGGAATTGTATGGTGTAGAGAAGTCCTCATACCTCTCGTCACAGAGGCTTCTGTGCTGAATGTGTTGAACAGTTTGGTTTTTCCTAACTTCTGAGACTTCAAAGGCCAAGAAATACTGGAATCATTAGAAGCCACAAGAGGCAAAGAGAGATCTGACCCAAAGGCCACTGGAAGATATGAGGTCCTATGAACTTACTAGTCTCAGACCTGTGGCTTCCATAACTGTGAGAGAAGTTTCTATTGTTCTGGTGGTAACTCAATACCAAGCCAGTCCCCAAATACCCATGGATATCATAACTATGCAATACCCACAAACCAAATGCATCCATAATTATATCCCGAATGTGGGTGCTTAGTCTCCAAGTCCTCCTGCACCCTAGATAATCACTTTCTGCTTGAGAAATATTGTGTAGGAGGAGAAGAGAAGCATGGAAAAGTGATGTGTTTGAGTTAAGTTTGTGCCCCAGGCAGTCCCTGGTATTGATTGCCCTGTGGGACTGCTGTGCTTACAGTTGCCCCCAAGACTCTATGAGAGCTGAGAGAACCATTCCTTCGCACACATGGGAAAGCTGGAAATTCTACAGAGCAGGATCTGTTGGTGTAAAGCAGGTTCTGGCTCTGCATGTAATCACTGAGGTAGAGGGACAAACTGGGCAGTGGTGTGTTTGAGGCAGGGTTGATGCAAGATGGGCAGCCAAGAGGCATCTGGCTGGGGTTCTTTAGTACCAGCTGGAAATCACTAGGAGGAAAGAGGAGCTCTCCAGAGGCCAGTCTGGAAGCTTCAGTTTTCCGAGGCAGCAGCACCAAGTGGCAACGGCGGGCAAGTGGGAGCATCGGTAGGCAGAGTCCTCCAAGGGTACAGGCCTTGAGTATTGTGGCCTTAGATTTACAAGGATTATAGATTGCAAGGAAGTCAGGATTCCCTAGTCTTAACACGAGGCAGCATTAACAGCTCTTGGCTTGGGTTTCTCAAGACCCTTGGCCCCAAAGGCCTGACAGCTCTTACTCTCCCATGGCTGGCAGTTTCTCTACTTGATCTTTTTATAGCCTTCTACCCACCTTCATTCTTAGTAATCTGCCATTTCCTTGCTTCTGTGGTCCTTCTCCACACCCACTCCTGAAACGTTCAGCTGATGCTTCTTTAGCTGCCAAGAAGCCAAATGTCTTGCCACTCTCTAAGCTTAACCCATGACTGCCCGGCTGTCACTGCCACTGCCACTCATCTGCCTCAACCACTGTCACTCAGATGACTCTGCTTTATTTCTTTGTGTTACCAACTTAACACACACTACTGAAAGTAGGTGTGCTGGACAGTTTTATGTCAACTTGACACACATTTAAAGTCACCTGAGAGGAGGGAATCTCAATTAAGAAAATCCCCCATAAAACTGGGCTGTAGGCAAGTCTGTAGGGCATTTTCTTAATTGGTGATTGATGGGGAGGACCCAGCCCATTGTGGGTGGTGCCATCCCCGGTCCTTGGCTCTATAAGAAAGGCTGAGCAAGGCATAAGGCTCAAGCCGGTAATCAGAACTCCTCCATGGCCTCTGCATCAGCCTCTGCCTTCGGGTTCCTGCCCTGTTTGAGTTCCTATCCTGATTTCTTTTGATGGAAGTGTAAGCCAAATAAGCCCTTCCACCCCCAACTTGCTTTGGCCATGGTGTTTTATCACAGCAGTAGTGTCTCTGACTAAGATAGTAGGAAATCAAAGACTACTGGGAAGAAGCTTTACAGGGAATAATGCTAAAATACCAGAGGAAACAGCACAAGAGTCTCCCAGCAAGTCTGAGCATCCTGTGTATAAAGCCAAAGAGAAAGGTGTAGGGGAGGGGGAGGCAGTCGTGGTGTTTACACCAATCACAGCCTTGCCTCTTCAGCAGCTGTCCCAGCATCCCTCTGCTAGG
Organism: Mesocricetus auratus; assembly: GCF_017639785.1. NCBI lineage: Eukaryota > Metazoa > Chordata > Mammalia > Rodentia > Cricetidae > Mesocricetus > Mesocricetus auratus. The sequence continues at coordinate 24,559,372 of NW_024429184.1, forward strand.
CCACAAGCAGAAGTGCCTCCCTTTTACCTAGCTGGAAATAGACACAGGGTAATCTGGAGATCCTCATGGCTGCTCCTCCACCAAGAGCCAGGATCGTCATCTATAACCATTGCATGTTTTTCTCAAGGCATCCATGGAATCTTCATTCATAGCAGCCAGCATTGACACAAAGATAGCCTGGCTGGCTGTTCAGTTGGCATCTTTTTGTATAAGGCAGCCAGGGCCATAAGGGAGACTCAACTAGCTGATAATTAGTGAATTAGAACAAATGCTTAGCAGTGATTTTAACTCTGTTTAAAATACCTATCCAATACCCCAAGGAGAACAGTCCCCTTCCTCTGTTTCAAGGAAACAAAAGTCATGCTATTTAGCACCAGGATCTCGGTGCTGTTCCAAATGTGGACGTCTATTTTGTTTCTTGGTTCTTGTTGTATATTTTGTTTCTTGTGACCTTGAGTGAGTCTATACCTTTCAAATTTCCAACTGGTTAGTTATAGTAATTATGTAACACTGTAATTCTGAAAGTCAATGCAATAATGTTCATAAAAGTGTATGAGAATGTGCACTAAATTATGAACTAACACATAACTTAGTAATGTATTATCTTTTAATATGTTTTTCAGGTTCTTGTCACAGTGATGGAATTCCAGCAAATGTAACTGCACTTGTTATTTTTATTAGTTCTTTGAGAGTTTCATGCAATATATATTAATGGTCTTTACCTCACTTGCGCAAATTTTCCTAAATTCATCCCCCTTTTCCTACTCACTCAACTCTTTAAAACCACCTCTCTCTTTTATAAAACCAGTTTTAAATTTGTTAGATTTTTTTAAGTCCAGTTTGTGATGTCCACATACTCTTGGGTGTGTGAAAATTCACTGGAGCATGGCTGATCTGTCAGGAGCTACACCCTTCAAGGAAACGGACTCCCTCTCCCAACATCTGTAAACCCTCAATAGCTCATCAACTATGGAGTGACACTTATGCCCACTTCCCTTTTCATGCTGGGATTTTGTCTGTCTTGAACAAATACCGTATTTGTGTGTGCTGTTACAACTCCCATGAGGTCCTGTGAGCAACTGCCTCCTTGTGTCTGGAAAACACTTTCCTTGTTGTCACCCACTGCATGAGTCACCTTTCTATTGCTGAAATAAGACACCATGACAAAGGCGGGTTATAGCCTTTGCTTGTAGCTCATAGTTTCAGAGGGTTAGAGTCTATGACCATCATGATGGACAGCATTACAGTGAGCAGGCATGAGCTACAGGCATGAAATTGTAACCAAGAGCTTGCATCTTAACTATCAAACACATGACAGAGAAAGAGCTAACTGAGAAAGTCATGGACTTTTGAAACTTCAAAGCCCACCCCAGTGACAACATTTCCAACAAAGTCACAACTTCTTATCTTTCCCAAACAATTCCAACAATTATTCTAATATGAGAGATTATGGGGTCCATTTATTCTCATCCAAACCAGCACATCCACCATCTCTGGCTTCTATAATTTGCCTCTTTCTTCTGTATTTACCACCCTACCTCTCCCTAAGGCATCCCCTTCTCCCATTTGCCCAACCATATCACCTGTACACCCTTCCCTGGTGATGCTCCCTTTTCACTTTCCAGATCTGCAGTTACTCTGGGCTATGTAATCACATGTGAAGTTTGGAGCTAGGAGCCTTTTTTCTTAAAGCTTTCAATGCATCTTTTTGTTTTGTTTTTAAAGACAGGGTTTCTCGTAGCTTTGGAGGCTGTCCTGGAACTCACTCTGTAGACCAGGCTGGCCTCAAACTCAGAGAGATCTGCAACCCCCCCCCCAGTGCTGGGATTAAAGGCATTAAAGATATTTGGGTTCAAGCTGAAGCTCAAAATAGCAAAGCAGCCAGCCACTAAAGGGTTCTTACCTCTACCAAGGCTCAGACCAAAAGGGGCAATCCTGTCCTCAGTGTGACTGTGAAGTGACTGACTCCTGTCTCCTACCATCTTATATTCCCCTCTAGTGCTGGTATTAAAGGTGTGTACCACCACCACCCAGTCTCTATGGCTGACCAGTATGGCCGATGGGGTTATAAATGTGCGCTACCACTGCCTGGCCTCTAGGGCTGACTAGTGTGGCTAGCTTTGTTCTCTGATCTCTTTAAGCAAGCTTTATTTGTTAGATAATAAACAAAATATCACCACATGATATTTTAACTATGATATGTTGTGGGGACTTTCTTTTTGGCATTGTCTATTTGGTGTCTATTTCCTTTATCTGTATGGGTGTGTCTTTTCATGTGGGAACTTGTTCTTCCATGATTTAGTTGAAGATTTGGTATATTCATCAATTTTGGGTTCTTCCTCCTCATCTATGCCTAACCAAAGGTTTGGACCTTCTTGTGGTATCACGTATGTTCTGTATGTGCCTCTCCTGTCATTTCTTTAATGTCATATTCCTTCCATATTTGGTCTAGCTACTCAATCTTATCTTCAGGTCCTGCTGTGCTATCTTCTGCTTGGCTTGTTCTATTCATAACCCTTTCCTTTGCCTTTCCTAGCTTAATCATTGGGTTTTCAATTTCATCTTCATTTCAGCTTGAGTCCTCTTCAGTGTTTCTATTCCTTATTGAATTCTGATCTCAAGTTCTGGACTGATGGGGGAAGTTCCTTCTGTGTTGTCTTATTGGTTGATACATAAAGCACTATTGGCCAATAGGGAAACAAGATAGGTGGGACTATGAGTCAAGGAGGATTCTGGGAAAGATAGTCAAGAGTAGAGGGTTGCCATGTGATCCAGCGAGGAGAAGGCGCAAGTCTGGTGTTCTCAGTAAGATAAGACCTTAGGAAAATATATATTAGTAATTATGGGTTAATAATTAAGTCAGAGCTAGCTGATAAGAAACTGTAACAAATGGCCAACAGCTTCATAATTAATATAGCGTCCTGTGTGTTCATTTGGGACTGATGCAGCTCTGGGACCAGACTGGTGAGAAGAATGCATGGTATATTGGACTATTCTTGTCAGTCTCTGTTTGTGTTATGGGCATTACTAGGCTTTTAGTCTCCTCAAACTCTGTTAATCTTAATTTTATTGAGATACTTCTTTGTGTCTTCTTTAAACTCCTTGAATTCTTTGAAGAAGTTCGTTATTGTTCTTTTAAATTCTGTGTCCAGGGATCCATCCACATAATTCTCATTTGCAAACATTTCTACAGGACTGGGAGGTGTTGGAGAGAATATAGGGCTTGACCTTTCATATTGTTGGTATTCTTGTGATGAGGTCTGGGGATGTGGACTCGTTTTTGTGAGTTCTAAGACTAATATGAACAGAGAAGGTTGGGGCAGAAGAGAGGATGTGTGAGCAAGTTGGTTCTAAAAGTTGGAAATGGCTTGGTTTGAATGAACAATCAGTGTGCACAATGAAATTTAAAGAATGTCTCTTCAGAAGGAGATTTAAGTCCTAAAGGTCTTGCATTTTCCTTTATGTGTCCTCTGGTCTGGCTGCACTGGGCAGCAAGAGGCAAAAGTGTTTCTTGTGTGTGCATTTATGTATTTACACTGCCCTTTGGATAGAGGATGAACAGAAAAACATAAAAGTCCTTCCTTTTCCTCCACAACAGGACTTAGAACTTCTTGAGCTGGAGTCTGTAGAGAAAACAAGGCTATTGAGAGTGATTCACCCTTGTAATCTCCCTACTCCATGACCCAGACTGGACTGATTCAGCCCTCAGTCCACACTGCTCTGGGGGCCCGGCTGCTCTTTTCATTTTTCTATGCCCAGCCCTCTTCTGCTGCTTTCCCAGCTGCAGAAGGAACCCAGCACTCTGATCTACACACAGAGAAGCACATAGAACCTTCCCTGAACCTCCCCCAAAGAGCTGGTTCCCTGTGGGGAAGCCTATGTCTCTGAAGTCCTTTCTGAAGGGCAGCAGAGTCTTTGTCTTATACTCTGGGTGTTTTTTTTAACACTCCAAAAATTTTTAGTTCTCAATAAAATTCTGCTTTGCTTTTTCTCTTCCCCTCCTCTCTCCCAACTTGGAAAGTTCCCAGGCTGTCATATCATAACATATGCCTAGACCCAGCCCATTACAGTTTAGTCCTTCTCCTTAGTTCTTACTAGGGAGAAAAATCTATCTTAAGCCACAGGTACTCACATATGTTTGACTATGTTTAATAAAACTGCCTTTCTTTTTTTTCATAACAAATGAATACAGTCGTTTTGATGCTCTCATTTTTGTTCAGTTTTGCCAATTTGTTATTCTAACTAGGTTTTGAGGCAGTTAATTATTTCATGAACTCTCAGGTTTTGATTTTCTGAAACTTGTTAGTGTTTATCTTTGTGGAGGTCTCACCCGGATAATCTCGGTGTTCCATTAAGCAAATGAAGCATCCCTTTAAAGCATGAGGCAAAGAGCCCTCGCTCCCCTCCTCTTTGTCTTTATTCATCTTCACAAAGGATTTCTAACCAGAGGAACAGGGCTGTTGCCTTATTGATTCCAGCTTAGCTTGCAGTCTGTGCCTGTTCTGTGACTCCTGGGGTTCTGCTATCCTGCAGCTTTAAACCTTGGGTTCTACTCCACTTGTCTTAAAATTTCCCCCTCCCTAAAAATACTCACAATGGTGATTTGAGGGGGTTGTAAGTGAAATAGCATAATGTAGGAGTGCTGCCTCTCTGAGAACAAGCATTCATGGTACCAGAAGATGCTGCACACGCTTCCAAAGCTAGGGAAACAACCAACAGTCCTACCTAGCTATGATACCTGTGAACCACAAAAATGACCAGGACAGCATGATAACTCTAATGGGACATCAGTGGCACACACACCTTGGTGTGACCAATATTTCTCTAACTGTAACTGGACTTAAGTGCCACTCAATAAGAGGGAAATCATGCCAAGTACTAGAAACATAGCCAACTACCCAGAGTCAATGAAGTCATGGATCTCAGAGGGCATCCTACTACCTACAATGACCAGTTTACTAAGCCAGAATAATCCTTAACCACATTCTAAGTATTTGTCCTTGTACCCATAGATAAGCAGAGTTCTCACCCTTCATCATGAAAACTTCTGACAGTAACAGGCCATTACAGAAAACCATACCTGATCAAAATGCCAGGTGGTGGAGCCATGTCAACTGATGTATCTACAACTCCTGAACCTAAGGTTTGGGAATCGTGCAGAAAGATTGTAAGAGCCCGAGGAACAGAGAGTTTGCTGTGAGTTTAAGTCTGTTGGAAATGTCAGAAGATACACTCAAAAAACATGGCTGAACATGACCTGAATAAGGATGAAACTGAGATATGCCAACATGGAAGAGGGAAAGCTCACAAGGCCTCACCTAGATAAAGACCTACGGACAACTAAGGAATGCTGAGAGCAGAAGAAAGTCTTCCCCAGGGAAGAGCACGCCAATTAGTTATCAAATGCTAAATAGTCAGCCGTGAAAACATATGCATACAAGTAACTCTATGTAGAATGTGTAAGTTATATTTATATACTTAAGAATACACACACACTCACACAGGCACACATGACAACAATAAAATAGGCCATGAATTTGAAAGAGAGCAAGAGGACAGTACATGAGCAGGGGATGGAGGAAGGAAAAGGAAGGGGGAAATGATGTAATTATATTACAATCTTAAAAAATCGGAGTACTAGTCTTTTTTCATTTAGCTTCTATTATTCTCAACGGTGAAAAATGCACCTGCTACTTAAAATCGTAATTCATTTGGCAGCAGTTTTCTTGATCAGAATCAAATTTCCTTTTCCTTCAAAATAGCATACATCCACTGTCATTTCTTCTGTATATCAACAGTGGGACCCCAGGGCATCTCCTAGCCCTGGAGATGTTTGCCCCATGTAGTTGCAAAGCTTCCAGAGAACTCAGATAGAGAAACATAAAAGGCTGTGAGTCTGGAGTCCAGAAAAGACTTTGCATGTGTTGTTTCTAACTTTAGCATGTCTATATGTGGGGCTAATGTGGGGTTCACAGTGTGCTACTGTGACTGAAGGCAAAACTGAAACCTAAAATAATTTCATCAGTTGATAAGAGTTCTTCAGCCAAAATTAAAATACAGAAATATTAAAATCACGCAGAAAAATAAGTTTTTAAAAATGGGAAGGGTGTGAACGGCCATGCTTTAAATAAATCTTTGGTTTTTTAAATTTTTATTTTACATGTATGAGTGCTTTGCCTGTTCATACATATGAGTACCCCACGGGTATCTTGAGCCTGTGGAGGTCAGAATGAGGTGCCAGATCCCTTGGAACTGGAGTTACAGATGGTTGTCAGCCCCATATGGCTGATGGAACTGAACCAAGGTCCTAACTAGAGCACTCAGTCTCCCAGTCACTGGGCCATCTCTCCAGACCCTAAGTAAATCTTCAGTGGCCATTATTTGACTCTAAAGGTGAATGCGTCTCTATTATAGGAAATAGTCAAGACCATAAAGAAGAATGGAATCAGTTTAGTTTTTATAGTATATTTTTATTTAGGTAAAATCTATTCACAAGGGTGGGACCCTCCACATCCCAAGCTACCATCAGGGCTCTGTTCCTACAAGTCCATTGAAGTCCACCATGAATCTGGAGACTCTGTTATTTGGCACAGGTGAGGACAATTATTATCATGGCTCTCCCACACTAAGAGCTTATGAGGGACCCAGAAATGCTAAAAGCTGTCAGAGTGCCATGAATTGAAACACGCCTGTCAGACATACTTTTAAAAAGAGAAGTGTGAGATTTGACTGCGGCATGAAGAAGTACACTTGAATTCAACCTCACACACTCTCTGGTCATCCTGTCCTTCTCTGTGGCACACTTAACTGGTACCAGAAACTCACCAGAAAAATGTCTACTTGCCAGGAAATCCTTTGTAGTTTGACCTCTAGTAAGGTTCTAACAACACCGGTAAAGGCATAAACTCTCAGTCTTGTGGACATAAAACTCCACGTCACAAAGGATTGGGAAAGAAAAAATTTAGCTACACGACAAATAATTTTATCAAAATTGCAGCAAACACCAAGAAGATCATATTATCCACTTTGAGCTAGATTTTTGTCAAACGTGTAAAACCATTGTACCCCAAACTTTACCCCCACCCCCATCTCTGTGCGCCCTGAAGATGGGCCCTATTATCTCTCATTGTGTTGCCAGCTGACGTCATGACCCTCTGGAGCTCTGCTCTCATTCTGATCTTTTAGCTTTTGAAGAACTTAGAGCAAATTGTGTTTTGGTCTGTCAGACTCCCAGCATGAGTTAGCAGTGCCATACATGTTTTCCATTATGGACCCACCACTCACAAACGACATTACATAGTAAGTCACGGGCCTCCTTAAGCACCTTGAGGATGCCACTCTGTGTTAATGATAACTCTCAGTGTGGAGAGCACTACCAAAGCCCCAGGAGGAAGGACCTAATTAGAGACAAGATTTGTATGGGCCTCTAGATTTTAACTGGAGCCTTTAGAAGTATGAAAATTCCAGAAGTTCTTTCCACATGCAGAGCCCTTTATGGATCCTAAGAGGAGCTCAGAACCTCCATAGAAGCGGAAGTTGCTGTGTGATCACAGCAGAACCTTGAGTCACACAGAATCAAAGCCCCATTGCAGAAAAGGCACTCCTGGAGGTGAGGCGATGCTAAAGCCTAATCCCAAATCTCTAAATTCCCCCAATAGGCCTGGGAGAATGGCTGTTTCTCTGAGCTCTGAAAGCCGTTTTAATCCTCTTCTGAAAACTATTTAAATTTGCCTCAGTCCATTGCCCAGGCTCCTCTCCCGGGCACAAGAGCACTCAAGGACATCTCCTAACCCCCAAGAGTCCAAGCTGCTGGGACACGGACTCAGCAGCCTTTGCCACCAGGATGTCCCCTTACAGTTAGAATCCAGGTCACCAAGTTGACATCTTATTGTTACCAACAGGAGTTTCCTAGAGCAGTAACCTGGGGATTACATCCAGCAAAAGGCCTCGAAGGGTTGCGGGTGTCTTCATTTTTAGTTCAACTTCTGGTTTTCACAGACTATAAACCCAACAGTGTGAACCAAACCGCCAAATACCAAGCAGAACTTAACCATGGCCTTCACCATCCTGTGCTATCAAACTGGGACTCTCCTACGGAGTGGAAGTTTGTTTCCAATAAATACATAAATAAATGGCTTCACCCTGCAGATGGGTGACTTTGGGGAGGTTTTCTGTTCCCCCCATTTTGACTGGGTAAATCTGTAGGAAAAGCAAAATGGAACCCTCCCTACTGGGTGCTGGAACCTCCCTACTGGGTGCTGGACCTCCCTACAGGGTGATGAGGACTGTCTGTATGGTGAGACCTTGGACAGGGCTTTGAGACTTGGGCACTCTCAGATTCCCCCTTCATAAAGCATATTCCTATTGTGACTATGATCCACATGGACCCACAAGACTCTCAGCTTCCCACGTCACAAAAGAACTAGAGCTGCGAAGATGCCAGTGGCCAGCAACCATTGACTGCAGCGACTTGCCTCTGCTGAGAAGGGAAGGACACACCTAGTCCCCAGGTCTGGTGAGACACAAAGACTCCATCTCCAGCACTCTGGATGCAAAAGCAAACGTATAATTGGAGCCTTCCTACCCAGAGAAGGCATAAGCAGTGAGGTCCCAGCTCACCTGGGCAAGCAGCACCAACCTGATGCCCTGCTCCCCCGCCCGACCCCACCTTGCCTCTGAGGGACAGAGAAGAGCAACAGCCCTAACTTGAGGACCTGGTCAGTAGCTGTTTGCCTCCTAGAGGAAGTGGATAAAAAGCACTAACAGGAAATGAAAGGGAAAGTGGGAGGGGACGAGAAGCCCCAGTGTAGGTAAACTGGGTTCAACTGATTGGTCAGATTCAGGTCTCCATGGGGGAGAAAAGGCCTGCCAGGATTTTTTGTGATTTCTCTCCGGATGACTAGAACTGGTGTGTTACTATGACTGGTTTCACATGTATACTTGTTTGTGGGGTTTTTATACATCTTGGAAACTTAATGAGAAGCACCCAAACATATTCTGAGTGTGCCAGACCCCCTACCCTCCCTCCCCCAACCCATGCACTCCCAGCAATGGCCGACACCAGTTTGAGCAACAATCCTTCAGGAATGAGGACAGATAAGACAGGTGGCCTATGGCCAGGCTGAAGGAACCAGCTCGAAGGCAGTGTGGAAGAGGAGTGTTCTGCAGCTGCACCTGAACCAGGAAGTCAGGAAGCACAGGGAACAATTGACCAGCAGCTGGAGCAAGAGAACATGCGCTCTGGCCTCCTTGCATTTCAAGGGTGCTGATCGATCGGCAAGCCTCTCAGCTCCCAGCAGAGCTCTGATGATTTAGGCTAGCATAATTCCCTGCTGCAGGCTACACCGCATTTCTCCTTTGGAATCACAGAGCTGGACACCCAGGTAAACAACTTCATGCCCCAGCATAGAGCTGACTGTCATGAATGAGGTATGTTTTTGTCCCAGACTTGAACACATGGAGGAATCCAAAATGTCCTAGGTGACTGCTGTCAGCTCAAGCCCAGGCAACAGGACTGCTGGGGTAATGTGAGGAGCCAGTCGTTGATGGAGAACAGCATAGGAGAACGGGCTCTCCCAGTAACTGGCTGCAGAACCTTAGGTTTCTCTCTGGTCTGAGCTAGGCTCAGAGCCTCCAAGCCCAGCCCATTGTGGCCATGTTCTATTATCCTCTGGATGACCTCACCTTGCCCTAAGCTCTGTTCAACATAGCCGGATTTAGCCAGTTCTTATGCAGAGCCCCTTTAGATTGTTCTGGACCTCATCTAGTTAGTCCAAAGTGGCCCACCAAATGTTCTGTGTAGGGCAGAAGTGGTCACTGGTCTCATCAACCTCAGTGCCTCTTCCTGAGTCCCTCCAGAGGAACCAGCAGTGGGCTGCACAAGAAGAAAAAAGCAGGCATGTCAACCACAGGACCTTGACACAGACCCTGGAACAGCTTCATCCCTTGCTACTAACACAAGGCCATTAGCAGCATCCAGTCAGAGTAGAGTTCTCTGTCCATGGCAAAGTCTGCAATGGTCACCAAATGTTCTGACTCTTGGCCATTTCCAGTAAGCCCAGCTCTGCCACCAGTGTTCTAGACTGTGAGAAGATGCTGTGTGTCACTGGGTAGACAATGACAAAGCCTGAGTGGGTCTCATTCTCTCTTTCCATGCCTCAGTTTCCAGGGCCATTCCAGTCCCCAGAGCCAAGTGGCAATGACAAGCAGAGCCCCGCTGCCTGCCCCTGAGTTCACAGTGGATAAGTAGTGACAATGACAAGCAGAACTCCACTAAGCACCACCACCCCAGCTAACAGTGGGTAAGTAATAGATTCAAGAAGCACCCCCTTTGAGTTTGGGGTTATTTAATGACACAGCCCATCCTGGGGCATCTGATCACAATTAGCCTCAGTTGTCAACCTCACACACCTGGGGAGAGAAAACCTCAGCTGAGGAGTCTACTCCATCAGACTGGCCAGTGGGCATGTCTGTGGGTTGCTAACTGATGTAGGCGGGCCCGGCCTGCTGTGGGGTGGTGCCGTCACTGGGGGAGGTGAGCCTGCACTGTATAAGGAAGCTGGCTGAACGAGAACAGGGAGCAAGCTGGAGAGCCATTTTCCTCCATGGTCTCTGCCTCTGCTCCTGCCTCGGCTTCACTGGATGATGGACTAGAAGCAGGAAATGTCAACCAAATAAACCCTTTCCTTCCCAATTGGCTTTTGGTCAGTGCCTTATCACAGCCACAGAAAGCAACGGAGAACACACTCTAAAGCACTGCCTCGTCTCCATCCAAGCAGAGAGAATGTCCTTATTCCCACAAGTCTCAGCCACCCACCCATAAATATGAGATGACAGTCACAACAATGCAAAGGGAACATTTGACCGAAATGCAGTCTGCCTCGCTCTTCTCGTCGCCTCCTCCCTGCCGTGTCTGTCTCCAAGCTCCCTCTGCCTCTTTTGGATGCACACCGTTATATTTAGGGTCCGCCAGATAAACTCCTCCTGCGAAGAACCCTAGCTTAATCACATTGTTTTTATCCTATGAAGAACCGTCCACAGGTCCTGCAGATTATGATGTGGGTACCTGACTCCTTTGAAGAGTAGGGCACCACTCTGCCCCAGCATCTCACAGAAAATGACATTTCCACATGCTAAATAGGTCACAAAATAGTAAGTGAATGATTGCTCAAAGGTCTGAGCTCATCTGTAAGGCTGGTGACCCCCAGACTCCCTTTCCAGTCCCACTTGCCGAATGTGGTTCTGATCCTAAACTTCCCTTGCTACGACAGACCTGGGGATTCCTCGGCTACACCGCGATGTCCAGTCCATGCCCTCAGCGCTTCTCAGTACAAGCCAAGTGCCCGTCCCAACCGTTCTGCGCTCAGGCCACAGTGAATTCTCTCACAAATATGTGAGTTCATCCTACAAGAAATAGGAAAAGCCTTGAGTTACTGCAGTATCATTTTCCTGGATGGCAAACCCTGCATTGGGTTGGTTGTAATGAAGGACAGACTCCTCCATGTCTAGGAAAAGGTGCACGTGGCCCTGAGCCCGTAGCTCAAACGTGGGCAACACGATTCCCCACCCGCCCCCCATCATCCTTTGGCCGGTCACATACTGAGCCAGTCCCGGTGGGGTCCAGGGCCTTGCTTAGGCAGAGGGGAGGATTAATCAACACTGGTAAGGCTTCTTTCTTTCCACAGTCAGCAGGAGTTCGGGCTCAGAGGGAAGCTCACCAGATGGAAGGGAGGCTGGGACCCAGGCACCACCCCACACAGAATCAACACTCTTAATTATTAGTCACATTAATTAATTAAGAGTCAGCGCAACTGAGCAGAGAGGCCAGCTGTGGAGATCAGCTGATGGAGGGGCGGGGCCATCTCTGAGCTGACCTTCCAGAGGATTCTGAGATGGTCTGTTTGTCTCTCATAGAGGATCCATCTTCCTCTTGTTTCGCTAAATCTCGGGCATCATACAAGGTCTGCATTCTTAGTCAGTTCCCCCGCTGCTGTTAACCTTGGGATAGACTGATTTAAAGAACAATTCAGTAGGCAGTTTCTGGTTGCTGCCGGCTCTCCCCATCACCAAGACATTAGCTGAATGCGTAGAACATTTGGTAAATGCAGAGAATTGGGAGCCCAGTCTTCCCTACAGTCTTCAGTGGAGAACACAATTGCTTTAAGTGGAGTGCCGACATGAGCCCTGCCAGCACCCTCCTTATCTAGGCAAGCATGACACAAATGCACATTTACTAGTCATGTCTGGGCTCCCCGAGGAGCCCTGGGCTTGCAGATCAAAGCTGAGTCCCGCACTTGTCCCGTCAGGAGGCCGGGAGCCACTGTGAGAGAAACAAGAGCAAAGTGACCTTTTAGTGAGGGGCAGCTGGAAAGAGCTGTGACTCTTCTGTGATGTGTGAAGGGAAGGCCAGCCTTGCAGACAAAGGGATGCTCCTGTCCCTACACACTCTGGCCTGGCCTCTGGACCCTGCCACCTGCTGACACGGTTAAGCCCTGAAAGCACCCCAAGTTTGTAAACACAGCAGTGCACACCTACCCCGCCCCCCCAACACACGGCCATTTTACAATTCCTCTTTGAGGCTTTCACACACACACACACTGTCATTTACAGCCGCCCTAGCTGTCTCTGGCTAGCTGCTTCTTCCCTCCTCACAGCAGCAAGCCTGGAGATGCCAAGAGGAAGAAGCAAACTCCATTAACCGCGTCTTCACACCAGTCAAGTGTATTAGCCTGATATTTTAAAAATGAAGACGCATACCCTTTTGCATACAAATAGAAAGCTACCGGGGAGTGTACAAGACAAATCTAAACCATGGTGCTATGATCTGGAGGAGCGGGAAGAACGAAAACAGACTTTTGCTACATGTTTGTTTTGTTGGATTTTTTTTTCTGTCGTGATCCTACACACATTGCAGCTAGAGGAAATCAATGTGGATATTTCCTATTTTAAAGGGGAGGAGAGTGAGTCCATTTTTGCTTCTTACTTTGCCAGGAAAATGCAGGAAGATGTCTCGGGGATGAGCATACACTTGAACATCTAATAACCGTGAGGCGTGCATGCGCATGGGGAGTGCAGGGAGAGCGTGCATGCGCATTCGGAGAGAGGGGAGGGAAGTGACACTAGGGGTTTTGCCTTCCGCCTGCAACCCCCTGCTGAGTGAAGGCACCATCTGCCTTCTCCTGGCTGTGCTGAGAAATAGTCAACACTTCTTCCTCCTCTCACAGCTAGAAGAGTATCGGGAGCCTGTCTGCCACTGGGGACTAGACCCCTTTTGGTGAGCACCAGGAGTCTTCATGGAAAAGCTGCTTCATGGAGCTTGAGTAATCTGTACCACATAACCAGTGGGAACATGCATACACAGTCAATTAACCAAACAACACATTCGGGCAAATAATCAAGAAAGCAAAGGAAAACCTGGGAGGAGTGTTAATCTGCTGTACATTATATTGACAAAACACCTGAAGCAAGCTAGCCTTAGCAAGAAAAATGGGAGGGGAGTGGCTCCCCCTCAAGTCGGGTTATTTACCTCTGGCAAGAACTTCACAGTGGATGGTGGCATAGACACAGGAATACCTGGGGAATAAGAATTCACAGCTAGGCAGGAAGCATGAGAGGCTAGGTGGAGCCAGGATCGAGTCTGTAAGCATTAACCCCGTCCAAGAGTCCCTTCTGCAGCCTTCTTAACAACCTAATGGCCTTCCACCAGCCCCCTTCCCCAAGGTTCAACCACCTGAGGACCCAACCTCCAGCATGTGGGCTTTGCAGAGTTAATTACATCTAAACCATAGCTGTGGAAATTGCAAAGTAACTGGATGGGGGGTGGAGCTAATTAAAGGCCCCGAAACTGAGAAGCATGAGCCCAGACAAGGAAAATACGCTACAGAAAATCCCAGCTTAGAAACGTAAACTCTCAAGGAAGAGCGCATATTTCTCTGCCTCTAAAGGAGAAAGCACCATGGACACATATATAACAGGAAAGCTGTAACAAAAAGCAGGTTAGCAACATTTTCTGAACGTTCAGATGCTTGCCTGGATTCACAAGGCAAACATCTAACCAAAAATAATAAAGAGAAGCAAGACACATGGGGGTAGGGGCCACACTCATCTCCTAGGTAAATGGTGTCCAGTTCAAATCCAGTGCTAAGATTGCACTAGGGTTTTAGATTTAAAGGCTGAAATGGCTCCAGAAGAGTCTGATGCTCCTACTGCCCACAGACGTGAGGGCAGGAGTCTAAAACCTTTTCTCTGAGTTTCCCCTTGTCATTCCACCAGATAATTACTGGAAAATCAGGGGAAGTCCTGAGAAAGCTTTTGTTCATGGAAAAGCAGAGACATAGCATACATTCTCCTAGACCCATCTACCGGCATTCTACATGGAGGGGCTTTCTTCATGCCGGAAGAGGTACCTTAGGTCGCTGGTAGAGATCTACCTGTGAGAAGGGGGCAGGAATTGGTAAGATAGGGAAAGGCAGGGTAATGCTCTAGGATGACCAAGGTCCCTGAAAACAGGAGAACTTGAGAGAGGCACAGCCCCAGGACCCAGGTTTCCAAGGCCTGTCTGAGACTGAAGCTAAATCAGAACATTTGATAGCAACTGTCTCATCACCCACACAGTAGCAGACATCCGCGCTGGTAGACACTGAAAGAAGCTAGGATGCTGGGAGGGGCCTATGGGAAGAGTCTGAGAGGTGACAGAGGGGGAATGGGGTTGGTATGATCAAGACAGGGTGCATACATCCACGAGCGTCTCAAAGAAACAATACAAAGGTTAAAGTAAAATAGCACAAAATAGAAAGGAAATGCTTGTGAGAATTTCTCTCCAGGGAGGAAGAACAGAAATCCTCTCTAGAGTAGTGACCACATCCTCCGAGTAAAGGATCACTGAAGAAACCCAAAGCCTGTGGTGCACTCTGGGTTACTCAGCCCAGCTCCTGCCTAGACCTGTGATACCCCACACTCAAGCCTGAAAGGGGGGGGGGAGGAAGGGAGGGAGGGAGGAAGGGAGGGAGGGAGGGAGGGAGGGAGGGGGAAGAAGAAGGGAGAGAGAGAGATGCCAGTCTCCAAGCACTAAAGACACTACACTCAAGAACACACATACTCAGACTTACATATGTGGCAAAAGATAAGGATGAGCACATTCTGAGAAGATAAAATGACCAGCAGTGGATTTGGAACTCCTCAGAGAAGAGAACAGAACAGGAGAGATGAAATTCTCCAAAGAATAATGGCTGAGAATTTTCTAAACTTAATGATATTCACTAATCACACATCAAAACCGTAGAAAACATCTAGCAAACACCACAAGGTACATACACACATCTAGAGTTACCATGCAAAGGAAATCAGGAAGCGACATAGCAGCCAGGCAGGTGGTAGCATTAGTGACAGAGAAGCAGGATAACCCATGTGAGATGTCACTCAGCAGCCTGGCAATATCGAGTGTCGGTGAAGGTGTGAAGAAGCAGGTGTGACGGTGTTTGGTGACACGAAATGGGATGGCTACACTGGGAAAGTTGTCTGGTTATATATGAAAATAAATAGACTCTCACTATATGACCCTGCAATCCTAAATCTAGATATTTATCCTAGAGAAAAGAAAACGCATCTGTACAAATGCTTATTGGGACCCAACTCCAATTCCAAAACTCACAACTCAAGCATCCTTCAGCGGGTAAAGAAGCAAGCACAGTGCACTTCTCCCACGAAGTGATGACTCCATCTTGAGAAGGAATAAGCTATGGATGCTCATAGTAGAGATGTATCTCCGAGTGCGCTGACTAAAAGACCATCTCGAAGTCCAGACGTTACTTGATGCCACTTATATGACATTCTTTCTGCACAAGGCAAAGCTGCAGAAAGGTGCAGTGTCTCCCTGCACAGGTCTTGATGGTAAGGATGACTGACCAGGTGTCCCAATGCACAGGTCTTGATGGTAAGAATGACCAGGTGTCCAATGCAACATGAATAAGTTTGGATAACAGAACAGTTTGTACCCAAAATGTGGTTTTTATACGAAGATATATGTATTTAAACTACACAAGTGCAACTTCAAAGGATTGGTTTAAAAGGCTTTGAAACAAAAGAGGAAATAGAGACAGAGATCGATCTATAACCAGGAAACGTGTACTCCAGCTAATGAGCTTGCTCTTCGATGACCTTTGAATTAATTAATTCCAGTCCTGACTTTTTAATTATGTGGGTCTATCTTGATTCTCAGCAAGGTTCTATTTACCTGGCGACACAGTTGCCTCTGCCTAGATACCAGGTGCCATGCAGTTTGAACTGGGTTTGTGGTTTGTGCAGCAGAAGTATGCCCTTCCAGAGGCTGGAGGGATTAACAGCAGCATGAAGAACGTATGTAACACGAAGCTAAATGTTTTGATTCATTCTGATTTCACTGCAGAACCCTGTTGAGTTGTTAATGTGTGTTTTATTCTCTTGATTTTTTTTCTCCTGCCTCCAAGCTAAAAAGGAATATAGCCTTTTGTTAGCCTTTGCTTCAGAGGATCTTGGAGGAGGGGACTCAAGTCAGCTATTCTTGGCTTTCCTTTATGAAAATCTGAACTAACAGAAGTGTGGTAGCTCACATTTTGGGGGGTTTTTCCGGGTCCAGCTGACTTGTTAGGTTCGTACTTGAGAGGGGAAGTGTGGATTGAGGAATGGCAGGTAGAAAAATTATAGATAATAAAAGATAGAGACACAGGATAGAGTCAGGAGGGCACTCCAGTGAATACCTGGGAAAAGGTCCCAACTTTATTACACATAGTCTTTATATATCCCAATCAAAAGTGGGGGAGGCAGAGACTACACAGGGAAGCCACTTCTCGAAAACCCACAAGATTCAAAGAACAAGCAAGCATAATTACCTTCTCAGTACCCAAAACATCAAGTGATCACGCCCTAAATCAAGTATCCTGTTGTCAAGGCAAGATAGACAATAGCATTGCGCTGGCCTGCCCTGTTACCTGGCAGGATGCACTCAGGCAGCACTCTGGCCAGCCCAGAGTTCCGTGAGAACCATGCAGGTGCAAAGGACCCCTTTAAAGGACTGACCCCTGCCCGATTACGCTCTCTTGCACTCTTGCACTCTTACTCTCATCTTACTCTGTCTCTCTCTGTCTCTGTCTCTCTCATATCTTATCTCTCTCTCTGCTCTGCACGGGTTGGTTACCTCTCACCCCCCTTTCCCTTCCTGTCCACCAATAAACTCCACGTGGGATCGTTGAGTCACGGTTTGTGTCTCCTTACTGGATAAACCTAAACATTTTAACAACATTGGTTCCCTGACCCGGACAGGCTCTCCCTGAGGCTTTGGCCGCCTGCCAATCTGGCAGGTGACGATGCAGGTAACCTGCAACATCGGACCAACGGTGCGGTGCACTTTCCGTCCACCAGAACGCTACACTTTACATCCAACACCGGCTGCGATTTGGTAAGGGCCCCCTTTAAGTCAGCAAAAACGTTTCCCTAAACCCTAAGTGCTGACCGTTGAGCGTCTGCCACCCTTACAGGTGTTTTTGGAAACATGGGGAATTCATCCAGCCACGATCTTCAAGATCACAGTTGGCCCCCATCGTCTGACAATCACTTTCAGTTTGTTTATCAAGGGCATTGCCTATTGGTAATTTTTTCGGCTCCTTTCTGAGCCTTCGGTGGCTCTTCACCTTTCGGACGCTGGTTCCTTTTCGGGTGGTCTTTTCTGCCCTGGCTAGACTCTCAGGCTGATGAGCTCTGAAGAGTTGATCTTGCCGTTTTATTTTCCTTTAGACCGGACTCATGGGTAACAAACCGACAAAGTAAATTCCTCTATGCCTCTAGTTAAGGCATCCAGACTCACTTATCTCAGTACTAAGAAATGGCCTAGGTACCTTTTAGATAATAAATCTCACTGGCCACCTAATGGCTCTCTAGATCCGGATGTTCTATATGATCTTTCTAACCACTGCCAGCGATCTGGTCGATTGAAGGAGTTGCCCTATGTTCAAGTTTTTCTCTACCTCTCTCCTAAACATTCTCTTCAACATTCTTTGTTCCTCTAAATCTCATTCTTCTAGCTTTAAAAACTCCCGCCAGTCACAGAGGCTTCCCGCCACATCCTATCTTGGCTAAACCTGCCTCAGGGCGGGAACCACCTTCCACCTGGGAGTGTTCTGTTTTGCCTCTCTCCTGTTGATCCCGGTTTAGGTTTAGTGTCTGCTCAGGACACTCTGAGAGTTTTTCATTTTTCCCCCACAAATAAGGTTTGAGGTTTTCGGATTTTTTACTGATCAGACCCACGAGGGGTCTCTTGGGTTTTATACCCTGGCACTGGCCGTTCATTCGTTTCTTAGACCTACAGTGGTCACACATCTTTCTGCCTCACTTGTGGAGAAAAAGGCCACTTCTGCTGACAGACGGAAATGTGCCTATAGAGGCCGTCATCTTGGCCATCTAAACCATGCGGCCTAGCTTGGAAACGTATTTACTGAGTCCGCCATGTTTACTGTGTGACCTAGCTGTAGACACGCCCACTCAGTCCAGCCAGCTTCTGCCGGCAAAGCCTGCTGACAGATACAATTCATTTACTTTTTGTCTCTTTTGGGTTTTTATTTTTGTCTCTAATTTCATCTTTCACTGGCCCTGTTGTACATGGCTTGCTTACGCAATACTGTGTCTTTCTAGGGTCCCCTGTTCTGTCTACAACAAATCTTCCTTCTCATCACTGTCTCTTTACTACAAGTGCGGGTCAAACACTTTTACCCAATCCTGTTTAGTGTATCAATATGTATGTGTAAAAAATACGGTAACTTTAATTCAACTATACTAAATATCAAATATTTCTAAATTGTTATATCTTTTAAATGATGGTAAACATTTAAAGTTATAAGGGTCTATTTCAAATTAACAAAATATAACACCCAGTCCTTCCTGTAAGCTGGTTACAAAGGTAAAGCTTCTATTCTATTCTCTAGCCATCTATGTGCTTAAGGCAAGTCACTAAAGATACATTTGTCTACTAAGATATACTAAACAGACAGTCCTCAAATGCTCAGCGATCTAGAGAACATCGCATTTAAATGTTTTGTTTAAAAGCTTTTTATAATAGAGAGACAGGCCAGCTGCTGGCACCACCCCATTTCCTCCAAGAAGACTGGTGAACACTGAAGAAACTCTGCCCACAAAAGTGGCATTGCTGGCCACTGAGCAACCCTGCCCTTCACCTCAACTGCTTCAAAGGACTCTTCAGGCCGTGAACAAGAGGACACTGGAATCGACTTTCTCCATGTTGCTCGGGTCAACTGTAGGAAAGTCTTCCTAAAAAGTCCCAATCCACAGGTCTCACTATCAGCAAAAGGCAGGTGTTCTTGGAGCCTCTAATTTCAACAACTGTGGAGGCCCTTGGGGGTGGCTGTCCATGCAGTCAGCTACTAAGTCTCTCATTCTCCAATCTCAGGTAAAATCTTATCCTTCTCAAGAACTCTGATGCTTTTGACGGCTGGTAGCTTTGCCAACTTAAAGTAGCAGACAAGGCAAAGCTCTGTCATAAAACAGATTTCAGGAACAAGTACTCTAAGGTTTATCTATATAAGATGTTTAAGTTGTCTAAATCCCTGACCCACGATCTGCTTTGGAGCAGCCCAAAGTGAATGTTCCCAAGGTCTTGGCTACAAATTAGTATCTACTACATGTTTATATGCTTAAATAATTTTTCTGATTGTTACTGGAGACAGCTTGATTCCCCCATGATTCCACTTTCCGTGGGGAAAAGGATACTTCATCACTTTCAGATTTTTATTATCTACTTTCTTCTTCATAAGAGAGTTAATTATCACATTGGTAAGTTCAGGAAAATGAGCTGAGAACATTTTGCTCACCTCAGTCTATCTAGCCTCATATTCACTTTAGACCTGTCAATCCACTGAGAGAGAGCCATCTGCCTCCAGCTCTGTGACAGGACCAAGGAGAGGTATATCTGTTACTGTTCAAGTAAATTGTCTCACTCAGAGGTTCGCGGCTACTCTTAACTCAATTTATTCAGAGATCTAAGGGAGTCTCCAATTCTCTAATCAACTTTATCAGTAGTAAACCTAATATTGGTCTCTGTTTCTCACAGTTTATTTCTTAATTGATACCAAATTTGGGAGAAAAAGAAGGGAAAGTTGATATTGGAGTTTAAATGTTGCTCAAGTATTCTCAGAATCAAGCCCATGGTTTGTTTGTTGATTGGCTCCTCCCACCAGCCTGCCTTCTCACTTAACAAAGTGTCTTCTCTGAGTGCTTCAGAAACCTCTCCCCACTATTTTGTTTTTGGGGAGAAGATTCTGTTATTACTTTTCCTTTTGTATCTGAAACATCTTTTCTGTCCACTTTTAACAATTCCCTATCACTAGTTCTGTACATTTAGAATGCTATGGACCTAGTTAGATGTTGTTCATATTTTACACACTTGGAGTTTGCTTGGATCTACAGGCTTATAGTTTTCAAGTGTGAAAGCTTTTCAGCCATGATTTATTAAAATACCTTCTGTTTTAATCTGATTCCAGCACTCCACTTACACATGCATTTGGCTCTTTGGTACTGTCCTTTAGCGCCCAATGAACTACAAGATTTTCCAGCCTGGTTTATAGACACAGTGAACTGTTCCCACTATGACACTGAACATTCTTAACTCAAGTTGTTTCTGTAAATGCATGTGCTGATCATTACTCTACCAAAGACTCAATGAGTCCTTTATGTGTCTCTAGGATCCCTCCACAACCCTCATTCACTGAGCTTTGTCTTAAGTACTCCAGACACTCTGATTTTCCTTGACTTCAACCCAAGGATGCTTGTAGAATCTGTTTGAGTTACACTGTCTGTGTTATGACCTGGACAGTGAGGACAGTAGCCTGGGGGGCAATTATGCAATCACCTAATTTAATTCCTGTTACCATCTCAAAACTAGGACAAAATAACTTTCTTTTCAGGAAAACAAAAGAAGAGTGAATTCATCATCAACAGATCAACAAGATCAATAGATCTTTAACAAATATTAGAAGCTCTTCTGTCAGGAGAAAAATTATTTCAAATGGAAACTTGGATCTACACCTAAAAAACTGAGGCACAACCATAAGTGGTAAACATGTAGAAAAATGGTGCTGGAGAGGCAGCTCAGTGGTCAAGGCTTAAGATCTGTTTGTATTTTTGCTATTTTATTCAAGCGATCCCTTTGTCTATAACTGCGTGGCCAGTGCCTTTCCAATTTATTTCGGCCACCACATAACTTAATTTGTTGTCTGTAGATCTTACCATATTATTCATCTTTTATATTTATTTCATGAACATATTTCAACATAATAAAGTATATAAAAACATTATATACTAAACGGGGAATACTCAAAGAATTTCTGCTAAAATCAGAAACATAAATGTCCATTTTCTCCACTCTTATTCAAGAAAGCACTTGAAGTCTTAGCTAAAGAGTAAGACTGAGAAGGAGGTCAAAGGCAAGAAGTCAAATATTACATTTAGAGATGACATGATTCTATACATAAGTGATCCTAAGTCTGCCAGAATTATATTAACTATAGTAAACACTTTTAGCAAAGTTACAAGATATAATATTAGCATGAAGAAATCATTATATTTATACCAACATACCTAATACATGGTATGCCTATGTAATTAGAAACAGAACCTATAATAATATATGACATAATAAACATTCTAGGGAGGAAATCAAGGAAACAAAACCATAAAACTTCCTTTGAAAAAAAGAAAGAAGCACTGAAATAACCTACCAAGGAGGTGAAGGACTTTATGAAATTAAAACTTTAAAACATTTAAGAAGAAAATGGAAGCTACTACAAAATGGAAGGACTTCCCATTCTTAGAATAATTAGTATTATAAAATCCCATCCCAAATCAACCTATAATGTAATCCCAAAATCCATGTGGAAGCACAAAAAAAATTAAAAAAAAAACAACCAAAGCAATCTTGAGCAAAAACAATAATATTGATTGTATTGGGTGGATCATAAAACCTGATTCCAACTTATATTATAGAGCTATAGCTACAAAAGCAGCATAGTATGGCATAAACACAAACACCTAGATCATAAAATCTAACAGAGGACCCAGAAATTAGACCACACAACTGCAGTCGCCAGTGTGGGAAGCTTTCTTTCAGGCCACCATCAGCTCCTGAATAATAATAATAATAATAATAATAATAATAATAATAATAATAATACAGAGACATATTATTAGTTGTAAATGTTCAGTCTTAGCTTAGACTCCTCTCTTGCTAACTCTTAAAACTTATTTGAACATGTTTCTCTTAATCTACATTTTGCCTGGGAGCTTTTTAACTTTCATTCTGCATGTCCTACTCCTTATTTGACTAGCTAGCTGCTGTTGGGCTGGCTGGCCAGCCCTGGTATTCCCCTCACTTTCTCCCTGCTTCTCTTCTTCTCTCTTCTCTCTTCTCTCCTACTTATTCTCTCTGTCTGCCAGTCCAGCCTATCAGTCTTCTTCCTAGCTAGTGACTGTTCAGCTTTTTATTAGACCAATCAGGTGCCCTCGGCAGGCAAGGCAACACATCTTTACATTGTTAAACAAATGCAGCATAAACAAATGTAACAGGTCTTTACATAGTTAAAGTAATCTGCAACATAAACAAATGTAACACAACTTTACATAGTTAAAGTAATATTCCACAGCAAACTACATGACAAATCTCTTCCCAGTCAGAATTACAGTTGCTAAGAAAGCAATACTGGCTAGGATTTGCACTAAACGTGTATTCATATACGCTGTAAACAGTGTATCCTTATCCACTGGTGGGAGTGTAAAGTAGTTCAGTCATTGTGGAATTCAGCACAGAGGCTTCTCTTTCATACCACTCAGCTACAGCAGTCTGAGTGTTTACCCAAAGGAGTCCAATGTTGCAGGATATTTGATCACACTGTGAAAATCCAAGCCAGTGTTAATAAAATTAACCTTGGATTAGGGTCAGATCCAGCAACTACTTGACATCACAGAAAGTACAGAGGACCTGGGAATGTGGATAGTCACACCGGAAGGAGTAGGGAGGGACTCAGAGACTTACAGTCTTTTGGGGTTTGGGATGAGTGGAGAGACACTTCTCTTGATGGGTCTCCAGCCAAAAAGGAAGGTCAGCTTCTACTTCTCTTGTGTAGCAGGTTTTCACCCCAGCATCTGACTCCAAAGTTTATATTGGTAATGAGAAAGATAGAGACCTAGGTAAAAACTACGTTTGGCAGCCTCAGCTGAGCCGGTACAGGTGGGACCGGAAATCCCACCAGGCTGCAGTCTTGGCAGCATCTGAGTGTGGGGTTCATGGGGCACAGACAGTAGTTAAAATACCAGAAGACTCAGGTGCAACCGTTAAGCTAACAGATAAACAGCAGTCCAAGCCTACCTATCATAGAGGCACCTGCATATTGATGCGTATTGCAGCACATTTCCCAAAGGAATAGATAAAGAAAATATGCTATGTGATGGATTTTTCTCAGTCACCCAAAAGAAAGAAGCTACAGAATTTGCAAGAAAATGGATGTGTCCGTAGATAATCACATTAAACCAGCCAGTCTCAGAGAGCCAAATGTATACTTTCTTTTAGTTTTGCTTCCTAGAGCTTAAGATTCAAATTTTATTTTATTTCAATTATGTAATGTATGACGCATGCATGTGGTGACCGTGGAGCCCAGAAGAGGGTGTCAAATCCCTTCCCGAAGGTTGTAAATCATTCAGTGTGCTGGAACCAAATTCAGGACCTCTGGAAGAACAGCAGATGCTTTTATCTATTGAACTGTCTCTCCAGCCCCATTTAGATTTTACATATATATATATATATATATATATATATATTCATGCGAGTCTATACGGCATAAAGTAGGTGTCAATGGGAACACAGAACTAGCAAGAGGGAGAAGAGAAGAAAAGGCAGGAAGCTATATGGGATTACACTTAACACACAATATGTACTTATGGGATAGAAATCGTCCTTTCTACAATGATGCATGTATAAAGAATACACACAATGGAAATTTTTAATACTTTTTCATTTTTTATTAAGAATATATTTGATAGGGCTAAACTACATAATCAATATCAATAAATGTCATAAAATTAAATAATTGCATTATTGCCAATGAAAAATAAGATGGAACATACACATAAAACAAAATTTCCTTTAGAATTCCCCCACGTTTAGCCTACACTTTAAACTTAAAAGTCAATGTGTCCACTTCCTCGTGCAAAAACATAAATTCTTGTTGGGTTTCTGGCTAAAAATGCAGTGAGAACAGAGAATTGTAAATTCTCCACATAACAGTTAACTGGCAGCATGTTTCCGTGGCATGCCTCACTAGTGAAAAAGATGGGTGGCGCTGGAGGTGCTGGGAATCGAGCTGTGGTAATAGCAGCTCCTGACGTCACTCGGCAAATGCTTGGTTACATTCTGATTGGCAGACAGTGCTGAAGAGGGAACATCAAACATCAGCCAAGGAGGCGGAGCGAAGAAGAATGCATGCACATAACAATAAATGGCTTGGGGTGTCTCCTGGAAAACATAGCTTCCTTTAGGGGGGTGTAGGAGGAAGTCTGATGCCGCCATTAAACATGTGACTTACTAGAGGCACATACAGATGAGGTAATTAAAGGGCGGTTTACCACACCGCTAACCACACCCACTTTAGGCAGGACTAAAGACGTATACGGCTGGACGTAAAGACGTATACGTACGTAGGCGGAACTACGTCACTAGCCAAGCCCACTTTTGGGCATGGCTAGGGGCGTTACGGGGGGGAAGGCATAAAAGACAGCGCACAGGAAGTCTCGCTCTCTTTTCCTGGAGTTCGGCTTCCGGTCCAGTCGCTAGCTGAGATCTGCTGGGCTTCTCTGGGTTTGGTAACTTGTGAGTAATTTTCTACATAAAATACTTAGCGTTACTTTCAGTCATTGTGTGTCGCGTATCGTTACAGCGTCCGTGGAAGCCAACAGGGGGGGAATCACTTTATTTCCAAAAGCTCATCAAAGGGAGAGCTGGGAGAAACATTGCCATAGCTGAGGTAATGTGTGTATACATACCCCTGGCGGGAAGCCTTAGGCCTTGCCCAGACTCTAGTCCAGGGCTCTGCTAGTCTCTTGGGCATGCTACTTGTCATTCTCAATATAACGGTCAGACAAGAATGACATCATGCTTTTCAAATGACATAGAAACATAGAAGGGTTAAATTTCTGAGTAACAGGTGAAACATTACAGAGTCTAAGGAATAATTTCCCCCTCGTGCGAGGGAGGCTGTTTCAGGGGGGTCCTTTGCTTTGATCCCACGTGGAGCTTACTGTGGGCGTGAGGGCTGGTGGGGAGGCCGGAGCTGCTGGACTCTGATCTACCCAAAGCGGCTAACAGGGTATTCATCTCACCAATGGCAGGAGACACTGAGAGGAAGACTTCCTTATTCTTAGACTTCCTGCGGATTCCTGGTCCTCGGTCCTAACATGCTTGTACTTCCCAGTCCAAGGTCTAAACTGTGAAGTCTCTGAGATAAAAGCTTGTAGCGTTCAAATATAAGTGGGCTCATATTTTGCCCAAACCCTTTGATATAGGAATTTCAGAGCACTGTGAAAACTATATGTCACAGTTCATCCATTCTGGTCTCTCTCAAGTGACACACAGAGGAGTGGAGAGTTCTGAGGGGGTTTGAACTGGAAGGTGGATGACAGCCCGGTGTGCGTGGAGCATTGCACTGACTGGGTCACACAGTCACTCTAGTTCAGGACTATGCCTGCCTGGGAGTGAGTTTATTAACCACCTATGTGACAGACTTGGCAATGATTTCTTGAACTAAATCCTCAGCCTACAGTATCTACCAGGCAGGTTCAAAGGAAGGATGAAAGAAATCTCTGATGCCAAAGGGCTAATATCTGCTCAGGAGGGAAAACGCATAGACACGATGTAGGCAAAAGCATGGAGCCCTTGCAGATAATCTGATTTCATCAATGTTGTGTTCCTCAAGGACTATTTAAAAAAAGCAGCTAAGCTAAACATTTGCACAGTATACAAATGGTTGTAAGGATTACCAACATCACATAATTCCCCTTGCACAGTATACAAATGGTTGTAAGGATTACCAACATCACATAATTCCCCAGGACAGAGGGCTCTTGGTAGGCAAAGTGGGACGGGAATATATTCTAATAGAAGGATTTACACGGATCCCCAAATTCCTTGACAAGGAGTTTCTAAATGACAATTGACATGACAGGCTTCTTTCTCACTCTGTTCTTTGGAACATGAGAGCAAAACGATATTCCAAGCTGATCTTACCTTTACCCAATAAGTTCTAGCTCAGTCATCCCAGAAATGGTTCCAGCCCATGACAGTCTTTATAAGGGCCTAGGATTAGAAAGATGAAAACGTTAAGTAGTCCTTCTCCTGTTATGCCAGCAAGTGCCAGAGAACATCTTCCCTTGCTTCAACATTCCATGCCTGTCCTGAGACCTTCTCCATGCCAGAAGCTAATATGTGCTGTCTTTTCCCTTTTGACCTGAGGAACACAGGCAAAAACTCATCTGGTTCTGTCATGGTGACAGAAAGGTTGGCAGTGACTATGAGCGGGTTACTTGACGACCCTCAGGCAATCACAAATGAAAAGTATCTGTCATGCTCAAATTCTCCTGGGATGGTTGCTTTGGGATACTCCCTTGGGAGACATTGGCTAGACACAAGGCACTTTTGTGCTGATTGTAACCCATCACCCTGGGGGAAAGAGGGAGATTGAAGAGAGTTCTGCAATGCTGCAATTAGCAGAAGGGTTCTCATAGAATCATGGGAATCCAACCCCTGCAACCTGCCCCTGTCTCATGCCTCCCTACCCTTGGATTTTAATTTCATTTTAAAGTTCCTTCTCTGGGGCAAAATACAGACTACCTCCACAGATATCCACTCTAGCAGCCCAGATGCAGCCTGGTGCAGTTTCTGGCTCATTGGCAGTGTATCTGTTCTCTGACCTTGTCTGAAAATCTCTACTCTATGGCAGAGATTGCAAATCCACTGCCCACATTCCCAAACTAGCCCAGTACCTACTTTTGTAAATAAAGTATTAATGGGTTACAGCCATGCATGCCACACCAAATCCAGTAGATTCTGTATGACAAGTTCCACAGACGGAGGCAATAACTTCAAAAGAAGGAGGTATCCTGGAAATGGTTGTGGAACTCTCAGCTGGAGAAAAATATTGAGCCATAGTTCTCATTGCAATCTCTGTTCTTCTATTCTTTTCTGATATGAACGAAATGTTCCTGAAAGCCTATGCTGACATTTTAAACAAAAGAAATAAATAAGAAACCGTCCCCTGAGACATGGTCACTGACCATGACCATGTCTCTTGGAAAACCAGTGCTTTTTGAATCATTCATGTCATTCATATAAGTAAATAGTAATAGTATTAATAAAAACTTTCCCAACAATAAAATTTCATATGGCTATGCATGTGTGATCAAGAGTGGTTTTAATGTTTGGTAAAGAAAGCTTTTATGATTAGAAAAAAGTAAAAATTGCTCTAATTCAAACACTCACAAGAACTAAACAGCAGATATCAAACAATTGTGACTAGGTAACAGATGTCAAACAATAAGTAACCATAAAAATGTATTAACCCAATCTTAGAAATAGGTGGTTAGCTACGGTTAGCCTTGAATGATTTTTTTTTGATTTATCATTTTACTAGCCTTGGAAAAGTTGTGTGTTACTATGCCTAGTAATGATGATGTCATTTGTCTGCTTCTCTGAACACAAACTCTGAGAAGGTATGTCTTATTCTGAATAAAAAGCCTTGCTGAAAAGCTGCAAAATACACTCAGATTCAAACTGCCTCTGTGTTTGTTTCTGTTTGTCACCCCCGAATCCTTACCCACCTAGTCTTTGAGAACCCTCATCTCAGGGACCCCCATACCTGGCTGGGGTGGTCCGTGGCACATGCACTTATGAAGCTACCTAAGACAGCTTCCCTAACACAAGCATTGAGGAGTTGCTAGAGCCTGTGCTGCCATCAAAGCCCATTATATATGTTATCCAGCCTCTCACAGAAAGTCTGATAACTTCCAATACAAAAGGCAGTCTGCACTTTTCCATCTTTAAGACTTATTTTTACCTCATGTATATGTGTATTTTGCCTGCAGGTACGTCTGCGTACCACATGCAAGCAGTGCCTGCAGGTGCAAGGAGAGAGCATCAGAGCCCCTGGAACCAGAGTTAGAGGCAGTCATTCAGCCACCCCATGTGTGTGCTGGGAATCAAACCGGGGTCCTCTGGAACAGCAGGCAGTGCTCTTAACCACGGAGCCATCTTTGTAGCCCTCAGTTCTGTTTTTCATAGTACCCAACATGCAATTGTATGTGTAAGTAAAATGTGTTAATTCCTACTCTCTTCACATAATGAAAATTTTATATGTTTAGGGGTAATTTGTCTGTGTTTCTGAGTTATTGGCTCCTTATGTGGCTAGTGGCTTCAAAGTAAGGTTGATAAATACAGAAATATTTTGGGATGTCCTTACATGAATTTTCTCAAGATAGAGCTATAAAAGTGGAATGTGGTGACTCGTCTTGTTTTGACATGTACCATTCTTCCTTGGATCAAACTATCAAGTGGAAGACAGCTGACAGGAAAATAATATTAAGTTCACTTTTAGCTAGGGCAAGAGGAAGTAATCTCAAAGATTTGGGAGAGAACTGGACCGGACTAGAAAGCAGGAGACATGACCATCTTTCCCACACAAGTTGTCTTAGCTTTAAGGGATGCTCTGAGGAACTGCATACAAACAAGCGGCCATCGTGGCTACCTGAGGAAAAGAATCTGTAGCCCTGTACCCACAGCTAGCTGACAGCTTATGGGCTCTACATTTGGTTGATTGTTCCCCATTGTTAGGAGGAAAGTTTGCTCAGTTAATAGACACCTCGCATACCCTCAGAGCACCGCAGGCATGCTGAATAAAATATCTGTTCCTCAGAAGTGAACCTCCAATGGGAACTGCCCAGGGTTCCAGGGGTGAATCTCATACAGGAAGCCTCAGCTGGCATTGGATAGGTGGATATCATGAAACTTCCTTACAAGTGGTATAACTTACTTAACTAAGAAATAAGAAACTGTTAAATGTTATTAGTCAGAGCCCTGGGAACCCCGCAGTAGAGGGGAGGAAGGATTGTAGGAGCCAGAGGGTCAAAACACAGCCATAGAATCAACTAACCAGGGCTCATAGGATCTCAGAGACAGGAACAACAATGATGGAGCCTGTATGGGTCTGAGCTAGGTTCTCTGCATATATGCTGTGTAGCTTGGTGTTTTGTGGGGCTCCTAACAGTGGGAGTGGTGGTGTCTCTGACTCTTTTGCCTACTTTTGGGACCCTTTTCCTCCTACTGAGTTGTCTTGTCCAGCTTTGATATGAGGTTGTGTGCCTAGTCTTATTGTATCTTGTTATGCCATGTTTGGTTGATTTCCATGGGAGACCTGCTCTTTTTTTTTTTTTTTTTTTTTGAAGGGAAACAAAGGAGGCATGAGTCTGGAAGAGAGGGGAGGTGGGGAGAGGTACTGGGAGGAGAGGAGGGTGCTGTGGAAGAATCCTTCTGTGCACTGTGAAGATGTGTTACTCTCATTTGTTTAATAAAGAACTAACTGGCCAATAGAGAGACAGGAAGAGAGTAGGTGGGAAAGCCAGACTAATAGAACCACTGGGAAGAAGGGCAGAGTAAGCAGGAGACATGTTAAAGAAAGGCACCAAGCCCCTTGTAGAACACAGATAAGAAATAGCGGCTAATTTAAGTTGTAAGAGCTAGTTAGTAACAAGCCTAAGCTATCAGCTGAGCATTTATAATTAGTAATAAGTCTCTGTGTCATTTATTGGGGAGCCAGCAGTCTCAAGAAAAACCCCAGCCTATAGGAGGGAGAGGAAACTATAGTTGCGATGTAAAATATTGGAGAAAAAAACAAACAAATAGATAAATAAAATTTTAAAAGAAACTTAAATATTTTCAAACAAATAAAGGAATCTGTCAACAGGGTTGAAGAGAATCTAATAAACAAGCATGGAAGGTCTCGCTGTATATTCATAGTAATTTACTGAAAATGGAGAGCAGCCATTCACATTCACTATGACAATGGGGGTAAGGGGTTCCTCCCCTCCAAGAGTCACAAATCTGACAGCTCCTCACTCTTCCAGGGACTCTGAGGACTAGGCTGTCCCATGTGCCTGCTGTGTATTGGTTCTATCAGCAGTTTGTATGGGGCAATTCAGACCGTATTGAACACCGTCTTAGTTAGTTGTCCACCTCCCCCTCTACTCCTAAATTCTTTCACTGAGATCTTTACACTCTTAATCTGATGTCAGAAAATTTAACCTCTGAAAGCCGCTCACAGAAAACACCTCATTTCGTGGCCCTCTGACAAACAGGCTTCTTTTCCTGCCACGTGTTGTTATATCAGGACCGGGAAGAAAGCAAGTATTGTGACTTACTATTGCTGCTTCTGACTCAGAAACCAGCAAGGCTTCTCTTTCCTCAAAATTCTTATCCTTGCCCCTCAAACTCCTGCTTGGTTGCTCTATCTTACTGTCAGCTGATGGAATAAAAGCAGTTACTGAAGAGCTCGCCTTCCTAGTGTAAATATATGGACTGATGACTCCCAGCCTAGGGATGTTTTGAACCCTAGGAGATGTCTGGCTATGTCTATAGGCATTTGATGATCACATCTTAGGCAGAGGGCAGAGAAGACACAAGTAGAACAAATATGCTCCAGAATGCCAATAGTGCCAAGATCTAAATCAACTTGTACAAATACATCTTTCTTCTGCTTCTTATAGAATAACTCAGTCCCTATCAGTTATCATGCACCAGAGAAATAGCTAAAGGCACTCACCACACAAGCCTGAAATCTTGAGTTCATTACCAAAACCCATGTAAAAAGGTGAAAAAATAATTTCATAAAGTTACCCACACATGCTGTGGCACGTACACCTACACACCTACACACACACACACACACACACACACACACACTGTAAATCAGATTTGGGCCAGTAAGCTAAATCAGTGGGTAAAGCCACTTACAGCTAAACCTGACAACTTGAGTTTGAGTCTCTTAGACCTAACCTGCAGATACAAGGACCCACTCTTGCAAGTTGCTGTCTGACCTCCACATATATATTGTGGCATGCACCCATATACATGTGTGCAAAAATAAATACATGTAATAACATTTTATTTTTTAAAACAAAGTATTTCTCATTTTTGTAATCAGAGGTTTCTCTGTCCTGAAGCTGTTCTAAATAATTACTCAGAAGCTTAATATTAATTACAAACTGTTTGGCCTATAGTTCAGGCTGATTACTAACTAGCTCTTACATTTAAATTAACCCATTTCTATTAATCTATGTATTGCCATATGGCTATGGCATTACTGGTCTGCTGACATCTTACTTATTGGGTGAACATTTAGCGTGAACATTCTGGAGTCTCTTACTCTCTGTGTCTTGGTTACTTGTGAGTTGCTGTGTTGGTCATATCTACTGCAAACAGAAGCTTCTCTGATGAGAATTAAGAGAAGCACTGATCTGTGTGTATAATGATAAATCATTAGGGGTTGCTTTAATACTATGTCCATTTAGCAGAGTAAAACTAGTAGATTCTCTCCTAGGATCTACGATTTGTCTAGGTACAAGTTCTTGTCCTAATAATCATGCCAGGTATGGGTTTCACCTTGTGGAGTAGGCCTTAAATCCAATCAGAAAGTGACTGGTTATTCACACAGCCTTGTTGTCACTTTGGTGGGCATGAATTGCCAGGTCAGTTATTATTTTAGATATTTTTTGGCTGGGCAAGAATGATGATTGTTCATCTCCTTCAGCAGTATGCATATCATCTTCAAGTGCTATGAAAGCTAGCCAATAGGAATGAAGCTTCCACATCAGTACCTGCCTGAATTTTCCATGTTCTGGACTCAAGTGCATGGTGTCTTCAACCATA
This sequence comes from Mesocricetus auratus, assembly GCF_017639785.1. Lineage (NCBI taxonomy): Eukaryota > Metazoa > Chordata > Mammalia > Rodentia > Cricetidae > Mesocricetus > Mesocricetus auratus. The sequence continues at coordinate 24,591,371 of NW_024429184.1, forward strand.
AGGCCTTCCTGTCAAGTTCTAGAGAATAACAAAGAGCTCTGGTGATAGCCTGTACTGTTTGGGGGTCTTGGTACCTCACTGGCCAGCAATTCCAACAGTAGTAACACATTCCTGGAAGTAGGTTTCGTATCTGTTGGCCTCTGGTGTGTAGTAGTGGCATTGCTGCCCCATTATAGGATAATCCGTTTTAACCCTTTTATGCATGTGTACATACTTAGGAGGCTTCTATGGTATCAGGTCTCCATGTGACTTTTTAGAAAAGTCCTAAGTGTCATTCATCCCTCTTCTACCCTCCCCTCTGCTGCCCCATCACAATTTATCCCTTCTTTGTTCCATAATTCCCTTTGAACCCTTTATACCATGCATTCCAGATGCTCTTTGTGATGGGGGTACAAGACAGAAGAAAACCCCTGCGACCTGTGCATCTTGGGGAGGAAAATGAAGCCAGCAAGCAGGGCACCACACTGGTGGGGGGGAAGGGAGGAGAAGAGAGGCAAGCAGAGTGAAAGACATGCTCGAGTCCAAGGGTGGAAACTGAAGGAAGGCGGCCAAGGAAAGCCTATGACTACGCCAAAAAGGAGGTAAGATCCAGAAGGAAGTTAAAAAGACAGGACCTACACAAAATCTGGGGGAAGCACATCTCGGGCTAAACTAGCAGCTACCAGGACGGTCTAACACACCAAACAAAATCCAACTGAAATAAAGTCTGAGCACAGATAATCTTGTGGATGGAGCTGGCTCCGGAGAGGGGTGGAGACAGACTTTTCTATGTCTTCTTTTTAAATATAATATATTGTAATCAACGAGCATTCTTTAAAAAAAATTAATAGACAAGTACAGGAAAAAAAAACCACCTGGGAATCAGGCAGTGGTGGCACTCACCTTTAATCCCAGCACTCAGGAAGCAGAGGCAGGCGGATCTCTGTGAGTTCGAGGCCAGCCTGGTCTACAAGAGCTAGTTCCAGCACAGCCTCCAAAGTCACAGAGAAACCCTGTCTCGAAAAAACAAAACAAAACAAGCAAATAAACAAACAGCCCGCCTGGGTTGAATTGGGAGAGACACTTCTCTTATGAGTTTTGGTACATTTGGCAGTGAGCTCCAAGACACAAATGAAGAATTTCCCAGGTCTCTGTTCTACTGTTGATTTCTCACATCCACACACTCTGGCCTTCAGGTTCTCAAGAGGCAGCACTGATGTGCCTCCTTCAAGACACAACCCAATGTTGCTGCTTTCACATTTACCACACAGGCCTTGCCCTCACACATTGCCTGGGAGCCATACAAACTGCTATGTTAGTAAATGAGCAGCAGCGGTGCCCTGGCAAGCCATGCTGTACTTGGGGCAAAAGGAAAAGCCAACAATAATAGTACTGTCCTTCCTTAAAATGCTGCCATTTTTATTACTTTAATTTTAAATAGCTTGCTTCACATGTCAATTCCGGTTCCCTCTCCCTCTCCTCCTCTCGCAGCCCCCCACCAGCCCCCCCAAGCCTCCCACCCTATCCCCACTTCCTTCCACATAGGGCATATCCAGAGTTTGTCATTTCGCTCAGGGCAGGGTCCAGGCACTCCCCCCAAGAGTTCAGGCTGAGAGAGCATCCCTCTTTGTGTTATGGACACACGAAGTCCGGTTGTATGCCAGTGATAAACACTGATCCACTGCCCAGGGCCCCATAGGTTACCCAGGCCTCCTCACTGACTCTCACACTCAGGGGATCTGGATCAGTCCCATGCTGGCCTCCCAGCTGTTGGTTTGGGGTCCAAGAGCTCCCCCATGTTCAGATCAGCTGTCTCTGCTGGTTTTGCCAGCCCATTCTTTGCCAATTTGCTCATCGCTCCTCTCTCTCTGTCACTGGGTTCCTTGGGTTCAGTTCAGTGTTTAACTGTGTGTGTTTGCCTCTGCTTCCATTAGTCACTGGATGAAGGTTCTAGTCTATAGTGTAGACATCAAGTTCATTATCAGGAATGGGCATTTAAGGTGGTCTCTCCACTATTGCTTAGCTTGCCAGTTAGTGTCATCTCTTTAGATCACTAGAGGTCCACTGGTGCCAGATCTGTCTTCTAACCTATGACTCCCTCTTTTATGGTATTTCTCATCCTGTTCTCCTCCAATTCTACCCCCCACTCAACCTTCCTGTTTCCCCATGACCTACTCTCTCTTCTTCTTCTCCCCCTCTCTTCTTCCCAGCTCCCACTCCCCCCTCACCGTGTTCCCCATCTGTTCAGAGGATCTTGCCTCATTCCTTTTCTCTGGGGTACCATGCATATCTCTCTTAGGTTCTTTCCTGTTTCCCAGACTCTCTGTCAGTGGAAGTACAGACTGGCACTATCCTGATCCATGTCTAAAATCCATATATGAGTGATTACATACCATGTTTGTATTTTTGTGACTGGGTTACCTCACTCAGGATGGTTTCTTCTAGTGCCATCCATCTACCTTCGAATTTCAAGATTCCATTGTTTTTTTTCTGCTGAGTAGTACTCCATTGTGTAAATGTACATTTTCTCTATCCACTCTTCAGTTGAGGGGCATCCAGGTTGCTTCCAGGTTCTGGCTATTACAAATAGTGCTGCTATGAACATAGTGGAGCAGATGTCCTTGCTGTATGAATTTTCATCTTTTGGATATATGCCTAAGAGTGGAATTGCTGCCGTTTTAACCACATGGACTTTACATGGCTTTTGGGTTTTAATATTCCAATACTGTTTTACTGTGTTTTCTGTCATTCCCTTATATTCTACACCCAAGGCATATGCCTCGATGGTACTGAAGCCAAGCCTGCTGGACCAAAACGAAAGGAAAAGAGACACTAAGCTGAACAACCCCAGAGTCCCATAAATTATCTCATGCACTGACAAAGGCCATCGAGTGACACTAAGCACTGTCCTCTACCCAAATGGCTGCTCTACCCAATACAGCAAAGCTAGCTACATGTGGCTGTGTGCACATCACTTAATTAAAATTACGGGAGGAGGGGAGGGAAAGAGAGAGGGACCTGGAACTGACTTGTGAAGCAACCTTGTTTCTTATCTAACTTTAAACTGGAAAATAAAATTTAAAAAAATTACAAGTGCAACAGAGGAGAGAGCTCCTGATATACCTGGAAGCCTTTGAGAGCTCCCCTGACCATACCCTGTTGGGTCCCGCATAATATTTGAGAAATATGTCCTGCCCAGCCAGGAGTTCTAATACTCAGAACTTTTATTGCCTTTTAGATATCGGCTGATTACCATCAGATGCCAGGCCTCAGTGGGGAATGGCTCCTATTTCTATGTAACAAAAGACCTGGGCCAGGGGGAGTCTACACCCACCCTGAAGGCTAGTGAGGCATACATGCTGCTTAGGAGTGTCTCTAGGATTAAGGGAAATGTTTGATACCATCCCTATATACATGATAATAGATGTCTTCTGCCATTGCCCCCACATTTGGATGGCTACTTAAGATGATGTAACAGTAAACCATGGCCTTCAGTATTTATCGGAAGTCCTCCTGTTATGACCAGATGTCTCTGTCTTGTCTTTAACATCATAGGGTAGCTAAGCCTTCCCTAATGCACACTCATCCACTCAGGATCAGACCTAGGGCTGTTTGGCTGGTTCTTATCCCAGCCCCAAAGAAATCAGTCTGGGATAGTTAGCCCCTGCAGGGTGGGGCTAATACAGACCGGATCATGATACTACCCTACCCTATCAACCTGGCAAATCCTCCCATACTTATCAGAAAAGAATGGTCCATAGTATAACACCTGAGTCTTAGTATATTTAGTCATTTGTTTCTTTATCCTTCAATCAACAAACATGTATAAGTGCCTACTGTGTGCTCTTCTCGATCAACAAACATGTTTAAGTGCTTACTGTGTGCTTTTCTCAATCCACAAACATGTATAAGTACCTACTGTGTACTCTTCTTGTCAACAAACATGCATAAGTACCTACTGTGTGCTCTTCTTAATCAACAAACTTGTGTAAGTGCCTATTGTGTGCTCTAGGTATTAAGGATGTGTCAGTGAACAAAACTGACCAACACCTCCCTGGTTTCATGGAGCTTATATAATAGTAAGGGAAATAGAGAGAAACGAAAAATGAGCACATGTCTCACAGTGTGGTAACAAGGGCTAAGAACAGAAATAAAGCAAGAAAAAGAGGCAGGATAGTTTAGCATGCGTGGAACAGCATACGGGAGGGGTCCCAGAAGAGGTCACACCTGAGATGTGAGATAAGAGAGAGGGAGTATCTCTTACTTTAGGGGGTGTGGTCCAGAGAGAGAGAGAGAGAGAGAGAGAGAGAGAGAGAGAGAGAGAGAGAGAGAGAGAGAGAGAGAGAGAGAGAGAGAGAGAGAGAGAGATTTGCTGTCTTTGGGAATGGCAAAGCTGCTTGTAGCTGGAGTTTGAATGGGGAAGACAGTGAGTGGGGCTCTCTGCCTGCCTTTGCCTAAATGTGGATCTTGCTGCCCATGGGATATCCTGTGTTCCTTCTTCTACTGCTCCAGCCGATGGTCACCATAGGAGGTTCTGCTCACTATCTTTCCACGTCTTAATGACCACACAGGGGACTTTCCACCCCTTGGATCCCACATCCTGAAGCCCTGGGTAAGTTCTCGTGGATTTTCTTCAGTCTTGAACAAAGCTGCAGTCTACAGAGGTGAGCCATTAGCTAGGGCTCTAAACCCAACCATTAGCTAGGGCTCTAAAATTTCAGTTGCAATCCTTATTGTCTCCCAGTGAGTCAAAAATACTTAAAACCCTGCTAATAGTCTTCGCAGACAAGAGCGGGTAAGGCTGGTCTTGTCACACCATCTCAGCAGACTCCTCAGTGCCAGGCTGGCTCTGCTATTGAGTGCCTGGAGGTCCAGGAGGCACTTAGGAGCAGAGGCAGGGATTCTAAAAGATTAGGGAAATAGCTGCTTCCTACCCAGTGCAGAGGCACTGAGTCTACAACTGCCCTCGCCACTCATTTCCTAGCCGCTGACTGCGGTCTCTGTTTACAGCTGCATTCATGACCTTACAGAACCCGCTCTGCTTTCTGCCTAGTCTCTCGGCCCCAGTTACAGCCATGGGCTCCTCCAGCAGGGACGGTGAAGAGCAGCTAACTCTTCAACTCTTCGTCGTTTGTCAGCTCCAGCCCTCAGCACAGCCCTCACAGAAGGGGCGGGGTCTTCCTCGAATCATCGGCTGCAAAGGAAGATGCCTGAGTGGCTGGGATTCGTCCTTCTCGAGTTGCCTGGTGATGACTTGCCTGAGTGTACCATAAGCAGCTGTTCCTTTCGAATGAGGCATTCGAAGCATGTTCACAGTCACTGAACCAACAGCACGCAGACCTACTGAGAGCTCACACGGCCAGCATCATCACTGACACTAATACAAGCTCATTCGTGACCCTGACAAGTGAACTTGAAGGAGACCGCCTCCACAGTCTCCTGCCTTGTGCTCCTCATTGCCACTTCCTGCAAAATGCCTCCGCCCAGACAGTTGTCACTAAATTCTTGGCCTCTGCTAAAGATTCTCTACTTTGTTAGCATCCAGAGAGTGGTAGGAGGTGAGCCCCCACGCCCACAGAAAAAGGGGCCAAACTTGGGTTTGTGTGAGGCCACCTCGTGCTGCCTTTTTGAAGGTCTATTCTACCCTCTGCTGCCAGAGAATTGATTCAGCTCATCTTGCCTGGAAGGCACCATCACTGGACATGTGTGGAGGTTTTCATCTGTCTATCATGCTACCCTGTCAGCGGAAAATGCTGGCAGAGACTACCGACTCTCAGTGTCGAGACAGGCAGGCATATCTGCCTGCTGTGAGGATGCAGCCCTCTCTCTACCAAAATGTAAATATGACGTGCCCCTTTCCAGAAATCACCAGCCCTGTGCCGCATAAAACTGACAGCAAGGAGAGAGCCGACTGCTGAAAGGCAATTAGTTAGAGAGCATGATGGGAAGAAGGAGGCGGTGTCTGCAAAGGAGGCAGCTAGAGCAACGGCTGTACACTTAGGGACGGACATAAGGGTGCAGAGAGGCTCCTGATACAGCAGCTGGCACTAACGTATCCAGAGCTTAGTTTAAGTTTCCTGTGGGGGACGTGGTTTGGTTCATCTATTGTGCAAATTTTGAAGCTACCATTCATTTTTCAAATGAAAACCATCAACCTTTATTTGTTTGTTTAATGTGTGTGTGGAGATCAGAGGACACCTGCAGGAATCAGTTCTCTCCTTTCTCCATGTGGGGATCCAACTCCAGGCATCCGTCTTGGTGGTAAGAACACTTACTGACGGAGCTATCCTCAGGCTCTGTGGTTACTGCTTTTCAGATATAAAGAGAAATGAGCCTCATCAATAGGAACAACAGAAATGAGGATTCATCCATGAGTGAGAAATGGAAGCAAATTTCTAGAAAACAAAATGCAAATGAAAACTGTTCAGTGGATGAACAAATGGAAAAGAGAATTCCCAGGAGAGAATTCTAAGAAGGGACTGCGTTGGTGTATGAGACCCAGGACACAGCAGTAACACGTAGTTACTGTCCTTCAGTGCTTCCAGACCAAACCCTATGCATGTGTTTCCTGGCATGATTGCAGTTAACATCCCACGATGGCAGATGCTGAGTGAACGCCTGAAAAATATATGAAGGGGGAGAGGGTACATGGATAGGTGGGTTGATGGGCAACTGCACCATCCCAGATCCAAATGGCTCCAAAACAGCATACAACATTACCTCCTTGGGTTCCAACATAGCAGGCTAGACATGATGTCCATGAATGTAAGTTAAAGCTTGAGGGTTCAGAGGCCCTGGATCACAGAAGAACAAATGCAGAGAGAGATGGAGGAAGGCAACAGAAACGTGAGACACAGGAGATGGCTGCCAGTTAGCAAAAGGCTCAAAAACAGGTCAAAGCGCAGCAGCAAGAGCCAATGATGACAAGATGCCCTGATGGGGGGACAGGAGCCAGCACAGTGCAAGGACAGAACCTCTATTACTGCTCTGATTGAGCCAAAAAGCCAAGAGCTAGTGGAGCATGGCATGGGCCCCGGGCTCAGAGAGCCAGGTGCGTACTGTATTTATTTGTATATTTATATCCTGCTTGGCTCCAAAAAGAGCATACAGCCCCTAACAAGGACAGGGAAAGAACAAAGAAACCAAAGCTATGTGAGAACAGGAAAGGCAAGTAACAGGGAGAAAGAACTCTAACACCCTGCACACTAGCAGGCACACATCTGCTCCTAAGCTTTCTAGAAGCCAGATTTAAATTACCTACACCCTGGAGAGTGTGTGCTTGCACACACACACACACACACACACACACACACACACAATAGAAATGAACCAGTTACTCTGGAGAAAGACAATTTTCTGGTACTGAAGTCAGACAAAGAATGCATCCTTTTGTTCCTCCTCATAGAAGATGGTCTGTTCATCCTTGGAAACAGCCTTGAGAAGCGCTCGCCACAAGCTGCCTCTATTCCAAGCCCAGTTCTGGTCTTAGGCCTAGGGATCTTTCCTGATTATAAGAACAAGGCCAGACCCCAGGCCTTCCAGACATGGGCTCCAGAGAAAGTCAAGACCCATATTCTCCACAGCACAGTCCAGACTAGACCAAACTCACTTTTTCATTTTTTTCTGGTTTATCTTTGTATGTAATTCCTGCCAACCACTGGGAGAGGTGGCGAAAGGGGGAGAAATGGCAAGAGCCAGAAGGAAACCAAGTCCACACTGGTGAGAGCATCCCCACTCCTGGGTGTGCATGCAGACACGACTAGAGGTCCTCAGGCTCTCTCCATACTCTATTCGCCCACTCTTCACAGCAGAGGAGCCCTGACTGCCAGGTGACACCACAGCGAAGCTCTCTGAACCAGGCAAATGTATCTTTTAGAGATAGTCACAGAGACACTGTTGCTACAGACTCCGGCTTCTTTCCATGCCTCCTTACCCCTGAGCCCTCTCGGAAAGTGCCTCTGGCTTACCCACAGCAACCTTCCCCAGGGAAGGCAATCCCAAGAACTAGACTGAGTCAGTGGAAAGCCCAGGCAGCCCCCTCAGCTGCACAGTCTGACCATACATGTGACCTAGCTGTTGTCATTTGGTCTTCCATGTGCCTGGTTCCCATGCTTGTATCCTGACTAACACGAGCTTGGGAGGGGAAGAGAGCAGCTGCCAAACTCCCCCAAGTCCCCTGGAAAGACACATAGGCTCTCTCCATCTGAAGGAAGCTAAACACTGGAATGAGCCATTTGCTCTAATTCGAGTCTATGTGAAATACACATGGAACTTTATCCTCATTGTGACAGTGTCAGGCTCCTGCCCTTTCCAGTGGGAATTAATGTCATTACAAACGGTTTCAGGCTTCACAGAGCTCAGTGATAGCCTGCTTAGCATACATGAAGCCCTGGGTTTGATATCCAACACACACGCGCCCACACACAGACACACAACACACACACACACACACATGCACACGCACACGTGCACACACACACACACACGCACACATGTGCACGCACGCACACACGCACACAGGGGCCAGGGGGAGCAGGAGTTCAGAGAGCTTCCTGGTTCATGCACCATGTAAAGATATACTGAGAGACACAACATGACACCAAATCGGCCAGCACCTTCATGTTGCATCTCCCAGCCTCTGAAAGAATAAACTCTTATTCTTGAATATCCAGACTATGATAATTTGTTATAGCAGCAAGAACAGACTTAGACATCACTCAAGGGCAGGACAAGCTGCATAATCAATCTTTGTGTCACCACTGGTTATCCTTGTAACTCGTGGTGTTCGATTATTGTTCATTTAAAAGCTCCTCTGATTTTTTAACGAAAAAAAATGTTCATTTTTTTCATCAAGAAAGTCTATTTTTTTTGGTAAATTCCATTCCTTGATTATCTACAGAAGAAGTGTTGAAGGAAATGCAGTGGGTGATGGAGCTAGTGCTGGGGTTACGGTCAGAGCTTGAGCAGCCAGCTCCTGCTGTCCTGGATGCCTGTCCCTGAGGTCTGACTCGGTATTAGAGTGCTTCTGGGAGCATGTGGGAGCATCAGTCTGCAGGGAAAGGGGGCAGTAGCTCCTGGGCATGAAGGGAGTCCTCTCTCCCACTGCTTTCCTTGAGGGAACTCAGAGCTCCTCATCTGACCCAAGTTTCAATCTATTTCTGGCGCTGGTAGAACACCAAACCTGCTAATGGGAGCATTATCATCATGTTATTTTTAATGTTCTTCCCTGACTAATCAATTATTTCCCGCTCAGCTAAGCCTTCCTCCTCAGGCTGTCCTGCCTCTGACAGCTCCTCCTAACTCAGAGCCTCAGGGCCCACAGAAGCAGCTGGGGCCTGTGGGAGCCTCTGAAGGAGTCTAGCAGGCCTGGGAGCCCGGTGAACCCTGAAGGACATTCTAGGGCACTTAAGGACAGCCCTCTTCAAGTTCATTTCTTAGTTATCACCTCTTTCAAAAGGTTTCCAAAATGAAGCTAAGTTGATGAGCTGATTTTTTTATTTTTAAATTTAAATGTAAATTAGAAACAAGGTTGCTTGACATGTCAATCCCAGGTCCCTCTCCTTTTCCTTCCCCTCCTTCCACGCCCTCCCACCAACCTCCCCAATACCCCTCTCATTTCCCCAGGGAGGGTGAGGCCCTCCATGAGAGTATCCATAGTCTGTCATTTCATCCAGGACAGGGCCTAGACCCTACCTCAAGAGTCCAGGCTGAGAATGCATCTCTCGTTGTTGGATGGACACCCAAAAACCATTTGTATGCCAGGGATAAATACTGATCTACTACCCAAGGCCCAATAGATTATCTAGGCCTCCTCACTGACATCCACATTCAGGGAGTGTTGATCAGTCCCATGCTGGATTCCCAGCCATGAGTCTGGGATTCAAGAGCTAACCCTTCTCAGGTCAGCTGTTTCTGGGGTTTAAACCAGACCAGTCTTAACCCCTTTACTCATCAGTCCTCCCTCTCTGTCACTGGGTTCCTTGAGTTCAGCTCAGTGTTTAGCTGTGGGAGTCTGCCTCTGCATCCAATAGCCATTGGAAGAAGGTTCTGTTTCCCGGACTCTGGCTGTGGGATTGTAGGCTGGCACTCCCTGGATCTATGTCTAAAATCCATATATGAAAGAGTACATACAATCATGTTTGTATTTTTTGTGACTGAGTTATCTCACTCAGGATGGTTTCTTCTAGTGTCATCCATTTGCCTGAAAATTTCAGGATTCCATTTTTTTTTCTGCTGAATAGTACTCCATTGTGTAAATGTACCACATTTTCTCTATCCACTCTTCGGTTGAGGGGCATCTAGGTTGCTTCCAAATTCTGGCTATTACAAATAATGCTGCTATGAACATAGTGGAACAGATGTCCTTGTTGTGTGAATGTGCATCTCCTGGATATATGCCTAAGAATGGAATTTCTGGGTCTTGTGGTAGGCTTAATCCCATTTTTCTGAGGAACCGCCATACTGATTTCCAAAGTGGCTATATGAGTTGGCACTCCCACCAAGAGTGGAGAAGCGTTCCCCTTTCTCCAAATCTCTCCAGCATAAACTGTTTTTGATTTTAGCCATTCTGACAGGAGTAAGAAGGTATCTCAGAGTTGTTTTGATTTGCATTTCCCGGATGTCTAGGTATGTTGAGCACTTTCTCAAGTGCCTCTCAGCCATTTTAGACTCCTCTATTGAGAATTCTCTATTTAGTTCTGTATCCCAATTTTTACTTGGATCCTTTGGTGTTTTGGAGACTTGCTTCTTGAGTTCTATATACAGATGATAAAAGAGCTGAGAAAGAAATCAGAGAAACATCACCCTTTACAATTGCCACAAACAACATAAAATACCATGGGATAATGCTAACCAAACAAGTAAAAGACCTGTATTGCAAGAACTTTGAGTCTTTAAAGAAAGAAATTAAAGAAGACATCAGAAAAATGGAAAGATCTCCCATGTTCTTGGATAGGTAGGATCAATGTAGTAAAAATGGCAATCCTGCCAAAAGCAATTTACAATTCAATGCAATCCTCACTAAAATACCAGCACAATTCTTCACAGACCTTGAAAGAACGATAATCAATTTTGTATGGAAAAACAAAAGACCCAGGATAGCCAGAACAACCTTATTCAACAAAGTAACATCTGGAGACATCACCATCCCTGACTTCAAGCTCTATTATAGAGCTGTAGTCCTGAAAACAGTTTGGTATTGGCACAAAAATAGACAGGTAGACCAATGGAATTGAATTGAACACCCTGATATTAACCCATACATGTATGAACATCTGATCTTAGACAAAGAAGCTAAAAATATACAATGGAAAAAAGAAAGCATCTTCAACAAATGGTGCTGGCATAACTGGATGCTGGCATGTAGAAGAATGAGGCTAGATCCATGTCTATCGTCATGTACAAAACTTAAGTCCAAATGGATCAAAGACCTCAACATGAATCCAGCCACACTGAAACACTTAGAAGAGAAAGTGGGTGGTACCCTTAAACGAATTGGTGCAGGAGACAGCTTCCTGAACATAACACCAGTATCACAGACAGTGAGGTCAACAATTAATAAATGGGACCTCCTGAAACTGAGAAGCTTCTGTAAAGCAAACGACACAGTCAACAAGACAAAAAGGCAGCCCACAGAATGGGAAAAGATATTCACTAACACCGCATCTGACAGAGGGCTGATCTCCAAAATTTACAAAGAACTCAAGAAGCTGATGTGGTTTTTCTGTGGGAAACCGACATATGTTGATGTCTAGTCACTTCTGTCTACATTTCCACAAAAACAAGAGCACATGATCTCTGCTCGGTGCTTGTGTTAACCAGTCTTCGGATAAGAGAAGCGAGAGACTAGAATCGCTTCTGTCGGTAGCAATGGCACAATTGCCTGGATACACCATCTCAGGTGATCAGTCACACTGGTTTAAACAGCATGCTGCCAGGTCTGTTTGTGAGTGCTCTTACACACAGCAGGAGAGTAGGCCAGCAACACATACCAAGTGTGAAGTTCTGGTGCAATGTACTTCCAGCCTATGAGATTTCCTGTATCAAAAAGTAATAATCATTAAGTATAGCTATGTTCACTGTGCTCTTGTTTATAGTAACAGCAACTTATAAATAACCTTATTCTTGGCAACAGGAGAATGTCTGCAAATGAAGGCATGTTAACTCATTCAGTTCACACTTAACATGATTATCGAGATGTTATTCCATGGCTCATGTTTTGTCATTCCTCTGTTCCTTTTACTGCTTTTCCTTGTATTAGCTAAACAATGTGTTTTAGTGTTTAATTTTAGTTCTTCTGTTGACTTTCTAGTTATATACTTAAGGTTGTTTTCTCACAAGCTTCTGTAGGGATCACAATGTGAATATTTACTTTATCATAATTAACTTCAGACCAATGCTGACTTAACTTCAGAAGAATACAGCAACTCGATTCCAATGTAACTCCATTCCCCAATATTGGTATTATAAAATATATATCCTGCATTATAGATCATATTTACTTATGCATCTGTTGTAATTGTAGAAAAGGTAAGGTTTCATATAACATACATAACATACCATGTTACACTTTATATATTTCATGTACTACACACCCAGTAATATGATGTCATTAACTCATTTTAAGCAAACATGCTTTCTGAAAAATTAAGGAGCAAAAATAAAAATGTACAAACTTCCTGAGCCTCGTTTTTAACAACACATTTTGCAGTTTGGTCCTTTTCATTTCTTCCTATAGATGAGTCATCATGTGCTGGGGCATCTCAGTTGAAGTCGCTGTCTCACTTCAGCAGTGTCTCTAAAGCAACACATCCTCTATTTTCTGTTTTTCCAAGAACATCTTTATTTCATCTTGAGTTTTGAAGGACAGTTTTGTTTGATGTAGAATCTGTGGCCGACAGCCTTTTTCTCTCAGCATCTTGACTACATCACTCCACTGTCTTTGCCCTCCCCCCTTTTTATTTACAGAGCTCACTAATGCTCTCCATTTCTTATTGTGTTGCTCTTGATTTTAACATAGCCATATTCAGATGGGTTCATTTATTCCCATATTACAAATTCCTCTTTGATAGAGGGAAATTTATTTGATCTGTGTATCAGATAAGCATAGTGCTCTTTGCTTTCAGATTTTGCAATGGTTTGTGGCTGATGCTACTTACTTTTTGAGCCTGCATGCTCTTGGATGGTGAGTGACTGAGCCTGAGCTCATTTTCCCACATAGTCATGACTTTGTGTCAAGTCCAGTTTAAGTGAAGATACAGATAGATCAGAGCTGGTACACTGAGGACCTGCAACCCCCAGACAAGCAGAATCCCAGAGGAAGGTCCAGCAAGCAGTGACAGGGTGATTGACAGACAGATAAGGCAGTCAACAGAGCAAGAAGATATGTACCAAGGATGCCTCTTCCCTGACTAATCTGCTATTTGCAGCTCAGCTAAGCCTTCCACCTCAGGTTGTCCTGCCTGAGGAGGGTCACAGTATTCCTCTAGGGGACTGGGATCAAGTGGGATTCAGTGAGGCTCTGGGAAGCACAGCTCATTCCTGCTTATGTAATTTTGAGTAACACACCACCTCCTCCGAGTCTTACTTTCTGTTTCTTAAACAGGGCTAAAGATTCCTATCATTACAAAGTTAATTTTCTGGCTACAATTATTTTGCACACATTTCCCATATACTCATGGGACATGGAAGTTATAACTACCGGTATCGTTGGAAATGCAAGTGCTGATAACTGAAACAGATCATTGATCTTAAAGACTAGTCAGACATAGGTCCAGGCACTTGGTGAACAAGGAGATGATTCCGTTTTCAGAACTAAGAAACAGGATAGCATTCAGTCTACCTGCAGGGATACAAAGGTCAGACCTGGTCCATGTCCAAAAGTTGCCTAAATAGATTGCTCATATTTCTGTCTGAAGTATCTGATGACACTGATAGGAAATGAACACTGTTCAACAGTCTGTGAGGTTTCTATTTATACAGTAGATCCATGCTCTTCTAGTTCTCGTGATTCAGGAACAAATAAAATAAGAAAATTAAAATAATGAAAGCATTTACTTTGCTTGCACTTCTTCAGCATGGATGGATCTGAGCAAGGTGGCTGATATAGGTGGCCCTTGGCTGCAATTAGGTGACTAGAAAGCTGGGAATTGCCATCGTCTGAGGATTTGTCACTGCCATGCTGCTGCCGCCAGCTAAGACCTTAGCAGGGTTCATGGGGGAGTGTGGCATGAAGCATAAAACCATGTTTGACGAGAGAAGCTCAACATTACCATCGAAAGTCGGCTTGTTGTGTGGGATATAGTGATGGCTTCTTCTTTGGAGAAAAATTCTGCAACTAAGCAGAGGTTAAGAAAGCATGTAACCAAGAGTAGAAGAAGGCCCAGACTTCTTGTGTCCTCCTCTATGATCTGGCCTGGTGAGTAAAAGAAGACAAAGACTTCTCATGTCCTCCCCTAGGGTCTGGTCTGATGAGTAAAAGACGCCCGGACTCCTCATGTCCACCTCTAGGGTCTGGTCAGTGAGTCTCCTGGACCTCCCTATCCATCCACACATTCTCCACAACCAGCAAGATTTAGGCCTGCTCCCACATACTAACCATCCCTACCTCCACTACAGCCAATTTCTAAGCCAACCAGGACCCACCCTACCTGCAACCATCTACAGTTCCCTTCTGCTACACTTCCAACCACACCACCCACCCAGACTTCTCGCAGGTTCCTCCAAGGTCTAGCCTGGTAAATCTCCCTGACATCTCCTCATATATAACTTCTCCCCAGTATGTCAGGTCTAGCCTGGAGCACCCATACAGTGCTATTGCCTAGACTGGCTTCTCCTACCAATACCATAAATTATTTTTAGACTGTGTCCTGGTCACTTTCTACCTACCTCCCAGCCCACGGAACTCTCCTTCACCTTATCCAGTCTTTCCAGCCAGCCAGATCTACCCAATACTCCAGGCTTGTACTGGAAGTACACACCAACCCAGGCCCCTCTGCCCACCTGACTTCATTCCAACCAAGCCATTTCCAACTTCTAGGCCCAAATCACCCACACATCCTCTCTCCTGCCAAAGCTTTCTCTGCCTATAACAGACTCAGAACTAACAAAAGAAGTCCACTTGTTGAGATCTCATGGCAAAAATGCCAACAATATGAAATATCAAGCCAATATTTTCTTTCCAAAACCCACCAGCTCTGTAGAAATATTTGCCAATGATGCAGCCCAGGAACTAGAATTTAAAAGAATAATAATATGCTTCATGTAAGAATTTGATGGGTTTAAAGAAGACAGAAACAGCTCAGTGAAATTAAGAAGAATAAACACCTGAGTGACTCCAAGAAAACACAAACATAAGGTTGATGCAAATGATGAAGATACTCTAGTATTTGAGAGCAGAGTTCAATAAGGAGATGATAGAAACACTGACAAGGACTCAAGCTGAAAGGAAAATGTAATTGAAAAACCCAATAACTTAACTGGAAGACTTGAAAGAAAGAAAACCTTACAAATAGGACAAATCAACAATAGAGTATAAGGATTCAAAAATAGAGTATCTAGGCCAAATAAGCAAATACATAAAGAAAATTTAAAACATAGAAAAAAGTACATACAGGAAAATATGGAACACATTTCAGATAACTCTGGCTTGTGTCAAGTTGACATAAAACTAGCCAGTACAATACCCAATGCTCACAAATTGGTAGAATTAATATTGTCAAAATGACCATTTTACCAAAATCAATTACAGATTCAATGCAATCCTAACCAAAATCATTATCTCATTCTTCATACATAGAAATAGGAAGAAAAAAGCCACTGTCCTAAAGTTCATATTGAGCCACAAAGTCCCCGGATAGCCAAATCAATCTGAACAAAAGGAACAATGCTGGAGGGACAAGTCCAAATCTCAAGATACATTACAGAAGATATAGTAAGAATGATATGGTACTGGCACAAAAACAGACATGTAGACCAATGGAACAAAATCCAAGACCCAAACATGCATACACATAACACCAGTCTCTAATTTGACAAAGATGCCAAACATATAAACTAAACATAAAGAAAGCATCTTCAAGAAATGCTGCTGGAAAACCTGGATGTCTGCATGCAGAAGAATGGAATTAGACCTGTGCCTGTCACCTGGGACAAACGAATCCCAAATGGGTCAGGAACCTGTAAGTGGAATGTGAGACACTGAAATTTCTAGAAGAAAACACAGACAGCACCAGATGTAATATAGGTGTAGGGAAGCAGGAAAGGACTGAATAGGACTCCATTTGTCTAAGGATAAACTCCTACAATTGACCAGTGGGAATTGGTAAAACTAAAAGACTTCTGCTGAGCTAACAGAACTACCAACCTGGTGAAGAGGAAGTCCACAGAATGAGAGAGGATCTTTGCCAGCTACAGTTTAAAAACAAAAAGAGAGTCAAATAGACCCAAATAACCTATTTGTAAAAATGGGCCTGGAACCTGAGCAAAGAGTTCTCAAGGGAAAAAATGGCTAAGAGATATCTCAAAAGATTTTCATAATCCCTAGCAACTGGGAAAATACTCATCAAAACAACTTTGATATTTCATCTTAACCCAGTCAGAATGGCAAAGAGCCACAAAATAACAGATAACAAATGCTGAAAGGAACTTGGGAAGAAGGGAACCTTCATTCACTATTGAAGTAGTTACAAACTGATGGAATCACTATGAAATCAGTGCGAAGATTTCTCAAAAAGTAAAAAGCAAATCTACTATGTGACCCAGCTATACCACTCCTGGCAAATGCCTTAAGGACACAACATCCTATGCCACAGGTTGGCCGTGTTCATTGCTAGTTTGTGAACAATAGCTAGGAAATGGAAACAACCTAAATGTTCTTCAATCTGCAAATGGGTAATAAAAATGTGATACATATACACTGTGGAATACTTTTCAGCTTTTAAAAATGAAATCATGAACTTTACAGGTAAATAGATGGAACTAGAAAAGATCATATTTAGCGAGGTAACCCAGACCCCAAAAGAAAAACATTGCACATTCTCTTATCAGAGACGTCTGGCTCCAGATGTTCAGATGTGAGCACATAGCCTGGAGTAACTGCAGAATCCAGGAGTGTAAAATGGGACCATGCAAGAATGGGAGTGGGGGAGTAATCAAGAGGGAATATCAAGATACAATTGGTTTTATGGGGAAAATGGAAAAGAAGGGCTCTTTAGAAAGAGGGAGGGAGTTAAATACGAAAGAAGAATGGGGAAGTTAACACGATAGTAATGATATCTAAAAAGTCATAGGGAGTCATTCTAATAACTACTTAGCTACAAAAATCTATAATACATATAATTCTGTGTATAGATATACACATACAGTTTAAATGAAATGTCTTGTTTGGTTTGACAGTGCTTTCTCCAAAAGTCAAGACCAGCAAAATCCCAACACCAGACATGAGAATCTCTCTTTTGAGTTGTCCAGAGCTGTTCAAGAGACTTCCAAGGCACACAGCCTACTGTTACTGCCCTTTGTTGACCCACGTCTCATCAGAGCTGGAAGTTAAGTCCGTTTTGCAGAAGACATCACATACTCCATAATCAAGGCCCAGCATATCCTGAGCTGAAACTGACCTGAATGCCTAAGAACCAGCTTTTGTGGTACCAGAAGATGCCATGCAAGATTCCAAAAGAAGGAAACAACTAATCATCCTACCCAGCTGTGAAACTTATGAACCACATCAACAACCAATCCTAAGGACACACTGGTGTGGCACACACACCTCAGCAGCAACCAACAGATCTCTAGTTGAACTTAAGATCTGTACAACAAGAGGGATACATGCACTAGAAAATGAGTTAACTACTCAGTGCTAGTGAAATCATGGTTACTGGAGGAGCATCTACATACAACCACACATTTGCCAAACCAGCATAATCCCTAACAGCAATCTATAAACACTTGTCCTTATACCCACAGGTGTCATCTTCACTCTCATCAGAGAAACTTCTCTTTCCAACAGAGACCATTACAGAAAGCCACAACTGATCAATATGCAGAGTTGTGGATCCCAGTCTCAATGGATACATCTACAAAACACTCCCATACCTAAAGCTCAGGGAACACTGCAGATGGGGTAGAAAGATTGTAAGAGACAGATAGTACTCCAACACCTTTCAGTAATAGTCAAAACTTATGGTTAGGTTTTCTAGATATACAGAGATATATTTGAGATAGGTAGATAGTCTTCAAACCTTTCAAAGATCTTCAGAAAATGGCATTTAAAATGGTTTAGGGTTTTTCTTGACAATGAGGAATGTCTGCTCATGGCACATCAATTACATCTGAGAGGAAGATGGGCATCAAAGAAATTCATTATGGAGTTTGCTTTCAACATGGCAAGATTAGCCATTTGGGCAAGAAACTGCTCTTACTTAGACTTTTTGACTGTTGCTGTATAATCTGGACATGCAGAACCCACAGGAAAGTGACTAATGAATTTGAACAGTCCTTCTGGGTTCCTGCTTCATGGAAGAGTCTGCCAGCCTTTCTGCAGGACACAGAAAAATGACTGACAGACTATCAGTACAGATGGACAGTTTGAAATTTCCTGCTTTGCTGAGAAATCTCCTGGATACATTGTGGCCTATGGGCTGAAGATGGATGCTCTTATGTTACAGAGGAACTTCATGTAACTGTCCAGGCAGTGAGATGTCTCTGTCAATTCTAGTGTTTATATATTATCCTTCTGTGGTCTTTGATGGAATTGAAAACAGATAGTTATAATCACAGTTTTCCTCAGTTATGATAAAAGATAAGCTACATATAAGAATTTAGACTCACAAAGATAGGATAGGTGATATTTTCTTTGAATCTTACTAAATGTTAATGGACAAAATATTGTAACTATAACTCTTGCTTGATAACTGTTCTGTTATATATAATTTGACTGTGTTGAAGTTAAAACCTTTCTTTTATTTTAGACAGAAAAGAGGAGATGTTGGGAGATATCATTCTGTAAATATGTGTCTGATTGGTTTGAATAAAGCACTGTTGGCCAATAAGGAAGCAAGATAGGTGGGACTAGGAGTCGAGCAGGATTCTGGGAAAGAGAGACACAGGCAGACACAATGTAGGCCGCCAGAAGAGTAAGAGGTCTGGACCCTTTTTTCCGGTAAGAGAAATACTTAGATTAACAATTATGGGTTAAATACTTAAGTCAAAGCTATCCAGTAAGAAACCAAGCAAATGGCTAACAGCTTCATAATTTAAAAAAATAGTAGTAGAATTTTCTGTGAGATTGTGTCTCATACTAATGTCAGAAGCTACACCTATAGAGCCTCACCAACATGACTGCCTAAACATGAGCTGAACAAGGACAGCAACAGCAGACATACCAAAGTGGACAGGAGGAAAGCCCACGATACCTAAATTCCACACAAAGTACAGACATGTAAGCAATGTTGAAAGTCGGAGGAAGACACACATGACTAATACTATACAGACTGAGCAGGCTAGGAACATATGTGTATATACACATACATTTAAGCCTGGAATAATAATGTATGAAAAAGAGCCCACGAATTTGAAAGATAGTAAGGATATATGAGAGGGTTTTGAGGGAAGGAGAATGGGAGAAAAGGGAAGGGAGAAAAATAGTTTAAAAGAAATTGATTCAGCACTGTAGTTTGAGCTAAATAAACAGTCCTGAGGTAGAATTATTCGTTCAGCTGCACATAGTAACTTGCTGTTTTTTCAGAAACATTTCCCCCAAAACAACTGCTGGATTTTGAAGGAGATCCCAGTTCTACCTCAGAAAAGTTCCCTTTTATCTGCCTGTGATCAATTACATCAGAGCAGTCTCCTGTGGCAGATGACTTACTTAAGCAGTTTGACACAAGTCACACACTCACCACCAACTTTCTGGAGATGTAAAACCTCAGTACTTCATGAAACGTTTGCTTTTTGGTTTCACCATCAGTGAAAAAGCATATTACAAGATCAACAAGAAACCTCAAGTAATAAAATGAATCAGATAATACTGTATAATAAAATAGTATTCAATCTTAAAAAGGAAGGACCGTCTGACATGCACCACAACATGGGTGAAATGTGGGGACACTGCAACTAGAAAAGTAAGCAGTGGCAAAGGATGGCATCTGTGTTATGCAAACCTCCTAGAACAGCTGACTGGTGTCTGGCGCTGGAAGAGGCTTGCAGATTCAATGCAGTGTTGGATTTGGGGATGGTGACAAGTTCTGACAGTGGGTGGTGACTATGGATGCAGAACAATGTTAACATGCTTACTTCCACAGAACTGTACGCTGAAAATAGTTATGTGTGACGTTCATGTATTATATTTTCATAATAAACTAATAACAAATAATGATTATGCTGTTTGGTACCTACCTGTTATCCTCCAAGGAGATGACAAGGCAGTCTATGAACTATTCTGTGAGCTCCATTGAAGGACGGTCTCCTCTTCATATCTTGCATATATTTCACCTCTTTTGCAAAACCTGCTATTTCCACATTACCCCTCCTGATCTTAACAGCTCATAGCTTCAGCTGGGCGGTTTGCATAAGCAGTTAGTCGGTCACCTAGCCACTACCAATGGCATTGCCTGTAAGTCTGAGTGAAGGATCTCTCAAGAACATGTCCTCCTGCCTGCTGCCTGTGGGAGATGCATCCACTCAGGTGAAGGAGAAAAGGGGCCAGATTTGAAATCCTGAAGCAGGAATTCTGCTCACTGCACATGTACCCACTCATTGCTGCAGAGACCAGTGCAGAGACAGGAAGTACTCCACGGGTGCACATCAGCCATCTCATATTTGTTTTAGCGCAATCATTAATAATAATGCTGTCATTAAAATTGAAAACATCTAGGAGAGAGAAATAGAGAAGGTGAATCCTGGGGCAAGCACATAAAATAAGACTGCCAGAGAGTATGAGCCACATATGAGTGTGGCTTGTGCAACCATTAAACAGGAGTAATAATTAAACGCCAAGAGTCAGTGTGAGCATCAGGTAAGACGATGTAGCGAGAGCACTTCACATAATCTAGTGCTGTAGAAACAGATTTGTATATTGATCTGTATGTGATCCCTTGGCCACAGATTATTTCCAAGTGAGTTTTACTATCACTTCCTAAATCTCCATAAAGTATCTTGCTGTGATCTTAATAGGCATCGCAGTAAGTTGATACACTAATCTAGAGAGACTGCCACTATTTTTAGTCTTCCAGATAAATAGTATGGTATGACTCCCTCAATGCTTCTCATAAGTATTATAGATTCTTTTAATAAATCCTTTTGTCCTAAGTTATATTATTAGCCAAGGATTTAGTGTTCTGTTGCTATTTTAGCAGAGTTGCACTTTGAACTCATATCACAAGTGTGCCTGGAGACTTTGTCTACATGCCGAGGCAAACATTCTCCTCCCACATTTGCCCCGTTTCATCTCATTGCCTCCCACAGTTTCCATTCCAGATTTCCTACCCCAACTCCACCCACTAAAAGGTCATACACATCTCCGTAGCACCCCAAGCTCAACATAACCAGAGGGAAATTCCCCTTCCTCCAGAAACCCTTCGTCTGCTGTACAGCAGAAACTTGGAAGGCGGGCATGACCCTGCCTTCTCGCTCACCCTTACAGCTCATAAGATTCCAAGTCACACACACACTCCTCTCCAGCCCCATGTCTTATCTAGCTTCAGCTTCTGGGCAAGAAGTGGGATTTTGGTTTGGAATTTGAATTATTTGGTTGTTCTCTCTCCCTCAATTTTACCTAACTCCCCTACTTCCCCTAATTCTGTCTCTATGCTTAAACATATGCAAGTTATTGTCACAACCATAACCCAAAGGATCTTTCTGGAACCAATGTGCTTCTGCTAGAATCCTTCCAAAGCTACTCATACCTTTTAGAATAAAAACAAGCGTCATGATCCTCTATGGGGGTACACAAAGCCCATGTCTCTGTCTACCTGAATCCACACCCCCATGTCTCAACACTGAGCCAGTTGCCTAGCCTTCACCCCATTTACTGCAGTCATGACCTATCTGTTGCTATCCACACAGCTGCCTTGGCCTCTGAACTCTGTAATAACAATTTTTTTCCACTCAGGAATACTCACAAGTCTCAGTTCCAGGAAGCCTTCTCTTGCTTTTTGGGGTTTTGATTGGCAGATTCAAATTCATGTGTATCAGAAGAGGGCATCCTTGAAGTAGGCTTTTGCTGAGGACAATACAAAACATTTCTTGTTCTTGGAGTCTTAATATCCCATGAGAAAAGCAGTTGGTACCTGAAACGGAGCAGCACTTGTGGCTTGGTAGCACGTGAAACCAGCTTCCTGAAATGAAAAGAAAGCCTACTTCTTTGTTCAGCATGCATCTAAGTACAGAAGAATCACGGTCACGGTGGCCTCAAATCCAGGATGGTCACAGAGACCATTCTGTGATAGTTTTGCAGCATCTGTCAGGACTGCTGACCACATAAGTGGTCAGGACAGCAGAATTGTGAGGTAGGGATTTCAGGGGCTGCACACAGCCTTACTTACATGGGGGACCCTGGTTTGCTGTTTATTTCACATTTTTAATTGCCAGTTTAAAAATTAAGGACATATTATTTGGATGCTAAAGTCCTGAGAAATATAAGGATCAGGAATGGCATCACACCCAGGGAATGATCCACTAGGTTCTGGACCAGTCTATAACAGAAGGAGGAAACAGCAGATATAGATAGATAGATAGATAGATAGATAGATAGATAGATAGATAGATAGATAGATAGAAAGATAGATGTTTGTTTAATTTTATGGTAAATTTCTATCATTTCTTGTGTAAAAAATGCCACATATAACAACCTAGATGCCCCTCAACAGAAGAATGGATAAAGAAAATGTGGTACATTTACATAATGGAGTATTACTCAGCCACTTAAAAATTATAAAAATGAAATTCTCAGGTAAATGGATGGAAATAGAAAAAATCATCCCGAGTGAGGTATCCCAGACCCAGAAAGACAAATATGGAATGCATTCACTTATAAGTGAATATTAGCTGGTAAGTCACTGATAACCAAGCTACAATCAATCCATAGAACCACAGAAGTTAGGTATAGAGTAAGGAAAGGGAAGGGGTGCAGAAAATAGAATAGATAATTATGGATGGATGCTGGAACAACAGGATCCAGTGGAGAGGGGGAGTAATGAGGGAGACAAAAGAGGAATACAGGGAGAGATAGCTAAAATTAAGAGTCATTTGAAGGGTCATAGGAAAAATCTAACGCAGTACAAGTTTCCTAAAAATATATACGTATATGAGAGTGATCTAAATGAAATCACCAAATAATGAGGAAGGCAGAGCCCAACTGGCTGTCTCTTTTCACCAAATGAAGCTTCCTGCACCAGAATTGGGTTGTATCTAATTGAGTTGTTGGCCAAAGGGCTCTCCTGGGAATCCCCAAGCAACCCAGGCTATTGCCAAGACTATAGGTTGCTCTCTACAAACTGACAGTAAGAGAGCATTGCTAAAGACAATACCTGCACAATTCACTGAACTTGAGATGTCAGGCTGGTGCACACATAGAGCCTTCAGCCCTAAATGCGCACTGTTCACACTATCAAAGGAGAAACATAAACTCCAATCCTGCCACAAATCATTTGATCTATGATGGTGTCCTGCCTAGTAGATTTCTAGGGCAATGGTGGTACAAAGCTTGTGGGAATAACCAACCAGTATCTGATTTGGCTTAAGTCACAATTAATGAGATGGGACCCTAGGGTAAAAACAAATACTACTGCTCCAAAGTAAATACATAAATAAATACATAAATAAAGAAATGAAACAACGCAGCCACCATTAGAGAAGCTTCTTCCTTACAGTGAATGTGAACACACACAGAGACCCACAGGGAGACAACGTGTAGAGAGTGAGAGGCCTTGGGACACTCAGCCCTGAACAGAGTGTCTCCATCAAATCCCTTAACCCCACCCCCAGGGCCCAGAAAACACCATAGAAGAGGAGAAAATAAAAGAGAGTATAAGAGCCAGATGAGATAGAAGACATCAGGAAAACAAGCCCCTGTAAATCAGCATGATCAAAACATGTATGAACTCACCAAGACCGAGGCGGCATGCACAGGGCTGCATGGGTCTGCACCAGATTTGGCCCTAGAGTTGAAAGGAGAAATGGACACATGCCCTCATTCATAACTCAGAGTCAATCTCCAATTGATAACCACAAGTCTCACTGGGGAAACACACTGCTCTTAAGGGAATGCTGAATGTCCAGCAGCAGATGGCCAACAGAAAATAAACTCTGATGCAGAAGTCCTGTGTATATGTCAATAAAGCACTGTTGGCCAATATGGAAGCAAGATATGTGGGACTAGGAGTTGAGGAGGATTCTGGGAAAGAGAGACACAGGCAGTCATGATGTAGTCGCCATAGGAATAAGAGGTCCGGACCCTTTTCTCCGGTAAGAGAAATACTTAGATTAGCAATTATGGTTTAAATATTTAAGTCAGAGATAGCAAACGACCAACAGCTTCATAATTAATACAGTGTCCTGTGTGTTCATTTGGGACTGATGGGAGTCTGGAACCAGGCTGGCAGGAAGGCTGAACTCTACAGAACTCAATGGCATCTTTGGAGGTTCCTTGTCTCAAAAGGTTGTGTCAGGGCTTTCCTTCTTTTTAAAAATTTTTATCTTATTATTTTCTGGTTTTATTTGTATATTTTTCTTCCCTCCTTTTACCCTGCAGCTTCTTTGCATATATATTATAGCTTCCAATTTAGTGTTTTTATGGAATTCCTAAGAGTGCAAATGATTGGATCTCTGTTTCTTGTGTCTTCTCTTGGGATTCTTTCCTTCTATTTGCTTTGTTATCCAATTCTGATGAGTTATCTTCTGTTACATCATGTTATGTTATGTTATGTTATGTTATGTTATGTTCCCTTAGAAGCCTGTTCATTTTCTAAAGAGGGCCAGAAAGGGTGTGGATCCAGAGGGGAGGGGAGGTGGGGAAGAAATAAGAAGAGTATGGGAAAGGGAAAACATTATTAGGATATTTTATGTAAGAGAAAAATCTATTTTCAATTAAAAATAAAACAAATTACTTCACTTTTGGATGCAGATAAAAAGGCACCAGTATTCAATAGAACAGTGTCACTACAACTCTAGAACTGTTGGACTATTTTTCCCCAAAACACAAAAGAATCAGAAAATAGATTTTTTTATCTATATCTATATTCTGGGAAGTCAGTCTTCAGACTTTATTGCTATTGTTTATTGAGGACCCTGTCATTCTGAATAAATTATAATGAAAAGGTTAAAAATATCATGTATGGGCAAATTTTAACTTTACTAATTATTTATCTGCTTTCTAGAAATGTATCATCTGGCATAGAGGAAGAAGCCCTGAAGCATTGTGTTTCCAGGAACCATTTCTTTCCCTTTGTCTCTGGCTACTATCAGGCTAAACTATGGTTATGCCTTGGTTCTTTCACACTGTCTTCACACCAGAATTTGTAACCACTGGGAAATGCATCCTTTTAGTCTATCGGGCTGTTGTTTTCAAGATAATATTTCATGTAACTACATGCCCAATTCAGATTTGTTGTTTTCCGGCTGTTTAAGGCAAAAGTCAACACTTCTTTCTCTTTAATGGATCTCATCAAGCTTACTTAATAATTATATATATATTTTTCTTTGCTTTCTATGATACAAAAAGCATGAAAATAAGGTAAATGCTCTCTTGTTCTAAAAACCAAGTTGTAATGTACAGGTTGAGCATCTGTCATCCAAGAATATGAAATCCAAATGCTTCAAAATCAGAAGCTTTTTGGGTAGCTGATGTTGTCACCAGTAGAAAAGTCCACCTGTGAACCCAGGTGATATTACAATTAAAAACAGGTGCACTAGAAACCCAGTATGAGACTCTCCCCAAGCTCTGTGCATGCGGCACTTCTGCTGCATAAATGAACCTTTAACGAAGGTCTCACCTCATTATGTGCATGCAAATGTTCTGAGGCCCAAGTCTAAAACTTCTCTGCTGATAACGAATGCTCAAGCACAGCCCATTTTTCTAACCTAGTCTTGTTCCTTTAATTCTTACCAGTAAGGAGTCAGTAGAGAGGGAGTCAACAGAGATGATGGAGTCAGCAGAGATGATGAAGTCAGCAGAGATAATGGAGTCAGCAGACATGATAGAGTCAGAAGAGATGTTAGAGTCATCAGAGATGATGGAGTTAGCAGAGATGGAGTCAGCAAGGATGATGGAGTCAGCAGCGATGGAGTCAGTCAGCAGAGATGATGGAGTCAGCAGCGATGGAGTCAGCAGAGATGATTGTGTCAGCAAAGATGATGAGTCAGCAGAGATGGTAGCTGTTAGCTGTTATGGCTTTTCCTATTGACTTTGTTTAATTGCTTCGGTGATGGTGTCATCTTTGGAATTCTATCTTCATACCTGCTAGCTTTCAGAATATATAAATGAATCCACTGATTTATGGACTCAATCAAGTAGCAGATCTTTATAAGCAGAGATAATATTTTTATATTCATTATAGCACCATAAATATTCATTCAGCAAATATTTACTGATTTTTCAATCTGCCTGCCTCTGCCTGGGATTAAAGAGTCATAACCACACCTAGCCTTTTGCTGCATGTGTGGAGGCAGGGCAGATCTCTGTCTGTCCCAGATGAAAGGCCCCCTGCTGAATTTGCTCATGTGTTTGTGATCGTATGACAAGAGCGTGGGGAATGGTGAACCAAGAATGAGCTCACCAACACATCCAGCAACTGGTCAATGTTGGTTTAGGTCTCCACTCTCCTCTTCCCACATCCCCTCATCCTCCCAGGTTTGTCCCGCGCTACCGTCTCGCCAGCAAGAACGACGCAGAACACTCGGATCCTTCTGCAGTAAAGCTTTAATGCATCTTGAGAGATAGATGATCAGCTTCTTAGAGGGAGACCCCAAGCTAAGAAACCCAGCCCCTTATATAAGCCTAGGAGCTCCGAGTGAGATGTGTAGAGCCGGGATTGGTGGTTTGCACATCACCCCAGATGACGTCATGGGAGAGGCACAGTTTAAACGGTTAACTCCAACTGACAGCGACAGTTAACTCCAACTGACAGCGACAGTTAACTCTAACTGACAGCGACAGTTAACTCCAACTGACAGCGACAGTTAACTCCAACTGACAGCGACAGTTAACTCCAACTGACAGTGGATGTCAGCGCCATCTTCTAACGGCAATAGCGATAGCGAGGGCGGCTCCTCACATCTCCTTTTCTCCCCCTATTCATTTATTTTTGAAGCAATAGGACACCCACAACTTTGGAGTGGAGATAGAGGTCAAATCCCCATGTGCAAATTCGGAACATGTACAAAGCTCCTCTCCAGGGTCTTATCCCCAGAGGAAGTCCTGACCAGTCCGATGTCTTTTTTCTGGGGGAAGGAGATCATGACATAGAACCTTCATGCAAGATGACTTATCTCCCAGGAGAAAGTCGTTATACCGCAGACCTCTCCTGTGCAGTGCTTAGCCTTGCAACTCCTTGGGCTGCTGAAGCCTACCCACTCTATCCCGTGCAATGAGACTAGCCTCGTGGGGTGCAAGAGCTGGGAGGCCAGCGACCTATTGCTTTAACATGGTTAACCAAATGTCAGGGGATGCTCCGTGTTCTAAGGCAGCAAGTGCTTGTGCCACCACCACTTTCTCCTTTTGTTTGGGCTCTGAGCGTACACACCATCCAAAGCATCAACACTATTCCACAGCAGAGAACTAGGCTAAATGATCCTACCCCCACCCATTCCTTAAAATAAGAAAATGCAGATGAAATCCAGGGGAGAGGTCTTCCATCAGAGAAAGATCCAGATGCGTCGAATTCACTTGCAGGATCGCCATTCTCAACTCACGGAGTGTCTGCTCAAACTCAAAAGTCCAATTCTGTAATAAATGTTGAGACAGAGCTTTTGACAGGTTAGCTGCTCTTGTAAAATTCTCATATTGTACTAAGTGACACAAAGGCCAGGCAACTTTGTTCACATCCCAATTTGGCCATCTGCCACAATATATCCAATTGTTCCTGAACCAAATTAATCTGTTGGTTTACCAACATCAGGCCTCCTTGTATCTGAGAATTGGCAGTGGCCTGTTTATCTAGGACCATGGTCACAGTGGCCTATAGTTCATTAATGGTTTGAGTTGTCTGCACAGTGGCAGAAAGTGCAAGGGCCGAGGCGGTAACCGAAGCAGTAACCGCGGCGGTGGCTATCAGGCCCACAATAATAGCAGAGATCCCAAAAATCTCGCTTTTCCCTAAACAAACTCAAATTACTTGGCGCCTCAACAGGAGCTGGAATAAATCGAGGCATGCGCATTACCAAAGCAAAGGGTGCTTAATAGCATCCCAGCATAATGCATAAAAACAATTCTAAGCAGAACAATTTATTTCTTTCTGATTCTTACCTAAGGTATCATTACTCACAACCCAAATAAAGGGCAGCTGAATAATTAGTTCTCTTAAAAGGGGTATACTTAACATTGGAGGAGGACCAATCAGATGATCCAGAGCTCTGTCCCTCACTCAGACTGTTGCCTAATGCCCCTTTCCAATCTGTCCCTTCTCACTATCATAGGAGAAAGATCAGTACAGCTTCCATTAATTCAAAAGGATTAGCATTAGATCTTTCTGGATCCATATGAATAAAATTATCCTTTAATGAAGAAATCACAGTAAAGCACAAGCTTCCTACTAATGACAAGGTTCTCTCATCCTGAAAACTCTGTATCTGAGGATCTAAAGGCAAAAAGGCAAGCCCCAACTCTCTATTATTTGTGAAAAATCTAGGGAACACCTGGGCATTCTGCATCACTGGCATCGGTAGGGGAAGGTAGACATGATGGCCCACCGTAACTCTCCCATCATACTAGGAACCATCATCCCGAGTAGGAGAGTCTTCATCACCCACTTGGCCTCCATCCTTCTTATTCTGGAGTTGTGAAGGAGCTCTTCGAGTGAGTCTTTCAGGGATCCACAGGGGGTTTTCTTCCTCCTGTGGAAAAACACACACAGCTCCCCTGGATCTTATAAGAATAGGATCCGGGCCTTTCCAGAGATCAGTCAAGACATCTTTCCATTTTACCATTTCTTTTGGCCTATCAGGCTCTAAACTGTGGCGATCAGCCGCAGTGTGGCCTTGGGCATCACAGTTCAAGAAATTAAGGGTAAAAAGTGCCATGGATACAGCAACTCTTGGTACCGAGGGTAGAACATCCTCAATACTCCCCTTTTGTTTAATCAGATATGATTTGAGTGTACGATGGGCACGTTCCACAATGCCCTGTCCTTGAGGGTTATAAGGTAGGCCAGTTAGATGGGTAACATCCATTTGCCGACAAAACTGTCGGAATTTTTGAGAGGTATATGCTGGTCCATTGTCTGTTTTTAAAATTCTGGGTTTTCCCCAAGCACTCCAGGCCTCAAGGCAATGTTGAATCACATATGAGGCCTTTTCCCCTGTTAGGGGTGTGGCAAACATTACGCCAGAACAGGTGTCAACAGAAACATGAACATATTGAAGCCTTCCAAAAGAGGGAATATGAGTAACATCCATCTGCCACATCTGCAATGGTCTAATGCCACGTGGGTTTATTCCCATGTGGGGAGTAGGTAAGAATTCGCAGCAATTCTGGCATTGAGTAACAATTTCCCTAGCCTCTTTCCTGGATAGAGCAAAACGACGGCGCAAGGTCTCAGCCGTCACATGAAAGCGCTTATGGAATTCTTTTGCTGCTTGTGCATGGGTAGACAAGGCAGCGGCCACCAGCTTTGTAGCCTTGTCCGCTAAGTCATTCCCTAAGGACATGGGACCTGGGAGTCCAGAATGTGCTCGGACATGGGTAATGAAAACAGGAAATCTCCTATTTAACAAGGCAGCTTGTATCTTCTGAAAGATGTTAGCAACTCTGCTGGAGGATCTTATTATTCCAGCTATCTCAAGGAGATTAACTGCATTAACCACATAAGAGGAATCTGATACAATATTGAGGGGTCCTGGAAAAGCCTCAAGAACCTCCAGTACTATCAGACATTCTACAACTTGAGGTGAAGTTTCATTATATTGTTTAGATATAACCCTATCCTTGACCACATAAGCTCCCATACCAGTTTTTGATCCATCAGTGTACACCACAGTCCCATCTGGGAGTGGGTCTTTAGCTGTCACTTGTGGAAACACTATAGCCTGGTTTAGGGCAAACTGTAAAATTGGATGCTTTGGAAAATGATTATCAATTTGTCCTGAAAAGGAAGTAACTAAAACTGCCCAATCACTAGATGTGGCTGCCAAGGTCTGAACTTGTGCAGCAGTATAAGGCACAATCAAGGAATCAGGATCCCTGCCAAAATGTGTAACAGCTGCTTTTATTCCGCGAAGCGCGAGCTGTGCAACAGCATCAGGGTACCAGTCAATAATCTTAGCAGGGGAAGCATTTGGATGAATCCAAAGTAATGGTCCATGTTGCCACAGGACTGCAGTTGGCAATTGAGCTGTCTTAAAAACACACAGATTAAAAGGTAGTGACTCCTCAATTCGTTGTAATTGTGCTTCCTGTAAGGCCTCTTCCACCATCTGTAAGGCTCGGTGGGCGGCAGGGGTAAATTTTCTGGGTGAGGAGATATGAGGCTCACCCTCCAGGAGATCGAAGAGGGGTTTTAGATCAGCAGATGGAATTTTTAAAAAGGGCCTCAACCAATTTATATCTCCCAGAAGTTTCTGAAAATCATTTAATGTTTGTAAGTGGTCTTTGCGAATTTCTATTTTCTGAGGAACTATATTTTTGGGAGTAATCTTTGAGCCCAAAAAGAGGCCTGTATCTGCAATTTGAACCTTTTCTGAGGCAATCTCTAATCCCCACTGTTTTAATTCAGCCACCAGCATGGGAAAAGCCTTTTGTAAAACATCTAACTCTTTGTGACAAATAAGAATATCGTCCATATAATGGATAACGATTAAAGATGTAAATTGCTTCCTAATTGGCTCCAAAGCCTCCTGCACATATAGCTGACATATTGTTGGGCTATTGGCCATGCCTTGCGGCAGTACCTTCCACTGAAATCTCTTGTCTGGTTCCATATGATTAAGAGAAGGGATAGTGAAGGCAAACCTTGGTCTATCCCGTGGGTAAAGTGGAATAGAGAAGAAACAATCCTTAATATCTATAATAATAAGCTTCCAATCTTGAGGAAGTGCAGAAAGCAAAGGAAGGCCTCTTTGAACAGGGCCAAAAAGATGCATCTGATTGTTAATGGCCCGCAGGTCGTGGAGTAATCTCCACTTCCCAGATTTCTTCTTAATAACAAAAATTGGTGTATTCCATGGGGAGGTAGAAGGCTCTAGATGCCCCAGCCGTTCCTGTTCTTGCACTAATCTTGTGACAGCCTCTAATTTTTCAGAGGATAGAGGCCATTGAGAGACCCATAACGGCTCCTCTGTTTTCCATGGTATGGGTCGTGAAGCCTCAACGGCCCCTAAATAAAACCCAGTCCTTTTCTACCCCGATTTCCGTGTTGTGTAATGGGTTTTATTCTGCCTTGTTCTTGCCTACCCAAGCCTCTACCATTTGTATACCCCATCTTTGCCATAATGGCTGATGCCTGGGGGAGTATTCATTAGTTAGGGTCATGCCCATGGCTTGTAACACATCTCGTCCCCATAAATTTACAGGGAGTGGCAACACATAGGGGGTAAAACATCCCTGTTTGCCTTCAGCATCCCGCCAGGTTAAGGCTGAGGCACTGATGGCAGGAGAGGACTGGTATCCAAGACCTTGTAGAGAATGAGATGAAACAACAGTGGGCCAAGACTTCGGCCACCAATGGAGTGAAATAATGCTTTTGTCTGCTCCCGAATCCATTATCCCTTCAAATTCTTTTCCATTAATTAACAATTTTATTGTAGGTCTCTCATTTAGGGGTATAGCCAGATAGGCTGAATCACTTCCAGAAGATCCCATAGCCCTTTTTTGTAAAGTGTAGGTTTCTCCATCCCCGAGGGAGGGCAGCAACACCAGTTGTGCAATTCTATCTCCCTGCTTTATAGAAAATACACCCGAGGGCTAGAACAGAGAACTTGAATCTCCTCTTTATGATATGGGTCAACAATCCCAGGATATATAATGAGTCCCTGTAAAGTTAAGGAGCCACGGCCCAGAATAAGCCCAATGGTGGCAGGGGGCAAAGGTCCAGGGGAATGGACTGGGACCGGTTGAACATTCATTTGGGGCATGAGTAAGAAGTCGGAGGCGGCACGCAAGTCCATTCCGGAGGTTCCTCGGAAACCTCTACTTCCTCTTGATTGCTTTTCTGAAATTGGTTCCCATATTTCTGAGGGCCCTGGGACCATGGGCCCCGTGACCCGTTTTTTGATTGGGGTACCTTGGATTCTTCAATAGGGGGCAGAAGCCTCCCTTTACATCCCGGACTGACCTGCATTCGCTAGCCCTATGATAACCTTTACCACAACGATAGCAAAGCTTCGATTCTCTTGTTCTTTCAGGGGCTTGACAATCTTTCTTAAGGTGCCCCATTCTCCCACAATTAAAACAAGCTTTTCGATTAGATAAATCTCTATACCTGTGCGTTTGTAAAATGGCGGCAGCTAGTCCTGCA